>NC_083329.1:67749405-68356858 GCF_963455315.2 Globicephala melas
GGGTCCAGGTGAGGGTACGACAACGCTTTAGGGGGAGCGTACGTGTGAGTGCACGGGTTAGTGTTAGCGTACGGGTTAGGATTAGGGGACGGGTGAGGGTCAGGCTTCGGGGAAGGGTTAGGGTTAGGGTTCGGGCTAGGGTTAGGGTTAGGGGACGGGGACGGTTTAGGGTCCAGGTGAGGGTACGACAACGCTTTAGGGGGTGCGTACGTGTGAGGGCGCGGGTTAGTGTTAGCGTACGGGTTAGGATTAGGGGACGGGAGAGGGTCAGGCTTCGGGGAAGGGTTAGGGTTAGGGTTCGGGCTAGGGTTAGTGTTAGGGGACGGGGACGGTTTAGGGTCCAGGTGAGGGTACGACAACGCTTTAGGGGGAGCGTACGTGTGAGCGCGCGGGTTAGTTTTAGCGTACAGGTTAGGATTAGGGGACGGGTGAGGGTCAGGCTTCGGGGAAGGGTTAGGGTTAGGGTCAGGGCTAGGGTTAGGGTTAGGGTACGGGGACGGTTTAGGGTCCAGGTGAGGGTACGACAACGCTTTAGGGGGAGTGTACGTGTGAGGGCGCGGGTTAGTGTTAGCGTACAGGTTAGGATTAGGGGACGGGTGAGGGGCAGGCTTCGGGGAAGGGTTAGGGTTAGGGTTCGGGCTAGGGTTAGGGTTAGGGGACGTGGACGGTTTAGGGTCCAGTTGAGGGTACGACATCGCTTTACGGGGAGCGTACGTGTGAGGGCGCGGGTTAGTGTTAGCGTACGGGTTAGGATTAGGGGACGGGTTAGGGTCAGGCTTCCGGGAAAGGTTAGGGTTAGGGTTCGGGCTACGGTTAGGGTTAGGGGACGGGAACGGTTTACGGTACAGGTGAGGGTACGACAACGCTTTAGGGGGAGGGTACGTGTGAGGCCACGGGATAGTGTTAGCGTACGGGTTAGGATTAGGGGACGGGTGAGGGTCAGCCTTCGGGGAAGGGTTAGGTTTAGGGTTCGGGCTAGGGTTAGGGTTAGGGTACAGGGATGGTTTAGGGTCCAGGTGAGGGTACGACAACGCTTTAGGGGGAGCGTACGTGCGAGGGCGCGGGTTAGTGTTAGCGTACGGGTTAGGATTAGGGGACAGGAGAGGGTCAGGCTTCGGGGAAGGGTTAGGGTTAGGGTTCGGGCTAGGGTTAGGGTTAGGGGACGGGGACGGTTTAGGGTCCAGGTGAGGGTACGACAACGCTTTAGGGGAAGCGTACGTGTGAGGGCGCGGGTTAGTGTTAGCGTACGGGTTAGGATTAGGGGACGGGTGAGGGTCAGGCTTCGGGGAAGGGTTAGGGTTAGGGTTCGGGCTAGGGTTAGGGTTAGGGGACGGGGACGATTTATGGTCCAGGTGAGGGTACGACAACGCTTTAGGGGGAGCGTACGTGTGAGGGCGCGGGTTAGTGTTAGCGTACGGGTTAGGATTAGGGGCCGGGTGAGGGTCAGGCTTCGGGGAAGGGTTAGGGTTAGGGTTCGGGCTAGGTTTCGGGTTACGATACGGGGACGGTTTAGGGACCAGGTGAGGGTACGACAACGCTTTAGGGGGAGCGTACGTGCGAGGGCACGGGTTAGTGTTAGCGTACGGGTTGGGATTAGAGGTCGGGTGAGGGTCAGGCTTCGGGGAAGGGTTAGGGTTAGGGTTCGGGCTAGGGTTAGGGTTAGGGGACGGGGACGGTTTAGGGTCCAGTTGAGGGTACGACATCGCTTTACGGGGAGCGTACGTGTGAGGGCGCAGGTTAGTGTTAGCGTACGGGTTAGGATTAGGGGACGGGTGAGGGTCAGGCTTCGGGGAAAGTTTAGGGTTAGGGTTCGGGCTAGGGTTAGGGTTAGGGGACGGGGACGGTTTAGGGTCCAGGTGAGGGTACGACAACGCTTTAGGGGAAGCGTACGTGTGAGGGCGCGGGTTAGTGTTAGCGTACGGGTTAGGATTAGGGGACGGGTGAGGGTCAGGCTTCGGGGAAGGGTTAGGGTTAGGGTTCGGGCTAGGGTTAGGGTTAGGGGATGGGGACGGTTTAGGGTCCAGGTGAGGGTACGACAACGCTTTAGGGGGAGCGTACGTGTGAGGGCGCGGGTTAGTGTTAGCGTACGGGTTAGGATTAGGGGACGGGTGAGGGTCAGGCTTCGGGGAATGGTTAGGGTTAGGGTTCGGGCTAGGGTTAGGGTTAGGGGATGGGGACGGTTTAGGGTCCAGGTGAGGGTACGACAACGCTTTAGGGGGTGCGTACGTGTGAGGGCGCGGGTTAGTGTTAGCGTACGGGTTAGGATTAGGGGACGGGTGAGCGTCAGGCTTCGGGGAAGGGTTAGGGTTAGGGTTCGGGCTAGGGTTAGGGTTAAGGGATGGGGACGGTTTAGGGTCCAGGTGAGGGTACGACAACGCTTTAGGGGGAGCGTACGTGTGAGGGCGCGGGTTAGTGTTAGCGTACGGGTTAGGATTAGGGGACGGGTGAGGGTCAGGCTTCGGGGAAGGGTTAGGGTTAGGGTTCGGGCTAGGGTTAGGGTTAGGGGATGGGGACGGTTTAGGGTCCAGGTGAGGGTACGACAACGCTTTAGGGGGAGCGTACGTGTGAGGGCGTGGGTTAGTGTTAGCGTACGGGTTAGGATTAGGGGACGGGTGAGGGTCAGGCTTCGGGGAAGGGTTAGGGTTAGGGTTCGGGCTAGGGTTAGGGTTAGGGGACGGGGACGGTTTAGGGTCCAGGTGAGGGTACGACAACGCTTTAGGGGGTGCGTACGTGTGAGGGCGCGGGTTAGTGTTAGCGTACGGGTTAGGATTAGGGGATGGGTGAGGGTCAGGCTTCGGGGAAGGGTTAGGGTTAGGGTTCGGGCTAGGTTTCGGGTTACAATACGGGGACGGTTTAGGGTCCAGGTGAGGGTACGACAACGCTTTAGGGGGAGCGTACGTGTGAGGGCGCGGGTTAGTGTTAGCGTACGGGTTAGGATTAGGGGACGGGTGAGGGTCAGGCTTCGGGGAAGTGTTAGGGTTAGGGTTCGGGCTAGGGTTAGGGTTTGGGGACGGGGACGGTTTAGGGTCCAGCTGAGGGTACGACAACGCTTTAGGGGGAGCGTACGTGTGAGGGCGCGGGTTAGTGTTAGCGTACGGGTTAGGATTAGGGGATGGGTGAGGGTCAGGCTTCGGGGAAGGGTTAGGGTTAGGGTTCGGGCTAGGGTTAGGGTTAGGGGACGGGGACGGTTTAGGGTCCAGGTGAGGGTACGACAACGCTTTAGGGGGAGCGTACGTGTGAGGGCGCGGGTTAGTGTTAGCGTACGGGTTAGGATTAGGGGACGGGTGAGGGTCAGGCTTCGGGGAAGGGTTAGGATTAGGGTTCGGGCTAGGTTTCGGGTTACGATACAGGGAGGGTTTAGGGTCCAGGTGAGGGTACGACAACGCTTTAGGGGGAGCGTACGTGTGAGGGCGCGGGTTAGTGTTAGCGTACGGGTTAGGATTAGGGGACGGGTGAGGGTCAGGCTTCGGGGAAGGGTTAGGGTTAGGGTTCGGGCTAGGGTTAGGGTTAGGGGACGGGGACGGTTTAGGGTCCAGTTGAGGGTACGACATCGCTTTACGGGGAGCGTACGTGTGAGGGCGCAGGTTAGTGTTCGCATACGGGTTAGGATTAGGGGACGGGAGAGGGTCCGGCTTCGGGGAAGGGTTAGGGTTAGGGTTCGGGCTACGGTTAGGGTTAGGGGACGGGGACGGTTTAGGGTCCAGGTGAGGGTACGACAACGATTTAGGGGGAGCGTACGTGTGAGGGCGCGGGTTAGTGTTAGCGTACGGGTTAGGATTAGGGGACGGGTGAGGGTCAGGCTTCGGGAAGGGTTAGGGTTAGGGTTCGGGCTAGGGTTAGGGTTAGGGTACGGGGATGGTTTAGGGTCCATGTGAGGGTACGACAACGCTTTAGGGGGAGGGTACGTGTGAGGCCACGGGATAGTGTTAGCGTACGGGTTAGGATTAGGGGACGGGTGACGGTCAGGCTTCGGGGAAGGGTTAGGGTTAGGGTTCGGGCTAGGGTTAGCGTTATGGGACAGGGACGGTTTAGGTCCATGTGAGTGTACGACAACGCTTTAGGGGGAGCGTACGTGTGAGGGCGCGGGTTAGTGTTAGCGTACGGGTTAGGATTAGGGGACGGGTGAGGGTCAGGCTTCGGGGAAGGGTTAGGGTTAGGGTTCGGGCTAGGGTTAGGGTTAGGGGACGGGGACGGTTTAGGGTCCAGGTGAGGGTACGACAACGCTTTAGGGGGAGCGTACGTGTGAGGGCGCGGGTTAGTGTTAGCATACAGGTTAGGATTAGGGGACGGGTGAGGGTCAGGCTTCGGGGAAGGGTTAGGGTTAGGGTTCGGCCTATGGTTAGGGTTAGGGGATGGGGACGGTTTAGGGTCCAGGTGAGGGTACGACAACGCTTTAGGGGGAGCGTACGTGTGAGGGCGCGGGTTAGTGTTAGCGTACGGGTTAGGATTAGGGGATGGGTGAGGGTCAGGCTTCGGGGAAGGGTTAGGGTTAGGGTACGGGCTAGGGTTAGGGTTAGGGGACGGGGACGGTTTAGGGTCCAGGTGAGGGTACGACAACGCTTTAGGGGGAGCGTACGTGTGAGGGCGCGGGTTAGTGTTAGCGTACGGGTTAGGATTAGGGGACGGGTGAGGGTCAGGCTTCGGGCAAGGGTTAGGGTTAGGGTTCGACTAGGGTTAGGGTTAGGGGACGGGGACGGTTTAGGGTCCAGGTTAGGGTACGACAACGCTTTACGGGGAGCGTACGTGTGAGGGCGCAGGTTAGTGTTAGCGTACGGGTTAGGATTAGGGGACGGGTGAGGGTCAGGCTTCGGGGAAAGTTTAGGGTTAGGGTTCGGGCTAGGGTTAGGGTTAGGGGACGGGGACGGTTTAGGGTTCAGGTGAGGGTACGACAACGCTTTAGGGGAAGCGTACGTGTGAGGGCGCGGGTTAGTGTTAGCGTACGGGTTAGGATTAGGGGACGGGTGAGGGTCAGGCTTCGGGGAAGGGTTAGGGTTAGGGTTCGGGCTAGGGTTAGGGTTAGGGGATGGGGACGGTTTAGGGTCCAGGTGAGGGTACGACAACGCTTTAGGGGGAGCGTACGTGTGAGGGCGCGGGTTAGTGTTAGCGTACGGGTTAGGATTAGGGGACGGGTGAGGGTCAGGCTTCGGGGAATGGTTAGGGTTAGGGTTCGGGCTAGGGTTAGGGTTAGGGGATGGGGACGGTTTAGGGTCCAGGTGAGGGTACGACAACGCTTTAGGGGGTGCGTACGTGTGAGGGCGCGGGTTAGTGTTAGCGTACGGGTTAGGATTAGGGGACGGGTGAGCGTCAGGCTTCGGGGAAGGGTTAGGGTTAGGGTTCGGGCTAGGGTTAGGGTTAAGGGATGGGGACGGTTTAGGGTCCAGGTGAGGGTACGACAACGCTTTAGGGGGAGCGTACGTGTGAGGGCGCGGGTTAGTGTTAGCGTACGGGTTAGGATTAGGGGACGGGTGAGGGTCAGGCTTCGGGGAAGGGTTAGGGTTAGGGTTCGGGCTAGGGTTAGGGTTAGGGGATGGGGACGGTTTAGGGTCCAGGTGAGGGTACGACAACGCTTTAGGGGGAGCGTACGTGTGAGGGCGTGGGTTAGTGTTAGCGTACGGGTTAGGATTAGGGGACGGGTGAGGGTCAGGCTTCGGGGAAGGGTTAGGGTTAGGGTTTGGGCTAGGGTTAGGGTTAGGGGACGGGGACGGTTTAGGGTCCAGGTGAGGGTACGACAACGCTTTAGGGGGTGCGTACGTGTGAGGGCGCGGGTTAGTGTTAGCGTACGGGTTAGGATTAGGGGATGGGTGAGGGTCAGGCTTCGGGGAAGGGTTAGGGTTAGGGTTCGGGCTAGGTTTCGGGTTACAATACGGGGACGGTTTAGGGTCCAGGTGAGGGTACGACAACGCTTTAGGGGGAGCGTACGTGTGAGGGCGCGGGTTAGTGTTAGCGTACGGGTTAGGATTAGGGGACGGGTGAGGGTCAGGCTTCGGGGAAGTGTTAGGGTTAGGGTTCGGGCTAGGGTTAGGGTTTGGGGACGGGGACGGTTTAGGGTCCAGCTGAGGGTACGACAACGCTTTAGGGGGAGCGTACGTGTGAGGGCGCGGGTTAGTGTTAGCGTACGGGTTAGGATTAGGGGATGGGTGAGGGTCAGGCTTCGGGGAAGGGTTAGGGTTAGGGTTCGGGCTAGGGTTAGGGTTAGGGGACGGGGACGGTTTAGGGTCCAGGTGAGGGTACGACAACGCTTTAGGGGGAGCGTACGTGTGAGGGCGCGGGTTAGTGTTAGCGTACGGGTTAGGATTAGGGGACGGGTGAGGGTCAGGCTTCGGGGAAGGGTTAGGATTAGGGTTCGGGCTAGGTTTCGGGTTACGATACAGGGAGGGTTTAGGGTCCAGGTGAGGGTACGACAACGCTTTAGGGGGAGCGTACGTGTGAGGGCGCGGGTTAGTGTTAGCGTACGGGTTAGGATTAGGGGACGGGTGAGGGTCAGGCTTCGGGGAAGGGTTAGGGTTAGGGTTCGGGCTAGGGTTAGGGTTAGGGGACGGGGACGGTTTAGGGTCCAGTTGAGGGTACGACATCGCTTTACGGGGAGCGTACGTGTGAGGGCGCAGGTTAGTGTTCGCATACGGGTTAGGATTAGGGGACGGGAGAGGGTCCGGCTTCGGGGAAGGGTTAGGGTTAGGGTTCGGGCTACGGTTAGGGTTAGGGGACGGGGACGGTTTAGGGTCCAGGTGAGGGTACGACAACGATTTAGGGGGAGCGTACGTGTGAGGGCGCGGGTTAGTGTTAGCGTACGGGTTAGGATTAGGGGACGGGTGAGGGTCAGGCTTCGGGAAGGGTTAGGGTTAGGGTTCGGGCTAGGGTTAGGGTTAGGGTACGGGGATGGTTTAGGGTCCATGTGAGGGTACGACAACGCTTTAGGGGGAGGGTACGTGTGAGGCCACGGGATAGTGTTAGCGTACGGGTTAGGATTAGGGGACGGGTGACGGTCAGGCTTCGGGGAAGGGTTAGGGTTAGGGTTCGGGCTAGGGTTAGCGTTATGGGACGGGGACGGTTTAGGTCCATGTGAGTGTACGACAACGCTTTAGGGGGAGCGTACGTGTGAGGGCGCGGGTTAGTGTTAGCGTACGGGTTAGGATTAGGGGACGGGTTAGGGTCAGGCTTCGGGGAAGGGTTAGGGTTAGGGTTCGGGCTAGGGTTAGGGTTAGGGGACGGGGACGGTTTAGGGTCCAGGTGAGGGTACGACAACGCTTTAGGGGGAGCGTACGTGTGAGGGCGCGGGTTAGTGTTAGCATACAGGTTAGGATTAGGGGACGGGTGAGGGTCAGGCTTCGGGGAAGGGTTAGGGTTAGGGTTCGGGCTATGGTTAGGGTTAGGGGATGGGGACGGTTTAGGGTCCAGGTGAGGGTACGACAACGCTTTAGGGGGAGCGTACGTGTGAGGGCGCGGGTTAGTGTTAGCGTACGGGTTAGGATTAGGGGATGGGTGAGGGTCAGGCTTCGGGGAAGGGTTAGGGTTAGGGTACGGGCTAGGGTTAGGGTTAGGGGACGGGGACGGTTTAGGGTCCAGGTGAGGGTACGACAACGCTTTAGGGGGAGCGTACGTGTGAGGGCGCGGGTTAGTGTTAGCGTACGGGTTAGGATTAGGGGACGGGTGAGGGTCAGGCTTCGGGCAAGGGTTAGGGTTAGGGTTCGACTAGGGTTAGGGTTAGGGGACGGGGACGGTTTAGGGTCCAGGTTAGGGTACGACAACACTTTACGGGGAGCGTACGTGTGAGGGCACGGGTTAGTGTTACCGTACGGGTTAGGATTAGGGGACGGGTGACGGTCAGGCTTCGGGGAAGGGTTAGGGTTAGGGTTCGCGCTAGGGTTAGGTTTAGGGTACGGGGACGGTTTAGGGTCCAGGTGAGGGTACGACAACGCTTTAGGGGGAGGGTACGTGTGAGGGCGCGGATTAGTGTTAGCGTACGGTTTAGGATTGGGGACGGGAGAGGGTCAGGCTTCGGGGAAGGGTTAGGGATAGGGTTCGGGCTAGGGTTAGTGTTAGGGGACGGGGACGGTTTAGGGTCCAGGTGAGGGTACGACAACGCTTTAGGGGGAGCGTACGTGTGAGGGCGCGGGTTAGTGTTAGCGTACGGGTTAGGATTAGGGGACGGGTGAGGGTCAGGCTTCGGGGAAGGGTTACGGTTAGGGTTCGGGCTAGGGTTAGGGTTAGGGTACGGGGACTGTTTAGGGTCCAGGTGAGGGTACGACAACGCTTTAGGGGGAGCATACGTGTGAGGGCGCGGGTTAGTGTTAGCGTACGGGTTAGGATTAGGGGACGGGTGAGGGTCAGGCTTCGGGGAAGTGTTAGGGTTAGGGTTTGGGCTAGGGTTAGGGTTAAGGGATGGGGACGGTTTAGGGTCCAGGTGAGGGTACGACAACGCTTTAGGTGGAGCGTACGTGTGAGGTCACGGATTAGTGTTAGCGTACGGGTTAGGATTAGGGGACGGGAGAGGGTCAGGCTTCGGGGAAGGGTTAGGGTTAGGGTTCGGGCTAGGGTTAGTGTTAGGGGACGGGGACGGTTTAGGGTCCAGGTGAGGGTACGACAACGCTTTAGGGGGAGCGTACGTGTGAGCGCGCGGGTTAGTTTTAGCGTACAGGTTAGGATTAGGGGACGGGTGAGGGTCAGGCTTCGGGGAAGGGTTAGGGTTAGGGTCAGGGCTAGGGTTAGGGTTAGGGTACGGGGACGGTTTAGGGTCCAGGTGAGGGTACGACAACGCTTTAGGGGGAGTGTACGTGTGAGGGCGCGGGTTAGTGTTAGCGTACAGGTTAGGATTAGGGTACGGGTGAGGGGCAGGCTTCGGGGAAGGGTTAGGGTTAGGGTTCGGGCTAGGGTTAGGGTTAGGGGACGTGGACGGTTTAGGGTCCAGTTGAGGGTACGACATCGCTTTACGGGGAGCGTACGTGTGAGGGCGCGGGTTAGTGTTAGCGTACGGGTTAGGATTAGGGGACGGGTTAGGGTCAGGCTTCGGGGAAAGGTTAGGGTTAGGGTTCGGGCTAGGGTTAGGGTTAGGGGACGGGAACGGTTTAGGGTACAAATGAGGGTACGACAACGCTTTAGGGGGAGGGTACGTGTGAGGCCACGGGATAGTGTTAGCGTACGGGTTAGGATTAGGGGACGGGTGAGGGTCAGCCTTCGGGGAAGGGTTAGGTTTAGGGTTCGGGCTAGGGTTAGGGTTAGGGTACAGGGATGGTTTAGGGTCCAGGTGAGGGTACGACAACGCTTTAGGGGGAGCGTACGTGCGAGGGCGCGGGTTAGTGTTAGCGTACGGGTTAGGATTAGGGGACGGGAGAGGGTCAGGCTTCGGGGAAGGGTTAGGGTTAGGGTTCGGGCTAGGGTTAGGGTTAGGGGACGGGGACGGTTTAGGGTCCAGGTGAGGGTACGACAACGCTTTAGGGGAAGCGTACGTGTGAGGGCGCGGGTTAGTGTTAGCGTACGGGTTAGGATTAGGGGACGGGTGAGGGTCAGGCTTCGGGGAAGGGTTAGGGTTAGGGTTCGGGCTAGGGTTAGGGTTAGGGGACGGGGACGATTTATGGTCCAGGTGAGGGTACGACAACGCTTTAGGGGGAGCGTACGTGTGAGGGCGCGGGTTAGTGTTAGCGTACGGGTTAGGATTAGGGGCCGGGTGAGGGTCAGGCTTCGGGGAAGGGTTAGGGTTAGGGTTCGGGCTAGGTTTCGGGTTACGATACGGGGACGGTTTAGGGACCAGGTGAGGGTACGACAACGCTTTAGGGGGAGCGTACGTGCGAGGGCACGGGTTAGTGTTAGCGTACGGGTTGGGATTAGAGGACGGGTGAGGGTCAGGCTTCGGGGAAGGGTTAGGGTTAGGGTTCGGGCTAGGGTTAGGGTTAGGGGACGGGGACGGTTTAGGGTCCAGTTGAGGGTACGACATCGCTTTACGGGGAGCGTACGTGTGAGGGCGCAGGTTAGTGTTAGCGTACGGGTTAGGATTAGGGGACGGGTGAGGGTCAGGCTTCGGGGAAAGTTTAGGGTTAGGGTTCGGGCTAGGGTTAGGGTTAGGGGACGGGGACGGTTTAGGGTCCAGGTGAGGGTACGACAACGCTTTAGGGGAAGCGTACGTGTGAGGGCGCGGGTTAGTGTTAGCGTACGGGTTAGGATTAGGGGACGGGTGAGGGTCAGGCTTCGGGGAAGGGTTAGGGTTAGGGTTCGGGCTAGGGTTAGGGTTAGGGGATGGGGACGGTTTAGGGTCCAGGTGAGGGTACGACAACGCTTTAGGGGGAGCGTACGTGTGAGGGCGCGGGTTAGTGTTAGCGTACGGGTTAGGATTACGGGACGGGTGAGGGTCAGGCTTCGGGGAATGGTTAGGGTTAGGGTTCGGGCTAGGGTTAGGGTTAGGGGATGGGGACGGTTTAGGGTCCAGGTGAGGGTACGACAACGCTTTAGGGGGTGCGTACGTGTGAGGGCGCGGGTTAGTGTTAGCGTACGGGTTAGGATTAGGGGACGGGTGAGCGTCAGGCTTCGGGGAAGGGTTAGGGTTAGGGTTCGGGCTAGGGTTAGTGTTAGGGGACGGGGACGGTTTAGGGTCCAGGTGAGGGTAGGAGAACGCTTTAGGGGGAGCGTACGTGTGAGGGCGCGGGTTAGTGTTAGCGTACGGGTTAGGATTAGGGGACGGGTGAGGGTCAGGCTTCGGGGAAGTGTTAGGGTTAGGGTTCGGGCTAGGGTTAGGGTTAGGGGATGGGGACGGTTTAGGGTCCAGGTGAGGGTACGACAACGTTTTAGGGGGAGCGTACGTGTGAGGGCGCGGGTTAGTGTTAGCGTACGGGTTAGGATTAGGGAACGGGTGAGGGTCAGGCTTCGGGGAAGTGTTAGGGTTAGGGTTCGGGCTAGGGTTAGGGTTAGGGGATGGGGACGGTTTAGGGTCCAGGTGAGGGTACGACAACGCTTTAGGGGGAGCGTACGTGTGAGGGTGCGGGTTAGTGTTAGCGTACGGGTTAGGATTAGGGGACGGGTGAGGGTCAGGCTTCGGGGAAGGGTTAGGGTTAGGGTTCGGGCTAGGGTTAGGGTTAGGGGATGGGGACGGTTTAGGGTCCAGGTGAGGGTACGACAACGCTTTAGGGGGTGCGTACGTGTGAGGGCGCGGGTTAGTGTTAGCGTACGGGTTAGGATTAGGGGACGGGAGAGGGTCAGGCTTCGGGGAAGGGTTAGGGTTAGGGTTCGGGCTAGGGTTAGTGTTAGGGGACGGGGACGGTTTAGGGTCCAGGTGAGGGTACGACAACGCTTTAGGGGGAGCGTACGTGTGAGCGCGCGGGTTAGTTTTAGCGTACAGGTTAGGATTAGGGGACGGGTGAGGGTCAGGCTTCGGGGAAGGGTTAGGGTTAGGGTCAGGGCTAGGGTTAGGGTTAGGGTACGGGGACGGTTTAGGGTCCAGGTGAGGGTACGACAACGCTTTAGGGGGAGTGTACGTGTGAGGGCGCGGGTTAGTGTTAGCGTACAGGTTAGGATTAGGGGACGGGTGAGGGGCAGGCTTCGGGGAAGGGTTAGGGTTAGGGTTCGGGCTAGGGTTAGGGTTAGGGGACGTGGACGGTTTAGGGTCCAGTTGAGGGTACGACATCGCTTTACGGGGAGCGTACGTGTGAGGGCGCGGGTTAGTGTTAGCGTACGGGTTAGGATTAGGGGACGGGTTAGGGTCAGGCTTCGGGGAAAGGTTAGGGTTAGGGTTCGGGCTAGGGTTAGGGTTAGGGGACGGGAACGGTTTAGGGTACAGGTGAGGGTACGACAACGCTTTAGGGGGAGGGTACGTGTGAGGCCACGGGATAGTGTTAGCGTACGGGTTAGGATTAGGGGACGGGTGAGGGTCAGCCTTCGGGGAAGGGTTAGGTTTAGGGTTCGGGCTAGGGTTAGGGTTAGGGTACGGGGATGGTTTAGGGTCCAGGTGAGGGTACGACAACGCTTTAGGGGGAGCGTACGAGCGAGGGCGCGGGTTAGTGTTAGCGTACGGGTTAGGATTAGGGGACGGGAGAGGGTCAGGCTTCGGGGAAGGGTTAGGGTTAGGGTTCGGGCTAGGGTTAGGGTTAGGGGACGGGGACGGTTTAGGGTCCAGGTGAGGGTACGACAACGCTTTAGGGGAAGCGTACGTGTGAGGGCGCGGGTTAGTGTTAGCGTACGGGTTAGGATTAGGGGACGGGTGAGGGTCAGGCTTCGGGGAAGGGTTAGGGTTAGGGTTCGGGCTAGGGTTAGGGTTAGGGGACGGGGACGATTTATGGTCCAGGTGAGGGTACGACAACGCTTTAGGGGGAGCGTACGTGTGAGGGCGCGGGTTAGTGTTAGCGTACGGGTTAGGATTAGGGGCCGGGTGAGGGTCAGGCTTCGGGGAAGGGTTAGGGTTAGGGTTCGGGCTATGTTTCGGGTTACGATACGGGGACGGTTTAGGGACCAGGTGAGGGTACGACAACGCTTTAGGGGGAGCGTACGTGCGAGGGCACGGGTTAGTGTTAGCGTACGGGTTGGGATTAGAGGACGGGTGAGGGTCAGGCTTCGGGGAAGGGTTAGGGTTAGGGTTCGGGCTAGGGTTAGGGTTAGGGGACGGGGACGGTTTAGGGTCCAGTTGAGGGTACGACATCGCTTTACGGGGAGCGTACGTGTGAGGGCGCAGGTTAGTGTTAGCGTACGGGTTAGGATTAGGGGACGGGTGAGGGTCAGGCTTCGGGGAAAGTTTAGGGTTAGGGTTCGGACTAGGGTTAGGGTTAGGGGACGGGGACGGTTTAGGGTCCAGGTGAGGGTACGACAACGCTTTAGGGGAAGCGTACGTGTGAGGGCGCGGGTTAGTGTTAGCGTACGGGTTAGGATTAGGGGACGGGTGAGGGTCAGGCTTCGGGGAAGGGTTAGGGTTAGGGTTCGGGCTAGGGTTAGGGTTAGGGGATGGGGACGGTTTAGGGTCCAGGTGAGGGTACGACAACGCTTTAGGGGGAGCGTACGTGTGAGGGCGCGGGTTAGTGTTAGCGTACGGGTTAGGATTAGGGGACGGGTGAGGGTCAGGCTTCGGGGAAGGGTTAGGGTTAGGGTTCGGGCTAGGGTTAGGGTTAGGGGATGGGGACGGTTTAGGGTCCAGGTGAGGGTACGACAACGCTTTAGGGGGTGCGTACGTGTGAGGGCGCGGGTTAGTGTTAGCGTACGGGTTAGGATTAGGGGACGGGTGAGCGTCAGGCTTCGGGGAAGGGTTAGGGTTAGGGTTCGGGCTAGGGTTAGTGTTAGGGGACGGGGACGGTTTAGGGTCCAGGTGAGGGTAGGAGAACGCTTTAGGGGGAGCGTACGTGTGAGGGCGCGGGTTAGTGTTAGCGTACGGGTTAGGATTAGGGGACGGGTGAGGGTCAGGCTTCGGGGAAGTGTTAGGGTTAGGGTTCGGGCTAGGGTTAGGGTTAGGGGATGGGGACGGTTTAGGGTCCAGGTGAGGGTACGACAACGTTTTAGGGGGAGCGTACGTGTGAGGGCGCGGGTTAGTGTTAGCGTACGGGTTAGGATTAGGGAACGGGTGAGGGTCAGGCTTCGGGGAAGTGTTAGGGTTAGGGTTCGGGCTAGGGTTAGGGTTAGGGGATGGGGACGGTTTAGGGTCCAGGTGAGGGTACGACAACGCTTTAGGGGGAGCGTACGTGTGAGGGCACGGGTTAGTGTTAGCGTACGGGTTAGGATTAGGGGACGGGTGAGGGTCAGGCTTCGGGGAAGGGTTAGGGTTAGGGTTCGGGCTAGGGTTAGGGTTAGGGGATGGGGACGGTTTAGGGTCCAGGTGAGGGTACGACAACGCTTTAGGGGGTGCGTACGTGTGAGGGCGCGGGTTAGTGTTAGCGTACGGGTTAGGATTAGGGGACGGGAGAGGGTCAGGCTTCGGGGAAGGGTTAGGGTTAGGGTTCGGGCTAGGGTTAGTGTTAGGGGACGGGGACGGTTTAGGGTCCAGGTGAGGGTACGACAACGCTTTAGGGGGAGCGTACGTGTGAGCGCGCGGGTTAGTGTTAGCGTACAGGTTAGGATTAGGGGACGGGTGAGGGTCAGGCTTCGGGGAAGGGTTAGGGTTAGGGTTCGGGCTAGGGTTAGGGTTAGGGTACGGGGACGGTTTAGGGTCCAGGTGAGGGTACGACAACGCTTTAGGGGGAGTGTACGTGTGAGGGCGCGGGTTAGTGTTAGCGTACAGGTTAGGATTAGGGGACGGGTGAGGGGCAGGCTTCGGGGAAGGGTTAGGGTTAGGGTTCGGGCTAGGGTTAGGGTTAGGGGACGTGGACGGTTTAGGGTCCAGTTGAGGGTACGACATCGCTTTACGGGGAGCGTACGTGTGAGGGCGCGGGTTAGTGTTAGCGTACGGGTTAGGATTAGGGGACGGGTGAGGGTCAGGCTTCGGGGAAAGGTTAGGGTTAGGGTTCGGGCTAGGGTTAGGGTTAGGGGACGGGAACGGTTTAGGGTACAGGTGAGGGTACGACAACGCTTTAGGGGGATGGTACGTGTGAGGCCACGGGATAGTGTTAGCGTACGCATTAGGATTAGGGGACGGGTGACGGTCAGGCTTCGGGGAAGGGTTAGGGTTAGGGTTCGGGCTAGGGTTAGGGTTAGGGGACGGGGACGGTTTAGGGTCCAGGTGAGGGTACGAAAACGCTTTAGGGGGAGCGTACGTGTGAGTGCACGGGTTAGTGTTAGCGTACGGGTTAGGATTAGGGGACGGGTGAGGGTCAGGCTTCGGGGAAGGTTTACGGTTGTGGTTCGGGCTAGGGTTAGGGTTAGGGGACGGGGACGGTTTAGGGTCCAGGTGAGGGTACGACAACGCTTTAGTGGGAGGGTACGTGTGAGGCCACGGGATAGTGTTAGCGTACGGGTTAGGATTAGGGGACGGGTGACGGTCAGGCTTCGGGGAAGGGTTAGGGTTAGTGTTCAGGCTAGGGTTAGGGTTAGGGGACGGGGACGGTTTAGGGTCCAGGTGAGGGTACGACAACGCTTTAGGGGGAGCGTACGTGTGAGGGCGCGGGTTAGTGTTAGCGTACGGGTTAGGATTAGGGGACGGGTGAGGGTCAGGCTTCGGGGAAGGGTTAGGGTTAGGGTTCGGGCTAGTGTTAGGGTTAGGGGACGGGGACGGTTTAGGATCCAGATGAGGGTACGACAACGCTTTAGGGGAAGCGTACGTGTGAGGGCGCGGGTTAGTGTTAGCGTACGGGTTAGGATTAGGGGACGGGTGAGAGTCAGCCTTCGGGGAAGGGTTAGGTTTAGGGTTCGGGCTAGGGTTAGGGTTAGGGTACGGGGATGGTTTAGGGTCCAGGTGAGGGTACGACAACGCTTTAGGGGGAGCGTACGTGCGAGGGCGCGGGTTAGTGTTAGCGTACGGGTTAGGATTAGGGGACGGGAGAGGGTCAGGCTTCGGGGAAGGGTTAGGGTTAGGGTTCGGGCTAGGGTTAGGGTTAGGGGACGGGGACGGTTTAGGGTCCAGGTGAGGGTACGACAACGCTTTAGGGGGAGCGTACGTGTGAGGGCGCGGGTTAGTGTTAGCGTACGGGTTAGGATTAGGGGCCGGGTGAGGGTCAGGCTTCGGGGAAGGGTTAGGGTTAGGGTTCGGGCTAGGTTTCGGGTTACGATACGGGGACGGTTTAGGGACCAGGTGAGGGTACGACAATGCTTTAGGGGGAGCGTACGTGCGAGGGCACGGGTTAGTGTTAGCGTACGGGTTGGGATTAGAGGACGGGTGAGGGTCAGGCTTCGGGGAAGGGTTAGGGTTAGGGTTCGGGCTAGGGTTAGGGTTAGGGGACGAGGACGGTTTAGGGTCCAGTTGAGGGTACGACATCGCTTTACGGGGAGCGTACGTGTGCGGGCGCGGGTTAGTGTTAGCGTACGGGTTAGGATTATGGGACGGGTGAGGGTCAGGCTTCGGGGAAAGGTTAGGGTTAGGGTTCGGCCTAGGGTTAGGGTTAGGGGACGGGGACGGTTTAGGGTACAGGTGAGGGTACGACAACGCTTTAGGGGGAGGGTACGTGTGAGGCCACGGGATAGTGTTAGCGTACGGGTTAGGATTAAGGGACGGGTGAGGGTCAGGCTTCGGGGAAAGGTTAGGGTTAGGGTTCGGGCTAGGGTTAGGGTTAGGGGACGGGGACGGTTTAGGGTACAGGTGAGGGTACGACAACGCTTTAGGGGGAGGGTACGTGTGAGGCCACGGGATAGTGTTAGCGTACGGTTTAGGATTAGGGGACGGGTGACGGTCAGGCTTCGGGGAAGGGTTAGGGTTAGGGTTCGGCCTAGGATTAGGGTTAGGGGACGGGGACGGTTTAGGGTCCAGGTGAGGGTACGAAAACGCTTTAGGGGGAGCGTACGTGTGAGGGCACGGGTTAGTGTTAGCGTACGGGTTAGGATTAGGGGACGGGTGAGGGTCAGGCTTCGGGAAAGGTTTAGGGTTGTGGTTCGGGCTAGGGTTAGGGTTAGGGGACGGGGACGGTTTAGGGTCCAGGTGAGGGTACGACAACGCTTTAGGGGGAGGGTACGTGTGAGGCCACGGGATAGTGTTAGCGTACGGGTTAGGATTAGGGGACGGGTGACGGTGAGGCTTCGGGGAAGGGTTAGGGTTAGGGTTCAGGCTAGGGTTAGGGTTAGGGGACGGGGACGGTGTAGGGTCCAGGTGAGGGTACGACAACGCTTTAGGGGGAGCGTACGTGTGAGGGCACGGGTTAGTGTTAGCGTACGGGTTAGGATTAGGGGACGGGTGAGGGTCAGGCTTCGGGGAAGGGTTAGGGTTAGGGTTCGGGCTAGTGTTAGGGTTAGGGGACGGGGACGGTTTAGGGTCCAGGTGAGGGTACGACAACGCTTTAGGGGAAGCGTACGTGTGAGGGCGCGGGTTAGTGTTAGCGTACGGGTTAGGATTAGGGGACGGGTGAGGGTCAGGCTTCGGGGAAGGGTTAGGGTTAGGGTTCGGGCTAGGGTTAGGGTTAGGGTACGGGGACGGTTTACCGTCCAGGTGAGGGTACGACAACGCTTTAGGGGGAGCGTACGTGCGAGGGCGCGGTTTAGTGTTAGCGTACGGGTTAGGATTAGGGGACGGGAGAGGGTCAGGCTTCGGGGAAGTGTTAGGGTTAGGGTTCGGGCTAGGGTTAGGGTTAGGGGACGGGGACGGTTTAGGGTCCAGGTGAGGGTACGACAACGCTTTAGGGGAAGCGTACGTGTGAGGGCGCGGGTTAGTGTTAGCGTACGGGTTAGGATTAGGGGACGGGTGAGGGTCAGGTTTCGGGGAAGGGTTAGGGTTAGGGTTCGGGCTAGGGTTAGGGTTAGGGGACGGGGACGGTTTAGGGTCCAGGTGACGGTACGACAACGCTTTAGGGGGAGCGTACGTGTGAGGGCGCGGGTTAGTGTTAGCGTACGGGTTAGGATTAGGGGACGGGTGAGGGTCAGGCTTCGGGGAAGTGTTAGGGTTAGGGTTCGGGCTAGGGTTATGGTTAGGGTACGGGGACGGTTTAGGGTCCAGGTGAGGGTACGACAACGCTTTAGGTGGAGCGTACGTGTGAGGGCGCGGGTTAGTGTTAGCGTACGGGTTAGGATTAGGGGACGGGTGAGGGTCAGGCTTCGGGGAAGGGTTAGGGTTAGGGTTCGGGCTAGGGTTAGGGTTAGGGGACGGGGACGGTTTAGGGTCCAGGTGAGGGTACGACAACGCTTTAGGTGGAGCGTACGTGTGAGGTCACGGATTAGTGTTAGCGTACGGGTTAGGATTAGGGGACGGGTGAGGGTCAGGCTTCGGGGAAGGGTTAGGGTTAGGGTTCGGGCTAGGGTTAGGTTTAGGGAACGGGGACGGTTTAGGGTCCAGGTGAGGGTACGACAACGCTTTAGGGGGAGCGTACGTGTGAGGGCGTGGGTTAGTGTTAGCGTACGGGTTAGGATTAGGGGACGGGTGAGGGTCAGGCTTCGGGGAAGGGTTACGGTTAGGGTTCGGGCTAGGGTTAGGGTTACGGGACGGGGACGGTTTAGGGTCCAGGTGAGGGTACGAAAACGGTTTAGGGGGAGCGTACGTGTGAGGGCGCGGGTTAGTGTTAGCGTACGGGTTAGGATTAGGGGACGGGTGAGGGTCAGGCTTCTGGGAAGGGTTAGGGTTAGTGTTCGGGCTAGGGTTAGGGTTAGGGTATGGGGACGGTTTAGGGTCCAGGTGAGGGTACGACAACGCTTTAGGGGGAGCGTACGTGTGAGGGCGTGGGTTAGTGTTGGCGTACGGGTTAGGATTAGGGGATGGGTGAGGGTCAGGCTTCGGGGAAGGGTTACGGTTAGGGTTCGGGCTAGGGTTAGGGTTAGGGGCGGGGACGGTTTAGGGTCCAGCTGAGGGTACGACAACGCTTTAGGGGGAGCGTACGTGTGAGGGCGCGGGTTAGTGTTAGCGTACGGGTTAGGATTAGGGGACGGGTGAGGGTCAGGCTTCGTGGAAGGGTTAGGGTTAGGGTTCGGGCTAGGGTTAGGGTTAGGGTACGGGGACGGTTTAGGGTCCAGGTGAGGGTACGACAACGCTTTAGGGGGAGCGTACGTGTGATGCCGCGGGTTAGTGTTAGCGTACGGGTTAGGATTAGGGGACGGGTGAGGGTCAGGCTTCGGGGAAGGGTTAGGGTTAGGGTTCGGGCTAGGGTTAAGGTTAGGGGACGGGGACGGTTTAGGGTCCAGGTGAGGGTACGACAACGCTATAGAGGGAGTGTACGTGTGAGGGCACGGGTTAGTGTTAGCGTACGGGTTAGGATTATGGGACGGGTGAGGGTCAGGCTTCGGGGAAGTGTTAGGGTTAGGGTTCGGGCTAGGGTAAGGGTTAGGGGACGGGGACGGTTTAGGGTCCAGGTGAGGGTACGACAACGCTTTAGGGGGAGCGTACGTGTGAGTGCACGGGTTAGTGTTAGCGTACGGGTTAGGATTAGGGGACGGGTGAGGGTCAGGCTTCGGGGAAGGGTTAGGGTTAGGGTTCGGGCTAGGGTTAGGGTTAGGGGACGGGGACGGTTTAGGGTCCAGGTGAGGGTACGACAACGCTTTAGGGGGAGCGTACGTGTGAGGGCGCGGGTTAGTGTTAGCGTACGGGTTAGGATTAGGGGACGGGTGAGGGTCAGGCTTCGGGGAAGTGTTAGGGTTAGTGTTCGGGCTAGGGTTAGGGTATGGGGACGGTTTAGGGTCCAGGTGAGGGTACGACAACGCTTTAGGGGGAGCGTACGTGTGAGGGCGCGGGTTAGTGTTAGCGTACGGGTTAGGATTAGGGGACGGGTGAGGGTCAGGCTTCGGGGAAGGGTTAGGGTTAGGGTTCGGGGTAGGGTTAGGGTTAGGGGACGGGGACGGTTTAGGGTCCAGGTGAGGGTACGACAACGCTTTAGGGGGAGCGTAC
The DNA here is from genome assembly GCF_963455315.2 of Globicephala melas. Taxonomy (NCBI): domain Eukaryota; kingdom Metazoa; phylum Chordata; class Mammalia; order Artiodactyla; family Delphinidae; genus Globicephala; species Globicephala melas. The sequence goes on from NC_083329.1 coordinate 67,768,754, forward strand.
GTGTGAGGGAGCGGGTTAGTGTTAGCGTACGGGTTAGGATTAGGGGACGGGTGAGGGTCAGGCTTCGGGGAAGGGTTAGGGTTAGGGTTCGGGCTAGGGTTAGGGTTAGGGTACGGGGACGGTTTAGGGTCCAGGTGAGGGTACGACAACGCTTTAGGGGGAGCGTACGTGTGAGGGCGCGGGTTAGTGTTAGCGTACGGGTTAGGATTAGGGGACGGGTGAGGGTCAGGCTTCGGGGAAGGGTTAGGGTTAGGGTTCGGGCTACGGTTAGGGTTAGGGGACGGGGACGGTTTAGGGTCCAGGTGAGGATACGACAACGCTTTAGGGGGAGCGTACGTGTGAGGACGCGGGTTAGTGTTAGCGTACGGGTTAGGATTAGGGGACGGGTGAGGGTCAGGCTTCGGGGAAGGGTTAGGGTTAGGGTTCGGGCTAGGGTTAGGGTTAGGGGACGGGGACGATTTATGGTCCAGGTGAGGGTACGACAACGCTTTAGGGGGAGCGTACGTGTGAGGGCGCGGGTTAGTGTTAGCGTACGGGTTAGGATTAGGGGCCGGGTGAGGGTCAGGCTTCGGGGAAGGGTTAGGGTTAGGGTTCGGGCTAGGTTTCGGGTTACGATACGGGGACGGTTTAGGGACCAGGTGAGGGTACGACAACGCTTTAGGGGGAGCGTACGTGCGAGGGCACGGGTTAGTGTTAGCGTACGGGTTGGGATTAGAGGACGGGTGAGGGTCAGGCTTCGGGGAAGGGTTAGGGTTAGGGTTCGGGCTAGGGTTAGGGTTAGGGGACGGGAACGGTTTAGGGTCCAGTTGAGGGTACGACATCGCTTTACGGGGAGCGTACGTGTGAGGGCGCAGGTTAGTGTTAGCGTACGGGTTAGGATTAGGGGACGGGTGAGGGTCAGGCTTCGGGGAAAGTTTAGGGTTAGGGTTCGGGCTAGGGTTAGGGTTAGGGGACGGGGACGGTTTAGGGTCCAGGTGAGGGTACGACAACGCTTTAGGGGGAGGGTACGTGTGAGGCCACGGGATAGTGTTAGCGTACGGGTTAGGATTAGGGGACGGGTGACGGTCAGGCTTCGGGGAAGGGTTAGGGTTAGGGTTCAGGCTAGGGTTAGGGTTAGGGGACGGGGACGGTGTAGGGTCCAGGTGAGGGTACGACAACGCTTTAGGGGGAGCGTACGTGTGAGGGCACGGGTTAGTGTTAGCGTACGGGTTAGGATTAGGGGACGGGTGAGGGTCAGGCTTCGGGGAAGGGTTAGGGTTAGGGTTCGGGCTAGTGTTAGGGTTAGGGGACGGGGACGGTTTAGGGTCCAGGTGAGGGTACGACAACGCTTTAGGGGAAGCGTACGTGTGAGGGCGCGGGTTAGTGTTAGCGTACGGGTTAGGATTAGAGGACGGGTGAGGGTCAGGCTTCGGGGAAGGGTTAGGGTTAGGGTTCGGGCTAGGGTTAGGGTTAGGGTACGGGGACGGTTTACCGTCCAGGTGAGGGTACGACAACGCTTTAGGGGGAGCGTACGTGCGAGGGCGCGGGTTAGTGTTAGCGTACGGGTTAGGATTAGGGGACGGAAGAGGGTCAGGCTTCGGGGAAGTGTTAAAGTTAGGGTTCGGGCTAGGGTTAGGGTTAGGGGACGGGGACGGTTTAGGGTCCAGGTGAGGGTACGACAACGCTTTAGGGGAAGCGTACGTGTGAGGGCGCGGGTTAGTGTTAGCGTACGGGTTAGGATTAGGGGACGGGTGAGGGTCAGGCTTCGGGGAAGGGTTAGGGTTAGGGTTCGGGCTAGGGTTAGGGTTAGGGGACGGGGACGGTTTAGGGTCCAGGTGACGGTACGACAACGCTTTAGGGGGAGCGTACGTGTGAGGGCGCGGGTTAGTGTTAGCGTACGGGTTAGGATTAGGGGACGGGTGAGGGTCAGGCTTCGGGGAAGGGTTAGGGTTAGGGTTCGGGCTAGGGTTAGGGTTAGGGGACGGGGACGGTTTAGGGTCCAGGTGAGGGTACGACAACGCTTTAGGTGGAGCGTACGTGTGAGGTCACGGATTAGTGTTAGCGTACCGGTTAGGATTAGGGGACGGGAGAGGGTCAGGCTTCGGGGAAGGGTTAGGGTTAGGGTTCGGGCTAGGGTTAGTGTTAGGGGACGGGGACGGTTTAGGGTCCAGGTGAGGGTACGACAACGCTTTAGGGGGAGCGTACGTGTGAGCACGCGGGTTAGTGTTAGCGTACAGGTTAGGATTAGGGGACGGGTGAGGGTCAGGCTTCGGGGATGGGTTAGGGTTAGGGTTCGGGCTAGGGTTAGGGTTAGGGTACGGGGACGGTTTAGGGTCCAGGTGAGGGTACGACAACGCTTTAGGGGGAGGGTACGTGTGAGGCCACGGGATAGTGTTAGCGTACGCGTTAGGATTAGGGGACGGGTGACGGTCAGGCTTCGGGGAAGGGTTAGGGTTAGGGTTCGGGCTAGGGTTAGGGTTAGGGGACGGGGACGGTTTAGGGTCCAGGTGAGGGTACGAAAACGCTTTAGGGGGAGCGTACGTGTGAGGGAACGGGTTAGTTTTAGCGTACGGGTTAGGATTAGGGTACGGGTGAGGGTCAGGCTTCGGGGAAGGTTTACGGTTGTGGTTCGGGCTAGGGTTAGGGTTAGGGGACGGGGACGGTTTAGGGTCCAGGTGAGGGTACGACAACGCTTTAGGGGGAGGGTACGTGTGAGGCCACGGGATAGTGTTAGCGTACGGGTTAGGATTAGGGGACGAGTGACGGTCAGGCTTCGGGGAAGGGTTAGGGTTAGTGTTCAGGCTAGGGTTAGGGTTAGGGGACGGGGACGGTTTAGGGTCCAGGTGAGGGTACGACAACGCTTTAGGGGGAGCGTACGTGTGAGGGCGTGGGTTAGTGTTAGCGTACGGGTTAGGATTAGGGGACGGGTGAGGGTCAGGCTTCAGGGAAGGGTTAGGGTTAGGGTTCGGGCTAGGGTTAGGGTTAGGGTACGGGGACGGTTTAGGGTCCAGGTGAGGGTACGACAACGCTTCAGAGGGAGCGTACGTGTGAGGGCGCGGGTTAGTGTTAGCGTACGGGTTAGGATTAGGGGACGGGTGAGGGTCAGGCTTCGGGGAAGGGTTAGGGTTAGGGTTCGGGCTAGGGTTAGGGTTAGGGTACGGGGACGGTTTAGGGTCCAGGTGAGGGTACGACAACGCTTTAGGGGGAGTGTACGTGTGAGGGCGCGGGTTAGTGTTAGCGTACGGGTTAGGATTAGGGGACGGGTGAGGGTCAGGCTTCGGGGAAGGGTTAGGGTTAGGGTTCGGACTAGGGTTAGGGTTAGGGGACGGGGACGGTTTAGGGTCCAGGTGAGGGTACGACAATGCTTTAGGGGGAGCGTACGTGTGAGGGCGCGGGTTAGTGTTAGCGTACGGGTTAGGATTAGGGGACGGGTGAGGGTCAGGCTTCGGGGAAGGGTTAGGGTTAGGGTTCGGGCTAGGGTTAGGGTTAGGGTACGGGGACGGTTTAGGGTCCAGGTGAGGGTACGACAACGCTTTAGGGGGAGTGTACGTGTGAGGGCGCGGGTTAGTGTTAGCGTACGGGTTAGGATTAGGGGACGGGTGAGGGTCAGGCTTCGGGGAAGGGTTAGGGTTAGGGTTCGGACTAGGGTTAGGGTTAGGGGACGGGGACGGTTTAGGGTCCAGGTGAGGGTACGACAATGCTTTAGGGGGAGCGTACGTGTGAGGGCGCGGGTTAGTGTTAGCGTACGGGTTAGGATTAGGGGACGGGTGAGGGTCAGGCTTCGGGGAAGGGTTAGGGTTAGGGTTCGGGCTAGGGTTAGGGTTAGGGTACGGGGACGGTTTAGGGTCCAAGTGAGGGTACGACAACGCTTTAGGAGGAGCGTACGTGTGAGGGCGTGGGTTAGTGTTAGCGTACGGGTTAGGATTAGGGGATGGGTGAGGGTCAGGCTTCGGGGAAGGGTTACGGTTAGGGTTCGGGCTAGGGTTAGGGTTAGGGGACGGGGACGGTTTAGGGTCCTGGTGAGGGTAGGAAAACGCGTTAGGGGGAGCGTACGTGTGAGGGCGCGGGTTAGTGTTAGCGTACGGGTTAGGATTAGGGGACGGGTGAGGGTCAGGCTTCGGGGAAGGGTTAGGGTTAGGGTTCGGGCTAGGGTTAGGGTTAGGGGACGGGGACGGTTTAGGGTCCAGGTGAGAGTACGACAACGCTTTAGGGGGAGCGTACGTGTGAGGGCGCGGGTTAGTGTTAGCGTACGGGTTAGGATTAGGGGACGGGTGAGGGTCAGGCTTCGGGGAAGGGTTAGGGTTAGGGTTCGGGCTAGGGTTAGGGTTAGGGGACGGGGACGGTTTAGGGTCGAGGTGAGGGTACAACAACGCTTTAGGGGGAGCGTACGTGTGAGGGCGCGGGTTAGTGTTAGCGTACGGGTTAGGTTTAGGGGACGGGTGAGGGTCAGGCTTCGGGGAAGGGTTAGGGTTAGGGTTCGGGCTAGGGTTAGGGTTAGGGGACGGGGACGGTTCAGGGTCCAGATGAGGGTACGACAACGCTTTAGGGGGAGCGTACGTGTGAGGGCGCGGGTTAGTGTTAGTGTACGGGTTAGGATTACGGGACGGGTGACGGTCAGGCTTCGGGGAAGGGTTAGGGTTAGGGTTCGGGCTAGGGTTAGGGTTAGGGGACGGCGACGGTTTAGGGTCCAGGTGAGTGTACGACAACGCTTTAGGGGGAGCGTACGTGTGAGGGCGTGGGTTAGTGTTAGCGTACGGGTTAGGATTAGGGGACGGGTGAGGGTCAGGCTTCGGGGAAGGGTTAGGGTTAGGGTTCGGACTAGGGTTAGGGTTAGGGGACGGGGACGGTTTAGGGTCCAGGTGAGGGTACGACAACGCTTTAGGGGAAGCGTACGTGTGAGGGCGCGGGTTAGTGTTAGCGTACGGGTTAGGATTAGGGGACGGGTGAGGGTCAGGCTTCGGGGAAGGGTTAGGGTTAGGGTTCGGGCTAGGGTTAGGGTTAGGGGACGGGGACGGTTTAGGGTCCAGGTGAGGGTACGACAACGCTTTAGGGGGAGCGTACGTGTGAGGGCGCGGGTTAGTGTTAGCGTACGGGTTAGGATTAGGGGACGGGTGAGGGTCAGGCTTCGGGGAACGGTTAGGGTTAGGGTTCGGGCTAGGGTTAGGGTTAGGGGACGGGGACGGTTTAGGGTCCAGGTGAGGGCACGACAACGCTTTGGGGGAGCGTACGTGTGAGGGCGCGGGTTAGCGTTAGCGTACGGGTTAGGATTAGGGGACGGGTGAGGGTCAGGCTTCGGGGAAGGGTTAGGGTTAGGGTTCGGCCTAGGGTTAGGGTTAGGGGACGGGGACGGTTTAGGGTCCAGGTGAGGGTACGACAACGCTTTAGGGGGAGCGTACGTGTGAGGGCGCGGGTTAGTGTTAGCGTACGGGTTAGGATTAGGGGACGGGTGAGGGTCAGGCTTTGGGGAAGGGTTAGGGTTAGGGTTCGGGCTAGGGTTAGGGTTAGGGGACGGGGACGGTTTAGGGTCCAGGTGAGGGTACGACAACGCTTTAGGGGGAGCGTACGTGTGAGGGCGCCGGTTAGTGTTAGCGTACGGGTTAGGATTAGGGGACGGGTGAGGGTCAGGCTTCGGGGAAGGGTTAGGGTTAGGGTTCGGGCTAGGGTTAGGGTTAGGGTATGGGGACGGTTTAGGGTCGAGGTGAGGGTACGACAACGCTTTAGGGGGAGCGTACGTGTGAGGGCGTGGGTTAGTGTAGCGTACGGGATAGGATTAGGGGATGGGTGAGGGTCAGGCTTCAGGGAAATGTTACGGTTAGGGTTCGGGCTAGGGTTAGGGTTAGGGGACGGGGACGGTTTAGGGTCCAGGTGAGGGTACGACAATGCTTTAGGGGGTGCGTACGTGTGAGGGCGCGGGTTAGTGTTAGCGTACGGGTTAGGATTAGGGGACGGGTGAGGGTCAGGCTTCGGGGAAGGGTTAGGGTTAGGGTTCGGGCTAGGGTTAGGGTTAGGGTACGTGGACGGTTTAGGGTCCAGGTGAGGGTACGACAACGCTTTAGGGGGAGCGTTCGTGTGAGGGCGCGGGTTAGTGTTAGCGTACGGGTTAGGATTAGGGGACGGGTGAGCGTCAGGCTTCGGGGAAGGGTTAGGGTTAGGGTTCGGGCTAGGGTTAGGGTTAGGGGACGGGGACGGTTTAGGGTCCAGGTGAGGGTACGACAACGCTTTAGGGGGAGCGTTCGTGTGAGGGCGCGGGTTAGTGTTAGCGTACGGGTTAGGATTAGGGGACGGGTGAGGGTCAGGCTTCGGGGAAGTGTTACGGTTAGGGTTCGGGCTAGGGTTAGGGTTAGGGGATGGGGACGGTTTAGGGTCCAGGTGAGGGTACGACAAAGCTTTAGGGGGAGCGTACGAGTGAGGGCGCGGGTTAGTGTTAGCGTACGGGTTAGGATTAGGGGACGGGTGAGGGTCAGGCTTCGGGGAAGGGTTAGGGTTAGGGTTCGGGCTAGGGTTAGGGTTAGGGGATGGGGACGGTTTAGGGTCCAGGTGAGGGTACGACAACGCTTTAGGGGGTGCGTACGTGTGAGGGCGCGGGTTAGTGTTAGCGTACGGGTTAGGATTATGGGATGGGTGAGTGTCAGGCTTCGGGGAAGGGTTAGGGTTAAGGTTCGGGCTAGGTTTCGGGTTACGATACGGGGACGGTTTAGGGTCCAGGTGAGGGTACGACAACGCTTTAGGGGGTGCGTACGTGTGAGGGCGCGGGTTAGTGTTAGCGTACGGGTTAGGATTAGGGGACGGGTGAGCGTCAGGCTTCGGGGAAGGGTTAGGGTTAGGGTTCGGGCTAGGGTTAGTGTTAGGGGACGGGGACGGTTTAGGGTCCAGGTGAGGGTAGGAGAACGCTTTAGGGGGAGTGTACGTGTGAGGGCGCGGGTTAGTGTTAGCGTACGGGTTAGGATTAGGGGACGGGTGAGGGTCAGGCTTCGGGGAAGGGTTAGGGTTAGGGTTCGGGCTAGGGTTAGGGTTAGGGGATGGGGACGGTTTAGGGTCCAGGTGAGGGTACGACAACGCTTTAGGGGGTGCGTACGTGTGAGGGCGCGGGTTAGTGTTAGCGTACGGGTTAGGATTAGGGGACGGGAGAGGGTCAGGCTTCGGGGAAGGGTTAGGGTTAGGGTTCGGGCTAGGGTTAGTGTTAGGGGACGGGGACGGTTTAGGGTCCAGGTGAGGGTACGACAACGCTTTAGGGGGAGCGTACGTGTGAGCGCGCGGGTTAGTTTTAGCGTACAGGTTAGGATTAGGGGACGGGTGAGGGTCAGGCTTCGGGGAAGGGTTAGGGTTAGGGTCAGGGCTAGGGTTAGGGTTAGGGTACGGGGACGGTTTAGGGTCCAGGTGAGGGTACGACAACGCTTTAGGGGGAGTGTACGTGTGAGGGCGCGGGTTAGTGTTAGCGTACAGGTTAGGATTAGGGGACGGGTGAGGGGCAGGCTTCGGGGAAGGGTTAGGGTTAGGGTTCGGGCTAGGGTTAGGGTTAGGGGACGTGGACGGTTTAGGGTCCAGTTGAGGGTACGACATCGCTTTACGGGGAGCGTACGTGTGAGGGCGCGGGTTAGTGTTAGCGTACGGGTTAGGATTAGGGGACGGGTTAGGGTCAGGCTTCGGGGAAAGGTTAGGGTTAGGGTTCGGGCTAGGGTTAGGGTTAGGGGACGGGAACGGTTTAGGGTACAGGTGAGGGTACGACAACGCTTTAGGGGGAGGGTACGTGTGAGGCCACGGGATAGTGTTAGCGTACGGGTTAGGATTAGGGGACGGGTGAGGGTCAGCCTTCGGGGAAGGGTTAGGTTTAGGGTTCGGGCTAGGGTTAGGGTTAGGGTACGGGGATGGTTTAGGGTCCAGGTGAGGGTACGACAACGCTTTAGGGGGAGCGTACGAGCGAGGGCGCGGGTTAGTGTTAGCGTACGGGTTAGGATTAGGGGACGGGAGAGGGTCAGGCTTCGGGGAAGGGTTAGGGTTAGGGTTCGGGCTAGGGTTAGGGTTAGGGGACGGGGACGGTTTAGGGTCCAGGTGAGGGTACGACAACGCTTTAGGGGAAGCGTACGTGTGAGGGCGCGGGTTAGTGTTAGCGTACGGGTTAGGATTAGGGGACGGGTGAGGGTCAGGCTTCGGGGAAGGGTTAGGGTTAGGGTTCGGGCTAGGGTTAGGGTTAGGGGACGGGGACGATTTATGGTCCAGGTGAGGGTACGACAACGCTTTAGGGGGAGCGTACGTGTGAGGGCGCGGGTTAGTGTTAGCGTACGGGTTAGGATTAGGGGCCGGGTGAGGGTCAGGCTTCGGGGAAGGGTTAGGGTTAGGGTTCGGGCTATGTTTCGGGTTACGATACGGGGACGGTTTAGGGACCAGGTGAGGGTACGACAACGCTTTAGGGGGAGCGTACGTGCGAGGGCACGGGTTAGTGTTAGCGTACGGGTTGGGATTAGAGGACGGGTGAGGGTCAGGCTTCGGGGAAGGGTTAGGGTTAGGGTTCGGGCTAGGGTTAGGGTTAGGGGACGGGGACGGTTTAGGGTCCAGTTGAGGGTACGACATCGCTTTACGGGGAGCGTACGTGTGAGGGCGCAGGTTAGTGTTAGCGTACGGGTTAGGATTAGGGGACGGGTGAGGGTCAGGCTTCGGGGAAAGTTTAGGGTTAGGGTTCGGACTAGGGTTAGGGTTAGGGGACGGGGACGGTTTAGGGTCCAGGTGAGGGTACGACAACGCTTTAGGGGAAGCGTACGTGTGAGGGCGCGGGTTAGTGTTAGCGTACGGGTTAGGATTAGGGGACGGGTGAGGGTCAGGCTTCGGGGAAGGGTTAGGGTTAGGGTTCGGGCTAGGGTTAGGGTTAGGGGATGGGGACGGTTTAGGGTCCAGGTGAGGGTACGACAACGCTTTAGGGGGAGCGTACGTGTGAGGGCGCGGGTTAGTGTTAGCGTACGGGTTAGGATTAGGGGACGGGTGAGGGTCAGGCTTCGGGGAAGGGTTAGGGTTAGGGTTCGGGCTAGGGTTAGGGTTAGGGGATGGGGACGGTTTAGGGTCCAGGTGAGGGTACGACAACGCTTTAGGGGGTGCGTACGTGTGAGGGCGCGGGTTAGTGTTAGCGTACGGGTTAGGATTAGGGGACGGGTGAGCGTCAGGCTTCGGGGAAGGGTTAGGGTTAGGGTTCGGGCTAGGGTTAGTGTTAGGGGACGGGGACGGTTTAGGGTCCAGGTGAGGGTAGGAGAACGCTTTAGGGGGAGCGTACGTGTGAGGGCGCGGGTTAGTGTTAGCGTACGGGTTAGGATTAGGGGACGGGTGAGGGTCAGGCTTCGGGGAAGTGTTAGGGTTAGGGTTCGGGCTAGGGTTAGGGTTAGGGGATGGGGACGGTTTAGGGTCCAGGTGAGGGTACGACAACGTTTTAGGGGGAGCGTACGTGTGAGGGCGCGGGTTAGTGTTAGCGTACGGGTTAGGATTAGGGAACGGGTGAGGGTCAGGCTTCGGGGAAGTGTTAGGGTTAGGGTTCGGGCTAGGGTTAGGGTTAGGGGATGGGGACGGTTTAGGGTCCAGGTGAGGGTACGACAACGCTTTAGGGGGAGCGTACGTGTGAGGGCACGGGTTAGTGTTAGCGTACGGGTTAGGATTAGGGGACGGGTGAGGGTCAGGCTTCGGGGAAGGGTTAGGGTTAGGGTTCGGGCTAGGGTTAGGGTTAGGGGATGGGGACGGTTTAGGGTCCAGGTGAGGGTACGACAACGCTTTAGGGGGTGCGTACGTGTGAGGGCGCGGGTTAGTGTTAGCGTACGGGTTAGGATTAGGGGACGGGAGAGGGTCAGGCTTCGGGGAAGGGTTAGGGTTAGGGTTCGGGCTAGGGTTAGTGTTAGGGGACGGGGACGGTTTAGGGTCCAGGTGAGGGTACGACAACGCTTTAGGGGGAGCGTACGTGTGAGCGCGCGGGTTAGTGTTAGCGTACAGGTTAGGATTAGGGGACGGGTGAGGGTCAGGCTTCGGGGAAGGGTTAGGGTTAGGGTTCGGGCTAGGGTTAGGGTTAGGGTACGGGGACGGTTTAGGGTCCAGGTGAGGGTACGACAACGCTTTAGGGGGAGTGTACGTGTGAGGGCGCGGGTTAGTGTTAGCGTACAGGTTAGGATTAGGGGACGGGTGAGGGGCAGGCTTCGGGGAAGGGTTAGGGTTAGGGTTCGGGCTAGGGTTAGGGTTAGGGGACGTGGACGGTTTAGGGTCCAGTTGAGGGTACGACATCGCTTTACGGGGAGCGTACGTGTGAGGGCGCGGGTTAGTGTTAGCGTACGGGTTAGGATTAGGGGACGGGTGAGGGTCAGGCTTCGGGGAAAGGTTAGGGTTAGGGTTCGGGCTAGGGTTAGGGTTAGGGGACGGGAACGGTTTAGGGTACAGGTGAGGGTACGACAACGCTTTAGGGGGATGGTACGTGTGAGGCCACGGGATAGTGTTAGCGTACGCATTAGGATTAGGGGACGGGTGACGGTCAGGCTTCGGGGAAGGGTTAGGGTTAGGGTTCGGGCTAGGGTTAGGGTTAGGGGACGGGGACGGTTTAGGGTCCAGGTGAGGGTACGAAAACGCTTTAGGGGGAGCGTACGTGTGAGTGCACGGGTTAGTGTTAGCGTACGGGTTAGGATTAGGGGACGGGTGAGGGTCAGGCTTCGGGGAAGGTTTACGGTTGTGGTTCGGGCTAGGGTTAGGGTTAGGGGACGGGGACGGTTTAGGGTCCAGGTGAGGGTACGACAACGCTTTAGGGGGAGGGTACGTGTGAGGCCACGGGATAGTGTTAGCGTACGGGTTAGGATTAGGGGACGGGTGACGGTCAGGCTTCGGGGAAGGGTTAGGGTTAGTGTTCAGGCTAGGGTTAGGGTTAGGGGACGGGGACGGTTTAGGGTCCAGGTGAGGGTACGACAACGCTTTAGGGGGAGCGTACGTGTGAGGGCGCGGGTTAGTGTTAGCGTACGGGTTAGGATTAGGGGACGGGTGAGGGTCAGGCTTCGGGGAAGGGTTAGGGTTAGGGTTCGGGCTAGTGTTAGGGTTAGGGGACGGGGACGGTTTAGGATCCAGATGAGGGTACGACAACGCTTTAGGGGAAGCGTACGTGTGAGGGCGCGGGTTAGTGTTAGCGTACGGGTTAGGATTAGGGGACGGGTGAGAGTCAGCCTTCGGGGAAGGGTTAGGTTTAGGGTTCGGGCTAGGGTTAGGGTTAGGGTACGGGGATGGTTTAGGGTCCAGGTGAGGGTACGACAACGCTTTAGGGGGAGCGTACGTGCGAGGGCGCGGGTTAGTGTTAGCGTACGGGTTAGGATTAGGGGACGGGAGAGGGTCAGGCTTCGGGGAAGGGTTAGGGTTAGGGTTCGGGCTAGGGTTAGGGTTAGGGGACGGGGACGGTTTAGGGTCCAGGTGAGGGTACGACAACGCTTTAGGGGGAGCGTACGTGTGAGGGCGCGGGTTAGTGTTAGCGTACGGGTTAGGATTAGGGGCCGGGTGAGGGTCAGGCTTCGGGGAAGGGTTAGGGTTAGGGTTCGGGCTAGGTTTCGGGTTACGATACGGGGACGGTTTAGGGACCAGGTGAGGGTACGACAATGCTTTAGGGGGAGCGTACGTGCGAGGGCACGGGTTAGTGTTAGCGTACGGGTTGGGATTAGAGGACGGGTGAGGGTCAGGCTTCGGGGAAGGGTTAGGGTTAGGGTTCGGGCTAGGGTTAGGGTTAGGGGACGGGGACGGTTTAGGGTCCAGTTGAGGGTACGACATCGCTTTACGGGGAGCGTACGTGTGCGGGCGCGGGTTAGTGTTAGCGTACGGGTTAGGATTATGGGACGGGTGAGGGTCAGGCTTCGGGGAAAGGTTAGGGTTAGGGTTCGGCCTAGGGTTAGGGTTAGGGGACGGGGACGGTTTAGGGTACAGGTGAGGGTACGACAACGCTTTAGGGGGAGGGTACGTGTGAGGCCACGGGATAGTGTTAGCGTACGGGTTAGGATTAAGGGACGGGTGAGGGTCAGGCTTCGGGGAAAGGTTAGGGTTAGGGTTCGGGCTAGGGTTAGGGTTAGGGGACGGGGACGGTTTAGGGTACAGGTGAGGGTACGACAACGCTTTAGGGGGAGGGTACGTGTGAGGCCACGGGATAGTGTTAGCGTACGGTTTAGGATTAGGGGACGGGTGACGGTCAGGCTTCGGGGAAGGGTTAGGGTTAGGGTTCGGCCTAGGATTAGGGTTAGGGGACGGGGACGGTTTAGGGTCCAGGTGAGGGTACGAAAACGCTTTAGGGGGAGCGTACGTGTGAGGGCACGGGTTAGTGTTAGCGTACGGGTTAGGATTAGGGGACGGGTGAGGGTCAGGCTTCGGGAAAGGTTTAGGGTTGTGGTTCGGGCTAGGGTTAGGGTTAGGGGACGGGGACGGTTTAGGGTCCAGGTGAGGGTACGACAACGCTTTAGGGGGAGGGTACGTGTGAGGCCACGGGATAGTGTTAGCGTACGGGTTAGGATTAGGGGACGGGTGACGGTGAGGCTTCGGGGAAGGGTTAGGGTTAGGGTTCAGGCTAGGGTTAGGGTTAGGGGACGGGGACGGTGTAGGGTCCAGGTGAGGGTACGACAACGCTTTAGGGGGAGCGTACGTGTGAGGGCACGGGTTAGTGTTAGCGTACGGGTTAGGATTAGGGGACGGGTGAGGGTCAGGCTTCGGGGAAGGGTTAGGGTTAGGGTTCGGGCTAGTGTTAGGGTTAGGGGACGGGGACGGTTTAGGGTCCAGGTGAGGGTACGACAACGCTTTAGGGGAAGCGTACGTGTGAGGGCGCGGGTTAGTGTTAGCGTACGGGTTAGGATTAGGGGACGGGTGAGGGTCAGGCTTCGGGGAAGGGTTAGGGTTAGGGTTCGGGCTAGGGTTAGGGTTAGGGTACGGGGACGGTTTACCGTCCAGGTGAGGGTACGACAACGCTTTAGGGGGAGCGTACGTGCGAGGGCGCGGTTTAGTGTTAGCGTACGGGTTAGGATTAGGGGACGGGAGAGGGTCAGGCTTCGGGGAAGTGTTAGGGTTAGGGTTCGGGCTAGGGTTAGGGTTAGGGGACGGGGACGGTTTAGGGTCCAGGTGAGGGTACGACAACGCTTTAGGGGAAGCGTACGTGTGAGGGCGCGGGTTAGTGTTAGCGTACGGGTTAGGATTAGGGGACGGGTGAGGGTCAGGCTTCGGGGAAGGGTTAGGGTTAGGGTTCGGGCTAGGGTTAGGGTTAGGGGACGGGGACGGTTTAGGGTCCAGGTGACGGTACGACAACGCTTTAGGGGGAGCGTACGTGTGAGGGCGCGGGTTAGTGTTAGCGTACGGGTTAGGATTAGGGGACGGGTGAGGGTCAGGCTTCGGGGAAGTGTTAGGGTTAGGGTTCGGGCTAGGGTTATGGTTAGGGTACGGGGACGGTTTAGGGTCCAGGTGAGGGTACGACAACGCTTTAGGTGGAGCGTACGTGTGAGGGCGCGGGTTAGTGTTAGCGTACGGGTTAGGATTAGGGGACGGGTGAGGGTCAGGCTTCGGGGAAGGGTTAGGGTTAGGGTTCGGGCTAGGGTTAGGGTTAGGGGACGGGGACGGTTTAGGGTCCAGGTGAGGGTACGACAACGCTTTAGGTGGAGCGTACGTGTGAGGTCACGGATTAGTGTTAGCGTACGGGTTAGGATTAGGGGACGGGTGAGGGTCAGGCTTCGGGGAAGGGTTAGGGTTAGGGTTCGGGCTAGGGTTAGGTTTAGGGAACGGGGACGGTTTAGGGTCCAGGTGAGGGTACGACAACGCTTTAGGGGGAGCGTACGTGTGAGGGCGTGGGTTAGTGTTAGCGTACGGGTTAGGATTAGGGGACGGGTGAGGGTCAGGCTTCGGGGAAGGGTTACGGTTAGGGTTCGGGCTAGGGTTAGGGTTACGGGACGGGGACGGTTTAGGGTCCAGGTGAGGGTACGAAAACGGTTTAGGGGGAGCGTACGTGTGAGGGCGCGGGTTAGTGTTAGCGTACGGGTTAGGATTAGGGGACGGGTGAGGGTCAGGCTTCGGGGAAGGGTTAGGGTTAGGGTTCGGGGTAGGGTTAGGGTTAGGGGACGGGGACGGTTTAGGGTCCAGGTGAGGGTACGACAACGCTTTAGGGGGAGCGTACGTGTGAGGGAGCGGGTTAGTGTTAGCGTACGGGTTAGGATTAGGGGACGGGTGACGGTCAGGCTTCGGGGAAGGGTTAGGGTTAGGGTTCGGGCTAGGGTTAGGGTTAGGGTACGGGGACGGTTTAGGGTCCAGGTGAGGGTACGACAACGCTTTAGGGGGAGCGTACGTGTGAGGGCGCGGGTTAGTGTTAGCGTACGGGTTAGGATTAGGGGACGGGTGAGGGTCAGGCTTCGGGGAAGGGTTAGGGTTAGGGTTCGGGCTACGGTTAGGGTTAGGGGACGGGGACGGTTTAGGGTCCAGGTGAGGATACGACAACGCTTTAGGGGGAGCGTACGTGTGAGGACGCGGGTTAGTGTTAGCGTACGGGTTAGGATTAGGGGACGGGTGAGGGTCAGGCTTCGGGGAAGGGTTAGGGTTAGGGTTCGGGCTAGGGTTAGGGTTAGGGGACGGGGACGATTTATGGTCCAGGTGAGGGTACGACAACGCTTTAGGGGGAGCGTACGTGTGAGGGCGCGGGTTAGTGTTAGCGTACGGGTTAGGATTAGGGGCCGGGTGAGGGTCAGGCTTCGGGGAAGGGTTAGGGTTAGGGTTCGGGCTAGGTTTCGGGTTACGATACGGGGACGGTTTAGGGACCAGGTGAGGGTACGACAACGCTTTAGGGGGAGCGTACGTGCGAGGGCACGGGTTAGTGTTAGCGTACGGGTTGGGATTAGAGGACGGGTGAGGGTCAGGCTTCGGGGAAGGGTTAGGGTTAGGGTTCGGGCTAGGGTTAGGGTTAGGGGACGGGAACGGTTTAGGGTCCAGTTGAGGGTACGACATCGCTTTACGGGGAGCGTACGTGTGAGGGCGCAGGTTAGTGTTAGCGTACGGGTTAGGATTAGGGGACGGGTGAGGGTCAGGCTTCGGGGAAAGTTTAGGGTTAGGGTTCGGGCTAGGGTTAGGGTTAGGGGACGGGGACGGTTTAGGGTCCAGGTGAGGGTACGACAACGCTTTAGGGGGAGGGTACGTGTGAGGCCACGGGATAGTGTTAGCGTACGGGTTAGGATTAGGGGACGGGTGACGGTCAGGCTTCGGGGAAGGGTTAGGGTTAGGGTTCAGGCTAGGGTTAGGGTTAGGGGACGGGGACGGTGTAGGGTCCAGGTGAGGGTACGACAACTCTTTAGGGGGAGCGTACGTGTGAGGGCACGGGTTAGTGTTAGCGTACGGGTTAGGATTAGGGGACGGGTGAGGGTCAGGCTTCGGGGAAGGGTTAGGGTTAGGGTTCGGGCTAGTGTTAGGGTTAGGGGACGGGGACGGTTTAGGGTCCAGGTGAGGGTACGACAACGCTTTAGGGGAAGCGTACGTGTGAGGGCGCGGGTTAGTGTTAGCGTACGGGTTAGGATTAGAGGACGGGTGAGGGTCAGGCTTCGGGGAAGGGTTAGGGTTAGGGTTCGGGCTAGGGTTAGGGTTAGGGTACGGGGACGGTTTACCGTCCAGGTGAGGGTACGACAACGCTTTAGGGGGAGCGTACGTGCGAGGGCGCGGGTTAGTGTTAGCGTACGGGTTAGGATTAGGGGACGGAAGAGGGTCAGGCTTCGGGGAAGTGTTAAAGTTAGGGTTCGGGCTAGGGTTAGGGTTAGGGGACGGGGACGGTTTAGGGTCCAGGTGAGGGTACGACAACGCTTTAGGGGAAGCGTACGTGTGAGGGCGCGGGTTAGTGTTAGCGTACGGGTTAGGATTAGGGGACGGGTGAGGGTCAGGCTTCGGGGAAGGGTTAGGGTTAGGGTTCGGGCTAGGGTTAGGGTTAGGGGACGGGGACGGTTTAGGGTCCAGGTGACGGTACGACAACGCTTTAGGGGGAGCGTACGTGTGAGGGCGCGGGTTAGTGTTAGCGTACGGGTTAGGATTAGGGGACGGGTGAGGGTCAGGCTTCGGGGAAGGGTTAGGGTTAGGGTTCGGGCTAGGGTTAGGGTTAGGGGACGGGGACGGTTTAGGGTCCAGGTGAGGGTACGACAACGCTTTAGGTGGAGCGTACGTGTGAGGTCACGGATTAGTGTTAGCGTACGGGTTAGGATTAGGGGACGGGAGAGGGTCAGGCTTCGGGGAAGGGTTAGGGTTAGGGTTCGGGCTAGGGTTAGTGTTAGGGGACGGGGACGGTTTAGGGTCCAGGTGAGGGTACGACAACGCTTTAGGGGGAGCGTACGTGTGAGCACGCGGGTTAGTGTTAGCGTACAGGTTAGGATTAGGGGACGGGTGAGGGTCAGGCTTCGGGGATGGGTTAGGGTTAGGGTTCGGGCTAGGGTTAGGGTTAGGGTACGGGGACGGTTTAGGGTCCAGGTGAGGGTACGACAACGCTTTAGGGGGAGGGTACGTGTGAGGCCACGGGATAGTGTTAGCGTACGCGTTAGGATTAGGGGACGGGTGACGGTCAGGCTTCGGGGAAGGGTTAGGGTTAGGGTTCGGGCTAGGGTTAGGGTTAGGGGACGGGGACGGTTTAGGGTCCAGGTGAGGGTACGAAAACGCTTTAGGGGGAGCGTACGTGTGAGGGAACGGGTTAGTTTTAGCGTACGGGTTAGGATTAGGGTACGGGTGAGGGTCAGGCTTCGGGGAAGGTTTACGGTTGTGGTTCGGGCTAGGGTTAGGGTTAGGGGACGGGGACGGTTTAGGGTCCAGGTGAGGGTACGACAACGCTTTAGGGGGAGGGTACGTGTGAGGCCACGGGATAGTGTTAGCGTACGGGTTAGGATTAGGGGACGGGTGACGGTCAGGCTTCGGGGAAGGGTTAGGGTTAGTGTTCAGGCTAGGGTTAGGGTTAGGGGACGGGGACGGTTTAGGGTCCAGGTGAGGGTACGACAACGCTTTAGGGGGAGCGTACGTGTGAGGGCGTGGGTTAGTGTTAGCGTACGGGTTAGGATTAGGGGACGGGTGAGGGTCAGGCTTCAGGGAAGGGTTAGGGTTAGGGTTCGGGCTAGGGTTAGGGTTAGGGTACGGGGACGGTTTAGGGTCCAGGTGAGGGTACGACAACGCTTCAGAGGGAGCGTACGTGTGAGGGCGCGGGTTAGTGTTAGCGTACGGGTTAGGATTAGGGGACGGGTGAGGGTCAGGCTTCGGGGAAGGGTTAGGGTTAGGGTTCGGGCTAGGGTTAGGGTTAGGGTACGGGGACGGTTTAGGGTCCAGGTGAGGGTACGACAACGCTTTAGGGGGAGTGTACGTGTGAGGGCGCGGGTTAGTGTTAGCGTACGGGTTAGGATTAGGGGACGGGTGAGGGTCAGGCTTCGGGGAAGGGTTAGGGTTAGGGTTCGGACTAGGGTTAGGGTTAGGGGACGGGGACGGTTTAGGGTCCAGGTGAGGGTACGACAATGCTTTAGGGGGAGCGTACGTGTGAGGGCGCGGGTTAGTGTTAGCGTACGGGTTAGGATTAGGGGACGGGTGAGGGTCAGGCTTCGGGGAAGGGTTAGGGTTAGGGTTCGGGCTAGGGTTAGGGTTAGGGTACGGGGACGGTTTAGGGTCCAGGTGAGGGTACGACAACGCTTTAGGGGGAGTGTACGTGTGAGGGCGCGGGTTAGTGTTAGCGTACGGGTTAGGATTAGGGGACGGGTGAGGGTCAGGCTTCGGGGAAGGGTTAGGGTTAGGGTTCGGACTAGGGTTAGGGTTAGGGGACGGGGACGGTTTAGGGTCCAGGTGAGGGTACGACAATGCTTTAGGGGGAGCGTACGTGTGAGGGCGCGGGTTAGTGTTAGCGTACGGGTTAGGATTAGGGGACGGGTGAGGGTCAGGCTTCGGGGAAGGGTTAGGGTTAGGGTTCGGGCTAGGGTTAGGGTTAGGGTACGGGGACGGTTTAGGGTCCAAGTGAGGGTACGACAACGCTTTAGGAGGAGCGTACGTGTGAGGGCGTGGGTTAGTGTTAGCGTACGGGTTAGGATTAGGGGATGGGTGAGGGTCAGGCTTCGGGGAAGGGTTACGGTTAGGGTTCGGGCTAGGGTTAGGGTTAGGGGACGGGGACGGTTTAGGGTCCTGGTGAGGGTAGGAAAACGCGTTAGGGGGAGCGTACGTGTGAGGGCGCGGGTTAGTGTTAGCGTACGGGTTAGGATTAGGGGACGGGTGAGGGTCAGGCTTCGGGGAAGGGTTAGGGTTAGGGTTCGGGCTAGGGTTAGGGTTAGGGGACGGGGACGGTTTAGGGTCCAGGTGAGAGTACGACAACGCTTTAGGGGGAGCGTACGTGTGAGGGCGCGGGTTAGTGTTAGCGTACGGGTTAGGATTAGGGGACGGGTGAGGGTCAGGCTTCGGGGAAGGGTTAGGGTTAGGGTTCGGGCTAGGGTTAGGGTTAGGGGACGGGGACGGTTTAGGGTCGAGGTGAGGGTACAACAACGCTTTAGGGGGAGCGTACGTGTGAGGGCGCGGGTTAGTGTTAGCGTACGGGTTAGGTTTAGGGGACGGGTGAGGGTCAGGCTTCGGGGAAGGGTTAGGGTTAGGGTTCGGGCTAGGGTTAGGGTTAGGGGACGGGGACGGTTCAGGGTCCAGATGAGGGTACGACAACGCTTTAGGGGGAGCGTACGTGTGAGGGCGCGGGTTAGTGTTAGTGTACGGGTTAGGATTACGGGACGGGTGACGGTCAGGCTTCGGGGAAGGGTTAGGGTTAGGGTTCGGGCTAGGGTTAGGGTTAGGGGACGGCGACGGTTTAGGGTCCAGGTGAGTGTACGACAACGCTTTAGGGGGAGCGTACGTGTGAGGGCGTGGGTTAGTGTTAGCGTACGGGTTAGGATTAGGGGACGGGTGAGGGTCAGGCTTCGGGGAAGGGTTAGGGTTAGGGTTCGGACTAGGGTTAGGGTTAGGGGACGGGGACGGTTTAGGGTCCAGGTGAGGGTACGACAACGCTTTAGGGGAAGCGTACGTGTGAGGGCGCGGGTTAGTGTTAGCGTACGGGTTAGGATTAGGGGACGGGTGAGGGTCAGGCTTCGGGGAAGGGTTAGGGTTAGGGTTCGGGCTAGGGTTAGGGTTAGGGGACGGGGACGGTTTAGGGTCCAGGTGAGGGTACGACAACGCTTTAGGGGGAGCGTACGTGTGAGGGCGCGGGTTAGTGTTAGCGTACGGGTTAGGATTAGGGGACGGGTGAGGGTCAGGCTTCGGGGAACGGTTAGGGTTAGGGTTCGGGCTAGGGTTAGGGTTAGGGGACGGGGACGGTTTAGGGTCCAGGTGAGGGCACGACAACGCTTTGGGGGAGCGTACGTGTGAGGGCGCGGGTTAGCGTTAGCGTACGGGTTAGGATTAGGGGACGGGTGAGGGTCAGGCTTCGGGGAAGGGTTAGGGTTAGGGTTCGGCCTAGGGTTAGGGTTAGGGGACGGGGACGGTTTAGGGTCCAGGTGAGGGTACGACAACGCTTTAGGGGGAGCGTACGTGTGAGGGCGCGGGTTAGTGTTAGCGTACGGGTTAGGATTAGGGGACGGGTGAGGGTCAGGCTTTGGGGAAGGGTTAGGGTTAGGGTTCGGGCTAGGGTTAGGGTTAGGGGACGGGGACGGTTTAGGGTCCAGGTGAGGGTACGACAACGCTTTAGGGGGAGCGTACGTGTGAGGGCGCCGGTTAGTGTTAGCGTACGGGTTAGGATTAGGGGACGGGTGAGGGTCAGGCTTCGGGGAAGGGTTAGGGTTAGGGTTCGGGCTAGGGTTAGGGTTAGGGTATGGGGACGGTTTAGGGTCGAGGTGAGGGTACGACAACGCTTTAGGGGGAGCGTACGTGTGAGGGCGTGGGTTAGTGTAGCGTACGGGATAGGATTAGGGGATGGGTGAGGGTCAGGCTTCAGGGAAATGTTACGGTTAGGGTTCGGGCTAGGGTTAGGGTTAGGGGACGGGGACGGTTTAGGGTCCAGGTGAGGGTACGACAATGCTTTAGGGGGTGCGTACGTGTGAGGGCGCGGGTTAGTGTTAGCGTACGGGTTAGGATTAGGGGACGGGTGAGGGTCAGGCTTCGGGGAAGGGTTAGGGTTAGGGTTCGGGCTAGGGTTAGGGTTAGGGTACGTGGACGGTTTAGGGTCCAGGTGAGGGTACGACAACGCTTTAGGGGGAGCGTTCGTGTGAGGGCGCGGGTTAGTGTTAGCGTACGGGTTAGGATTAGGGGACGGGTGAGCGTCAGGCTTCGGGGAAGGGTTAGGGTTAGGGTTCGGGCTAGGGTTAGGGTTAGGGGACGGGGACGGTTTAGGGTCCAGGTGAGGGTACGACAACGCTTTAGGGGGAGCGTTCGTGTGAGGGCGCGGGTTAGTGTTAGCGTACGGGTTAGGATTAGGGGACGGGTGAGGGTCAGGCTTCGGGGAAGTGTTACGGTTAGGGTTCGGGCTAGGGTTAGGGTTAGGGGATGGGGACGGTTTAGGGTCCAGGTGAGGGTACGACAAAGCTTTAGGGGGAGCGTACGAGTGAGGGCGCGGGTTAGTGTTAGCGTACGGGTTAGGATTAGGGGACGGGTGAGGGTCAGGCTTCGGGGAAGGGTTAGGGTTAGGGTTCGGGCTAGGGTTAGGGTTAGGGGATGGGGACGGTTTAGGGTCCAGGTGAGGGTACGACAACGCTTTAGGGGGTGCGTACGTGTGAGGGCGCGGGTTAGTGTTAGCGTACGGGTTAGGATTATGGGATGGGTGAGTGTCAGGCTTCGGGGAAGGGTTAGGGTTAAGGTTCGGGCTAGGTTTCGGGTTACGATACGGGGACGGTTTAGGGTCCAGGTGAGGGTACGACAACGCTTTAGGGGGTGCGTACGTGTGAGGGCGCGGGTTAGTGTTAGCGTACGGGTTAGGATTAGGGGACGGGTGAGCGTCAGGCTTCGGGGAAGGGTTAGGGTTAGGGTTCGGGCTAGGGTTAGTGTTAGGGGACGGGGACGGTTTAGGGTCCAGGTGAGGGTAGGAGAACGCTTTAGGGGGAGTGTACGTGTGAGGGCGCGGGTTAGTGTTAGCGTACGGGTTAGGATTAGGGGACGGGTGAGGGTCAGGCTTCGGGGAAGTGTTAGGGTTAGGGTTCGGGCTAGGGTTAGGGTTAGGGGATGGGGACGGTTTAGGGTCCAGGTGAGGGTACGACAACGTTTTAGGGGGAGCGTACGTGTGAGGGCGCGGGTTAGTGTTAGCGTACGGGTTAGGATTAGGGGACGGGTGAGGGTCAGGCTTCGGGGAAGTGTTAGGGTTAGGGTTCGGGCTAGGGTTAGGGTTAGGGGATGGGGACGGTTTAGGGTCCAGGTGAGGGTACGACAACGCTTTAGGGGGAGCGTACGTGTGAGGGCGCGGGTTAGTGTTAGCGTACGGGTTAGGATTAGGGGACGGGTGAGGGTCAGGCTTCGGGGAAGGGTTAGGGTTAGGGTTCGGGCTAGGGTTAGGGTTAGGGGATGGGGACGGTTTAGGGTCCAGGTGAGGGTACGACAACGCTTTAGGGGGTGCGTACGTGTGAGGGCGCGGGTTAGTGTTAGCGTACGGGTTAGGATTAGGGGACGGGAGAGGGTCAGGCTTCGGGGAAGGGTTAGGGTTAGGGTTCGGGCTAGGGTTAGTGTTAGGGGACGGGGACGGTTTAGGGTCCAGGTGAGGGTACGACAACGCTTTAGGGGGAGCGTACGTGTGAGCGCGCGGGTTAGTTTTAGCGTACAGGTTAGGATTAGGGGACGGGTGAGGGTCAGGCTTCGGGGAAGGGTTAGGGTTAGGGTCAGGGCTAGGGTTAGGGTTAGGGTACGGGGACGGTTTAGGGTCCAGGTGAGGGTACGACAACGCTTTAGGGGGAGTGTACGTGTGAGGGCGCGGGTTAGTGTTAGCGTACAGGTTAGGATTAGGGGACGGGTGAGGGGCAGGCTTCGGGGAAGGGTTAGGGTTAGGGTTCGGGCTAGGGTTAGGGTTAGGGGACGTGGACGGTTTAGGGTCCAGTTGAGGGTACGACATCGCTTTACGGGGAGCGTACGTGTGAGGGCGCGGGTTAGTGTTAGCGTACGGGTTAGGATTAGGGGACGGGTTAGGGTCAGGCTTCGGGGAAAGGTTAGGGTTAGGGTTCGGGCTAGGGTTAGGGTTAGGGGACGGGAACGGTTTAGGGTACAGGTGAGGGTACGACAACGCTTTAGGGGGAGGGTACGTGTGAGGCCACGGGATAGTGTTAGCGTACGGGTTAGGATTAGGGGACGGGTGAGGGTCAGCCTTCGGGGAAGGGTTAGGTTTAGGGTTCGGGCTAGGGTTAGGGTTAGGGTACGGGGATGGTTTAGGGTCCAGGTGAGGGTACGACAACGCTTTAGGGGGAGCGTACGAGCGAGGGCGCGGGTTAGTGTTAGCGTACGGGTTAGGATTAGGGGACGGGAGAGGGTCAGGCTTCGGGGAAGGGTTAGGGTTAGGGTTCGGGCTAGGGTTAGGGTTAGGGGACGGGGACGGTTTAGGGTCCAGGTGAGGGTACGACAACGCTTTAGGGGAAGCGTACGTGTGAGGGCGCGGGTTAGTGTTAGCGTACGGGTTAGGATTAGGGGACGGGTGAGGGTCAGGCTTCGGGGAAGGGTTAGGGTTAGGGTTCGGGCTAGGGTTAGGGTTAGGGTACGGGGACGGTTTAGGGTCCAGGTGAGGGTACGACAACGCTTTAGGGGGAGTGTACGTGTGAGGGCGCGGGTTAGTGTTAGCGTACGGGTTAGGATTAGGGGACGGGTGAGGGTCAGGCTTCGGGGAAGGGTTAGGGTTAGGGTTCGGACTAGGGTTAGGGTTAGGGGACGGGGACGGTTTAGGGTCCAGGTGAGGGTACGACAATGCTTTAGGGGGAGCGTACGTGTGAGGGCGCGGGTTAGTGTTAGCGTACGGGTTAGGATTAGGGGACGGGTGAGGGTCAGGCTTCGGGGAAGGGTTAGGGTTAGGGTTCGGGCTAGGGTTAGGGTTAGGGTACGGGGACGGTTTAGGGTCCAAGTGAGGGTACGACAACGCTTTAGGAGGAGCGTACGTGTGAGGGCGTGGGTTAGTGTTAGCGTACGGGTTAGGATTAGGGGATGGGTGAGGGTCAGGCTTCGGGGAAGGGTTACGGTTAGGGTTCGGGCTAGGGTTAGGGTTAGGGGACGGGGACGGTTTAGGGTCCTGGTGAGGGTAGGAAAACGCGTTAGGGGGAGCGTACGTGTGAGGGCGCGGGTTAGTGTTAGCGTACGGGTTAGGATTAGGGGACGGGTGAGGGTCAGGCTTCGGGGAAGGGTTAGGGTTAGGGTTCGGGCTAGGGTTAGGGTTAGGGGACGGGGACGGTTTAGGGTCCAGGTGAGAGTACGACAACGCTTTAGGGGGAGCGTACGTGTGAGGGCGCGGGTTAGTGTTAGCGTACGGGTTAGGATTAGGGGACGGGTGAGGGTCAGGCTTCGGGGAAGGGTTAGGGTTAGGGTTCGGGCTAGGGTTAGGGTTAGGGGACGGGGACGGTTTAGGGTCGAGGTGAGGGTACAACAACGCTTTAGGGGGAGCGTACGTGTGAGGGCGCGGGTTAGTGTTAGCGTACGGGTTAGGTTTAGGGGACGGGTGAGGGTCAGGCTTCGGGGAAGGGTTAGGGTTAGGGTTCGGGCTAGGGTTAGGGTTAGGGGACGGGGACGGTTCAGGGTCCAGATGAGGGTACGACAACGCTTTAGGGGGAGCGTACGTGTGAGGGCGCGGGTTAGTGTTAGTGTACGGGTTAGGATTACGGGACGGGTGACGGTCAGGCTTCGGGGAAGGGTTAGGGTTAGGGTTCGGGCTAGGGTTAGGGTTAGGGGACGGCGACGGTTTAGGGTCCAGGTGAGTGTACGACAACGCTTTAGGGGGAGCGTACGTGTGAGGGCGTGGGTTAGTGTTAGCGTACGGGTTAGGATTAGGGGACGGGTGAGGGTCAGGCTTCGGGGAAGGGTTAGGGTTAGGGTTCGGACTAGGGTTAGGGTTAGGGGACGGGGACGGTTTAGGGTCCAGGTGAGGGTACGACAACGCTTTAGGGGAAGCGTACGTGTGAGGGCGCGGGTTAGTGTTAGCGTACGGGTTAGGATTAGGGGACGGGTGAGGGTCAGGCTTCGGGGAAGGGTTAGGGTTAGGGTTCGGGCTAGGGTTAGGGTTAGGGGACGGGGACGGTTTAGGGTCCAGGTGAGGGTACGACAACGCTTTAGGGGGAGCGTACGTGTGAGGGCGCGGGTTAGTGTTAGCGTACGGGTTAGGATTAGGGGACGGGTGAGGGTCAGGCTTCGGGGAACGGTTAGGGTTAGGGTTCGGGCTAGGGTTAGGGTTAGGGGACGGGGACGGTTTAGGGTCCAGGTGAGGGCACGACAACGCTTTGGGGGAGCGTACGTGTGAGGGCGCGGGTTAGCGTTAGCGTACGGGTTAGGATTAGGGGACGGGTGAGGGTCAGGCTTCGGGGAAGGGTTAGGGTTAGGGTTCGGCCTAGGGTTAGGGTTAGGGGACGGGGACGGTTTAGGGTCCAGGTGAGGGTACGACAACGCTTTAGGGGGAGCGTACGTGTGAGGGCGCGGGTTAGTGTTAGCGTACGGGTTAGGATTAGGGGACGGGTGAGGGTCAGGCTTTGGGGAAGGGTTAGGGTTAGGGTTCGGGCTAGGGTTAGGGTTAGGGGACGGGGACGGTTTAGGGTCCAGGTGAGGGTACGACAACGCTTTAGGGGGAGCGTACGTGTGAGGGCGCCGGTTAGTGTTAGCGTACGGGTTAGGATTAGGGGACGGGTGAGGGTCAGGCTTCGGGGAAGGGTTAGGGTTAGGGTTCGGGCTAGGGTTAGGGTTAGGGTATGGGGACGGTTTAGGGTCGAGGTGAGGGTACGACAACGCTTTAGGGGGAGCGTACGTGTGAGGGCGTGGGTTAGTGTAGCGTACGGGATAGGATTAGGGGATGGGTGAGGGTCAGGCTTCAGGGAAATGTTACGGTTAGGGTTCGGGCTAGGGTTAGGGTTAGGGGACGGGGACGGTTTAGGGTCCAGGTGAGGGTACGACAATGCTTTAGGGGGTGCGTACGTGTGAGGGCGCGGGTTAGTGTTAGCGTACGGGTTAGGATTAGGGGACGGGTGAGGGTCAGGCTTCGGGGAAGGGTTAGGGTTAGGGTTCGGGCTAGGGTTAGGGTTAGGGTACGTGGACGGTTTAGGGTCCAGGTGAGGGTACGACAACGCTTTAGGGGGAGCGTTCGTGTGAGGGCGCGGGTTAGTGTTAGCGTACGGGTTAGGATTAGGGGACGGGTGAGCGTCAGGCTTCGGGGAAGGGTTAGGGTTAGGGTTCGGGCTAGGGTTAGGGTTAGGGGACGGGGACGGTTTAGGGTCCAGGTGAGGGTACGACAACGCTTTAGGGGGAGCGTTCGTGTGAGGGCGCGGGTTAGTGTTAGCGTACGGGTTAGGATTAGGGGACGGGTGAGGGTCAGGCTTCGGGGAAGTGTTACGGTTAGGGTTCGGGCTAGGGTTAGGGTTAGGGGATGGGGACGGTTTAGGGTCCAGGTGAGGGTACGACAAAGCTTTAGGGGGAGCGTACGAGTGAGGGCGCGGGTTAGTGTTAGCGTACGGGTTAGGATTAGGGGACGGGTGAGGGTCAGGCTTCGGGGAAGGGTTAGGGTTAGGGTTCGGGCTAGGGTTAGGGTTAGGGGATGGGGACGGTTTAGGGTCCAGGTGAGGGTACGACAACGCTTTAGGGGGTGCGTACGTGTGAGGGCGCGGGTTAGTGTTAGCGTACGGGTTAGGATTATGGGATGGGTGAGTGTCAGGCTTCGGGGAAGGGTTAGGGTTAAGGTTCGGGCTAGGTTTCGGGTTACGATACGGGGACGGTTTAGGGTCCAGGTGAGGGTACGACAACGCTTTAGGGGGTGCGTACGTGTGAGGGCGCGGGTTAGTGTTAGCGTACGGGTTAGGATTAGGGGACGGGTGAGCGTCAGGCTTCGGGGAAGGGTTAGGGTTAGGGTTCGGGCTAGGGTTAGTGTTAGGGGACGGGGACGGTTTAGGGTCCAGGTGAGGGTAGGAGAACGCTTTAGGGGGAGTGTACGTGTGAGGGCGCGGGTTAGTGTTAGCGTACGGGTTAGGATTAGGGGACGGGTGAGGGTCAGGCTTCGGGGAAGTGTTAGGGTTAGGGTTCGGGCTAGGGTTAGGGTTAGGGGATGGGGACGGTTTAGGGTCCAGGTGAGGGTACGACAACGTTTTAGGGGGAGCGTACGTGTGAGGGCGCGGGTTAGTGTTAGCGTACGGGTTAGGATTAGGGGACGGGTGAGGGTCAGGCTTCGGGGAAGTGTTAGGGTTAGGGTTCGGGCTAGGGTTAGGGTTAGGGGATGGGGACGGTTTAGGGTCCAGGTGAGGGTACGACAACGCTTTAGGGGGAGCGTACGTGTGAGGGCGCGGGTTAGTGTTAGCGTACGGGTTAGGATTAGGGGACGGGTGAGGGTCAGGCTTCGGGGAAGGGTTAGGGTTAGGGTTCGGGCTAGGGTTAGGGTTAGGGGATGGGGACGGTTTAGGGTCCAGGTGAGGGTACGACAACGCTTTAGGGGGTGCGTACGTGTGAGGGCGCGGGTTAGTGTTAGCGTACGGGTTAGGATTAGGGGACGGGAGAGGGTCAGGCTTCGGGGAAGGGTTAGGGTTAGGGTTCGGGCTAGGGTTAGTGTTAGGGGACGGGGACGGTTTAGGGTCCAGGTGAGGGTACGACAACGCTTTAGGGGGAGCGTACGTGTGAGCGCGCGGGTTAGTTTTAGCGTACAGGTTAGGATTAGGGGACGGGTGAGGGTCAGGCTTCGGGGAAGGGTTAGGGTTAGGGTCAGGGCTAGGGTTAGGGTTAGGGTACGGGGACGGTTTAGGGTCCAGGTGAGGGTACGACAACGCTTTAGGGGGAGTGTACGTGTGAGGGCGCGGGTTAGTGTTAGCGTACAGGTTAGGATTAGGGGACGGGTGAGGGGCAGGCTTCGGGGAAGGGTTAGGGTTAGGGTTCGGGCTAGGGTTAGGGTTAGGGGACGTGGACGGTTTAGGGTCCAGTTGAGGGTACGACATCGCTTTACGGGGAGCGTACGTGTGAGGGCGCGGGTTAGTGTTAGCGTACGGGTTAGGATTAGGGGACGGGTTAGGGTCAGGCTTCGGGGAAAGGTTAGGGTTAGGGTTCGGGCTAGGGTTAGGGTTAGGGGACGGGAACGGTTTAGGGTACAGGTGAGGGTACGACAACGCTTTAGGGGGAGGGTACGTGTGAGGCCACGGGATAGTGTTAGCGTACGGGTTAGGATTAGGGGACGGGTGAGGGTCAGCCTTCGGGGAAGGGTTAGGTTTAGGGTTCGGGCTAGGGTTAGGGTTAGGGTACGGGGATGGTTTAGGGTCCAGGTGAGGGTACGACAACGCTTTAGGGGGAGCGTACGAGCGAGGGCGCGGGTTAGTGTTAGCGTACGGGTTAGGATTAGGGGACGGGAGAGGGTCAGGCTTCGGGGAAGGGTTAGGGTTAGGGTTCGGGCTAGGGTTAGGGTTAGGGGACGGGGACGGTTTAGGGTCCAGGTGAGGGTACGACAACGCTTTAGGGGAAGCGTACGTGTGAGGGCGCGGGTTAGTGTTAGCGTACGGGTTAGGATTAGGGGACGGGTGAGGGTCAGGCTTCGGGGAAGGGTTAGGGTTAGGGTTCGGGCTAGGGTTAGGGTTAGGGGACGGGGACGATTTATGGTCCAGGTGAGGGTACGACAACGCTTTAGGGGGAGCGTACGTGTGAGGGCGCGGGTTAGTGTTAGCGTACGGGTTAGGATTAGGGGCCGGGTGAGGGTCAGGCTTCGGGGAAGGGTTAGGGTTAGGGTTCGGGCTATGTTTCGGGTTACGATACGGGGACGGTTTAGGGACCAGGTGAGGGTACGACAACGCTTTAGGGGGAGCGTACGTGCGAGGGCACGGGTTAGTGTTAGCGTACGGGTTGGGATTAGAGGACGGGTGAGGGTCAGGCTTCGGGGAAGGGTTAGGGTTAGGGTTCGGGCTAGGGTTAGGGTTAGGGGACGGGGACGGTTTAGGGTCCAGTTGAGGGTACGACATCGCTTTACGGGGAGCGTACGTGTGAGGGCGCAGGTTAGTGTTAGCGTACGGGTTAGGATTAGGGGACGGGTGAGGGTCAGGCTTCGGGGAAAGTTTAGGGTTAGGGTTCGGACTAGGGTTAGGGTTAGGGGACGGGGACGGTTTAGGGTCCAGGTGAGGGTACGACAACGCTTTAGGGGAAGCGTACGTGTGAGGGCGCGGGTTAGTGTTAGCGTACGGGTTAGGATTAGGGGACGGGTGAGGGTCAGGCTTCGGGGAAGGGTTAGGGTTAGGGTTCGGGCTAGGGTTAGGGTTAGGGGATGGGGACGGTTTAGGGTCCAGGTGAGGGTACGACAACGCTTTAGGGGGAGCGTACGTGTGAGGGCGCGGGTTAGTGTTAGCGTACGGGTTAGGATTAGGGGACGGGTGAGGGTCAGGCTTCGGGGAAGGGTTAGGGTTAGGGTTCGGGCTAGGGTTAGGGTTAGGGGATGGGGACGGTTTAGGGTCCAGGTGAGGGTACGACAACGCTTTAGGGGGTGCGTACGTGTGAGGGCGCGGGTTAGTGTTAGCGTACGGGTTAGGATTAGGGGACGGGTGAGCGTCAGGCTTCGGGGAAGGGTTAGGGTTAGGGTTCGGGCTAGGGTTAGTGTTAGGGGACGGGGACGGTTTAGGGTCCAGGTGAGGGTAGGAGAACGCTTTAGGGGGAGCGTACGTGTGAGGGCGCGGGTTAGTGTTAGCGTACGGGTTAGGATTAGGGGACGGGTGAGGGTCAGGCTTCGGGGAAGTGTTAGGGTTAGGGTTCGGGCTAGGGTTAGGGTTAGGGGATGGGGACGGTTTAGGGTCCAGGTGAGGGTACGACAACGTTTTAGGGGGAGCGTACGTGTGAGGGCGCGGGTTAGTGTTAGCGTACGGGTTAGGATTAGGGAACGGGTGAGGGTCAGGCTTCGGGGAAGTGTTAGGGTTAGGGTTCGGGCTAGGGTTAGGGTTAGGGGATGGGGACGGTTTAGGGTCCAGGTGAGGGTACGACAACGCTTTAGGGGGAGCGTACGTGTGAGGGCACGGGTTAGTGTTAGCGTACGGGTTAGGATTAGGGGACGGGTGAGGGTCAGGCTTCGGGGAAGGGTTAGGGTTAGGGTTCGGGCTAGGGTTAGGGTTAGGGGATGGGGACGGTTTAGGGTCCAGGTGAGGGTACGACAACGCTTTAGGGGGTGCGTACGTGTGAGGGCGCGGGTTAGTGTTAGCGTACGGGTTAGGATTAGGGGACGGGAGAGGGTCAGGCTTCGGGGAAGGGTTAGGGTTAGGGTTCGGGCTAGGGTTAGTGTTAGGGGACGGGGACGGTTTAGGGTCCAGGTGAGGGTACGACAACGCTTTAGGGGGAGCGTACGTGTGAGCGCGCGGGTTAGTGTTAGCGTACAGGTTAGGATTAGGGGACGGGTGAGGGTCAGGCTTCGGGGAAGGGTTAGGGTTAGGGTTCGGGCTAGGGTTAGGGTTAGGGTACGGGGACGGTTTAGGGTCCAGGTGAGGGTACGACAACGCTTTAGGGGGAGTGTACGTGTGAGGGCGCGGGTTAGTGTTAGCGTACAGGTTAGGATTAGGGGACGGGTGAGGGGCAGGCTTCGGGGAAGGGTTAGGGTTAGGGTTCGGGCTAGGGTTAGGGTTAGGGGACGTGGACGGTTTAGGGTCCAGTTGAGGGTACGACATCGCTTTACGGGGAGCGTACGTGTGAGGGCGCGGGTTAGTGTTAGCGTACGGGTTAGGATTAGGGGACGGGTGAGGGTCAGGCTTCGGGGAAAGGTTAGGGTTAGGGTTCGGGCTAGGGTTAGGGTTAGGGGACGGGAACGGTTTAGGGTACAGGTGAGGGTACGACAACGCTTTAGGGGGATGGTACGTGTGAGGCCACGGGATAGTGTTAGCGTACGCATTAGGATTAGGGGACGGGTGACGGTCAGGCTTCGGGGAAGGGTTAGGGTTAGGGTTCGGGCTAGGGTTAGGGTTAGGGGACGGGGACGGTTTAGGGTCCAGGTGAGGGTACGAAAACGCTTTAGGGGGAGCGTACGTGTGAGTGCACGGGTTAGTGTTAGCGTACGGGTTAGGATTAGGGGACGGGTGAGGGTCAGGCTTCGGGGAAGGTTTACGGTTGTGGTTCGGGCTAGGGTTAGGGTTAGGGGACGGGGACGGTTTAGGGTCCAGGTGAGGGTACGACAACGCTTTAGGGGGAGGGTACGTGTGAGGCCACGGGATAGTGTTAGCGTACGGGTTAGGATTAGGGGACGGGTGACGGTCAGGCTTCGGGGAAGGGTTAGGGTTAGTGTTCAGGCTAGGGTTAGGGTTAGGGGACGGGGACGGTTTAGGGTCCAGGTGAGGGTACGACAACGCTTTAGGGGGAGCGTACGTGTGAGGGCGCGGGTTAGTGTTAGCGTACGGGTTAGGATTAGGGGACGGGTGAGGGTCAGGCTTCGGGGAAGGGTTAGGGTTAGGGTTCGGGCTAGTGTTAGGGTTAGGGGACGGGGACGGTTTAGGATCCAGATGAGGGTACGACAACGCTTTAGGGGAAGCGTACGTGTGAGGGCGCGGGTTAGTGTTAGCGTACGGGTTAGGATTAGGGGACGGGTGAGAGTCAGCCTTCGGGGAAGGGTTAGGTTTAGGGTTCGGGCTAGGGTTAGGGTTAGGGTACGGGGATGGTTTAGGGTCCAGGTGAGGGTACGACAACGCTTTAGGGGGAGCGTACGTGCGAGGGCGCGGGTTAGTGTTAGCGTACGGGTTAGGATTAGGGGACGGGAGAGGGTCAGGCTTCGGGGAAGGGTTAGGGTTAGGGTTCGGGCTAGGGTTAGGGTTAGGGGACGGGGACGGTTTAGGGTCCAGGTGAGGGTACGACAACGCTTTAGGGGGAGCGTACGTGTGAGGGCGCGGGTTAGTGTTAGCGTACGGGTTAGGATTAGGGGCCGGGTGAGGGTCAGGCTTCGGGGAAGGGTTAGGGTTAGGGTTCGGGCTAGGTTTCGGGTTACGATACGGGGACGGTTTAGGGACCAGGTGAGGGTACGACAATGCTTTAGGGGGAGCGTACGTGCGAGGGCACGGGTTAGTGTTAGCGTACGGGTTGGGATTAGAGGACGGGTGAGGGTCAGGCTTCGGGGAAGGGTTAGGGTTAGGGTTCGGGCTAGGGTTAGGGTTAGGGGACGGGGACGGTTTAGGGTCCAGTTGAGGGTACGACATCGCTTTACGGGGAGCGTACGTGTGCGGGCGCGGGTTAGTGTTAGCGTACGGGTTAGGATTATGGGACGGGTGAGGGTCAGGCTTCGGGGAAAGGTTAGGGTTAGGGTTCGGCCTAGGGTTAGGGTTAGGGGACGGGGACGGTTTAGGGTACAGGTGAGGGTACGACAACGCTTTAGGGGGAGGGTACGTGTGAGGCCACGGGATAGTGTTAGCGTACGGGTTAGGATTAAGGGACGGGTGAGGGTCAGGCTTCGGGGAAAGGTTAGGGTTAGGGTTCGGGCTAGGGTTAGGGTTAGGGGACGGGGACGGTTTAGGGTACAGGTGAGGGTACGACAACGCTTTAGGGGGAGGGTACGTGTGAGGCCACGGGATAGTGTTAGCGTACGGTTTAGGATTAGGGGACGGGTGACGGTCAGGCTTCGGGGAAGGGTTAGGGTTAGGGTTCGGCCTAGGATTAGGGTTAGGGGACGGGGACGGTTTAGGGTCCAGGTGAGGGTACGAAAACGCTTTAGGGGGAGCGTACGTGTGAGGGCACGGGTTAGTGTTAGCGTACGGGTTAGGATTAGGGGACGGGTGAGGGTCAGGCTTCGGGAAAGGTTTAGGGTTGTGGTTCGGGCTAGGGTTAGGGTTAGGGGACGGGGACGGTTTAGGGTCCAGGTGAGGGTACGACAACGCTTTAGGGGGAGGGTACGTGTGAGGCCACGGGATAGTGTTAGCGTACGGGTTAGGATTAGGGGACGGGTGACGGTGAGGCTTCGGGGAAGGGTTAGGGTTAGGGTTCAGGCTAGGGTTAGGGTTAGGGGACGGGGACGGTGTAGGGTCCAGGTGAGGGTACGACAACGCTTTAGGGGGAGCGTACGTGTGAGGGCACGGGTTAGTGTTAGCGTACGGGTTAGGATTAGGGGACGGGTGAGGGTCAGGCTTCGGGGAAGGGTTAGGGTTAGGGTTCGGGCTAGTGTTAGGGTTAGGGGACGGGGACGGTTTAGGGTCCAGGTGAGGGTACGACAACGCTTTAGGGGAAGCGTACGTGTGAGGGCGCGGGTTAGTGTTAGCGTACGGGTTAGGATTAGGGGACGGGTGAGGGTCAGGCTTCGGGGAAGGGTTAGGGTTAGGGTTCGGGCTAGGGTTAGGGTTAGGGTACGGGGACGGTTTACCGTCCAGGTGAGGGTACGACAACGCTTTAGGGGGAGCGTACGTGCGAGGGCGCGGTTTAGTGTTAGCGTACGGGTTAGGATTAGGGGACGGGAGAGGGTCAGGCTTCGGGGAAGTGTTAGGGTTAGGGTTCGGGCTAGGGTTAGGGTTAGGGGACGGGGACGGTTTAGGGTCCAGGTGAGGGTACGACAACGCTTTAGGGGAAGCGTACGTGTGAGGGCGCGGGTTAGTGTTAGCGTACGGGTTAGGATTAGGGGACGGGTGAGGGTCAGGCTTCGGGGAAGGGTTAGGGTTAGGGTTCGGGCTAGGGTTAGGGTTAGGGGACGGGGACGGTTTAGGGTCCAGGTGACGGTACGACAACGCTTTAGGGGGAGCGTACGTGTGAGGGCGCGGGTTAGTGTTAGCGTACGGGTTAGGATTAGGGGACGGGTGAGGGTCAGGCTTCGGGGAAGTGTTAGGGTTAGGGTTCGGGCTAGGGTTATGGTTAGGGTACGGGGACGGTTTAGGGTCCAGGTGAGGGTACGACAACGCTTTAGGTGGAGCGTACGTGTGAGGGCGCGGGTTAGTGTTAGCGTACGGGTTAGGATTAGGGGACGGGTGAGGGTCAGGCTTCGGGGAAGGGTTAGGGTTAGGGTTCGGGCTAGGGTTAGGGTTAGGGGACGGGGACGGTTTAGGGTCCAGGTGAGGGTACGACAACGCTTTAGGTGGAGCGTACGTGTGAGGTCACGGATTAGTGTTAGCGTACGGGTTAGGATTAGGGGACGGGTGAGGGTCAGGCTTCGGGGAAGGGTTAGGGTTAGGGTTCGGGCTAGGGTTAGGTTTAGGGAACGGGGACGGTTTAGGGTCCAGGTGAGGGTACGACAACGCTTTAGGGGGAGCGTACGTGTGAGGGCGTGGGTTAGTGTTAGCGTACGGGTTAGGATTAGGGGACGGGTGAGGGTCAGGCTTCGGGGAAGGGTTACGGTTAGGGTTCGGGCTAGGGTTAGGGTTACGGGACGGGGACGGTTTAGGGTCCAGGTGAGGGTACGAAAACGGTTTAGGGGGAGCGTACGTGTGAGGGCGCGGGTTAGTGTTAGCGTACGGGTTAGGATTAGGGGACGGGTGAGGGTCAGGCTTCTGGGAAGGGTTAGGGTTAGTGTTCGGGCTAGGGTTAGGGTTAGGGTATGGGGACGGTTTAGGGTCCAGGTGAGGGTACGACAACGCTTTAGGGGGAGCGTACGTGTGAGGGCGTGGGTTAGTGTTGGCGTACGGGTTAGGATTAGGGGATGGGTGAGGGTCAGGCTTCGGGGAAGGGTTACGGTTAGGGTTCGGGCTAGGGTTAGGGTTAGGGGCGGGGACGGTTTAGGGTCCAGCTGAGGGTACGACAACGCTTTAGGGGGAGCGTACGTGTGAGGGCGCGGGTTAGTGTTAGCGTACGGGTTAGGATTAGGGGACGGGTGAGGGTCAGGCTTCGTGGAAGGGTTAGGGTTAGGGTTCGGGCTAGGGTTAGGGTTAGGGTACGGGGACGGTTTAGGGTCCAGGTGAGGGTACGACAACGCTTTAGGGGGAGCGTACGTGTGATGCCGCGGGTTAGTGTTAGCGTACGGGTTAGGATTAGGGGACGGGTGAGGGTCAGGCTTCGGGGAAGGGTTAGGGTTAGGGTTCGGGCTAGGGTTAAGGTTAGGGGACGGGGACGGTTTAGGGTCCAGGTGAGGGTACGACAACGCTATAGAGGGAGTGTACGTGTGAGGGCACGGGTTAGTGTTAGCGTACGGGTTAGGATTATGGGACGGGTGAGGGTCAGGCTTCGGGGAAGTGTTAGGGTTAGGGTTCGGGCTAGGGTTAGGGTTAGGGGACGGGGACGGTTTAGGGTCCAGGTGAGGGTACGACAACGCTTTAGGGGGAGCGTACGTGTGAGTGCACGGGTTAGTGTTAGCGTACGGGTTAGGATTAGGGGACGGGTGAGGGTCAGGCTTCGGGGAAGGGTTAGGGTTAGGGTTCGGGCTAGGGTTAGGGTTAGGGGACGGGGACGGTTTAGGGTCCAGGTGAGGGTACGACAACGCTTTAGGGGGAGCGTACGTGTGAGGGCGCGGGTTAGTGTTAGCGTACGGGTTAGGATTAGGGGACGGGTGAGGGTCAGGCTTCGGGGAAGTGTTAGGGTTAGTGTTCGGGCTAGGGTTAGGGTATGGGGACGGTTTAGGGTCCAGGTGAGGGTACGACAACGCTTTAGGGGGAGCGTACGTGTGAGGGCGCGGGTTAGTGTTAGCGTACGGGTTAGGATTAGGGGACGGGTGAGGGTCAGGCTTCGGGGAAGGGTTAGGGTTAGGGTTCGGGGTAGGGTTAGGGTTAGGGGACGGGGACGGTTTAGGGTCCAGGTGAGGGTACGACAACGCTTTAGGGGGAGCGTACGTGTGAGGGAGCGGGTTAGTGTTAGCGTACGGGTTAGGATTAGGGGACGGGTGAGGGTCAGGCTTCGGGGAAGGGTTAGGGTTAGGGTTCGGGCTAGGGTTAGGGTTAGGGTACGGGGACGGTTTAGGGTCCAGGTGAGGGTACGACAACGCTTTAGGGGGAGCGTACGTGTGAGGGCGCGGGTTAGTGTTAGCGTACGGGTTAGGATTAGGGGACGGGTGAGGGTCAGGCTTCGGGGAAGGGTTAGGGTTAGGGTTCGGGCTACGGTTAGGGTTAGGGGACGGGGACGGTTTAGGGTCCAGGTGAGGATACGACAACGCTTTAGGGGGAGCGTACGTGTGAGGACGCGGGTTAGTGTTAGCGTACGGGTTAGGATTAGGGGACGGGTGAGGGTCAGGCTTCGGGGAAGGGTTAGGGTTAGGGTTCGGGCTAGGGTTAGGGTTAGGGGACGGGGACGATTTATGGTCCAGGTGAGGGTACGACAACGCTTTAGGGGGAGCGTACGTGTGAGGGCGCGGGTTAGTGTTAGCGTACGGGTTAGGATTAGGGGCCGGGTGAGGGTCAGGCTTCGGGGAAGGGTTAGGGTTAGGGTTCGGGCTAGGTTTCGGGTTACGATACGGGGACGGTTTAGGGACCAGGTGAGGGTACGACAACGCTTTAGGGGGAGCGTACGTGCGAGGGCACGGGTTAGTGTTAGCGTACGGGTTGGGATTAGAGGACGGGTGAGGGTCAGGCTTCGGGGAAGGGTTAGGGTTAGGGTTCGGGCTAGGGTTAGGGTTAGGGGACGGGAACGGTTTAGGGTCCAGTTGAGGGTACGACATCGCTTTACGGGGAGCGTACGTGTGAGGGCGCAGGTTAGTGTTAGCGTACGGGTTAGGATTAGGGGACGGGTGAGGGTCAGGCTTCGGGGAAAGTTTAGGGTTAGGGTTCGGGCTAGGGTTAGGGTTAGGGGACGGGGACGGTTTAGGGTCCAGGTGAGGGTACGACAACGCTTTAGGGGGAGGGTACGTGTGAGGCCACGGGATAGTGTTAGCGTACGGGTTAGGATTAGGGGACGGGTGACGGTCAGGCTTCGGGGAAGGGTTAGGGTTAGGGTTCAGGCTAGGGTTAGGGTTAGGGGACGGGGACGGTGTAGGGTCCAGGTGAGGGTACGACAACTCTTTAGGGGGAGCGTACGTGTGAGGGCACGGGTTAGTGTTAGCGTACGGGTTAGGATTAGGGGACGGGTGAGGGTCAGGCTTCGGGGAAGGGTTAGGGTTAGGGTTCGGGCTAGTGTTAGGGTTAGGGGACGGGGACGGTTTAGGGTCCAGGTGAGGGTACGACAACGCTTTAGGGGAAGCGTACGTGTGAGGGCGCGGGTTAGTGTTAGCGTACGGGTTAGGATTAGAGGACGGGTGAGGGTCAGGCTTCGGGGAAGGGTTAGGGTTAGGGTTCGGGCTAGGGTTAGGGTTAGGGTACGGGGACGGTTTACCGTCCAGGTGAGGGTACGACAACGCTTTAGGGGGAGCGTACGTGCGAGGGCGCGGGTTAGTGTTAGCGTACGGGTTAGGATTAGGGGACGGAAGAGGGTCAGGCTTCGGGGAAGTGTTAAAGTTAGGGTTCGGGCTAGGGTTAGGGTTAGGGGACGGGGACGGTTTAGGGTCCAGGTGAGGGTACGACAACGCTTTAGGGGAAGCGTACGTGTGAGGGCGCGGGTTAGTGTTAGCGTACGGGTTAGGATTAGGGGACGGGTGAGGGTCAGGCTTCGGGGAAGGGTTAGGGTTAGGGTTCGGGCTAGGGTTAGGGTTAGGGGACGGGGACGGTTTAGGGTCCAGGTGACGGTACGACAACGCTTTAGGGGGAGCGTACGTGTGAGGGCGCGGGTTAGTGTTAGCGTACGGGTTAGGATTAGGGGACGGGTGAGGGTCAGGCTTCGGGGAAGGGTTAGGGTTAGGGTTCGGGCTAGGGTTAGGGTTAGGGGACGGGGACGGTTTAGGGTCCAGGTGAGGGTACGACAACGCTTTAGGTGGAGCGTACGTGTGAGGTCACGGATTAGTGTTAGCGTACGGGTTAGGATTAGGGGACGGGAGAGGGTCAGGCTTCGGGGAAGGGTTAGGGTTAGGGTTCGGGCTAGGGTTAGTGTTAGGGGACGGGGACGGTTTAGGGTCCAGGTGAGGGTACGACAACGCTTTAGGGGGAGCGTACGTGTGAGCACGCGGGTTAGTGTTAGCGTACAGGTTAGGATTAGGGGACGGGTGAGGGTCAGGCTTCGGGGATGGGTTAGGGTTAGGGTTCGGGCTAGGGTTAGGGTTAGGGTACGGGGACGGTTTAGGGTCCAGGTGAGGGTACGACAACGCTTTAGGGGGAGGGTACGTGTGAGGCCACGGGATAGTGTTAGCGTACGCGTTAGGATTAGGGGACGGGTGACGGTCAGGCTTCGGGGAAGGGTTAGGGTTAGGGTTCGGGCTAGGGTTAGGGTTAGGGGACGGGGACGGTTTAGGGTCCAGGTGAGGGTACGAAAACGCTTTAGGGGGAGCGTACGTGTGAGGGAACGGGTTAGTTTTAGCGTACGGGTTAGGATTAGGGTACGGGTGAGGGTCAGGCTTCGGGGAAGGTTTACGGTTGTGGTTCGGGCTAGGGTTAGGGTTAGGGGACGGGGACGGTTTAGGGTCCAGGTGAGGGTACGACAACGCTTTAGGGGGAGGGTACGTGTGAGGCCACGGGATAGTGTTAGCGTACGGGTTAGGATTAGGGGACGGGTGACGGTCAGGCTTCGGGGAAGGGTTAGGGTTAGTGTTCAGGCTAGGGTTAGGGTTAGGGGACGGGGACGGTTTAGGGTCCAGGTGAGGGTACGACAACGCTTTAGGGGGAGCGTACGTGTGAGGGCGTGGGTTAGTGTTAGCGTACGGGTTAGGATTAGGGGACGGGTGAGGGTCAGGCTTCAGGGAAGGGTTAGGGTTAGGGTTCGGGCTAGGGTTAGGGTTAGGGTACGGGGACGGTTTAGGGTCCAGGTGAGGGTACGACAACGCTTCAGAGGGAGCGTACGTGTGAGGGCGCGGGTTAGTGTTAGCGTACGGGTTAGGATTAGGGGACGGGTGAGGGTCAGGCTTCGGGGAAGGGTTAGGGTTAGGGTTCGGGCTAGGGTTAGGGTTAGGGTACGGGGACGGTTTAGGGTCCAGGTGAGGGTACGACAACGCTTTAGGGGGAGTGTACGTGTGAGGGCGCGGGTTAGTGTTAGCGTACGGGTTAGGATTAGGGGACGGGTGAGGGTCAGGCTTCGGGGAAGGGTTAGGGTTAGGGTTCGGACTAGGGTTAGGGTTAGGGGACGGGGACGGTTTAGGGTCCAGGTGAGGGTACGACAATGCTTTAGGGGGAGCGTACGTGTGAGGGCGCGGGTTAGTGTTAGCGTACGGGTTAGGATTAGGGGACGGGTGAGGGTCAGGCTTCGGGGAAGGGTTAGGGTTAGGGTTCGGGCTAGGGTTAGGGTTAGGGTACGGGGACGGTTTAGGGTCCAGGTGAGGGTACGACAACGCTTTAGGGGGAGTGTACGTGTGAGGGCGCGGGTTAGTGTTAGCGTACGGGTTAGGATTAGGGGACGGGTGAGGGTCAGGCTTCGGGGAAGGGTTAGGGTTAGGGTTCGGACTAGGGTTAGGGTTAGGGGACGGGGACGGTTTAGGGTCCAGGTGAGGGTACGACAATGCTTTAGGGGGAGCGTACGTGTGAGGGCGCGGGTTAGTGTTAGCGTACGGGTTAGGATTAGGGGACGGGTGAGGGTCAGGCTTCGGGGAAGGGTTAGGGTTAGGGTTCGGGCTAGGGTTAGGGTTAGGGTACGGGGACGGTTTAGGGTCCAAGTGAGGGTACGACAACGCTTTAGGAGGAGCGTACGTGTGAGGGCGTGGGTTAGTGTTAGCGTACGGGTTAGGATTAGGGGATGGGTGAGGGTCAGGCTTCGGGGAAGGGTTACGGTTAGGGTTCGGGCTAGGGTTAGGGTTAGGGGACGGGGACGGTTTAGGGTCCTGGTGAGGGTAGGAAAACGCGTTAGGGGGAGCGTACGTGTGAGGGCGCGGGTTAGTGTTAGCGTACGGGTTAGGATTAGGGGACGGGTGAGGGTCAGGCTTCGGGGAAGGGTTAGGGTTAGGGTTCGGGCTAGGGTTAGGGGACGGGGACGGGGACGGTTTAGGGTCCAGGTGAGAGTACGACAACGCTTTAGGGGGAGCGTACGTGTGAGGGCGCGGGTTAGTGTTAGCGTACGGGTTAGGATTAGGGGACGGGTGAGGGTCAGGCTTCGGGGAAGGGTTAGGGTTAGGGTTCGGGCTAGGGTTAGGGTTAGGGGACGGGGACGGTTTAGGGTCGAGGTGAGGGTACAACAACGCTTTAGGGGGAGCGTACGTGTGAGGGCGCGGGTTAGTGTTAGCGTACGGGTTAGGTTTAGGGGACGGGTGAGGGTCAGGCTTCGGGGAAGGGTTAGGGTTAGGGTTCGGGCTAGGGTTAGGGTTAGGGGACGGGGACGGTTTAGGGTCCAGATGAGGGTACGACAACGCTTTAGGGGGAGCGTACGTGTGAGGGCGCGGGTTAGTGTTAGTGTACGGGTTAGGATTACGGGACGGGTGACGGTCAGGCTTCGGGGAAGGGTTAGGGTTAGGGTTCGGGCTAGGGTTAGGGTTAGGGGACGGGGACGGTTTAGGGTCCAGGTGAGTGTACGACAACGCTTTAGGGGGAGCGTAAGTGTGAGGGCGTGGGTTAGTGTTAGCGTACGGGTTAGGATTAGGGGACGGGTGAGGGTCAGGCTTCGGGGAAGGGTTAGGGTTAGGGTTCGGGCTAGGGTTAGGGTTAGGGGACGGGGACGGTTTAGGGTCCAGGTGAGGGTACGACAACGCTTTAGGGGAAGCGTACGTGTGAGGGCACGGGTTAGTGTTAGCGTACGGGTTAGGATTAGGGGACGGGTGAGGGTCAGGCTTCGGGGAAGGGTTAGGGTTAGGGTTCGGGCTAGGGTTAGGGTTAGGGGACGGGGACGGTTTAGGGTCCAGGTGAGGGTACGACAACGCTTTAGGGGGAGCGTACGTGTGAGGGCGCGGGTTAGTGTTAGCGTACGGGTTAGGATTAGGGGACGGGTGAGGGTCAGGCTTCGGGGAACGGTTAGGGTTAGGGTTCGGGCTAGGGTTAGGGTTAGGGGACGGGGACGGTTTAGGGTCCAGGTGAGGGCACGACAACGCTTTGGGGGAGCGTACGTGTGAGGGCGCGGGTTAGCGTTAGCGTACGGGTTAGGATTAGGGGACGGGTGAGGGTCAGGCTTCGGGGAAGGGTTAGGGTTAGGGTTCGGCCTAGGGTTAGGGTTAGGGGACGGGGACGGTTTAGGGTCCAGGTGAGGGTACGACAACGCTTTAGGGGGAGCGTACGTGTGAGGGCGCGGGTTAGTGTTAGCGTACGGGTTAGGATTAGGGGACGGGTGAGGGTCAGGCTTTGGGGAAGGGTTAGGGTTAGGGTTCGGGCTAGGGTTAGGGTTAGGGGACGGGGACGGTTTAGGGTCCAGGTGAGGGTACGACAACGCTTTAGGGGGAGCGTACGTGTGAGGGCGCCGGTTAGTGTTAGCGTACGGGTTAGGATTAGGGGACGGGTGAGGGTCAGGCTTCGGGGAAGGGTTAGGGTTAGGGTTCGGGCTAGGGTTAGGGTTAGGGTATGGGGACGGTTTAGGGTCGAGGTGAGGGTACGACAACGCTTTAGGGGGAGCGTACGTGTGAGGGCGTGGGTTAGTGTAGCGTACGGGATAGGATTAGGGGATGGGTGAGGGTCAGGCTTCAGGGAAATGTTACGGTTAGGGTTCGGGCTAGGGTTAGGGTTAGGGGACGGGCACGGTTTAGGGTCCAGGTGAGGGTACGACAATGCTTTAGGGGGTGCGTACGTGTGAGGGCGCGGGTTAGTGTTAGCATACGGGTTAGGATTAGGGGACGGGTGAGGGTCAGGCTTCGGGGAAGGGTTAGGGTTAGGGTTCGGGCTAGGGTTAGGGTTAGGGTACGGGGACGGTTTAGGGTCCAGGTGAGGGTACGACAACGCTTTAGGGGGAGCGTTCGTGTGAGGGCGCGGGTTAGTGTTAGCGTACGGGTTAGGATTAGGGGACGGGTGAGCGTCAGGCTTCGGGGAAGGGTTAGGGTTAGGGTTCGGGCTAGGGTTAGGGTTAGGGGACGGGGACGGTTTAGGGTCCAGGTGAGGGTACGACAACGCTTTAGGGGGAGCGTTCGTGTGAGGGCGCGGGTTAGTGTTAGCGTACGGGTTAGGATTAGGGGACGGGTGAGGGTCAGGCTTCGGGGAAGTGTTACGGTTAGGGTTCGGGCTAGGGTTAGGGTTAGGGGATGGGGACGGTTTAGGGTCCAGGTGAGGGTACGACAAAGCTTTAGGGGGAGCGTACGAGTGAGGGCGCGGGTTAGTGTTAGCGTACGGGTTAGGATTAGGGGACGGGTGAGGGTCAGGCTTCGGGGAAGGGTTAGGGTTAGGGTTCGGGCTAGGGTTAGGGTTAGGGGATGGGGACGGTTTAGGGTCCAGGTGAGGGTACGACAACGCTTTAGGGGGTGCGTACGTGTGAGGGCGCGGGTTAGTGTTAGCGTACGGGTTAGGATTATGGGATGGGTGAGTGTCAGGCTTCGGGGAAGGGTTAGGGTTAAGGTTCGGGCTAGGTTTCGGGTTACGATACGGGGACGGTTTAGGGTCCAGGTGAGGGTACGACAACGCTTTAGGGGGAGCATACGTGTGAGGGCACGGGTTAGTGTTAGCGTACGGGTTAGGATTAGGGGACGGGTGAGGGTCAGGCTTCGGGGAAGGGTTAGGGTTAGGGTTCGGGCTAGGGTTAGGGTTAGGGGACGGGGACGGTTTAGGGTCCAGGTGAGGGTACGTCAACGCTTTAGGGGGAGCGTACGTGTGAGGGCGCGGGTTAGTGTTAGCGTACGGGTTAGGATTAGGGGACGGGTGAGGGTCAGGCTTCGGGGAAGGGTTAGGGTTAGGGTTCGGGCTAGGGTTAGGGTTAGGGGACGGGGACGGTTTAGGGTCCAGGTGAGGGTACGACAACGCTTTAGGGGGAGCGTACGTGTGAGGGCGCGGGTTAGTGTTAGCGTACAGGTTAGGATTAGGGGACGGGTGAGGGGCAGGCTTCGGGGAAGGGTTAGGGTTAGGGTTCGGGCTAGGGTTAGGGTTAGGGGACGGGGACGGTTTAGGGTACAGGTGAGGGTACGACAACGCTTTAGGGGGAGGGTACGTGTGAGGCCACGGGATAGTGTTAGCGTACGGGTTAGGATTAGGGGACGGGTGACGGTCAGGCTTCGGGGAAGGGTTAGGGTTAGGGTTTGGGCTAGGGTTAGGGTTAGGGGACGGGGACGGTTTAGGATCCAGGTGAGGGTATGAAAACGCTTTAGGGGGAGCGTACGTGTGAGGGCACGGGTTAGTGTTAGCGTACGGCTTAGGATTAGGGGACGGGTGAGGGTCAGGCTTCGGGGAAGGTTTAGGGTTGTGGTTCGGGCTAGGGTTAGGGTTAGGGGACGGGGACGGTTTAGGGTCCAGGTGAGGGTACGACAACGCTTTAGGGGGAGGGTACGTGTGAGGCCACGGGATAGTGTTAGCGTACGGGTTAGGATTAGGGGACGGGTGAGGGTCAGGCTTCGGGGAAGGGTTAGGGTTAGGGTTCGGGCTAGGGTTAGGGTTAGGGTACGGGGACGGTTTAGGGTCCCGGTGAGGGTACGACAACGCTTTAGGGGGAGCGTACGTGCGAGGGCGCGGGTTACTGTTAGCGTACGGGTTAGGATTAGGGGACGGGTGAGGGTCAGGCTTCGGGGAAGGGTTAGGGTTAGGGTTCGGGCTAGGGTTAGGGTTAGGAGACGGGGACGGTT
This sequence comes from Globicephala melas, assembly GCF_963455315.2. NCBI lineage: Eukaryota > Metazoa > Chordata > Mammalia > Artiodactyla > Delphinidae > Globicephala > Globicephala melas. The sequence goes on from NC_083329.1 coordinate 67,811,367, forward strand.
TAGGGTCCAGGTGAGGGTACGACAACGCTTTAGGGGGAGCGTACGTGTGAGGGCGCGGGTTAGTGTTAGCGTACGGGTTAGGATTAGGGGACGGGTGAGGGTCAGGCTTCGGGGAAGGGTTAGGGTTAGGGTTCGGGCTAGGGTTAGGGTTAGGGGACGGGGACGGTTTAGGGTCGAGGTGAGGGTACGACAACGCTTTAGGGGGAGCGTATGTGTGAGGGCGCGGGTTAGTGTTAGCATACGGGTTAGGATTAGGGGACGGGTGAGGGTTAGGCTTCGGGGAAGGTTTAGGGTTGGGGTTCGGGCTAGGGTTAGGGTTAGGGGATGGGGACGGTTTAGGGTCCAGGTGAGGGTACGACAACGCTTTAGGGGGAGGGTACGTGTGAGGCCACGGGATAGTGTTAGCGTACGGGTTAGGATTAGGGGACGGGTGAGGGTCAGGCTTCGGGGAAGGGTTAGGGTTAGGGTTCGGGCTAGGGTTAGGGTTAGGGTACGGGGACGGTTTAGGGTCCAGGTGAGGGTACGACAACGCTTTAGGGGGAGCGTACGTGTGAGGGCACGGGTTAGTGTTAGCGTACGGGTTAGGATTAGGGGACGGGTGAGGGTCAGGCTTCGGGAAAGGGTTAGGGTTAGGGTTAGGGTTCGGGCTAGGGTTAGGGTTAGGGGACGGGGACGGTTTAGGGTCCAGGTGAGGGTACGACAACGCTTTAGGGGGAGCGTACGTGTTAGGGCGCGGGTTAGTGTTAGCGTACGGGTTAGGATTAGGGGACGGGTGAGGGTCAGGCTTCAGGGAAGGATTAGGGTTAGTGTTCGGGCTAGGGTTAGGGTTAGGGTACGGGGCCGGTTTAGGGTACAGGTGAGGGTACGACAACGCTTTAGGGGGAGGGTACGTGTGAGGCCACGGGATAGTGTTAGCGTTCGGGTTAGGATTAGGGGACGGGTGAGGGTCAGGCGTCGGGGAAGGGTTACGGTTAGGGTTCGGGCTAGGGTTAGGGTTAGGGTACGGGGACGGTTTAGGGTCCAGGTGAGGGTACGACAACGCTTTAGGGGGAGCATACGTGTGAGGGCGCGTGTTAGTGTTAGCGTACGGGTTAGGATTACGGGACGGGTGAGGGTCAGGCTTCGGGGAAGGGTTAGGGTTAGGGTTCGGGTTAGGGTAAGTGTTAGGTGACAGGGACGGTTTAGTGTCCAGGTAAGGGTACGACAACGCTTTAGGGGGAGCGTTCGTGTTAGGGCGCGGATTAGTGTTAGCGTACGGGTTAGGATTAGGGGACGGGTGAGGGTCAGGCTTCGGGGAAGTTTTAGGGTTAGGGTTCGGGCTAGGGTTAGGGGACGGGGACGGTTTAGGGTCCAGGTGAGGGTACAACAACGCTGTAGGGGGAGCATACATGTGACGGCGCGGGTTAGTGTTAGCGTACAGGTTAGGATTAGGGCACGGGTGAGGGTAATACTCCGGGGAAGGGATAGAGTTAGGGTTCGGGCTAGGGTTAGGGTTAGGGGACGGGGACGGTTTAGCGTCCAGGTGAGGGTACGACAACGCTTTAGGGGGAGCGTACGTGTGAGGGCGTGAGTTAGTGTTAGCGTACGGGTTAGGATTAGGGGACGGGTGAGGGTCAGGCTTCGGGGAAGGGTGAGGGTTAGGGGACGGGGACTTTTTAGGGTCCAGGTGAGGGTACGACAACGATTTAGGGGGAGTGTACGTGTGAGGGCGCGGGTTAGTGTTAGCGTACCGGTTAGGATTAGGGGACGGGTGAGGGTCAGGCTTCGGGGAAGGGTTAGGGTTAGGGTTCTGGCTAGGGTTAGGGCTAGGGGACGGGGACGGTTTAGGATCCAGGTGAGGTTACGACAACGCTTTAGGGGGAGCGTACGTGTGAGGGCGCGGGTTAGTGTTAGCGTACGGGTTAGGATTAGGGGACGGGTGAGGGTCAGGATTCGGGGAAGGGTTAGGGTTAGGATTCGGGCTACGGTTCGGGTTAGGGGACGGGGACGGTTTAGGGTCCAGGTGAGGGTACGACAACGCTTTAGGAGGAGCGTACGTGTGAGGGCGGGGGTTAGTGTTAGCGTATAGGTTAGGATTAGGGGACGGGTGAGGGTTAGGGTTAGGGTTAGGGTTAGAGTTAGGGTTAGGGTTCGGGCTAGGGTTAGGGTTAGGGGACAGGGACGGTTTAGGGTGCAGGTGAGGGTATGACAACACGTTTGGAGGAGCGTACGTGTGAGGGCGCGGGTTAGTGTTAGCGTACGGGTTAGGATTAGGGGACGGGTGAGGGTCAGGCTTTGGGGAAGGGTTAGGGTTAGGGTTCCGGCTAGGGTTAGGGATAGGGGACGGGGACGGTTTAGAGTTTAGGTGAGGGTACGACATTGCTTTAGGGGGAGCGTACGTGTGAGGGCGCGGGTTAGTGTTATCATACGGTTTAGGTTTAGGGGACGGGTGAGGGTCAGGCTTCGGGGAAGGGTTAGGCTTAGGGTTCGGGCTAGGGTTAGGGTTAGGGTACTGGGACGGTTTAGGATCCAGGTGAGGTTACGACAACGCTTTACTGAGAGCGTACGTGTGAGGGCGCGGGTTAGTGTTAGCGTACGGGTTAGGATTAGGGGACGGGTGAGGGTCAGGCTTCGGGGAAGGGTTAGGCTTAGGGTTCGGGCTAGGGTTAGGGTTAGGGGACGGAGACGGTTTAGGGTCCAGGTGAGGGTACGACAACGCTTTAGGAAGAGCGTACGTGTGAGGGCGCGGGTTAGTGTTAGCGTACGGGTTAGGATTAGGGGACGGGTGAGGGTCAGGCTTCGGGGAAGGGTTAGGCTTAGGGTTCGGGCTAGGGTTAGGGTTAGGGGACGGGGACGGTTTAGGGTCCAGGTGAGGGTACGACATCGCTTTAGGGGGAGCGTACGTGTGAGGGCGCGGGTTAGTGTTAGCGTACGGATTAGAAATAAGGGACGGGTGAGGGTCAGGCTTTGAACAAGGGTTAGGGTTAGGGTTCGGGCTAGGGTCAGGCTTCGGGGAAGGCTTAGGGTTAGGGTCCAGGTGAGGGTACGACAACGCTTTAGGGGGAGCGTACATGTGAGGGCGTGGGTTAGTGTTAGCGTACGGGTTAGGATTAGGGGACGGGTGAGGGTCAGGCTTCGGGGAAGGGTTAGGGTTAGGTTTCGGGCTAGAGTTAGGGTTACGGTTAGGGTAAGGGTTAGGGTTAGGGTTAGGGTTCGGGCTAGGGTTAGGGTTAGGGGACGGGGACGGTTTAGGGTCCAGGTGAGTGTACGACAGCGCTTTAGGGGGAGCGTACGTGTGAGGGCGCGGGTTAGTGTTAGCGTACGGGTTAGGATTAAGGGACGGGTGAGCGTCAGGCTTCGGGGAAGGGTTAGGGTTAGGGTTCGGGCTAGGGTTAGGGTTAGGGGACGGGGACGGTTTAGGGTCCAGGTGAGGGTACGACATCACTTTAGGGGGAGCGTACGTGTGAGGGCGCGGGTTAGTGTTAGCGTACAGTTTAGGATTAGGGGAAGGGTGAGGGTAACGCTTCGGGGAAGGGTTAGGGTTAGGTTTCGGGCTAGGGTGAGGGTTAGGGGACGGGGACGATATAGGGTCCAGGTGAGGGTACGACAACGCTTTAGGGGGAGCATACGTGTGAGGGCGCGTGTTAGTGTTAGCGTACGGGTTAGGATTACGGGACGGGTGAGGGTCAGGCTTCGGGGAAGGGTTAGGGTTAGGGTTCGGGTTAGGGTTAGTGTTAGGTGACAGGGACGGATTAGTGTCCAGGTAAGGGTACGACAACGCTTTAGGGGGAGCGTACGTGTGAGGGCGTGGGTTAGTGTTAGCATACGGGTTAGGATTAGGGGACGGTTGAGGGTCAGGTTTCGGGGAATGGTTAGGGTTAGGGTTCGGGCTAGGGTTAGGGTTAGGGGACGGGGACGGTTTAGGGTCCAGGTGAGGGTACGACAACGCTTTAGGAGGAGCATACGTGTGAGGGCGCGGGTTAGTGTTAGCATACGGGTTAGGATTAAGGGACGGGTGAGGGTCAGGTTTCGGGGAAGGGTGAGGGTTAGGGTTCGGGCTAGGGTTAGGGTTAGGGGACATGGACGGTTTAGGGTCCAGGTGAGGGTACGACAACGCTTTAGGGGAAGCAGACGTGTGAGGGCGCGGGTTATTGTTAGCGTACGGGTTAGGATTACGGGACGGGTGAGTGTCAGGCTTCGGGGAAGGGTTAGGGTTAGGGTTCGGGTTAGCGTTAGGGTTAGGGGTCGGGGACGGTTTAGGGTCCAGGTGAGGGTACGACAACGCTTTAGGGGGAGCGTACGTATGAGGACGCGTGTAAGTGTTAGCGTACGGGTTAGGATTATGGGACGGGTGAGGGTCAGGCTTCGGGGAAGGGTTAGGGTTAGGGTTCGGGCTAGGGTTAGGGTTAGGCGACGGGGATGGTTTAGGATCCAGTTGAGAGTACGACAACGCTTTATGGGGAGCATATGTGTGAGGGCGCGGGTTAGTGTTATCGTTCGGGTTAGGATTAGGGGACTGATGAGGGTCATGCTTCGGGGAAGGGTTAGGGTTAGGGTTCGGGCTAGGGTTAGGGTTAGGGGATGGGGACGGTTTAGCATCCAGGTGAGTGTACAACGCTTTAGGGGGAGCGTACGTGTGAGGGCGCGGGTTAGTGTTAGCGTACGGGTTAGGATTAGGGGACGGGTGAGGGTCAGGCTTCGGGGAAGGGTTAAGATTAGGTTTCGGGCTAGGTTTCGGGTTACGAAACGGGGACGGTTTAGGGTCCAGGTGAGGGTACGACAACGCTTTAGATGGAGCGTACGTGTGAGGGCGCGGGTTAGTGTTAGCGTACGGGTTAGGATTATGGGACGGGTGAGGGTCAGGCTTCGGGGAAGGGTTAGGGTTAGGGTTCGGGCTAGGGTTAGGGTTAGGAAACGGGGACGGTTTAGGGTCCAGGTGAGGGTACGACAATGCTTTAGGGGGAGCGTACGTGTGAGGGCGCGGGTTAGTGTTAGAGTATGGTTAAGGATTAGGGGACGGGTGAGGGTCAGGCTTCGGGGAAGATTTAGGGTTAGTGTTAGGTGACAGGGACGGTTTAGGGTCCAGGTGATGGTACGACAACGCTTTAGGGGTAGCGTACGTGTGAGGGCGAGGGTTAGTGTTAGCGTACGGGTTAGGATTAGGGGACGGGTGAGGGTCAGGCTTCGGGGAATGGTTAGGGTTAGGGTTCAGGCTAGGGTTAGGGTTAGGGTTAGGGGACGGTGACAGTTTAGGGTGAAGGTGAGGGTACGACAACGCTTTAGGGGGAGCGTACGTGTGAGGGCGTGGGAGAGTGTTAGCGTACGGGTTAGGATTAGGGGATGGGTGAGAGTCAGGCTTCGGGGAAGGGTTAGGGTTAGGGTTCGGGCTAGGGTTAGGGTTAGGGGACAGAGACGGTTTCGGGTCCAGGTGAGGGTACGACAACGCTTTAGGGGGAGCGTACGTGTTAGGGCGCGGGTTACTGTTAGCGTACGGCTTAGGATTAGGGGACGGGTGAGGGTCAGGCTTCGGGGAAGGGTTAGGGTTACGGTTCGGGCTAGGGTTAGGGTTAGGGTTAGGGGACGGTGACGGTTTAGGGTGCAGGTGAGGGTACGACGACGCTTTGGGGGAGCGTACGTGTGAGGGCATGGGTTAGTGTTAGTGTAAAGGTTAGGATTAGGGGACGGGTGAGGGTCAGGCTTCGGGCAAGTGTTAGGGTTAGGGTTCGGACTAGGGTGAGGGTTAGGGGATGGGGACGGTATAGGGTCCAGGTGAGGGTACGACAACGCTTTAGGGGGAGCATACGTGTGAGGGCGCGTGTTAGTGTTAGCGTACGGGTTAGGATTACGGGAAGGGTGAGGGTCAGGCTTCGGGGAACGGTTAGGGTTGGGGTTTGGGCTAGGGTTAGGGTTAGGGGACGGGGACGGTTTAGGGTCCAGGTGAGGGTACGACAACGCTTTAGGGGAAGCGTACGTGTGAGGGCACGGGTTAGTGTTAGCGTACGGGTTAGGATTAGGGGACGGGTGAGGGTCAGGCTTCGGGGAAGGGTGAGGATTAGGGGACGGGGAAGGTTTAGGGTCGAGGTGAGGGTACGACAACGATTTAGGGGGAGCGTACGTGTGAGAGCGCGGGTTAGTGTTAGCGTACCGGTTAGGATTAGGGGACGGGTGAGGGTCAGGCTTCGGGGAAGTGTTAGGGTTAGGGTTCGGGCTAGGGTTAGGCTTAGGGGACGGGGACGGTTTAGGGTCCAGGTGAGGGTACGACAACGTTTTAGGGGGATTGTACGTGTGAGGGCGCGGGTTAGTGTTAGTGTACGGGTTAGGATTAGGGGACGGGTGAGGGTCAGGCTTCGGGGAAGGGTTAGGGTTAGGGTTCGGGCTAGGGTTAGGGTTAGGGGATGGGGACGGTTTAGGGTCCAGGTGAGGGTACGATAACGCTTTACGGGGAGCGTACGTGTGAGGGCGCGGGTTAGTGTTAGCGTACGGGTTAGGATTAGGGGACGGGTGAGGGTCAGGCTTCGGGGAAGGGTTAGGGTTAGGGTTCGGGCTAGGGTTAGGGTTAGGGGACGGGGACGGTATAGGGTCCAGGTGAGGGTACGACAACGCTTCAGGGGGAGCGTACTTGTGAGGGCGCGGGTTAGTGTTAGCGTACGGGTTAGGATTAGGGGACGGGTGAGGGTCAGGCTTCGGGGAAGGGTTAGGGTTAGGGTTCGGGCTAGGGTTAGGGTTAGGGGACGGGGACGGTTTAGGGTTCAGGTGAGGGTACAACAACGCTGTAGGGGGAGCGTAAGTGTGAGGGCGTGGGTTAGTGTTAGCGAACGGGTTAGGATTAGGGGACGGGTGAGTGTCAGGCTTCGGGGAAGGGTGAGGGTTAGGGTTCGGGCTAGGGTTAGGGTTAGGGGACGGGGACGGTTTAGGGTCCATGTTAGGGTACGACAACGCTTTAGGGGGAGCATACGTGTGAGGTCGCGGGTTAGTGTTAGCGTACGGGTTAGGATTAGAGGACGGGTGAGGGTCAGGCTTCGGGGAAGGTTTAGGCTTAGGGTTCGGGCTAGGGTTAGGGTTAGGGGACAGGGACGGTTTAGGGTCCAGGTGAGGGTACGACATCGCTTTAGGGGGAGCGTACGTGTGAGGGCGCGGGTTAGTGTTAGCGTACGGGTTAGAAATAAGGGACGGGTGAGGGTCAGGCTTTGGACAAGGGTTAGGGTTAGGGTTCGGGCTAGGGTCAGGCTTCGGGGAAGGGTTAGGGTTAGGGTCCAGGTGAGGGTACGACAACGCTTTAGGGGTAGCGTACATGTGAGGGCGTGGGTTAGTGTTAGCGTACGGGTTAGGATTAGGGGACGGGTGAGGGTCAGGCTTCGGGGAACGGTTAGGGTTAGGGTTCGGGCTAGAGTTAGGGTTACGGTTAGGGTAAGGGTTAGGGTTAGGGTTAGGGTTCGGGCTAGGGTTAGGGTTAGGGGACGGGGACGGTTTAGGGTCCAGGTGAGGGTACGACAGCGCTTTGGGGGAGCGTACGTGTGAGGGCGCGGGTTAGTGTTAGCGTACGGGTTAGGATTAAGGGACGGGTGAGCGTCAGGCTTCGGGGAAGGGTTAGGGTTAGGGTTCGGGCTAGGGTTAGGGTTAGGGGACGGGGACGGTTTAGGGTCCAGGTGAGGGTACGACATCGCTTTAGGGGGAGCGTACGTGTGAGGGCGCGGGTTAGTGTTAGCGTACGGTTTAGGATTAGGGGAAGGGTGAGGGTCAGGCTTCGGGGAAGGGTTAGGGTTAGGTTTCGGGCTAGGGTGAGGGTTAGGGGACGGGGACGATATAGGGTCCAGGTGAGGGTACGACAACGCTTTAGGGGGAGCATACGTGTGAGCGCGCGTGTTAGTGTTAGCGTACGGGTTAGGATTACGGGACGGGTGAGGGTCAGGCTTCGGGGAAGGGTTAGGGTTAGGGTTCGGGTTAGGGTTAGTGTTAGGTGACAGGGACGGATTAGTGTCCAGGTAAGGGTACGACAACGCTTTAGGGGGAGCGTACGTGTGAGGGCGTGGGTTAGTGTTAGCATACGGGTTAGGATTAGGGGACGGTTGAGGGTCAGGTTTCGGGGAATGGTTAGGGTTAGGGTTCGGGCTAGGGTTAGGGTTAGGGGACGGGGACGGTTTAGGGTCCAGGTGAGGGTACGACAACGCTTTAGGGGGAGCGTACGTGTGAGGGCGCGGGTTAGTGTTAGCATACGGGTTAGCATTAAGGGACGGGAGAGGGTCAGGTTTCGGGGAAGGGTGAGGGTTAGGGTTCGGGCTAGGGTTAGGGTTAGGGGACATGGACGGTTTAGGGTCCAGGTGATGGTACGACAACGCTTTAGGGGTAGCGTACGTGTGAGGGCACGGGTTAGTCTTAGCGTACGGGTTAGGATAAGGGGACGGGTGAGGGTCAGGCTTCGGGGAAGGGTTAGGGTTAGGGTTCCGGCTAGGGTTAGGGTTAGGGGACGGGGACGGTTTAGCGTCCAGGTGAGGGTATGACAACGCTTTAGGTGGAGCGTACGTGTGAGGGCGCGGGTTAGTGTTAGCGTACGGGTTAGGCTTAGGGGACGGGTGAGTGTTAGGCTTCGGGGAAGGGTTAGGGTTAGGGTTCGGGCTAGGGTTAGGGTTAGGGGACGGGGATGGTTTAGGTCCAGGTGAGGGTACGACAACGCTTTAGGGGGTGTGTACGTGTGAGAGCGCGGGTTAGTGTTAGCGTACCGGTTAGTATTAGGGGACGGGTGAGGGTCAGGCTTCGGGGAAGGGTTAGGGATAGGGTCCAGGTGAGGGTACGATAACGGTTTAGGGGCAGCGTACATTTGAGGGCGTGGGTTAGTGTTAGCGTACGGGTTAGGATTAGGGGACGGGTGAGGGTCAGGCTTCGGGGAAGGGTTAGGGTTAGGGTTCGGGCTAGGGTTAGGGTTAGGGGACGGGGACGGTTTAGGGTCCAGGTGAGGGTACGACAATGCTTTAGGGGGAGTGTACGTGTGAGGGCGCGGGTTAGTGTTAGCGTACGGGTTAGGATTAGGGGACGGGTGAGGGTCAGGCTTCGGGGAAGGGTTAGGGTTAGAGTTCGGGCTAGGGTTAGGGTTAGGGGACGGGGATGGTTTAGGGTCCAGGTGAGGTACAACTCTTTAGGGGGTGCGTACGTGTGAGGGCGCGGGTTAGTGTTAGCGTACAGGTTAGGATTAGGGGACTGGTGAGGGTCAGGCTTCGGGGAATGGTTAGGGTTAGGGTTCGGGCTAGGGTTAGGGTTAAGGGACGGGGACGGTTTAGGGTCCGGGTGAGGGTACGACAACGGTTTAGGGTGAGCGTACGTGTGAGGGCAAGGGTTAGTGTTTGTGTACGGGTTAGGATTAGGGGATGGGTTAGGGTAAGGCTTCGGGTAAGGGTTAGGGTTAGGGTTCGGGCTAGGGTTAGGGTTATGGGACGGGGACGGTTTAGGGTCCGGGTGAGGGTACGACAACGGTTTAGGGTGAGCGTACGTGTGAGGGCACGGGTTAGTGTTAGTGTACAGGTTAGTATTAGGCGACGGGTGAGGGTAAGGCTTCGGGTAAGGGTTAGGGTTACGGTTCGGGCTAGGGTTAGGGTTAGAGGACGGGGACGGTTTAGGGTCCGGGTCAGGGTACGACAACAGTTTAGGGTTACCGTAGGTGTGAGGACACGGGTTAGTGTTAGCGTACGGGTTAGGATTAGGGGACGGGTGAGGGTAAGGCTTCGGGTAAGGATTAGGGTTAGGGTTCGGGCTAGGGTTAGGGTCAGGGGACGGGGACGGTTTAGGGTCCGGGTGAGGGTACGACAACGGTTTAGGGTGAGCGTACGTTTAAGAGCACGGGTTAGTGTTAGCGTACGGGTTAGGATTAGGGGACGGGTGAAGGTCCGGCTTCAGGTAAGGCTTAGGGATAGGGTTCGGGCTAGGGTTAAAGTTAGGGGACGGGGACGGTTTAGGGTCCGGGTGAGGGTACGACAACGGTTTAGGGGGAGCGTACGTTTGAGGACACGGGTTAGTGTTAGCGTATGGGTTAGGATTAGGGGACGGATGAGGGTAAGGCTTGGGTAAGGGTTAGGGTTAGGGTTTGGGCTAGGGTTAAGGTTAGGGGACGGGGATGGTTTAGGGTCCGGGTGACGTTACGACAATGGTTTAGGGTGAGCGTACGTGTGAGGGCACGGGTTAGTGTTAGCGTATGGGTTAGGATTAGGGGACGGGTGAGGGTAAGGCTTCGGGTGAGGGTTAGGGTTAGGGTTCAGGCTAGGGTTAGGGTTAGGGGATGAGGCGGTTTAGGATCCGGGTGAGGGTACGACAACGGTTTAGGGTGAGCGTACGTGTGAGGGCATGGGTTAGTGTTAGTGTACGGGTTAGGATTAGGGGACGGGTTAGGGTAAGGCTTCGGGTAAGAGTTAGGGATAGGGTTCGGGCTAGGGTTAGGGTTAGGGGACGGGGACGATTTAGGGTCCGAGTGAGGGTACGACAACGGTTCAGGGTGAGCGTACGTGTGAGGGCACGGGTCAGTGTTAGCGTACTGGGTAGGATTAGGGGACGGGTGAGGGTAAGGCTTCAGGTAAGTGTTAGGGTTATGGTTCAGGCTAGGGTTAGGGTTAGCGGACCGGGACGCTTTAGGGTCTGGGTGAGAGTAAAACAACGGTTTAGGGTGAGCGTACGTGTAAGAGCACAGGTTAGTGTTAGCGTACGGGTTAGAATTAGGGCACAGGTGAGAGTAAGGCTTTGGGTAAGGGTTAGGGTTAGGGTTCGGGCTAGGTTTAGGGTTAGGGGATGGGGCCGGTTTAGGGTCCGGGTGAGGGTACGACAACGGTCTAGGGTGAGCGTACGTGTGAGGGCATGGGTTAGTTTTAGAGTACGGTTTAGAATTAGGGGACGGGTGAGGGTAAGCCTTTGGGTAAGGGTTAGGGTTAGGGTTCGGGCTAGGGTTAGGGTTAGGGGACTGGGACGGTTTAGGGTCCGGGTGAGGGTACGACAACGGTTTAGGGTGAGTGTACGTGGGAGGGCGCGGGTTAGTGTTAGCGTACGGGTTAGGCTTAGGGGACGGGTGAGGGTCAGGCATCGGGGAAGGGTTAGGGTTAGGGATCGGGCTAGGGTTAGGGTTAGGAGACGGGGACGGTTTAGGGTCCTTGTGAGGATACGACAACGCTTTAGGGGGAGCGAACGTGTGAGGGCGCGGGTTAGTGTTAGCGTACGTGTTAGGATTAGGGGAAGGGTGAGGGTCAGGCTTCGGGGAAGGGTTAGGGTTAGGGTTCGGGCTAGGGTTAGGGTTAGGGGACGGGGACGGTTTAGGGTACAGGTGAGGGTACAACAACGCTTTAGAGGAAGCGTACGTGTGAGGGCGCGGGTTAGTGTTAGCGTACGGATTAGGATTAGGGGACGGGTGAGGGTCAGGCTTCGGGGAAGGGTTAGGGTTAGGGTTAGGGTTCGGGCTAGCGTTAGGGTTAGGGGCCGGGGACAGTTTAGGGTCCAGGTGAGGGTACGACAACGCTTTAGGGGGAGCGCACGTGTGAGGACGCGGGTTAGTGTTAGTGTACGGGTTAGGATTAGGGGACGGGTGAGGGTCAGGCTTCGGGGAAGGGTTAGGGTTAGGGTTCGGGCTAGGGTTAGGGTTAGGGGACGGGGACGGTTTAGGGTCCAGGTGAGGGTACGACAACGCTTTAGGGGGAGCGTAAGTGTGAGGGCGTGGGTTAGTGTTAGCGTACGGGTTAGGATTAGGGGACGGGTGAGGGTCAGGCTTCGGGCAAGGGTTAGGGTTAGGGTTCCGGCTAGGGTTAGGGTTAGGGGACGGGGACGGTTTAGAGTCCAGGTGAGGGTACGACATCGCTTTAGGGGGAGCATACGTGTGAGGGCGCGGGTTAGTGTTATCGTACGGTTTAGGATTAGGGGACGGGTGAGGGTCAGGCTTCTAGGAAGCGTTAGGCTTAGGGTTCGGGCTAGAGTTAGGGTTAGGGTACGGGGACGGTTTAGGATCCAGGTGAGGGTACGACAACGCTTTAGGGGGAGCATACGTGTGAGGGCGCGGGTTAGTGTTAGCGTACGGGTTAGGATTAGGGGACGGGTGAGGATCAGGCTTCGAGGAAGGGTTAGGGATAGGGTTCGGGCTAGGGTTAGGGTTAGGGGACGGGGACGGTTGAGGGTCCAGGTGAGGGTACGACATCGCTTTAGGGGGAGCGTACGTGTGAGGGCGCGGGTTAGTGTTAGCGTACGGTTTAGGATTAGGGGAAGGGTGAGGGTCAGGCTGCGGGGAAGGTTTAGGCTTAGGGTTCGGGCTAGGGTTAGGGTTAGGGGACGGGGACGGTTTAGGGTCCAGGTGAGGGTACGACAACGCTTTAGGGGGAGCATACGTGTGAGGGCGCGTGTTAGTGTTACCGTACGGGTTAGGATTACGGGACGGGTGAGGGTCAGGCTTCGGGGAAGGGTTAGGGTTAGTGTTCGGGTTAGGGTAAGTGTTAGGTGACAGGGACGGTTTAGTGTCCAGCTAAGGGTACGACAACGCTTTAGGGGGAGCGTTCGTGTTAGGGCGCGGGTTAGTGTTAGCGTACGGTTTAGGATTAGGGGACGGGTGAGGGTCAGGCTTCGGGGAAGTTTTAGGGTTAGGGTTCGGGCTAGGGTTAGGGGACGGGGACGGTTTAGGGTCCAGGTGAGGGTACAACAACGCTTTAGGGGGAGCGTACATGTGACGGCGCGGGTTAGTGTTAGCGTACGGGTTAGGATTAGGGCACGGGTGAGGGTCATACTCCGGGGAAGGGTTAGAGTTAGGGTTCGGGCTAGGGTTAGGGTTAGGGGACGGGGACGGTTTAGGGTACAGGTGAGGGTACGAGAATGCTTTAGAGGGAGCGTACGTGTGAGGGCGCGGGTTAGTGTTACCGTACGGGTTAGGAATAGGGGACGGGTGAGGGTCAGGCTTCGGGGAAGGGTTAGGGTTAGGGTTCGGGCTAGGGTTAGGGTTAGGGGACAGGGACGGTTTAGGGTCCAGTTGAGGGTATGACATCGCTTTAAGGGGAGCGTACGTGTGAGGGCGCGGGTTAGTGTTAGCGTACGGTTTAGGATTAGAGGAAGGGTGAGGGTCAGGCTTCGGGGAAGGGTTAGGGTTAGGGTTCGGGCTAGGGTGAGCGTTAGGGGAGGGGGACGGTATAGGGTCCAGGTGAGGGTACGACAACGCTTTAGGGGGAGCGTACGTGTGAGGGCGCGGGTTAGGGTTAGCGTACGGGTTAGGATTAGGGGACGGGTGAGGGTCAGGCTTCGGGCAAGGGTTAGGGTTATGGTTCGCGCTAGGGTTACGGTTACGGGACGGGGACGGCTTAGGGTCCAGGTGAGGGTACGACAACGCTTTAGGGAGAGCGTACGTGGGAGGGCGCGGGTTAGTGTTAGCGTACGGGTTAGGCTTAGGGGACGGGTGAGGGTCAGGCATCGGGGAAGGGTTAGGGTTAGGGATCGGGCTAGTGTTAGGGTTAGGAGACGGGGACGGTTTAGGGTCCTTGTGAGGATACGACAACGCTTTAGGGGGAGCGAACGTGTGAGGGCGCGGGTTAGTGTTAGCGTACGTGTTAGGATTAGGGGGAGGGTGAGGGTCAGGCTTCGGGGAAGGGTTAGGGTTAGGGTTCGGGCTAGGGTTAGGGTTAGGGGACGGGGACGGTTTAGGGTACAGGTGAGGGTACAACAACGCTTTAGAGGAAGCGTACGTGTGAGGGCGCGGGTTAGTGTTAGCGTACGGATTAGGATTAGGGGACGGGTGAGGGTCAGGCTTCGGGGAAGGGTTAGGGTTAGGGTTAGGGTTCGGGCTAGCGTTAGGGTTAGGGGCCGGGGACAGTTTAGGGTCCAGGTGAGGGTACGACAACGCTTTAGGGGGAGCGTACGTGTGAGGGCGCGGGTTAGTGTTAGCGTACGGGTTAGGACTAGGGGACGGGTGAGGGTCAGGCTTCGGGGAATGGTTAGGGTTAGGGGACGGGGACGGTTTAGGATCCAGTTGAGGGTACGACAACGCTATAGGGGGAGCGTACGTGTGAGGGCGTGGGTTAGTGTTAGCGTACGGGTTAGTATTAGGGGACGGGTGAGGGTTAGGGTTCGGGCTAGGGTTAGGGTTAGGGTACGGGGACGGTTTAGGGTCCAGGTGAGGGTACGACAACGCTTTAGGTGGAGCGTACGTGTGAGGGCGCGGGTTAGTGTTAGCGTACGGGTTAGGATTAGGGGACGGGTGAGGGTCAGGCTTCGGGCAAGGGTTAGGGTTAGGGTTCGGGCTAGGGTTAGGGTTGGGGAACGGGGACGGTTTAGGGTCCAGGTGAGGGTACGACAACGCTTTAGAGGAAGCGTACGTGGGAGGGCGCGGGTTAGTGTTAGCGTACGGGTTAGGCTTAGGGGACGGGTGAGGGTCAGGCTTCGGGGAAGGGTTAGAGCCAGGGTTCGGGCTAGGGTTAGGGTTAGGGGACGGGGACGGTTTAGGGTCCTGGTGAGGGTACGACAACGCTTTAGGGGGAGCGTACGTGTGAGGGCACGGGTTAGTGTTAGCGTACAGGTTAGGATTAGGGGACGGGTGAGGGTCAGGCTTCGGGGAAGGGTTAGGGTTAGGGTTCGGGCTAGGGTTAGGGTTAGGGGACGGGGACGGTTTAGGGTCCAGGTGAGTGTACGACATCGCTTTAGGGGGAGCGTACGTGTGAGGGCGCGGGTGTTAGCGTACGGGTTAGGATTAGGGGACGGGTGAGGGTCAGGCTTCGGGGAATGGTTAGGGTTAGGGTTCGGGCTAGGGTTAGGGTTAGGGGACGGGGACGGTTTAGGGTCCAGGTGAGGGTACGACATCGCTTTAGGGGGAGCGTACGTGTGAGGGCGCGGGTTAGTGTTAGCGTACGGGTTAGGATTAGGGGACGGGTGAGGGTCAGGCTTCGGGGAATGGTTAGGGTTAGGGGACGGGGACGGTTTAGGGTCCAGTTGAGGGTACGACAACGCTATAGGGGGAGCGTACGTGTGAGGGCGTGGGTTAGTGTTAGCGTACTGGTTAGGATTAGGGGACGGGTGAGGGTGAGGCTTCGGGGAAGGGTGAGGGTTAGGGGACGGGGACGGTTTAGGGTCCAGGTGAGGGTACGACAACGATTTAGGGGGAGCGTACGTGTGAGGGCGCGGGTTAGTGTTAGCGTATTAGTTAGGATTAGGGGACGGGTGAGGGTCAGGCTTCGGGGAAGGGTTAGGGTTAGGGTTCGGGCTAGGGTTAGGGTTAGGGGACGGGGACGGTTTAGGGTCCAGGTGAGGGTACGACAACGCTTTAGGGGGAGCGTACGTGTGAGGGCGCGTGTTAGTGTTAGCGTACGGGTTAGGATTAGGGGACGGGTGAGGGTCAGGCTTCGGGGAAGGGTTAGGGTTAGGGTTCAGGCTAGGGTTAGGGTTAGGGGACGGGGACGGTTTAGGGTCCAGGTGAGGGTACGACAACGCCGTAGGGAGAGCGTAAGTGTGAGGGCGTGGGTTAGTGTTAGCGAACGGGTTAGGATTAGGGGACGGGTGAGGGTCAGGCTTCGGGCAAGGGTTAGGGTTAGGGTTCGGGCTAGGGTTAGGGTTAGGGGACGGGGACGGTTTAGAGTCCAGGTGAGGGTACGACAACGCTTTAGGGGGAGCATACATGTGAGGGGGCGGGTTAGTGTTAGCGTACTGGTTAGGATTAGGGGACGAGTGAGGGTCAGGCTTCGGGGAAGGGTTAGGTTTAGGGTTCGGGCTAGGGTTAGGGTTAGGGGACGGGGACGGTTTAGGGTCCAGGTGAGGGTACGACAACACTTTAGGGGGAGCGTACGTGTGAGGGCGCGGGTTAGTGTTAGCGTACGGGTTAGGATTAGGGGACGGGTGAGGGTCAGGCTTCGGGCAAGGGTTAGGGTTATGGTTCAGGCTAGGGTTAAGGTTAGGGGACGGGGACGGTTTAGGGTCCATGTGAGGATACGACAACGCTTTACGGGGAGCGTACGTGTGAGGGCGTGAGATAGTGTTAGCGTACGGGTTAGGCTTAGGGGACCGGTGAGTGTTAGGCTTCGGGGAAGGGTTAGGGTTAGGGTTCGGGCTAGGGTTAAGGTTAGGGGACGGGGACGGTTTAGGGTCCATGTGAGGATACGACAACGCTTTATGGGGAGGGTACGTGTGAGGGCGTGGGTTAGTGTTAGCGTACAGGTTAGGCTTAGGGGACGGGTGTTAGGCTTCGGGGAAGGGTTAGGGTTAGGGTTCGGGCTAGGGTTAGGATTAAGGGACGGGGATGGTTTAGGGTCCAGGTGAGGGTACGACAACGCTTTAGGGGGAGCGTACGTGTGAGGGCGCGGGTTAGTGTTAGCGTACGGGTTAGGATTAGGGGACGGGTGAGGGTCAGGCTTCGGGCAAGGGTTACGGTTATGGTTCAGGCTAGGGTTAAGGTTAGGAGACGGGGACGGTTTAGGGTCCATGTGAGGATACGAGAACGCTTTACGGGGAGCGTACGTGTGAGGGCGTGGGTTAGTGTTAGCGTACGGGTTAGGCTTAGGGGACGGGTGAGTGTTAGGCTTCGGGGAAGGGTTAGGGTTAGGGTTCGGGCTAGGGTTAGGGTTAGGGGACGGGGATGGTTTAGGGTCCAGGTGAGGGTACGACAACGCTTTAGGGGGTGCGTACGTGTGAGAGCGCAGGTTAGTGTTAGCGTACCGGTTAGGATTAGGGGACGGGTGAGGGTCAGGCTTCGGGGAAGTGGTAGGGTTAGGGTTCGGGCTAGGGTTAGGGGACGGGGACGGGGACGGTTTAGGGTCCAGGTGAGGGTACGACAACGCTTTAGGGGGAGTGTACGTGTGAGGGCGCGGGTTAGTGTTAGTGTACGGGTTAGGATTAGGGGACGGGTGAGTGTTAGGCTTCGGGGAAGGGTTAGGGTTAGGGTTCGGGCTAGAGTTAGGGTTACGGTTAGGGTAAGGGTTAGGGTTAGGGTTAGGGTTCGGGCTAGGGTTAGGGTTAGGGGACGGGGACGGTTTAGGGTACAGTTGAGGGTACGACAACGCTATAGGGGGAGCGTACGTGTGAGAGCGTGGGTTAGTGTTAGCGTACGGGTTAGGATTAGGGGACAGGTGAGGGTCAGGCTTTGGGGAAGGGTGAGGGTTAGGGGACGGGGACGGTTTAGGGTCCAGGTGAGGGTACGACAACGATTTAGGGGGAGCGTACGTGTGAGGGCGCGGGTTAGTGTTAGCGTATTAGTTAGGATTAGGGGACGGGTGAGGGTCAGGCTTCGGGGAAGGGTGAGGGTTAGGGGACGGGGACAGTTTAGGGTCCAGGTGAGGGTACGACAACAATTTAGGGGGAGCGTACGTGTGAGGGCGCGGGTTAGTGTTAGCGTACGGGTTAGGATTAGGGGACGGGTGAGGGTCAGGCTTCGGGGAAGGGTTAGGTTTAGGGTTCAGGCTAGGGTTAGGGTTAGGGGACGGGGACGACTTAGGGTCCAGGTGAGGGTACGACGACGCTTTAGGTGGAACGTACATGTGAGGGCGCGGGTTAGTGTTAGCGTACGGGTTAGGATTAGGGGATGGGTGAGGGTCAGGCTTCGGGGAAGGGTGAGGGTTAGGGTTCGGGCTAGGGTTAGGGTTAGGGGACGGGGACGGTTTAGGGTCCAGGTGAGGGTACGACAACGCTTTAGGTGGAGCGTACGTGTGAGGGCGCGGGTTAGTGTTAGCATACGGGTTAGGATTAGGGGACGGGTGAGGGTCAGGCTTCGGGCAAGGGTTAGGGTTAGGGTTCGGGCTAGGGTTAGGGTTAGGGAACGGGGACGGTTTAGGGTCCAGGTGAGGGTACGACAACGCTTTAGAGGAAGCGTACGTGGGAGGGCGCGGGTTAGTGTTAGCGTACGGGTTAGGCTTAGGGGACGGGTGAGGGTCAGGCTTCGGGGAAGGGTTAGAGTCAGGGTTCGGGCTAGGGTTAGGGTTAGGGGACGGGGACGGTTTAGGGTCCAGGTGAGGGTACGACAACGCTTTAGGGGGAGCGTACGTGTGAGGGCACGGGTTAGTGTTAGCGTACGGGTTAGGATTAGGGGACGGGTGAGGGTCAGGCTTCGGGGAAGGGTTAGGGTTAGGGTTCGGGCTAGGGTTAGGGTTAGGGGACGGGGACGGTTTAGGGTCCAGGTGAGGGTACGACATCGCTTTAGGGGGAGCGTACGTGTGAGGGCGCGGGTGTTAGCGTACGGGTTAGGATTAGGGGACGGGTGAGGGTCAGGCTTCGGGGAATGGTTAGGGTTAGGGTTCGGGCTAGGGTTAGGGTTAGGGGACGGGGACGGTTTAGGGTCCAGGTGAGGGTACGACATCGCTTTAGGGGGAGCGTACGTGTGAGGGCGCGGGTTAGTGTTAGCGTACGGGTTAGGATTAGGGGACGGGTGAGGGTCAGGCTTCGGGGAATGGTTAGGGTTAGGGGACGGGGACGGTTTAGGGTCCAGGTGAGGGTACGACAACGCTATAGGGGGAGCGTACGTGTGAGGGCGTGGGTTAGTGTTAGCGTACGGGTTAGGATTAGGGGACGGGTGAGGGTGAGGCTTCGGGGAAGGGTGAGGGTTAGGGGACGGGGACGGTTTAGGGTCCAGGTGAGGGTACGACAACGATTTAGGGGGAGCGTACGTGTGAGGGCGCGGGTTAGTGTTAGCGTATTAGTTAGGATTAGGCGACGGGTGAGGGTCAGGCTTCGGGGAAGGGTTAGGGTTAGGGTTCGGGCTAGGGTTAGGGTTAGGGGACGGGGTCGGTTTAGTGTCCAGGTGAGGGTACGACAACGCTTTAGGGGGAGCGTACGTGTGAGGGCGCGTGTTAGTGTTAGCGTACGGGTTAGGATTAGGGGACGGGTGAGGGTCAGGCTTCGGGGAAGGGTTAGGGTTAGGGTTCAGGCTAGGGTTAGGGTTAGGGGACGGGGACGGTTTAGGGTCCAGTTGAGGGTACGACAATGCTTTATGGGGAGCATATGTGTGAGGGCGCGGGTTAGTGTTATCGTTCGGTTTAGGATTAGGGGACGGGTGAGGGTCAGGCTTCGGGCAAGGGTTAGGGTTAGGGTTCGGGCTAGGGTTAGGGTTAGGGGACGGGGACGGTTTAGGGTCCAGGTGAGGGTACGACATCGCTTTATGGGGAGCGTACGTGTGAGGGCGCGGGTTAGTGTTATCGTACGGGTTAGAATTAGGGGACGTATGAGGGTCAGGCTTCGGGAAAGGATTAGGGTTAGGGTTCGTGCTAGGGTTATGGTTAGGAGACAGGGACGGTATAGCGTCCAGGTGAGGGTACGACAACGCTTTAGGGGGAGCATACGTGTGAGGGCGCGAGTTAGTGTTAGCGTACGGGTTAGGATTAGGGGACGGGTGAGGGTCAGGCTTCGGGGAAGGGTGAGGGTTAGGGGACGGGGACAGCTTAGGGTCCAGGTGAGGGTACGACAACGATTTAGGGGGAGCGTACGTGTGAGGGCGCGGGTTAGTGTTAGCGTACGGGTTAGGATTAGGGGACGGGTGAGGGTCAGGCTTCGGGGAAGGGTTAGGGTTAGGGTTCGGGCTATGGTTACGGTTACGGGACGGGGACGGCTTAGGGGCCAGGTGTGGGTACGACAACGCTTTAGGGAGAGCGTACGTGGGAGGGCGCGGGTTAGTGTTAGAGTACGGGTTAGGATTAGGGGACGGGTGAGGGTCAGGCTTCGGGGAAGGGTTAGGGTTAGGGTTCGGGCTAGGGTTAGGGTTAGGGGACGGGGACGGTTTAGGGTCCATGTGAGGATACGACAACGCTTTAGGGGGAGCGTACGTGTGAGGGCGCGGGTTAGTGTTGGCGTACGGGTTAGGCTTAGGGGACGGGTGAGTGTTAGGCTTCGGGGAAGGGTTAGGGTTAGGGTTCGGGCTAGGGTTAGGGTTAGGGGACGGGGATGGTTTAGGGTCCAGGTGAGGGTACGACAACGCTTTAGGGGGTGCGTACGTGTGAGAGCGCGGGTTAGTGTTAGCGTACCAGTTAGGATTAGGGGACGGGTGAGGGTCAGGCTTCGGGGAAGGGTTAGGGTTAGGGTTCGGGCTAGGGTTAGGGTTAGGGGACGGGGACGGTTTAGGGTCCAGGTGAGGGTACGACAACGCTTTAGGGGGAGCATACGTGTGAGGGCGCGAGTTAGTGTTAGCGTACAGGTTAGGATTAGAGGACGGGTGAGGGTCAGGCTTCGGGGAAGGGTGAGGGTTAGGGGACGGGGACAGTTTAGGGTCCAGGTGAGGGTACGACAACGATTTAGGGGGAGCGTACGTGTGAGGGCGCGGGTTAGTGTTAGCGTACGGGTTAGGATTAGGGGACGGGTGAGGGTCAGGCTTCGGGGAAGGGTTAGGATTAGGGTTCAGGCTAGGGTTAGGGTTAGGGGACGGGGACGGTTTAGGGTCCAGTTGAGGGTACGACAACGCTTTAGGGGGAGCGTACGTGTGAGGGCGCGGGTTAGTGTTAGCGTACGGGTTAGGCTTAGGGGACGGGTGAGTGTCAGGCTTCGGGGAAGGGTTAGGGTTAGGGTTCGGGCTAGGGTTAGGGGACGGGGACGGTTTAGGGTACATGTGAGGGTACGACAACGCTTTAGGGGGAGCGTACGTGTGAGGGCGCGGGTTAGTGTTAGCGTACAGGTTAGGATTAGGGGACGGGTGAGGGTCAGGCTTCGGGGAAGGGTTAGGGTTAGGGTTCGGGCTAGGGTTAGGGTTAGGGGACGGGGACGGTTTAGGGTCCAGGTGAGGGTACGACAACGCTTTAGGGGGAGCGTACGTGTGAGGGCGTGGGTTAGTATTAGCATACGGGTTAGGATTAGGGGACGGGTGAGTGTCAGGCTTCGGGGAAGGGTTAGGGTTAGGGTTCGGGCTAGGGTTAGGGTTAGCGGACGGGGACGGTTTAGGGTCCAGGTGAGGGTACGACATCGCTTTAGGGGAAGCGTACGTGTGAGGGCGCGGGTTAGTGTTAGCGTACGGGTTAGGATTAGGGGACGGGTGAGGGTCAGGCTTCGGGCAAGGGTTAGGGTTATGGTTCAGGCTAGGGTTAAGGTTAGGGGACGGGGACGGTTTAGGGTCCATGTGAGGATACGACAACGCTTTACGGGGAGCGTACGTTTGAGGGCGTGGGATAGTGTTAGCGTACGGGTTACGCTTAGGGGACCGGTGAGTGTTAGGCTTCGGGGAAGGGTTAGGGTTAGGGTTCGGGCTAGGGTTAAGGTTAGGGGACGGGGACGGTTTAGGGTCCATGTGAGGATACGACAACGCTTTATGGGGAGGGTACGTGTGAGGGCGTGGGTTAGTGTTAGCGTACAGGTTAGGCTTAGGGGACGGGTGTTAGGCTTCGGGGAAGGGTTAGGGTTAGGGTTCGGGCTAGGGTTAGGGTTAAGGGACGGGGATGGTTTAGGGTCCAGGTGAGGGTACGACAACGCTTTAGGGGGAGCGTACGTGTGAGGGCGCGGGTTAGTGTTAGCGTACGGGTTAGGATTAGGGGACGGGTGAGGGTCAGGCTTCGGGCAAGGGTTACGGTTATGGTTCAGGCTAGGGTTAAGGTTAGGAGACGGGGACGGTTTAGGGTCCATGTGAGGATACGAGAACGCTTTACGGGGAGCGTACGTGTGAGGGCGTGGGTTAGTGTTAGCGTACGGGTTAGGCTTAGGGGACGGGTGAGTGTTAGGCTTCGGGGAAGGGTTAGGGTTAGGGTTCGGGCTAGGGTTAGGGTTAGGGGACATGGACGGTTTAGGGTCCAGGTGAGGGTACGACAACGCTTTAGGGGGTGCGTACGTGTGAGAGCGCAGGTTAGTGTTAGCGTACCGGTTAGGATTAGGGGACGGGTGAGGGTCAGGCTTCGGGGAAGTGGTAGGGTTAGGGTTCGGGCTAGGGTTAGGGGACGGGGACGGGGACGGTTTAGGGTCCAGGTGAGGGTACGACAACGCTTTAGGGGGAGTGTACGTGTGAGGGCGCGGGTTAGTGTTAGCGTATGGGTTAGGATTAGGGGACGGGTGAGTGTTAGGCTTCGGGGAAGGGTTAGGGTTAGGGTTCGGGCTAGAGTTAGGGTTACGGTTAGGGTAAGGGTTAGGGTTAGGGTTAGGGTTCGGGCTAGGGTTAGGGTTAGGGAACGGGGACGGTTTAGGGTGCAGGTGAGGGTAAGACAGCGCTTTAGGGGGAGCGTACGTGTGAGGGCGCGGGTTAGTGTTAGCGTACGGGTTAGGATTAGGGGACGGGTGAGGGTCAGGCTTCGGGGAAGGGTTAGGGTTAGGGTTCGGGCTAGGGTTAGGGTTAGGGGACGGGGACGGTTTAGGGTCCAGTTGAGGGTACGACAACGCTATAGGGGGAGCGTACGTGTGAGGTCGTGGGTTAGTGTTAGCGTACGGGTTAGGATTAGGGGACGGGTGAGGGTCAGGCTTCGGGGAAGGGTGAGGGTTAGGGGACGGGGACGGTTTAGGGTCCAGGTGAGGATACGACAACGATTTAGGGGGAGCGTACGTGTGAGGGCGCGGGTTAGTGTTAGCGTATTAGTTAGGATTAGGGGACGGGTGAGGGTCAGGCTTCGGGGAAGGGTTTGGGTTAGGGGACGGGGACAGTTTAGGGTCCAGGTGAGGGTACGACAACGATTTAGGGGGAGCGTACGTGTGAGGGCGCGGGTTAGTGTTAGCGTACGGGTTAGGCTTAGGGGACGGGTGAGGGTCAGGCTTCGGGGAAGGGTTAGGGTTAGGGTTCAGGCTAGGGTTAGGGTTAGGGGACGGGGACGGCTTAGGGTCCAGGTGAGGGTACGACAACGCTTTAGGGAGAGCGTACGTGGGAGGGCGCGGGTTAGTGTTAGCGTACGGGTTAGGCTTAGGGGACGGGTGAGGGTCAGGCTTCGGGGAAGTGTTAGGGTTAGGGTTCGGGCTAGGGTTAGGGTTAGGGTACGGGGACGGTTTAGGGTCCAGGTGAGGGTACGACAACGCTTTAGGGGGAGCGTACGTGTGAGGGCGCGGGTTAGTGTTAGCGTACGGGTTAGGATTAGGGGACGGGTGAGGGTCAGGCTTCGGGGAAGGGTTAGGGTTAGGGTTCGGGCTAGGGTTAGGGTTAGGGGACGGGGACGGTTTAGGGTCCAGGTGAGGGTACGACAACGCTTTAGGGGGAGCGTACGTGTGAGGGCGTGGGTTAGTGTTAGCGTACGGGTTAGGATTAGGGGACGGGTGAGTGTCAGGCTTCGGGGAAGGGTTAGGGTTAGGGTTCGGGGTAGGGTTAGGGTTAGCGGACGGGGACGGTTTAGGGTCCAGGTGAGGGTACGACATCGCTTTAGGGGAAGCGTACGTGTGAGGGCGCGGGTTAGTGTTAGCGTACGGGTTAGAATTAAGGAACGGGTGAGGGTCAGGCTTCGGACAAGGGTTAGGGTTAGGGTTCGGGCTAGGGTTAGGGTTAGGGGACGGGGATGGTTTAGGGTCCAGGTGAGGGTACGACAACGCTTTAGGGGGTGCGTACGTGTGAGAGCGCAGGTTAGTGTTAGCGTACCGGTTAGGATTAGGGGACGGGTGAGGGTCAGGCTTCGGGGAAGGGTTAGGGTTAGGGTTCGGGCTAGGGTTAGGGTTAGGGGACGAGGACGGTTTAGGGTCCAGGTGAGGGTACGACAATGCTTTAGGGGGAGTGTATGTGTGAGGGCGCGGGTTAGTGTTAGCGTACGGGTTAGGATTAGGGGACGGGTGAGGGTCAGGCTTCAGGGAAGGGTTAGGGTTAGAGTTCGGGCTAGGGTTATGGTTAGTGGACGGGGATGGTTTAGGGTCCAGGTGAGGTACGACAACGCTTTAGGGGGTGCGTACGTGTGAGGGCGCGGGTTAGTGTTAGCGTACAGGTTAGGATTAGGGGACGGGTGAGGGTCAGGCTTCGGGGAAGGGTTAGGGTTAGGGTTCGGGCTAGGGTTAGAGTTAAGGGACGGGGACGGTTTAGGGTCCAGGTGAGGGTACGACAACGCTTTAGGGGTAGCGTACGTGTGAGGGCGCGGGTTAGTGTTAGCGTACTGGTTAGGATTAGGGGACGGGTGAGAGTCAGGCTTCGGGGAAGGGTTAGGGTTAGGGTTCGGGCTAGGGTTAGGGTTAGGGGACGGGGACGGTTTAGGGTCCAGGTGAGGGTACGACAACGCTTTAGGGGGAGCGTACGTGCGAGGGCGCGGGTTAGTGTTAGCGTACGGGTTAGAATTAAGGAACGGGTGAGGGTCAGGCTTCGGACAAGGGTTAGGGTTAGGGTTCGGGCTAGGGTCAGGCTTCGTGGAAGGGTTAGGGTTAGGGTCCAGGTGAGGGTACGACAACGCTTTAGGGGGAGCGT
This sequence comes from Globicephala melas, assembly GCF_963455315.2. Lineage (NCBI taxonomy): Eukaryota > Metazoa > Chordata > Mammalia > Artiodactyla > Delphinidae > Globicephala > Globicephala melas. Next base: position 67,835,578 of record NC_083329.1, read on the forward strand.
ACATGTGAGGGCGTGGGTTAGTGTTAGCGTACGGGTTAGGATTAGGGGACGGGTGAGAGTCAGGCTTTGGGGAAGGGTTAGGGTTAGGGTTCGGGCTAGGGTTAGGGTTACGTTTAGGGTTAGGGTTAGTGTTAGGGTTAGGGCTCGGGCTAGGGTTAGGGTTAGGGGACGGGTACGGTTTAGTGTCCAGGTGAGGGTATGACAATGCTTTACGGGGAGCGTACGTTTGAGGGCGCAGATTAGTCTTAGCGTACGGGTTAGGATTAGGGGACGGGTGACGGTCAGGCTTCGGGGAAGGGTTAGGGTTAGGGTTCGGTCTAGGGTTAGGGTTAGGGGACGGGGACGGTTTAGGGTCCAAGTGAGGGTACGACAACGCTTTAGGGGGAGCGTACGTGTGAGGGCGCGTGTTAGTGTTAGCGTACGGGTTATGATTAAGGGACGGGTGAGGGTTATGCTTCGGGGAAGGGTTAGGGTTAGGGTTCGGGCTAGGGTTAGAGTTAGGGGACGGGGACGGTTTTGGATCCAGGTGAGGGTACGACAACGCTTTAGGGGGAGCGTACGTGTGAGAGCGTGGGTTAGTGTTAGCGTACGGTTTAGGATTAGGGGACGGGTGAGGGTCAGGCTTCGGGGAAGGGTTAGGGTTAGAGTTCGGGCTAGGGTTAGGGTTAGGGGACGGGGATGGTTTAGGGTCCAGGTGAGGTACGACAACTCTTTAGGGGGTGCGTACGTGTGAGGGCGCGGGTTAGTGTTAGCGTACAGGTTAGGATTAGCTGACGGGTGAGGGTCAGGCTTCGGGTAAGGGTTAGGGTTAGGGTTCGGCCTAGGGTTAGGGTTGGGGTCGGGGACGGTTTAGGGTCCGGGTGAGGGTACGACAACGGTTTAGGGTGAGCGTACGTTTTAGGGCACGGGTTAGTGTTAGCGTACGGGTTAGGATTAGGGGACGGGTGAGGGTAAGGCTTCGGGTAAGGGTTAGGGTTAGGGTTCGGGGTAGGGTTAGGGTTAGGGGACGGGGACGGTTTAGGGTCCGGGTGAGGGTACGACAACGGTTTAGGGTGAGCGTACGTGTGAGGGCACGGGTTAGTGTTAGTGTACAGGTTAGTATTAGGCGACGGGTCAGGGTAAGGCTTCGGGTAAGGGTTAGGGTTACGGTTCGGGCTAGGGTTAGGGTTAGAGGACGGGGACGGTTTAGGGTCCGGGTCAGGGTACGACAACGGTTTAGGGTGAGCGTAGGTGTGAGGACACGGGTTAGTGTTAGCGTACGGGTTAGGATTAGGGGACGGGTGAGGGTAAGGCTTCGGGTAAGGATTAGGGTTAGGGTTCGGGCTAGGGTTAGGGTCAGGGGACGGGGACGGTTTAGGGTCCGGGTGAGGGTACGACAACGGTTTAGGGTGAGCGTACGTTTAAGAGCACGGGTTAGTGTTAGCGTACGGGTTAGGATTAGGGGACGGGTGAAGGTCAGGCTTCAGGTAAGGCTTAGGGATAGGGTTCGGGCTAGGGTTAAAGTTAGGGGACGGGGACGGTTTAGGGTCCGGGTGAGGGTACGACAACGGTTTACTGGGAGCGTACGTTTGAGGACACGGGTTAGTGTTAGCGTATGGGTTAGGATTAGGGGACGGATGAGGGTAAGGCTTGGGTAAGGGTTAGGGTTAGGGTTTGGGCTAGGGTTAAGGTTAGGGGACGGGGATGGTTTAGGGTCCGGATGTCATTACGACAATGGTTTACGGTGAGCGTACGTGTGAGGGCACGGGTTAGTGTTAGCGTACGGGTTAGGATTAGGGGACGGGTGAGGGTAAGGCTTCGGGTAAGTGTTAGGGTTAGGGTTCGGGCTATGGTTAGGGTTAGGGGACGGGGACGGTTTAGGGTCCGGTTGAGGTACGACAACGGTTTAGGGTGAGCGTACGTGTGAGGGTATGGGTTAATGTTAGCATACGGGTTAGGATTAGGGGACGGGTGAGGGTAAGGCTTCGGGTGAGGGTTAGGGTTAGGGTTCAGGCTAGGGTTAAGGTTAGGGGATGAGGCGGTTTAGGATCCGGGTGAGGGTACGACAACGGTTTAGGGTGAGCGTACGTGTGAGGGCATGGGTTAGTGTTAGTGTACGGGTTAGGATTAGGGGACGGGTTAGGGTAAGGCTTCGGGTAAGGGTTAGGGTTAGGGTTCGGGCTAGGGTTAGGGTTAGGGGACGGGGACGATTTAGGGTCCGAGTGAGGGTACGACAACGGTTCAGGGTGAGCGTACGTGTGAGGGCACGGGTCAGTGTTAGCGTACGGGGTAGGATTAGGGGACGGGTGAGGGTAAGGCTTCAGGTAAGGGTTAGGGTTACGGTTCAGGCTAGGGTTAGTGTTAGCGGACCGGGACGCTTTAGGGTCTGGGTGAGAGTAAAACAACGGTTTAGGGTGAGCGTACGTGTAAGAGCACAGGTTAGTGTTAGCGTACGGGTTAGCATTAGGGCACAGGTGAGAGTAAGGCTTTGGGTAAGGGTTAGGGTTAGGGTTCGGGCTAGGTTTAGGGTTAGGGGATGGGGCCGGTTTAGGGTCCGGGTGAGGGTACGACAACGGTCTAGGGTGAGCGTACGTGTGAGGGCATGGGTTAGTTTTAGAGTACGGTTTAGAATTAGGGGACGGGTGAGGGTAAGCCTTTGGGTAAGGGTTAGGGTTAGGGTTCGGGCTAGGGTTAGGGTTAGGGGACTGGGACGGTTTAGGGTCCGGGTGAGGGTACGACAACGGTTTAGGGTGAGTGTACGTGTGAGGGTACGGGTTAGTGTTAGTGTACAGGTTAGGATTAGGGGACGGGTGAGGGTAAGGCTTCGGGTAAGGGTTAGGGTTAGAGTACGGGATAGGGTTAGGGTTAGGGGACGGGGACGGTTTAGGGTCCGGGTGAGGTACGACAACGGTTTAGGGTGAGCGTACGTGTGAGGGCATGGGTTAATGTTAGCATACGGGTTAGGATTAGGGGACGGGTGACTGTAAGGCTTCAGGTGAGGGTTAGGGTTAGGGTTCAGCCTAGGGTTAGGGTTAGGGGACGGGGACGATTCAGGGTCCGGGTGAGGGTACGACAACGGTTTTGTGTGAGCGTACGTGTGAGGGCATGGGTTAGTGTTAGCGTACGGGTTAGGATTAGGGGACAGGTGAGGGTAAGGCTTCGGGTAATGTTTAGAGTTAGGGTTCGGGCTAGGTTTAGGGTTAGGGAAGGGGACGGTTTAGGATTAGGGTGAGGGTACGACACCGGTTTAGGGTGAGAGTACGTGTGAGGGCACGGGTTAATTTTAGTGTACGGGTTAGGATTAGGGGATGGGTGAGGGTAAGGCTTCGGGTAAGGGTTAGGGTTCGGGCTAGGGTTAGGGTTAGGGGACGGCGATGGTTTAGGGTCCGGGTGAGGGTACGACAACGGTTTAGGGTGAGCGTACGTGTGAGGGCACGGGTCAGCGTTAGCGTACGGGTTAGGATTAGGGGACGGGTGACGGTAAGGCTTCGGGTAAGGGTTAGGGTTAGGGTTCGGGCTAGGGTTAGGGTTAGGGGATGGGGACAGTTTAGGGGACAGGTTAGGGTACGACAACTGTTTAGGGTGAGCGTACGTGTTAGGGTATGGTTTAGTGTTAGCGTATGGTTTAGGATTAGGGGACGGGTTAGGGTAAGGCTTCGTTTAATGGTTAGGGTTAGGGTTAGGGCTAGGGTTAGGGTTAGGGGATGGGGACAGTTTAGGATACAGGTTAGGGTACGACAACGGTTTAGGGTGAGCGTACGTGTTAGGGTATTTCTGTTTGCGTACGGTTTAGGATTTGGGGATGGCTTAGGGTAAGCCTTCGAGTAAGGGTTAGGGTTAGGGTTAGGGCTAGGGTTAGGGTCAGGGGATGGGGACTGTTTAGGGTACAGGTTAGGGTATGACAATGGTTTAGGGTGAGCGTACGTGTTAGAGTATGGTTTAGTGTTAGCGTACAGGTGAGGATTAGGGGACGGTTTAGGGTAAGGCTTCGGGTAATGGTTAGGGTTAGGGTTAGCGCTAGGGTTAGGGTTAGGGGATGGGGACAGTTTAGGATACAGGTTAGGGTACGACTATGGTTTAGGGTGAGCGTACGTGTTAGGGTATGGGTTAGTGTTAGCGTACTGGTTAGGATTTGGGGATGGCTTAGGGTAAGGCTTCGGGTAAGGGTTAGGGCTAGGGTTAGGGTTAGGGGATGGGGACGGTTTAGGGTACAGGTTAGGGTATGACAATGTTTTAGGGTGAGCGTACATGTTAGGGTATGGTTTAGTTTTAGCGTATGGGTTAGGATTAGGGAACGGGATAGGGTAAGGCTTCGGGTAATGTTTAGGGTTAGGGTTAGTGCTAGGGTTAGGGGACGGGGATAGTTTAGGGTACAGGTTAGGGTACGACAACGGTTTAGGGTGAGTGTACGTGTTAGGGTACGGGTTAGTGTTAGCGTATGGGTTAGGATTCGAGGACGGGTTAGGGTAAGGCTTCGGGTAAGGGGTAGGGTTAGAGTTAGGGCTAGGGTTAGGGTTAGGGAACAGGGACGGTTTAGGGCAAATGTGAGGGTACGACAACGGTTTAGGGTGAGCGTACGTGTTAGGGTACAGATAGGTGTTAGCATACGGGTTAGGATAAGGGGACGGTTTAGGGTACCGCTTTGGGTAAGGGTTAGGGGTAGGGTTAGGGCTAGGGTTAGGGTTAGGGGATGGGGACGTTTTATGGTAGAGGTTAGGGTATGACAATGGTTAGGGTGAGCGTACGTATTAGGGTATAGTTTAGTGTTAGCGTATGGGTTAGGATTAGGGGACGGGTTAGGGTAAGCCTTCGGGTAATGGTTAGGGTTAGAGTTAGGCCTAGAGTTAGGGTTAGGGGACGGGGACAGTTTTAGGGTACAGGTTAGTGTATGACAACGGTTTAGGGTGAGCGTACGTGTTAGAGTATAGGTTAGTGTTAGCGTACGGGTTAGGATTTGGGGATGGCTTAGGGTAAGGCTTCGGGTAAGTGTTAGGGTTAGGATTAGGGCTAGGGTTAGGGTTAGGGGATTGGGACGGTTTAGGGTACAGATTAGGGTATAACAATGGTTTAGGGTGAGCTTACGTGTTAGGGTATGGTTTAGTGTTAGCGTATGCGTTAGGATTAGGGGACGGGATAGGGTAAGGCTTCAGGTAATGGTTAGGGTAAGGGTTAGGGGATGGGAACGGTTTAGGGGACAGGTTAGGGTACGACAACGGTTTAGGGTGAGCGTACGTCTGAGGGCACGGGTTAGTGATAGCATACAGGTTAGGATTAGGGGACGGTTAGGGTGAGGCTTCGGGTAAGGGTTAGGATTAGGGTTAGGGTTCGGGGACGGGGACGGTTCAGGGTACAGGTTAGGTTACGACAACGGTTTAGGGTGAGCGTACATGTTAGGGTACGTGTTAATGTTAGCATACGGGTTAGGATTAGGGGACGGGTTAGGGTAAGGCTTTGGGTAAGGGTTAGGGGACGGGGACGGTTTATGGTACAGGTTAGTGTACAACAACGGTTTAGGGTGAGCATACGTGTTAGGGTACGGGTTACTGTTAGCATACGGGTTAGGAATAGGGGATCGGTTAGAATAAGATTTTGGGTAAGGTTTAGGGTTAGTGTTAGTGTTTGGGAACAGGGACGGTTTAGTGTTAGGAAACGGGGACAGTTTAGGGTACAAATTATGGTATGACAATGGTTTAGGGTTAGCCTACGTGTTAGGGTATCCTTTAGTGTTAGTGTACGGGTTAGGGTAATGCTTCAGGTAAGGGTTAGGGGACGGTTTACGGTACAGGTTATGGTACGACAACGGTTCAGGTTTAGCGTACGTGTTAGTGTACAGGGTATGGTTAGGGGACGGGTTAGGTTTAGGCAAAGTTAACTCTACCTGTCCCCTCATCCTAACCCATACCCTAATACATACGCTCACCCTAAAGCGTACCCGTTCCCTAACGCTAACGCATACACTTAAACTTACCCTAATGCTAACCCGTACCCTAACACCTAGCCGTGCCCTACCCCATATCCTAACCTATGCCCTAACCCTTTCCTGTACCCTAATTCTCACCTGTACAATAACCCTAACCCATACCCTAATCCTAATACTTACCCCAAGCTTTATTATTTTTGTTGTATTTTAAAAATCTTTTCTGGTGTCAAAACAAATTAGCAGAACAAGAAAATAAAACAGAATGTTACTGAGTGTCCTTCAAAAAGCTAAATCTGAAATAGTTGGTACTTTTGTTCTATGGACAGTTATGTAGCCTGTAAAATGTTTGAGAGGTAAATCTGTTTTTCTACCGTGAAATATGATATTCCAGATGTATAGAACTCCTGGATAAAATGAGAAATCTACACATTACGCTGGTCGTTTCAGTAAACGGTAAAGGATGGCAAGTGGTAAAATATTATCTTTTCCTTTAATCTTTTTAAATTTCTCTTGTTACAAAGAACTTCAATTATAATTGTACTTTGAAAACGTAACAATGGAAATTTAAAAGAAAAAACTATATATTATGTGTTCAATTACATTTCATAGAATTATGAAATGTTCCGTCCCTGGCCATTACTTGCAAAAGAAGCTTTAAAACCTATGCTAATTGTCACTTCATATGAACAAGTCCTTCAGGGCTGTAAAGGAAATGTGCCCTCATCATGTCTTGAGGTAGGTAAAGGCCAATATATTTCAAGATGTGGTACATATTTCAAGAAAACCGTGTGAAAAACTAAGCTGTAATAGTCATTTGAAAAATAAAAGGACATGCCTGAAAGCTCAATTTAAAGGGATTATGAGACACATGCAAATCCAACCACACAGAGGTATCAGCTCACACCATTCAGAATAACCATAAGGAAAGAAACCACAAAAGATCAATGCTGAAGAGTTTGTGGAGAAATGCATACCCTTAATTTGAACTGGGATGTAACCTGGTAACAGCCACTAACAGGAACAGAATGGAGGTGCCTTTAAAAGGTAAACATTGAGCTACTACATGATCCAGGAGGCCCACTCCTGGGCCTATAACATACTAAGACAGAATTGGAAAAACACAGGCAGGCAAATCTGCACTGCAGCAGTATTACAATAGCCAAGACATGGAAGCAACCAAAAGTCCATCAACAGATGGGTGGACAAAGAAGAACTGCTACTTGTAGAGATGGAATATTAGCTCGGGAAAAAATGAAACAATGCCATTTGCAGCACCATAGATGAGTCTAGAGGTAATCAGCCAACTTGTAGTAAGTGAGAAATTGAAAGACAGCTAACGTATATCACCTATAGGTGTTACCTAAAAATTTATACCAATGAAGATATTTCCAGAGAGAAAGGCAATCACAGATTCATTAAACAAACTTATGGTTCCCCAAATCGAAAGGTGTGAGGATTGGATACATTATGATATTGGGATTAACAGAGATATGCAAATACATGTGAAATATATAATCACCAAAGACCTACGGAATACCAAGACAAGACCACTCAACATTGTGTCATAACCTACCTGAGAAAAGGATCCGAAGAAGAATACACATATGTTATGTGTGAAAGAACCACATGTTGCACACCTAGAACAACAACAAAAAAAATCTAATTTGCTGTGATACAAAATAAAAATTAAATTAAAAATATGAACAAGAAATAATGAGGCATAAGCTTAAAAGATTTTTTCCTGGCACATTCCATTCTAATTTTCAAACTAGAACAGGTTTTCCATTAAAGCTCTGTTGCCCTGGTAACCAGATTTGGTAAAGGAGAAATGCTGCCGCCTTGTGGCTGTTTCACACACCAGCAGCTTTAAACCAAGAGGTAATGGTCACAGGACTGTAAAGGACACTGGGTCTCAAAAAATTCCTGGGGTCGTAAATCGACCAGCAAATTCAAAACATGTCAACATTTCAAAAAGACAATATCAAGAGGCATATTTCGCACACATTTTGTCTTTTTTTTTGGTTTAAAAAAATGCATGGAATAATGCTCAATATCAGGAACAAATAAAGCCAGGCAAATGCAATCTACAAAGACGTTCACCTTACCATCATCAGAATGATCATCAGCAAAATAGTCTACAAAACATGAATGCTGAAAGGGTTTTAGAGAACTCTGTGCCCTCTAGCTGCTGCTGGGATGTAAACTGGTAACAGCCAGTATTGAGAATAGAATGGTGGTGCATTTAAAGTTAAAAATTGAGCTAATCACTCTGTAATAACCTACACGGGAAAGGAACCAAAGATGAATAGATAGATACATAGATATAATGAACTAGAATCTGTACACCTAGAACAAACACATTTTTATAAAATTTGTTCTGATAATAAATAAAAATTAAATTTAAAAAACAAAAATGAAGTAAGGAGATATAAGCTCTTTGGCGTGTGCCCTGGCACATTCCACTCTAATTTGCAGCCTACTAACACGATTTCCAGGAAGGCTCTGTTGTCCAAAATCTCAGAGTTGTAAATGTAGAAATGCTGCCGCCTTGTGGCCGTTTCCTGCAGGAGCGTCTTTAAACCCACAGCTAATGGTCACTTAACATTCACAAGGACTCAGGGCTGTAAAGGACACCTGCCCTCAAAAAATGTACTGAGGTGAGGAATGGCCAAAAAAAATACAAAAACGGCAAAATTGTCAAGAACGTAGTATGAAACGGTAAGTTTGACTTACTATCTTGTTAAAGAAAGGAAAATGGATAGAAGCTCAACCTCAGGAATTATTAGACTCATGCAAATGTAATCTACAAAAAGGTTTCAACTCACACCAGTCGACTGACCATCAGCAAAAAGTCTACACAGGATAAATGCTGATGTGGTTTGAGAGAACTGTGTACCCTCTAGCTGCTGGGGGGATGTAAACTGATAACAGTCAATAGTGAGAACATAATGGAGGTGCGTTTAAGGGTAAAAATTGAGCTACCATGGGATCTGAAAGGTCCTTTGATGCGCCTATCACCTGAGCAGACCCGAATGATAAAGACACAGGCTGGCAAAACTGCACTACAGGAACATTTAACATAGCCAAGACTTGGAAGAAACCAAAATGTCCATCAACAGAAAAATGCACAAAGAAGAAATGGTCCATGTATACAATGGAATATTAGCCACGAAAAACAATGAAACAGTGCCGTTTGCACCACCATATAAGGACATAGAGATAATCACCCAACTTGAAGTAAGAAAGAAAGTGAAAGACAGATATCCTATGACATGACTTCTAGGTGTTACCTAAAAATTGATACCCATGAACTTATTTCCAAGAGAAGGAAAAGCATGGACTAAGAAAATAAAATTACGTTTAACGAATTGGAAAGGTGTAAAGAATCGATGAATTACGATATGGGGGTTAACAGATATGTACTAAGACATATGAAATATATAATCACTAAATACGTATGCAATAGCAAGAGAGGTCTACTCAACACTCTGTAATAACCTACACGGGAAAGGACCCAAAGATGAATAGACAGATATATTGATACGATGAACCAGATTCTGTACACCTAGGAGAAACAACATTTTTATCAAATTTGCTCTGATACCTAATAAAAATTAAATTAAAACAACAAGTAAGGAGATATAAGCTCTTGGGGGTTTGCGCTGGCACATCATTCCCCTCTAATTTGCAGCCTACTAACACGATTTCCAGGAAGGCTCTTTTGCCCAAAAACTCAGAGTTGGAAATGTAGAAATGCTTCCGCCTTTTGGCCATTTCCCGCAAGAGTGGCTTTAAGCCCACAGCTAATGGTCACTTAACATTCACAAGGACTCAGGCCGGTAAAGGACACCTGCCCTCAAAAAGTGACCTGATGTAGGAAATGGCCAACAAAATTCAAAAGAGGAAAATTTTTCAAGAAGATAGTATGAAGACGTAAGTCTTACTCACTGTCTTTTAAAAAAGAGGAAAATGGATAAAAGCTCAACCTCAGGAATTAGTACTTTCATGCAAATATAATCTACATAAAGGTTTCAACTTACACAGGTCAACTGACCATCAACAAAAAGTCTACAAATAATAAATGCTGAAGTGTTTTTTGAGAATTGTGTACCCTCTGTCTGCTGGTGAGATGTAAAGTGGTAACAGCCAATTATGAGAACAGAAAGGAGCTGCATTTAAAAGTAAAACTTGAGCTAACATTCGATGCAACAGGCCCACCGCTGGGCCTCTCACCTGAGAAGGCCAGAATCCAGAAGACAGAGGCCACAAAAGCTGCACTTCAGCCTTATTCACAATAGCCAAGACATGGAAGCAACCTAAATGTCCATCAACAGATGAATGGATAAAGAAGAAGTGGTCCATGTACACAATGGACTATTAGCCATGGAAAACAATGAAACACTGCTCTTTCAGGTACCATAGATGAGCCTATAGATAATCATAGAACATGAGGTAAGTTGGAAAACAAAAGACATATATCCTATGATATGACTTATAGGTGTTACCTAGCAACTGACAAAACTGGACATATTTCCACACAGAAAGACACACACAGACTTAGAAAACACACTATGCTTATCTAAAAGGAAAGGTGGTGGCGATGGATAAATTAAGATTAGGTTTACCATACCTATACAAATACAGATTAAGTACATAATATCAAAAAACCCGAGCACATAGCAAGGGAGGTGTACAGAACACTCTGTAATCCTTTACATGGGAAAAGGATCCGTACATGAATACATATATATGATGTAAGAATGAACCAGATTGTGTACACCTAGGAAAAACTGTATTCGAATCATTACCCCGACTCAAACAATAAAAACAACAAACAAGAAGTAATGAGGGCCTCCCTGGTGGCGCAGTGGTAGAGAGTCCGCCTGCCGATGTGGGGGACACGGGTTCGTGCCCCGGTCCGGGAGGATCCCACATGCCGCGGAGTTGCTGGGCCCGTGAGCCATGGCCGCTGAGCCTGCGCGTCCGGAGCCTGTGCTCTGCAACGGGAAGAGCCGCAACAGTGAGAGGCCCGCGTACCGCAAAAAAAAAAAAAAAAAAAGAAGTAATGAGACATAAACTTCAGGGGCTTTTTCCTGGCACATTCCATTCTAATTTACAGCCTAGTAACAGGACTTCCAGAAAGGCTGTGCTGCCCTAGTAAACAGATTTGGGAATGCAGAAATGCTGCCGCCTTGTGGCCGTTTCCCACAACACCAGCTTTAAACCCAGTGCTAATGGTCACTAAATATTCACAATCATTGCAGGCCTGTAAATGACACCTGCTCTCCAAAAAAATACTGGGGTTGAAAATCGACGACAAAGTTCAAAAGAGGGCAACCTTCCAAGAAGACAATTTCAAGAGGTATATTGTACTCACATTTTTTCTAAATAAAAGAGGTGTGGAAAATGCTGAATATTAGGAATTATTAAAGACAGGTAGGTCCAAATGACAAAAACCTATCAGCCCACACCAGTCAGAATGGCCATTAACAAACATTCTAATAACAATAAATGCTGAAGGGGTTGTGGAAAAATGCGTACCCTCGGTGCTAATTGGGACGTGGTAGGAGCCACTAATGAAAACACAATGCAGGTGCTTTGAAAAGGTAAACACTGAGCTACCAGTCAATGAATCATACCCACTGTTGGGCCTATCACCTGAGAAAAGGAGAATCAGAAGTCACAGGCTGGCAATACTGCACTCCACCACTATTTACCATAGGCAACACTCGGAAGCAACGAAAATGTCCATCAACAGAGGAATGCACAAAGAAGAAGTGGTCCATGTACAGAATGGAATATTACTCCACTAAAAAGTATAAATTAAATTTCATAAACAGACAAAATTATGAGACATCAGCTTTGCTGGGTTTATCTGGGCACATTCCACTCTAATTTATAACTGAGGAACACCACTGGCAGGAAGGTCTGTTTCCCTCAGTACCAGAGTGGAGAATGTAGAAATGCTGCTGCCCTCTGGCCAATACCTTTTAAATCTGTGCTAAGGGGCACTTCATTTGCACAAGTACTGCAGGGCTTCAAATGAAACCTGCCCTTAAAATGTCTTGAGGCAGGTAAAGGCCAAATTTTTCAAAATGTGGCACATACTTCAAGAAAACAATTTGAAGAAGTCACCTGTAATAACAGTTTGAAAAATAAAAGGACATGCCTGAAAGCTCAGTTTAAAGGGAGTAGGAGACACATGCAAATCCAACCACAAAGAGGTATCAGCTCACACCACTCAGAATAACCATCAGCAAAACAACTACAAACGATCAATGCTGAACAGGTTTTGGAGAAATGCATACCCTCAATTTGAAGTGGGATGTAACCTTGTAAGAGCCACTAATGGGAACAGAATGGAGGTGCCTTTAAAAGGTAAACCTTGAGCTACTATATGATCCAGAAGGACGACTTCTCGGGCTATAGCCTAAGAAGACAGAATTGGAAAGACACAGGCAGGCAAATCTGCACTGTAGAAGTATTACAATAGCCAAGACATGGAAGCAACCAAAACGTCCATCAAGAGATGAGTGGACAAAGAACAGGTACATGTACAGATGGAATATTAGCCAAGGGTAAAAAATGAAACAATGCCATTTGCAGGACCATAGAGGAGTCTAGACGTAACCATGCAACTGGTAGTAGGTGAGAAAGTGAAAAACACATATTCTATCATATCACTTATGGGTGTTACCTAAAAATTGATACCAATGAAGGTATTTCCAGAGAGAAAGCCAATCACACATTCATTAAACCAACTTATGGCTCACCAGATGGAAAGGTGTGAGGATCGGATACATTATGATATTGAGGTTAACAGAGATATACAAACACATGTGAAATATATTCACCAAAAACCTACGGCATACCAAGAGAAGACTACTCAATATTGTGTCATAACCTACACGGGAAAAAGATCTGAAGAAGAATGGATATATGTATACGTGTAAAATAACCACATCTTGCACACCCAGAACAAAACATTGTAATCTAATTTGCTGTGATAAAGAATAAAAATTAAATTAAAGAAACGAACAAGAAGTAATGAAACATAATCTTAAGGGGCTTTTCCTGGCACATTCCGTTCTAATTTACAACCTATGACACAACTTCCATTATGGTTCTGTTGCCCTAGTAAACAGATTTGGTAAGGAGAAGTGCTGCCGCCTTCTGGTCGTTTCACACAACAGCGGTAATTGTCACTTAATATTCAAAATAACTGCAGGCCTGTAAATGACACCTGGCATCAAAAAAAAAAATCCTGGGGTCGTAAATCGACCAGAAAATTCAAAAGACGTCAACATTTCAACAAGACAATTTCAAGAGGCATATTTTACGCACATTCTGTCTTGTCTTTTTTTTTCTCTAAAATAAAAGGGACTTGAAAAATGCGCAACATCAGCAATTAATAAAGCCATGCAAATCCAATTACAGAAATGTTCACCTCACAGCCGTCAGATGTTCTTCAGCAAAAAGTTTACAAAGAAAAAATGCTGAAGGGGTTTCAGAGAACTGTGTACCCTCTAGCTGCTGGGGGGATATAAACTGCTAGCAGCCAGTAGTGAGAACATAATGGAGGTGCGTTTAAGGGTAAAAATTGAGCTACCATGTGATCTCGTAGATCCTTTGATGCGCCTATCACCTGAGCAGAGCAGAATGGAAAAGACACAGGCTGGAAATCCTGCACTGCAGGAACATTTAACATAGCCAAGACTTGGAAGAAACCAAAATGTCCATCAACACAAAAATGCACAAAGAGGAAATGGTCCATGTAAACAATGGAATATTAGCCATGGAAAACAATGAAACAGTGCCGTTTGCACCACCATATAAGGACCCAGAGATAATGATCCAAATTGAAGAAAGAAACTGAAAGAGAGACATCCTATGACATCACTTCTAGGTGTTACCTAAAAATTTATACTCATGAACTTATTTCCAAGAGAAGGAAAAGCATGGATTAAGAGAAAAAATTATCTTTAACCAAATGGCAACGTGTAAGGAATGTGTGAATTAGGATATGGGGGTTAACAGATATATATTAATACATATGAAATATATAATCACAAAATACTATGGAATACCAAGTGAGGTCTATGCAACACTCTGTAATAACCTACATGGTAAAGAATCCAAAGATAAATAGATACATTGATATAATGAACCAGATTCTGTACACCTAGGAGAAGCAAAATATTTTTATCAAGTTTGCTCTGATAATTAATAAAAATTAAATTTATGAAACAAACAACAAGGAGATATAAGCTCTTGGGGATTTGCCCTGGCACATTCCACTCTAATTTGCAGCCTAATAGCACGATTTCCAGGAAGGCTGTGCTGCCCAAAAACCCAGAGTTGGAAATATAGAAATTCTACTGCCTTGTGGCCGTTTTCTGCAAGAGCGGCTTTAAGCCCACAGCTAATGGTCTCTTAACATGCACAAGGACTCAGGGCTGTAAAGGACACCTCCCCTAAACAACTGTGCTGAGGTAGGGAATGGACAATAAATTTCAAAACTGGCAAATTTTTCAAGACGCTAGTATGAAGAGGTAAGTTTGATGCACCCTCTATTTTAAAAAAAGGAAAACGGGGGAAAGCTCAACCTCAGGAATTATTAGACTCCTGCAAATCTAATCTACAAAAAGGTTTCAACTCACACCAGTCGACTGACCATCAGCAAAAAGTCTACAAACAATAAATTCTGAAGGGGATTTAGAGAACTGTGTACCTTCTAGATGCTGGTGAGATGTAAAGTGGTAACAGCCAATAATGAGAACAGAAAGGAGCTACGATTAAAAGTAAAACTTGAGGTACCATTCAATCCAGTAGTCACACCATTGGGCCTCTCACCTGAGAAGACCAGAGTCGAGAAGACCTGGGCTGCAAAAGCTGCACTGAAGCCTTATTCACAATAGCCAAGACAATGAAGCAACCAAAATGTCCATCAACAGATGTATAGATAAAGAAGAAGTGGTCCACGTTCACAATAGAATATTAGCCATGGAAAACAATGAAACACTTCTATTTGAGGCACCATAGATGAGCTTGGAGATAATCACAGAATATGAGGTAAGTCAGAAAGAAAAAGACCTATATCGTATGATATCACTTATAGGCGTTATCTAATAACTAACACAAATGAACATATTTCCACAGAGAAAGACACTCACAGACTTAGAAATTAAGTATGTTTATCTAAAAGGAAAGGTGGCCAGAATGGGTAAATTAAGATTAGCGTTACTATACGTATACAAATATGTATTATAAACATATATCAGAAAGACCGACCATATAGCAAGAGAGGTCTATGGAACACCCTGTAATATATGTGGGAAGAGGATCTGAACATGAATAGACATATTTATTATACAAATGAACCAGATTTTGTACAGCTGGGCAAACAATATCTAATCATTCCCCGATTAAATAAATTTTAAAAACCAAGAAGAAGTATTGAGACATAAACTTATGGGCGTTCCTCCTGGCACATTCCATTCTAACTTACAACCTAGGATCACGACTTCCAGAAAGGCTCTGCTGCCCTAGTACCCAGATTTGGGAATGGAGAAAGGCTGCCCCCTTGTGGTCGTATCCCACAACAGCAGCTTTAAACCCAGTGCTAATGGTCACTAAATGTTCACCAAACTTGCAGTTCTGTAATGACATCTGCCCTCCAAATAAATCCTGGGGTCGAATATCGACCAAAAATTCAAAAGAGGGCAACCTTCCAAGAAGACAATTTCAAGAGATATATTGTACTCACACTTTATTCTTAACGGAAAAGAAAAAGGCATGGAAAATGATGAATTTTAGGAGTTTTTAAAGATATGCAACCCCAAATTACAAAAACCTATCAGGTCACAGCAGTCAGATTGGCCATTAGCAAAATGCGGCAAACTATAAATGCTGAAGGGATTGTAGAGAAATTCGTACCCTCGGTTCTAAGGGGGATGCGGTAAGAGCCACTAATGAAATCACAATGGAGGTGCTTTGAAAAGGTAAACATCAATCAATCACACCCACTGCTGGGCCTATAACCTGAGAAAATGAGAATCAAAAAGTCACAGGCGGGCTTCCCTGGTGGCGCAGTGGTTGTGAGTCCGCCTGCCGATGAGGAGGACGTGGGTTCGTGCCCCGGTTTGGGAGGATCCTGCATGTCATGGAGCGGCTGGGCCCTTGAGCCATGGCTGCTGGGCCTGCACATCTGGAGCCTGTGCTCCGTGGCGGGAGAGGCCACAGCAGTGAGAGGCCCACGTATCGAAAAAAAAAAAAAAGTCACAGGCTGGCAATCTTGCACTCCAGCAATATTTAATATAGTCAACACTTGGAAGCAACGAAAATGTCCATCAACAGAGGAATGCACCAAGAAGTGGTCCATATACACAATGGAATATTACTCCAATGAAAATATAAATTAAATTTAAAAAAACAAACAAAAGTAAGGAGACATCATCTTTTGGGGATTTATCCGGGCACATTCCACTCTAATTCCAATCTAATTTTCCGGGCACATTCCACTCTAATTTATCCGGGCACATTCCACTCCGGGCACATTCCACTCTAATTTATCCGGGCACATTCCACTTATAATTTATCCGGGCACATCCCCACTCTAATTTATCTAATGGGGATTTATCCCGTGCACATGCCCGGGATTTATCCGGGCACATTCCACTCACATTCCAGGAAGACCACTGGCCGGAAGGTCTGTTTCCCTACTACCAGCATGGGTAACGAAGAAAGGCTGCCGCACTCTGGCCGTCACGTGCAAAAGCAGCTTTAAAGCCTGTGCTAATGGTCACTTCATGTGAACAAGTACTGCAGGGCTGTAAATGAAACCTGCCCTCAAAATGTCTTGAGGGAAGTAATGACCAATAAATTTCAAAATGTGACACATACTTTAAGAAAACTCTTTGAAGAACTAAGCTGTAATCACAGTTTGAAAACGAAAAAGGATATGCCTTAAAGCTCAATTTCAACGGATTATGAGTCACATGCAAATTCAACCACAAAGAGGTATCAGCTCACACCTGTCAGAATATCCATCAGCAAGAAAACTACAAACAATAAATGCTGAAGGTGTTGTGGAGAAATGCATACCCTCAACTTTAAGTGGGATGTAACCTGGAAAGAGCCACTAATGACAGCAGAATTGTGGTGCATTTAAAAGGTAAACTCTGAGATACCATATGATACAGGAGGCCCACTCCTGGGCCTATACCATAAGAAGACAGAATTGGAAAGACACAGGCAGGCAAATGTGCAGTGCAGCAGTATTACAATAGCCAAGACATGGAGGCAACCAGAAAGTCCATCAAGAAGTGAGTGGACAAAGAATAACCGGTACATGTACAGATGGAACATTAGCTAGGGAAAAAAGTGAAACAACGCCATTTGCAGCACCATAGATGATTCTAGAGGTAATCAGGCAAATTGTACTAAGTCAGACAGCAAAAGACACATATCCTATAATATCACTTTTGGTGTTAGCTAAAAATTGATACCAACGAAGATATTTCCACAGAGAAAGGCAATCACAGATTCATTAAACAAAGTTATGGTTTACCAAATGGAAATGTGTGAGGACTGGATACATTAGGATATTGGGGTTAACATAGATATAGAAACACATGTGAAATATATAATCACCAAAGACCTATGGAATACCAAGAGAAGACTACTCAACACTGTGTCATAACCTACATGAGAAAATGATCTGAAGAAGTATAGATACATGTATATGTGTAAAAGAACAACATCTTGCACACCTAGAACAAACAAAACATTTTAATCAAATTTTGCTCTGATAAAAATAAAAATTAAATTAAAAAAAGAACAAGAAGCAATGAGACATAAACTTAAGGGGCTTTTTGCTGGCACATTGCATTCTTAATTTACAACCAGAACATGACTTCCATTAAAGCTCTGTCATCACTAATATAGCAGCTTTATAAGCAATGTTGATTATAGTTTAATAGAAGTCTCACTAATTATTGATAGTAACAAGAAAACAAACAAAAGTAAAAATCTCATGGCAAAAAGTATAGAGTAAGGGTTGTAGATCAAACACTTACTAAACTTCTGTAAAGAATAAAAGACAACAGTAGTGTGTTTTTTTTTAAAAAAAGAGAGGGCCCAGATAAATCAGAAATGAAAGAGATGATGTTACAACAGCCACCACAGAAATACAAAGTATCCAGAGATACACACAGGGTAACTCAGGGCTCAGCCTGGACAGAGCCCACTCTCCATTCTCCTGTACATGACTTACAGGAGCCTCAGGAACTGAGGAGGGGGTCCCTGAGGAGAGGCACAAGATAGAAGATGTTAGGCATTAACATGACTGCATTCATCTTAAACGTGCCTGAACTACATTCACATGAGATGATTTTGTCCTGTATGTACATCGGCACCTCTAGTCGGAACTGCAGATCTTTCGCTTCACCACCTCTACTGACAGCATTAGCTTCACCTGCGGTGGACCGTCTCCTATAGGATTTCTAGAACCACAAAGCATTGAAGCTTCACAGGACCCAGAGTCTGTGCAACTCCACTCCAAGTCTCAGAGTCTCAACTGCACTCAGAGACTCAGTGTATCAACAGAGACTCCAATCTTGGAGGACACACACAAAGTAGTGTGCACATCAGGACCCAGGGGAAGGAGCAGTCACCCCATAGGCGAATGACTATACCTAGCTGCTAGTTTTAGAGGGTCTCCTGCAGAGGTGGGGAGTGGCTGTGGCTCACCATGGGGATGACATTGGCAACAGAAGTTCTGAGAAATACTCCTTGGCCTGAAACCTCCCAGAGTCTGCCATTAGCCCCACCAAGAGCAAGGTAGCTCCAGTGTTGGGTCACCTCAGGCCAAACAACCAACAGGGAGGGAAACCAGCACCATGCATCAGCAGACAAGCATATTAAACTTTTTATTAAACTTTTCTTTAATCCACAGACAAGCAGATTAAAGCTCTGCCCACCAGAGCAACACCCAGCTCTACCCACCACCAGTCCCTCCCATAAGGAAGCTTGCACAAGCCTCTAAGATAGACTCAATCACTGGAGAGCAGACAGCAGAAGCAAGAAGAACTACAATTCTGCAGCCTGCAGGAGGAAAACCACATTCACAGAAAGAGAGAGAAAATGAAAAGGCAGAGGACTTTATACCAGATCAAGGAACAAGATAAATCCCCAGAAAAACAATGAAATGAGGTGGGGATAGGCAACCTTCCAGTAAAAGAATTCAGAATAATGATAGTGAAGATGATCCAAGACCTTGGAAAAAGAATGGAGGCAAAGATCGAGAAGATGCAAGAAATGCTTAACAGAGACCTAGAAGAATTAAGGAACAAACACCTAGAAGAATTAAAGAACAAACAAACAGAGATGAACAATACAATAACTGAAATGAAAAGTACACTAAAAGGAATCAGTAGCAGAATAACTGTGGCAGAAGAACGGATAAGTGACCTGGAAGACAGAAAGGTGGAAATCACTGCCATGGAACAGAATAAAGAAAAAGAATGAAAATAAATGAAGACACCCTAAGAGACCTCTGGAACAACGTTAAACGCAACAACATTCGCATTATAGGGGTCCCAGATGGAGAAGAGAGAGAGAAAGGCCTCGAGAAAATATTTGAAGAGATTAGAGTCAAAAACTTCCCTAGCATGGGAAAAGAAATAGCCATCGAAGTCCAGGAAGCGCAGAGAGTCCCAGGCAGGATAAACCAAAGGAGAAAAATGCTCGGACACACAGTAATCAAATTGACAAAAATTGAGGACAAAGAAAAATTATTGAAAGCAACAAGGGAAAAATGACAAATAACATACAACAGAACTCCCATAAGGTTAACAGCTGATTTCTCAGCAGAAAAACCACAAGCCAGAAGGGAGTGGCATGATAAGTTTAAAGTGATGAAAGGCAAGAACCTACCCCCAAGAGTATGCCACCCAGCAAGTATATCATTCAGATTTGATGGAGAAATCAAAAGCTTTACAGACAAGCAAAAGCTAAGAGAATTCAGCACCACGAAACCAGCTCTACAACAAATGCTAAAGGAACTTCTGTAAGTGGGAAACACAAGAGAAGAAAAGGACCCACCAAGACAAACCCATAACAGTTAAGAAAATAATAATAGGACCATACATATCGATAATTACCTTAAACGTGAATGGATTAAATGCTCCAACCAAAAGACACAGACTCGCTGAATGGATACAAAAACCAGACCCATATATATGCTGTCTACAAGAGACCCCTTTCTGACCTAGGGACACATACAGACTGAAAGTGAGGGGATGGAAAAATATATTCCATGCAAATGAAAAACAACAGAAAGCTGGAGTAGCAATACTCATATCAGATTAAATAGAGTTTAAAATAAAGAATGTTACAAGAGACAAGGAAGGGCACTACATAATGATCAAGGGATCAATCCAAGAAGATATAACAATTATAAATATATATACCCAGCATAGGAGCACCTCAATATATAAGGCAACTGCTAACAGCTATAAAAGAGGAAATCGACAGTAACACAATAATAGCGGGGGACTTTAACACCTCACTTACACCAATGGAGATCATCCAGACAGAAAATTAATAAGGAAACACAAGCTTTAAATGACACAATAGACCACATAGATTTAATGGATATTTATTGGACATTCCAACCAAAAACAGCAAATTACACATTCTTTTCAACAGCACACGGAACATTCTCCAGGATAGATCACATCTTGGGTCACAAATAAAGCCTCAGTAAATTTAAGAAAACTGAAATCATATCAAGCAGCTGTTCCAACCACAATGCTGTGAGATTAGAAATCAATTATAGGGAAAATAACATAAGAAAACACAAACACATGGAGGCTAAACAATACGTTACTAAATAACCAAGAGATCACTGAAGAAATAAAAGAGGAAATCAAAAACTACCTAGAGACAAATGACAACAAAAACACGATAAACCAAAACCTATGGGATGCAGGAAAAACTGTTCTAAGAGGGAAGTTTATAGCAATAAAAGCCTATCTCAAGAAACCAGAAAAATCTCAAATAAACAATCTAAACTTACACCTAAAGGAACTAGAGAAAGAAGAATAAAACCCAAAGTTAATAGAAGGAAAGAAATCATAAAGATCAGAGCAGAAATAAATGAAGCAAAAACAATAGCAAAGATTAATAAAACTAAAAGCTGGTTCTTTGAGAAGATAAACAAAACGGATAGACCTTTAGCCAGACTCAAGAAAAAGAGGGAAAGGACTCAAATCAATAAAATTAGAGATGAAAAAGGAGAAGTTACAACAGACACCACAGAAATACAAAGCATCATAAGAGACTAGTACAAGCAACTCTTTGCCAATAAAATGGACAAACTGGAAGAAATGGACAAATTTTTAGAAAGGTATAACCTTCCAAGACTGAACCAGGAAGAAATAGAAAATATGAACAGACCAATCACAAGTAATGAAATTGAAACTGTGATTAAAAATCTCCCAACAAACAAAAGTCCAGAACCAGATGGCATCAGATGTGAATTCTATCAAACAGTCAGACAAGAGCTAACACCCAATCTTCTCAAACTCTTCAGAAATTTTCAGGGGAAGGAACACTCCCAAACTCATTCTATGAGGCCACCATCACCCTGATACCAAAACCAAAGATACTACAGAAAAAGAAAATTAGACACCAATATCACTGATTAATATAGATGTAAAAGTCCTCAACAAAATACTAGGAAACAGAATTGAACAACACTTTAAAAGGATCATACACCATGATCGGGTGGGGTTTATCTCAGGGACCCAAGAATTCTTCAATATATACAAATCAATCAATGTGATACACCATATTAACAAATTGTAGAATAAAAATAGGATCATCCCAATAGATGCAGGAAAAGCTTTTGACAAAATTCAACACCCAGTTATGATAAAAAGTCTCCAAAAAGTGGGCATAGAGGGAATCTACCTCAACATAATAAAGGCCATGTATGACAAACCCGCAGCAAACATCATTCTCAATGGTGAAAAACTAAAAGCATTTCCTCTAAGATCAGGAACAAGACAAGGATGTCCACTCTCACCACTATTACTCAACACAGTTTTGGAAGTCATAGACACAGCAATCAGAGAAGAAAAAGAAATAAAAGGAATACAAATAGGAAAAGAAGAAGTAAAATTGTCACTGTTTGCAAATGACACGATACTACACATAGTGAATCCTAAATATGCCACCAGAAAACTACTAGAGCTAATCAATGAATCTGATCAAGTTGCAGGATACAAAATTAATGCACAGAAATCTCTTGCATTCCTATACACTAACAATGAAAGGTCAGAAAGAGAAATTAAGGAAACAATCTCATTCACCATTGCAACAAAAAGAATAAAGTACGTAGGGATGAACCTACCTAAGGAGGTAAAAGCCCTGAACTCAGAAAACTATAAGACACTGCTGAAAGAAATCAAAGATGATATAAACAGATGGAGGTATAAAACATGTTCTTGGATTAGAAGAATCAATATTGTGAAAATGACTATAGTACCCAAAGCAATCTACAGATTCAATGCAATCCCTATCAAATTACCAGTGGCTTTTTCTACAGAACTAGAACAAAAAAATCTTAAAATTTGTATGGAGACACAAAAGACCCTGAATAGCCAAAGCAGTCTTGAGGGAAATTAAAAGAGCTGGAGGAATCAGACTTCCTGACTTCACACTATACTACAAAGCTACAGTAATCAAGACTATAGGGTACTGGCACAAAAACAGAAATATAGATCAATTGAACAAGATAGAGAGCCCAGAGATAAATCTACGTACCTATGGCTAACTCATCTATGACAAAGGAGGCAAAGATATACAATGGAGAAAAGACAGTCTCTTCAGTAAGTGGTGCTGGGAAAACCGGACAACTACACATAAAAGAATGAAATTAGAACAATCCATAACACCATACACAAAAATAAACTCAAAATGGATTAGAGACCTAAATGTAAGACCAGACACTATAAAACTCTTAGAGAACAACATAGGCTGAACATTCTATGATATAAATCACAGCAAGATCCTTTTTGACCCACCTCCTAGAGAAGTGGAAATAAAAACAAAAATAAACAAATGGGACCTAATGAAACTTCAAAGCTTTTGCACAGCAAAGGAACACATAAACAAGATGAAAAGACAACACTCAGAATGGGAGAAAGTGTTTTCAAATGAAGCAAATGACAAAGGATTAATCTACAAAATTTACAAGCAGCTCATGTAGCTCAATATCACAAAAACAAACAACCCAATCAAAAACTGGGCAGAAGACCTAAACAGACATTTCTCCAAAAAAGATATACAGATTGGCAACAAACACATGAAAGGATGCTGAACATCACTAATCGTTAGAGAAATGCAAATCAAAACTATAGTGAGGTATCACCTCCCAGCAGTCAGAATGGCAGTCATCAAAAAATCTACAAACAATAAACGCTGGAGAGGTATTTATTGGAGAAAAGGGAACGCTCTTGCACTGTTGCTGGGAATGTAAATTGATATAGCCACTAGGGGGAACAGTATAGAGGTTCCTAAAAAAAACTAAAAATAGAAGTACCACACTACCCAGCAATCCAACTACTGGGCATTTACCCTGAGAAAACCATAATTCAAAAAGAGTTATGTACAACAATGTTCATTGCAGCTCTATTTACAATAGCCAGGACATGGAAGCAACCTAAGTGCCCATCGACAGAAGAATGGATAAAGAAGATCTGGCACATATATACAATGGAATATTTCTCAGCCATAAAAAGAAACAAAACTGAGTTATTTGTAGTGAGGTGGATGGACTTAGAGTCTGTCCTACACAGTGAAGTAAGTCAGAAAGAGAAAAACAAATACCATATGCTAACAGAGATATATGGAATCTAAAGAGAAAAGTTTATGAAGACCCCAGGGGCAGGACAGGATTAAGGACACAGACGTAGAGAAAGGACTTGAGGACATGGGGAGGGAGAAGGGTAAGCTGGGATGAAGTGAGAGTGGCATGGACATATATACATTACCAAATGTAACATCGATAGCTACTGGGAAGCAGTCACATAGCACAGGGAGATCAGCTCGGTGCTTTACGACCACCTAAAGGGGTGGGATACAAAGGGTGGGAGGTAGATACAAGAGGGAGGGGATATGGTGATATATGTATATTTATAATTGATTCACTTTGTTATACAGCAGAAACTAACGCTCCATTGTAAAGCAGTTATACTCCAATAAAGGTGTAAAAGGAGAAAAAGAAAGAAAGCCCAGAGATAAACCTACACACCTAAGGTCAACTAATCTATGACAAAGGAGGCAAGAGTATACAATGGAGAAAAGACACTGTCTTCAATCAGTGGTGCTGGGAAAAATGGACACCTACATGTAAAAGAATGAAATTAGAACACCCCCTAACACCATACACAAAAATAAATTCAAAATGGATTAGAGACCTTAATGTAAGACCGGACAGTATAAAACTCTTAGAGGAAAACATAGGAAGAATACTCTGACATAAATCATAGCAAGAGCTTTTTTGATCCACCTCCTAGAGTAATGCCATAAAAAAGGACACTAAACAAGTGGGACCTAATGAAACGTAAAAGCTTTTGCAAAGCAATGGAAATTACAAACAAGACGAAACGACAACTCTCAGAATGGGAGAAAATATTTGCAAACGAATCAATAGACAAAGGATTAATCTCCAATATATATAAACAGCTCATGCAGCTCAATATTAAAAAAACAAACAACCCAATACAAAACTGGGCAGAAGATCTAAATAGACATTTCTTCCAAGAAAACATAGAGATGGCCAAGACGCACATGAAAAGCTGCTCAACATCACTAATTATTAGAGAAATGTAAATCAAATCTAAAATGAGGTATCACCTCACACCTGTTAGAATGGACATCATTAGAAAATCTACAAACAACAAATGCTGGAGAGGGTGTGGAGAAAAGGAACCCTCTTCCACTATTGGTGGGAATGTAAATTGATACAGTCACTATGGAGAACAGTATGGAGGTTCCTTAAAAATCTAAAAGTAGAATTACCATATGATCCAGCAATCCCACTACTGGGCATATACCCAGAGAAAACCATAAATCAAAAAGACACATTCACCACAATGTTCATTGCAGCACTATTTACAATAGCCAGGTAAGGGAAGCAACCTAAATGCCCACAGACAGACGAATGGATAAAGATGTGGTACATATATAAAATGGAATATTACTCAGCCATAAAAAGGAATGAAATTGGGTAATTTGTAGAGGCGTCGATGGATCTAGAGACTGTCATACAGAGTGAAGTAAGTCAGAAAGAGAAAAACAAATATTGTATATTAATGCATATATGTGGAACCTAGAAAACTGGTACAGATGAACTGGTTTGCAGGGCAGAAATAGAGACACAGATGTAGAGAACAAACGTATGGACACCGAGAGGGGAAAGCCGTGGGGAGTGTGGTGGTGGGAGGATTTGGGAGATTGGGATTGACATGTATATATTTATATGTATAAAATAGATAACCAATAAAAACCTGCTGTATAAAAAAATAAATAAATCCAAAAATTAAAAAAAATAATAAAATTTAAAAAAAACAGAAAAAATGTTATTCCATTCACATACATGTATTTATATGAATGAATTATTTCCATGCTTATATCTATAAATACAAAAAGGAGGAATAAAATCTACCTTGAACCAAAAAAGAAGAAAAAATATACAGAACCCACCAGTTATACAGAGGAAAACCCTATCAAGGGTACTTGCTCCAGTGGTAAACAGTTCTGAAGTTGGCCAGAGGTGGGGAATCGTCTCCCATGCAGCCAGCAGCACCCTCGCAAGGAGCGTCCTCATTGCAAAGCTGGGGGACCGTGCTGAGGCGTCTGTGAGTAAACGTGAGCTGAGCCCCAGGCCAGCTGCTGATGAACTGTTCCCACCCATCCCAGGTAAAACACCTGAATATGTACAAGGACTTGAAAGCCTAGAGGAAGGGCCGTGGAGCCACACCAGCGACAGCACGCCGGCCGACTTAGTGCCTGCAGGCCAGCCAGGATGGTCCTGGCCCCAGGAGCTCTTCTGGAAGCTTTCCATTTTCCTGCCTGAGATACCCTTCCTGTCCCGGCCCCCACTGCTTTTTCCTTCCTCACCTCTGCCCAGGGATAAATTCCAGCGACAGGTATGTGTGACACATCCTTCTTTAGCAGGTGGCAACTTGGCAACTCCTGCAGAAAGTCCAGCAGAGCCCCACTCACACCGGGCCACCCACAAAGCCGTGGCCCCTCATTCCCTCCCACCAGCCCAGCCCCGACACTGCTGACGGGGCAGAGAATATGGCGTCAGGCACAGCTGCAGGGGCTCTTGCTGCCTGGAGCGGTGCTTATATTGACCTCAACCCAGGCACACCTGGGGAGGGCTGGCCGACACGGTCAGTCTGCCCAGGTCAGCCAATCCTCACCTCTCAGGGGCTCACACTTGCAGAAAATGGACCTTGCTGAACCGGCCATATCCAAGGAACAGGTGTGGGCTCCTGAGAGGGTAGACAAGGGGCTGCAGCTGTGGCTTGTTTTCTAATCATTTTCTCTGGCCCATGAGTGGGAGACAACTTCAAGAAGACCCTCTCCTAATGAGAGGAACCCAGGAGTCAGGGAGAGGAGGGGTGGTGGGTGGAGACAGAGGCCTGGTGCCCCGGCTGCAGTGGAAGTCTCTGGAACACCAGGCGGAGGGAAGCCACACAGAGTGATGCCCAGGGTCACAGACCTGTCGGAGCTGCTGTTTATTAGTTCAAGTCCTGCTCTGAGGTGCTCTGTGTCAGCTCTGAGTGACAGATGAGCTGGGGGTGCTCTGCAATGAGGGCTTTGTGCATGGTTCCTGTGAGCCCAGCCCTGCCGGGGTACCTGTCCAGGGGAGCCCTGTATCCTGGGAGGGGCCTGACCACGAGAGCCCCATGGGCTGCTGGGTAGCTGCACAGGTGAGCTCCATACCCTGGGAGGGGCCTGACCACAAGAGCCCCGTGGGCTGCTGGTGACCTGCCCAGGTGAGCCCCATATCCTGGGAGGGGCCTGACCACGAGAGCCCTGTGGGCTGCTGGTGACCTGCCCAGGTAAGCTCCATGTCCAGGGAGGGGCCTGACCATGAGAGCCCCATGGGCTGCGGGGTGGGGGGGGCGACCTGCCCAGGTGAGCTCCATATCCTGGGATTGGCCTGACCACAAGAGCCCCGTGGACTGCTGGGGACCTGGTAAAGGATGTCAGGACAGTCAGTGAAGCCACTGAGGATATACATCCAGTAGTTCCTAATTCCTACACACTGCTGGTCATTCTACCATCCACCAGGACATGGTATTCTGTATTAGACTTCAATGATGCCTTCTTCTGTATTCCATTAGTCCCAGAGTCACAAGAAATTTTGCCTTGTGAGTGGCACGACTGAACACACAACAAAAACAATACTGCTGGGCCGTCCTGCCCCAAGGGTTCAAAATTTCCCCCACCATCTTTGGGGAAACATTAGCTAAACACCTAAAAGTTCTACCTCTGGAAAAGGGAACCCTCCTTTAATATGCAGACGACATTCTGATCGCCAGCCCTACTAAGGAGGCCTCTGAACTACCTACCCAATAAAGGATGGAAGGTGTCCAAGAAAAAGGCTCAAATATCACAGAATAAGGTGACCTACCTGGGCTTCATTCTCACAGAAGGTCAGAGAAGCCCATCACAGGAAAGGGAAGAAGCCATTTGCAGCCTTACCCCTTCTAAAACTGGAAGACAGCTCAGGGGTTCCTGGGGAGGCCGGGGTTTGCTGCATCTGGATCCCTAACTACAGTCTAATAGCTGGGCCTCTATATGAAACACTGAAAGGAAAAGATGATGATCCTTTCGAATAGAATCCAGAATCGGACTTTCAATAATGGAAAGAGCAATCAATTCAGACCCTTGCCCTGGAACTCCCTAATTTAGCTAAACCCTTTGATCTTTACATCCCTGTAGAAGGTGAATCGCCCTTGGAGTATTAGTGCAAAAACTGGGACCACTTGAAATGGAACAACACAAGAATGCCCTCCAGGTAGGATAAACTATGGTCACCAAGGGCTTGGCCCGCTGCCCCATCCGGCCAGGGTGCTGGGGGTATCTAAAAATCTGGAAATCAGCAGCCCGCAAATCCAGCTCCCTCCTAAGGGAAAAGGACCCCACATAGTGATCCTAACCACCCACGATTCCCTGAAGTTGCAGGGGTCGCTCCGTGGGCACACTGACCTCGAGTGAGGAGGCCCTCCAACTCCAACCTCCAGAGAGACAACCGGGGGCAACGGGCCCCCAAGACGACTCGTGTGACCATCACTTGACCTGGAGCTTCTCTCAGAAAACAACAAGAGTGTGCCCCAAAAGAGCAGACTACTGCTTTCAAGACTTACTGCATCCAGAGGGGAGCTAATAAGCTTGGCGGGGGAACCGTATATCACGCTTTCACCATAGAAAAGCCTACAGAAACCGCGGTGACAGCGGCCAATGAGACCGGCTGGACTCCTGGCTACTTCAAAAGGCCGTTGACTCAGTGGCCGTCATGGTCCTGGATCACCACCGGCCCTGGACTGAGAGTTGAGCGGGCAGGGCTCTGACATCTGGTGCTGTTTGTACGTTAACTCGGGGGCCTAATTGAAGAAAGCACAGACTACTGGTCAGAGCATCTAGTCTGGCAGAAACCTTCAGCCTAAGGTGGCCGAACAAATGTGGGGCGGGGTAAAACCTGTCCTCCCAGCGTCTCTGCGCATCTCTCTCCTGGACCCTTAAAGGTCATTAGAATCTATAACACTTCCAATGCTGGCGCTCAGGCAGGTAAGCAGTGAGGCAGGAGGCGTGGGGACAATCAACCTCACATGGAGGGTTCTGGTGAGAAGTTCTGCTCCTGCCCCCCGGGTATGAGGACTCCCAACTCAGCACGAAGGAGTTACAGAAGAGGCGTCTGCACCCACAGCGCCCCAAGAATTAGGAATGGGACAAAGGGCAGAGGAGGGGTTGTCACCGGCAAAGCCCATGAAAAATTCCTGGGAGATAAAAATAGAAGCTGGACAATAAAATAAAGTCTAACCTTTTTTTCCTTTGTGCTTTGTATAATTTCATGTGCTCCTAGGGTTCCGCATGCAGAGGTCCCACACCCGGCACTTCAGACACGATTTCCAGGTGCAGAACGGCTGGGTCGACACCTCAGCTCCCAGGGCCCCAAGCAGACTCCGTGAAATAGAGCCTCAGATGCAACCAACCCGGCCCTCGAGAGCTCCGCCCTCTCCCTCACGCTGATGCTGCCAGGATCCCTACATAGCAGCCCAGCCCACAGCCCGCGGTGGAGCGCACGCTCTCATCTCTCCATACTCTGATCAAAAAATAAAGTTTCCCTTGCTGCTGAACCAAACTCAGTCTCGACCTGTTGGCTCCAATGACACTGGACAAGGAGACCGTTGTTGGGGCCCACTCTGGAGGATCAGTAACAGAAATTGAGAATATTGTAACTTCAATGAACAGATATGTGAGCCAAATTGTAATTAACATACATCAGTGTATAGGGCTCAGGTAAAATAAGATGTTGCTAACACTCCCATTTGATATTTCCATCACTTTATATGGAGAACAGGGGTACTGCAAATCACACGTTACCTAAACCTGACGCTAACCCTAAACTTAAACCTAACCCTAACCCTTACCCCACACCTTACCCTAACTAGTACCCCAATCCTAACCCATACACTAACACATAACCTAACACATACCCTAACTCTAAAACGTTGTCATAACCTAAACTGAACCCTAAACCGTACCCATTCCCTAAACCTAACCAAACCCTAACCCTAAACCTAGCACTCACCCTAAAGCTTTCCCTAACCCATACAATAATCATAACCCGTACACTAACATTAACACATACCCTAACACGTACCCTAACCCTAACCCGTTGTTTTACCCAAAGCTGCACCCTAAAACTTGCATGAGCCCTAACCCTAATCCTAACCCTAACCCTAATCCTTACCCTAAGGCTTACCCTAAACCATACCCTAATCCTAACCCGAACACTAACACTAACCCATACCATAACACTTACCTTAAACCTAAAATGTTGTCGTACCATAATCTGTACCCTAAACCGTACCTGTTCCCTAAACCTAACCCTAACCCTAAACCGTCCCTAAGCCTTACAATGAAAGGTACACTTATCATAACCCGTACACTAACACTAAACCGAAACCTAACGTGTAAGCCAACCCTAAGTCATTGTCGTACCCTAACCAGTAGCATAAACCATAACCCTAACACAAATGCTTACCCTAAGACTTACCATAACTGATACCTAATCCTAAACCATACACTAACACTAACCCATACCCTAACACGTACCGTAACCCCAACCGGTTGTTGTACCTTAACCTGTAACCTAAACCATACCCATCCCTAAACCTAATTCTTACCCTAACGCTACCATTTACACTTAGCCTTACCCTAAACCATATTCTCACGCTAACATGTACACTAAAACTGACCCATACTCTAACACATACTCTAACACTAATTGCTTGTACCCTACCCTGTACCCTAAACCATCTCCGTGCCCTAAACCTAACCCTAATCCTAAACCTTACCCAAGCCTTACACTAACCCGTACCCTAATCCTAACCCGTACCATAACACGTACGCTAACCCTAAACCATTGTCGTACCCTAACCTGTACACTAAACCATCCCCGTTCCCTAACCCAAACACTAAAGCTTACCCTAACTCTTACCTGAAGCCTTACCCCAACACATCCCCTAATCTTAACCCGTACCCTAACACGTACGCTAACCCTAAACCATTCTCGAACCCTAAGCTGTACCCTAAACCATTCCTGGGCCCTAAATCTAACCAACCCTTACCAGAAGCCTTACCCTAACCCATACCCTAATCCCAAACTGTACATTACCACTAACGTGTACCCTAATACGTACGCTAAACTTAAACACTTGTCATAGCCTAACCTGCACCCTAAACCGTCCTTGTTCCCTAACCCTAACCCTAACCCAAACCCTTACCTGAAGGCATACCCTAACCCGACCCCTAATCCTGACCCATACACTAAAACTAAGCCATACCATAACATATACACTCACCCTAAACCATAGTCGTACACTAACCTGTACCCTAAACCGTCCCTGTCCCCTAACCCTAACCCGAACCATAGCCCTAACCCTTACCCGAAGCCTTACCCTAACCCGTCCCCTAAACCAAAGCTGTACGCTAACACTAACCCATACCCTAACACGTACGCTCACCCTAAAACGTTGTCGTCCCCTAACCTGTACCCTAAACCGTCCCCGTCCCCTAACACTAGCCCTAATTCTAGCCCTACCCCCTACCCGAAGCCTTACCCTAACCCGTCCACTAATCCTAACCCATACGCTAACACTAACCCATACCCTAACACGTACGCTTACCCTAAACTGTTGTCGTACACTAAACTGTACCCTAAACCGTCCCTGTCCCCTAACCCTAACCCTAAACCTTACTTGAAGCCTTACCCTAACCCGTCCACTAATCCTAACCCGTACGCTAACACTAACCCATACCCGAACATGTACGCTAACCCTAAACCGTTGGCGTACACTAACCTGTATGCTAAACCCTCCCCATCCCCGTGTCCGTCCCCTAACCCTAACACTTACGCGAAGCCTTACCCTAACCCGTCCCATAATCCTAACCCATAGGCTAACACTAACCCGTACCCTAACACGTACACTAAAACTAAACCGTCCCCGTACCCTAACCTGTACCCTAAACCATCCCCGTCCCCTAACCCTAACCCTAACGCTAATCCTTACCCGAAGCCTTACCCTAGCCCATCCCCTAATCCTAAACTGTACGCTAACACTAACCCGTACCCTAACATGTACGCTAACCTTAAACTGTTG
This sequence comes from Globicephala melas, assembly GCF_963455315.2. Lineage (NCBI taxonomy): Eukaryota > Metazoa > Chordata > Mammalia > Artiodactyla > Delphinidae > Globicephala > Globicephala melas. The sequence continues at coordinate 67,867,450 of NC_083329.1, forward strand.
TTGTACCCTAACCTTTATCCTAAACGTCCCCGTCCCCTAACCCTAACACTTACCCGAAGCCTTACCCTAAACTGTCCCCTAATTCTAACCTGTACGCTAACACTAATCCATACCCTAACACATACGCTAACACTAAACCGTTGTCGTACCCTAACCTGTACCCTAAACCGTCCCCATCCCCTAACCTTAACCCTAACCCTTACCCGAAGCCTTACCCTAACTTGTCCCATAATACTAACCCATATGCTAACACTAACCCATACCCTAACACGTACGCTAAACCTAAACCGTTGTTGTACCCTACCCTGTACGCTAAACCATTCCCATCCCGTAACCCTAACCCTAACTCTAACCCTAACCCTAACCCTTACCCGAAGCCTTGCCCTAACCTGTCCCCTAATCCTAACCAGTACGCTAACAGTAACCCGTACCCTAACATGTACGCTAACCCTAAACCTTTGTCGTACCCTAACCTGTACCCTAAACCGTCCCCATCCCCTAACCCTAACCCTAAGCCTAACCCTAACCGTTACCCGAAGGCTTACCCTAACCCATCCCCTAATCCTAACCCGTACGCTAACACTAACCTGCGCCCTCACACGTACCCTCCCCCTAAAGCGTTGTCGTACCCTCACCTGGACCCTAAACCGTCCCCGTACCCTAACCCTAACCCTAGCCCGAACCCTAACCCTAACCCTTCCCCGAAGCCTGACCCTCACCCGTCCCCTAATCCTAACCCGTACGCTAACACTAACCCATACCCTAACACTTTTGCTAACCCTAAAGCGTTGTCGTACCCTAAGCTGTACCCTAAACCTTCCCCGTTCCCTAACCGTAACACTAACCCTAACCCTTACCCTAACCCTAAACTCTAGCCATACCCTAAACTTTCCCCTAAAACTAACCCTTTCCATAACCCTAACCCTAACGCATAAAATAAACCTTACCCTAATCCTAACCCGCACACTAACACTAAACCGTACGCTAACCCTTATCCTAACCCTAACCCGTAGCCGTACCCTAACCTGTACCCTAATACGTACACTAACCCTAACCTTAACCCTCACCTGTACCCTAACCATAACCTGTACCCTAACCCATTGTCGTGCCCTACCCCATAACCTAACCCGTACCCTAACTCTAACCCTAAACCTAGCCTGTTCCCTAACCCGTACCCTAACCCTAACACATACCCTAACCTGTACCCTAATTCTAACCTGTACCATAACCCTAACCAGTACACTATACCCTAATACTTAACCCTAGCTTTTTTTTTTTTTTGTATTTTAAAAATATTTTTGGGGGTCAAAACAAATTAGCAGAACAACAAAATAAAACAGAATGTAACCTGAGTGTCCTTCAAAAATCTAAGCCTGAAATAGTTGGTACTTTTGTTCTATGGAGAGTCACGTAGCCTGTAAAATGTTTGAGAGGTAAATCTGTTTTTCTAAAGTGAAATATGATATTCCAGATGTATAGAACACCTGGATAAAATAAGAAATCTACACATTACACTAGTCGTTTCAGTAAATGGTAAAGGATGGCAAGTGGTAAAATATTATCTTTTCCTTTAATCTTTTTAAATTTCACTTGTTACAAAGAACTTCAATTGTAATTGTACTTTAAAAAAGTAACCTGCAAGATGTGGGTATTTTACACATATACATATATCTATTCTTTCCAGATCTTTTTCCAATGTAGGTTATGACACAATGTTGAGTAGACTTCTCTTGGTATGCCATAGGTTTACCTGCCCTCATCTTGTCTTGAGGGAGGTAAAGGCCAAAATATTTCAAAATGTGGTACATATTTCAAGAAAACCGTTTGAAGAACTAAGGTGTAATAACCGTTTGAAAAATAAAAGGACATGCCTAAAAGCTCAATTTCAAGGGATTATGAGACACATGCAAATCCAACCACACAGAGGTATCAGCTCACACCATTCAGAATAACCATAAGGAAAGAAACCACAAACGATCAATGCTGAAGAGGTTGTGGAGAAATGCATACCCTTAATTTGAAGTGGGATGTAACCTGGTAACAGCCACTAATAGGAACAGAAAGGAGGTGCCTTTAAAAGGTAAACATTGAGCTACTATATGATCCAGCAGGCCCATTCCTGGGCCTATAACATAAGAAGATAGAATTGGAAAGACACAGGCAGGCAAACCTGCACTGCAGCAGTATTACAATAGCCAAGACATCGAAGCAACCAAAAGACCATCAACAGATGGGTGGACAAAGAAGAACTGCTACATGTAGAGATGGAATATTAGCTCGAGAAAAAAATGAAACAATACCATTTGCAGCACCATAGATGAGTCTAGAGGTAATCACGCAACTTGTAGTGAGAAAGTGAAAGACACCTAATGTATATCACCTATAGGTATTACCTAAAAATTGATAAAAATGAAGATACTTCCACAGATAAAGGCAATCACAGATTCATTAAACAAACTTATGGTTCACCAAATCGAAAGGTGTGAAGATTGGATACATTACGATACTGGGGTTAACAGAGATATGTAAACACATGTGAAATATATAATCACCAAAGACCTACGGAATACCAAGAGAAGACTACTCAACATTGTGTCATAACCTACCTGAGAAAAGGATCCGAAGAAGAATAGATATATGTATAATTGTGAAAGAAGCACATCTTGCACACCTAGAACAAAAAAAAAAACATTGTAATCTAATTTGCTGCAATAAAAAATAAAAATTAAATTAAAAATATGAACAAGAAATAATGAGGCATAAACTTAAAAGAGTTTTTCCTGGCACATTCCATTCTAATTTTCAACCTAGAGCAGGTCTTCCATTAAAGCTCTGTTGCCCTGGTAACCAGATTTGGTAAAGGAGAAATGCTGCCGCCTTGTGGCTGTTTTACACAACAGCAGCTTTAAACCAAGAGGCAATGGTCACAGGACTGTAAAGGACACCGGGCCTCAAAAAATTCCTGGGGTCGTAAATCGACCAGCAAATTCAAAACACGTCAACATTTCAAAAAGACAATGTCAAGAGGCATATTTTGCACACACTTTGTCTTTTCTTTCTTTTTGTTTAAAAAAATGCATGGAATAATGCTCAATATCAGGAACTAATAAAGCCAGGCAAATGCAATCTACAAAGACGTTCACCTTACCATCATCAGAATGATCATCAGCAAAAGAGTCCACAAAACACGAATGCTGAAAGGGTTTTTGAGAACTCTGTACCCTCTAGCTGCTGCTGGGATGTAAACTGGTAACAGCCAGTAGTGAGATAGAATGGCAGTGTGTTTAAAGTTAAAAATTGAGCTCATCACTCTGTAATAACCTACACGGGAAAGGAACCAAAGATGAATAGATAGATACATAGATATAATGTACTAGATTCTGTACACCTAGAACAAACACATTTTTATAAAATTTGTTCTGATAATAAATAAAAATTAAATTTAAAAAACAAAAAAGAAGTAAGGAGATATAAGTTCTTTGGGGTGTGCCCTGGCACATTCCACTCTAATTTGCAGCCTACTAACACGATTTCCAGGAAGGGTCTGGTGTCCAAAACCTCAGTTGTAAATGTAGAAATGCTGCCGCCTTGTGGCCGTTTCCTGCAGGAGCGTCTTTAAACCCACAGCTAATGGTCACTTAACATTCACAAGGACTCAGGGCTGTAAAGGACACCTGCCCTCAAAAAATGTACTGAGGTGAGGAATGGCCAAAAAAAATACAAAAACGGCAAAATTTTCAAGAACGTAGTATGAAGCAGTAAGTTTGACTTACTCTCTTGTTATAAAAAGGAAAATGGATAGAAGCTCAACCTCAGGAATTATTAGACTCATGCAAATGTAATCTACAAAAAGGTTTCAACTCACACCAGTCGATTGACCATCAGCAAAAAGTCTACAAAGGATAAATGCTGATGTGGTTTGAGAGAACTGTGTACACTCTAGCTACTGGGGGGATGTAAACTGGTAACAGTCAATAGTGAGAACATAATGGAGGTGCGTTTAAAGGTAAAAGCTGAGCTACCATGTGATCTGGTAGGTCCTTTGATGCGCCTATCACCTGAGCAGACCCGAATGAAAAAGACACAGGCTGGCAAAACTTTACTACAGGAACATTTAACATGGCCAAGACTTGGAAGAAACCAAAATGTCCATGGACAGAAAAATGCACAAAGAAGTGGTCCATGCATACAATGGAATATTAGCCACAGAAAACAATGAAACAGTGCCGTTGCACCACCATATAAAGACCTAAAGATAATCACCCAACTTGAAGTAAGAAAGAAAGTGAAAGACAGTTATCCTATGACATCACTTCTAGGTGTTACGTAAAAATTAATACCCATGAACTTATTTCCAAGAGAAGGAATAGCATGGACTAAGAAAATAAAATTACGTTTAACGAATTGGAAAGGTGTAAAGAATCATTGAATTACGATATGGAGGTTAACAGATATGTACTAAGACATATGAAATATATAATCACTAAATATGTACGCAATAGCAAGAGAGGTCTACTCAACACTCTGTAATAACCTACACGGGAAAGGACCCAAGGATGAATAAACAGATATATTGATACGATGAAATACGATGAACCAGATTCTGTACACCTAGGAGAAACAACATTTTTATCAAATTTGCTCTGATACCTAATAAAAATTAAATTAAAACAACAAGTAAGGAGATATAAGCTCTTGGGGGTTTGCGCTGGCACATTCCCCTTTAATTTGTAGCCTACTAACACGATTTCCAGGAAGGCTCTTTTGCCCAAAAACTCAGAGTTGGAAATGTAGAAATGCTTCCACCTTGTGGCCATTTCCCGCAAGAGTGGCTTTAAACCCGCAGGTAATGGTTACTTAACATTCACAAGGACTCAGGCTGGTAAAGGACACCTGCCCTCAAAAAGTGACCTGATGTAGGAAATGGCCAACAAAATTCAAAAGAGGAAAATTTTTCAAGAAGATAGTATGAAGACGAAAGTTTTACTCACTGTCTTTTTAAAAAGAGGAAAATGGATAAAAGCTCAACCTCAGGAATTATTACATTCATGCAAATGTAATCTGCAAAACGGTTTCAACTCACACAGGTCAACTGACCATCAACAAAAAGTCTACAAATAATAAATGCTGAAGTGTTTTTTGAGAATTGTGTACCCTCTATCTGCTGGTGAGATGTAAAGTGGTAACAGCCAATTATGAGCACAGAAAGGAGCTGCATTTAAAAGTAAAAATTGAGCTACCATTCGATGCAACAGGCCCGCTGCTGGGCCTCTCACCTGAGAAGGCCAGAATCCAGAAGACAGAGGCCGCAAAACTGCACTTCAGCCTTATTCACAATAGCCAAGACATGGAAGCAACCTAAATGTCCATCAACAGATGAATGGATAAAGAAGAAGTGGTCCATGTACACAATGGACTATTAGCCATGGAAAACAATGAAACACTGCTCTTTCAGGTACCATAGATGAGCCTATAGATAATCATAGAACATGAGGTAAGTTGGAAAACAAAAGACATATATCCTATGATATGACTTACAGGTGTTACCTAGCAACTGACAAAACTGGACATATTTCCACAGAGAAAGACACACACAGACTTAGAAAACACACTATGCTTATCTAAAAGGAAAGATGGTGGCAATGGATAAATTAAGATTAGGTTTACCATACCTATACAAATACAGATTAAGTACATATATCAAAAACCGGGAGCACATAGCAAGGGAGGTGTACAGAACACTCAGTAATCCTTTACATGGGAAAAGGATCCGTACATGAATAGATATATATGATGTAAGAATGAACCAGATTGTGTACACCTAGGACAAACTGTATTGAAATCAATACCCCGATTAAAACAATAAAAACAACAAACAGGAAGTAAGGAGACATAAATTTCAGGGGCTTTTTCCTGGCATATTCCATTCTAATTTACAGCCTAGTAACAGGACTTCCAGAAAGGCTGTGCTGCCCTAGTAAACAGATTTGGGAATGCAGAAATGCTGCCGCCTTGTGGCCGTTTCCCACAACACCAGCTTTAAACCCAGTGCTAATGGTCACTAAATATTCACAATCATTGCAGGCCTGTAAATGACACCTGCTCTCCAAAAAAATACTGGGGTTGAAAATCGACGACAAAGTTCAAAAGAGGGCAACCTTCCAAGAAGACAATTTCAAGAGGTATATTGTACTCACATTTTTTCTAAATAAAAGAGGTGTGGAAAATGCTGAATATTAGGAATTATTAAACACAGGTAGGTCCAAATGACAAAAACCTATCAGCCCACACCAGTCAGAATGGCCATTAACAAACATTCTAAAAACAATAAATGCTGAAGGGGTTGTGGAAAAATGCGTACCCTCGGTGCTAATTGGGACGTGGTAGGAGCCACTAATGAAAACACAATGCAGGTGCTTTGAAAAGGTAAACACTGAGCTACCGGTCAATGAATCATACCCACTGTTGGGCCTATCACCTGAGAAAAGGAGAATCAAAAGTCACAGGCTGGCAATACTGCACTCCAGCAATATTTACCATAGGCAACACTTGGAAGCAACGAAAATGTCCATCAACAGAGGAATGCACAAAGAAGAAGTGGTCCATGTACAGAATGGCATATTACTCCCCCAAAAAATATAAATTAAATGTCATAAACAAACAAAATAAGGAGACATCAGCTTTGGTGGGTTTATCTGGACACATTCCACTCTAATTTATAACTGAGGAACACCACTGGCAGGAAGGTCTGTTTCCCTCGGTACCAGAGTGGAGAATGTAGAAATGCTGCCGCCCTCTGGCCGATACCTGCAACAGCAGCTTTTAAATCTGTGCTAAGGGGCACTTCATATGCACAAGTACTGCAGGGCTTCAAATGAAACCTGCCCTTAAAATGTCCTGAGGCAGGTAAAGGCCCAAAATTTTCAAAATGTGGCACATACTTCAAGAAAACAATTTGAAGAAGTCACCTGTAATAACAGTTTGAAAAATAAAAGGACATGCCTGAAAGCTCAATTTCAAGGGAGTAGGAGACACATGCAAATCCAACCACAAAGAGGTATCAGCTCACACCACTCAGAATAAGCATCAGCAAAACAACTACAAATGATCAATGCTGAAGAGGTTTTAGAGAAATGCATACCCTCAATTTGAAGTGGGATGTAACCAGGTAAGAGCCACTAGTGGGAACAGAATGGAGGTGGCTTTTAAAGGTAAACCTTGAGCTACTATATGATCCAGAAGGATGACTTCTCAGGCTATAGCCTAAGAAGACAGAATTGGAAAGACACAAGCAGGCAAATCTGCACTGTAGAAGTATTACAATAGCCAAGACATGGAAGCAACCAAAACGTCCATCAAGAGATGAGTGGACAAAGAAGAACAGGTACATGTACAGATGGAATATTAGCCAAGGAAAAAAATGGAACAATGTCATTTGCAGGACCATAGAGGAATCTAGAGGTAACCATGCAACTGCTAGTAAGTGAGAAAGTGAAAGACACATATCCTATCATATCACTTATGGGTGTTACCTAAAAATTGATACCAGTGAAGATATTTCCAGAGAGAAAGGCAATCACAGATTCATTAAACCAACTTATGTTTCACCAAATGAAAAGGTGTGAGCATTGGATACATTATGATATTGGGGTTAACAGAGATATACAAACACATGTGAAATATATAATCACCAAAAACCTACGGCATACCAAGAGAAGACTACTCAACATTGTGTCATAACCTACATGGGAAAAAGATCTGAAGAAGAATGGATATATGTATACGTGTAAAATAACCACATCTTGCACACCCAGAACAAAACATTGTAATCTAATTTGCTGTGATAAAGAATAAAAATTAAATTAAAGAAACGAACAAGAAGTAATGAGACATAATCTTAAGGGGCTTTTCCTGGCACATTCCATTCTAATTTACAACCTACGACACAACTTCCATTATGGTTCTGTTGCCCTAGTAAACAGATTTGGTAAGGAGAAGTGCTGCCGCCTTCTGGTCGTTTCACACAAAGCGGTAATGGTCACTTAATATTCAAAATAACTGCAGGCCTGTAAATGACACCTGGCATCAAAAAAAAAATCATGGCGTCGTAAATCGACCAGAAAATTCAAAAGACGTCAACATTTCAACAAGACAATTTCAAGAGGCATATTTTACGCACATTCTGTCTTGTCTTTTTTTTTCTCTAAAATAAAAGGGACTTGAAAAATGCGCAACATCAGCAATTAATAAAGCCATGCAAATCCAATTACAGAAATGTTCACCTCACAGCCGTCAGATGTTCTTCAGCAAAAAGTCTACAAACAAAAAATGCTGAAGGGGTTTCAGAGAACTGTGTACCCTCTAGCTCCTGGGGGGATGTAAACTTCTAACAGCCAGTAGTGAGAACATAATGGAGGTGCGTTTAAGAGTAAAAATTGAGCTACAATGTGATCTCGTAGATCCTTTGATGCGCCTATCACCTGAGCAGAGCAGAATGGAAAAGACACAGGCTGGAAATCCTGCACTGCAGGAACATTTAACATAGCCAAGACTTGGAAGAAACCAAAATGTCCATCAACAGAAAAATGCACAAAGAGGAAGTGGTACATGTAAACAATGGAATATTATTATTAGCCATGGAAAACAAAGAAACAGTGCCATTTGCACCACCATATAAGGACCTAGAGATAATCACCCAACTTGAAGTAAGAAAGAAAGTGAAAGACAGATATCCTACGACATCACTTCTAGGTGTTACCTAAAAATTGATACTCATGAACTTATTTCCAAGAGAAGGAAAAGCATGGATTAAGAGAAAAAATTATCTTTAACCAAATGGCAAAGTGTAAGGAATGTGTGAATTAGGATATGGGGGTTAACGGACATATGCTAATACATATGAAATATATAATCACAAAATACCTATGGAATACCAAGTGAGGTCTACGCAACACTCAGTAATAACCTACACGGTAAAGGATCCAAAGATAAATAGACAGATCCACTGATATAATGAACCAGATTCTGTACACCTAGGAGAAACAAAGTATTTTTATCAAGTTTGTTCAGATAATTAATAAAAATTAAATTTATAAAACAAACAAGAAGTAAGGAGATATAAGCTCTTGGGGGTTTGCCCTGGCACATTCCACTCTAATTTGCAGCCTAATAGCACGATTTCCAGGAAGGTTCTGCTGCCCAAAAACCCAGAGTTGGAAATGTAGAAATTCTGCCGCCTTGTGGCCGTTTTCCGCAAGAGCGGCTTTAAGCCCACAGCTAATGGTCTCTTAACATGCACAAGGACTCAGGGCTGTAAAGGACACCTCCCCTAAACAACTGTGCTGAGGTAGGGAATGGACAATAAATTTCAAAACTGGCAAATTTTTCAAGACGCTAGTATGAAGAGGTAAGTTTGATGCACCCTCTATTTTAAAAAAAGGAAAACGGGGGAAAGCTCAACCTCAGGAATTATTAGACTCCTGCAAATCTAATCTACAAAAAGGTTTCAACTCACACCAGTCGACTGACCACCAGCAAAAAGTCTACAAACAATAAATTCTGAAGGGGATTTAGAGAACTGTGTACCTTCTAGATGCTGGTGAGATGTAAAGTGGTAACAGCCAATAATGAGAACAGAAAGGAGCTACGATTAAAAGTAAAACTTGAGGTACCATTCAATCCAGCAGTCACACCACTGGGCCTCTCACCTGAGAAGACCAGAGTCGAGAAGACCTGGGCTGCGAAAGTTGCACTGCAGCCTTATTCACAATAGCCAAGACAATGAAGCAACCAAAATGTCCATCAACAGATGTATAGATAAAGAAGAAGTGGTCCACGTTCACAATAGAATATTAGCCATGGAAAACAATGAAACACTTCTATTTGAGGCACCATAGATGAGCTTGGAGATAATCACAGAATATGAGGTAAGTCAGAAAGAAAAAGACCTATATCGTATGATATCACTTATAGGCGTTATCTAATAACTAACACAAATGAACATATTTCCACAGAGAAAGACACTCACAGACTTAGAAATTAAGTATGTTTATCTAAAAGGAAAGGTGGCCAGAATGGGTAAATTAAGATTAGCGTTACTATACGTATACAAATATGTATTATAAACATATATCAGAAAGACCGACCATATAGCAAGAGAGGTCTATGGAACACCCTGTAATATATGTGGGAAGAGGATCTGAACATGAATAGACATATTTATTATACAAATGAACCAGATTTTGTACATCTGGGCAAACAATATCTAATCATTACCCCGATTAAATAAATTTTAAAAACCAAGAAGAAGTATTGAGACATAAACTTATGGGCGTTCCTCCTGGCACATTCCATTCTAACTTACAATCTAGGATCACGACTTCCAGAAAGGCTCTGCTGCCCTAGTACCCAGATTTGGGAATGGAGAAAGGCTGCCCCCTTGTGGTCGTATCCCACAACAGCAGCTTTAAACCCAGTGCTAATGGTCACTAAATGTTCACCAAACTTGCAGTTCTGTAATGACATCTGCCCTCCAAATAAATCCTGGGGTCGAATATCGACCAAAAATTCAAAAGAGGGCAACCTTCCAAGAAGACAATTTCAAGAGATATATTGTACTCACACTTTATTCTTAACGGAAAAGAAAAAGGCATGGAAAATGATGAATTTTAGGAGTTTTTAAAGATATGCAACCCCAAATTACAAAAACCTATCAGGTCACAGCAGTCAGATTGGCCATTAGCAAAATGCGGCAAACTATAAATGCTGAAGGGATTGTAGAGAAATTCGTACCCTCGGTTCTAAGGGGGATGCAGTAAGAGCCACAAAGGAAAACACAATGGAGGTGCTTTGAAAAGGTAAACATTGAGCTACCAGTCAATCAGTCATACCCACTCCTAGGCCTATCACATGAGAAAATGAGAATCATAAACTCACTGACTGACAATACTCCACTCCAGCAATATTTACCATAGCCAACACTTGGAAGCAACGAAAATATCCATCAACTGAGGAATGCACCAACAAGAAGTGGTCCATGTACATTATGGAATATTCCTCCAATAACAAATATAAATTCAATTTAAAAACAAACATAAGTAAGGAGACATAAGCTTTTGGGGCTTTATCCAGGCACATTCCACTCTAATTTATAACCGAGGAACACCACTGGCAGGAAGGTATGTTTACCTAGTACCAGTGTGGGGAACATAAAAAGGCTGCCGCCCTCTGGCCATTACCTGCAAAAGCAGCTTTAAAGCCTGTGCTAATGGTCACTTCATGTGAACAAGTACTGCAGGGCTGTAAATGAAACCTTCCCACAAAATGTCTTGGGGGAGGTAATGGCTAAAATTTTCAAAATGTGACACATACTTTAAGAAAACACTTTGAAGAACTAAGCTGTAATCACTGTTTGAAAAATAAAAAGGACATGCCTTAAAGCTCAACTTCAACGGATTATGAGACACATGCCAATTCAACCACAAAGAGGTATCAGCTCACACCACTCAGAATAACCATCAGCAAGAAAACTATAAACAATAAATGCTGAAGGTGTTGTGGAAAAATGCATACCTTCAACTTGAAGTGGGACGTAGCATGGAAAGAGCCACTAATGAGAACAGAATGGAGATGCCTTTAAAAGGTAAACATTGAGCTACCATATGATCCAGGTGGCCCACTCCTGGACCTATAACCTAAGAAGACAGAATTGGAAAGACACAGGAAGGCAAATCTGCACTGCACAGTATTACAATACCCAAGATATGGAAGTAACCAAAAAGTCCACCAACAGATGGGTGGACAAAGAAGAACTGCTGCATGTAGAGATGGAATATTAGCCTTGGAAAAAATGAAACAATGCCATTTGCAGCACCATAGATGAGTCTAGAAGTAGTCACGCAACTTGTAGTAAGTGAGAAAGCGAAAGACACATATCCTATCATAGCACTTATAGGTGTTACCTAAACGTTGATACCAATGAAGATATTTCCACAGAGAAAGCCAATCACAGATTCATTAAACAAACTTATGGTTCACCAAATGGAAAGGTTTGAGGATTGGATACATTAGGATATTGGGGTTAACAGAGCTATAGAAACACATGTGAAATATATAATCACCAAAAACCTACGGAATACCAAGAGAAATCCACTCAACACTGTGTCATAACCTACATGGGAATAGGATCCGAAGAAGAAGAGATGTATGTATATGTGTAAAAGAACCACATCTTGCACACCGAGAACAAACAAAACATTGCAATCAAATTTGCTTCGATAAAACATGAAAATTAAATTTAAAAAAGAAAAAGAAGTAAGGAGACATAAACTTAAGGGGCTTTTTCTGGCACATTGCATTCCAATTTACAATCAGAACACAACTTCCATTAAAGCACTGTTGCCCTAGTAACCAGATTTGGGAAATGAGAACAGTTGCCGCCTTGTGGCCGTTTCACACAACAGCAGCTTTAAACCCAGCGCTAATGGTCACTTAATATTCAAAATAATGGCAGGCCTCTAAATGACACCTGCCCACAAAAAATATCCTGCGGTCGAAATTCGACCAAAAAATTCAAAACGCGACAACATTTCAAGAAGTGAAGCTCAAGAGGCCCATGTTACGCTCATTTTGTCTTTTCTTTCGTTTCTTTTCTTTAAGAAAAAAAGGGGCACGGAACAATGCTCAACATCAGGAATTAATAAAGCCATGCAAATCCAATGTACAAAAACGTTCACCTCTCAGCCGTCAGAATGATCTCCAGCGAAAAAGTCTTCAAAGAATGAGTGCTGAAGGGGTTTTAGAGAACTGTGTACCCTCTAGCTGCTGGTGGGATGTAAACCGGTAACAGCCAGGGTTGAGAAGAGAATGGAGGTGTGGTTAAAGGTAACAATTGAGCTACCATGTGATCTGGTAGGCCCACTGACGGGCGGATCAACTGAGCAGAACAGAGTCGAAAAGACACAGGCTGGCAATACTGCATTGCAGCAGCATTTACCATAGCCAAGACTTGGAAGAAACCAAAATGTCCATCAACACAAAAATGCACAAAGAAGAAGTGGTCCATCTTCACAATGGAATACTAGACATGGAAAAGAATGAAACAGGGCCGTTTGCACCACCATTGAAGGACCAGAGATAATCACCCAACTTGAAGTGAGAGAGAAACTGAAAGACAGATATCCTATGACATCACTTATAGGAGTTACCTAAAAATCGATACCCATGAACTTATTTCCAAGAGAAGGACACGCATGGATTAAGAAAACAAAATTATGTTTAACCAAATGGAAAGGTGTAAGGAATGGATGAATTAGGATATGGGGGTTAACGGACATGTACTAATACATATGACATAAATAATCACAAAATACCTATGGAATACCAAGAGAGGTCTACTCCACACTGTGTAAATAACCTACACGGGAAAGGATCCAAAGATGAATAGATAGATACATAGATATAATGAACCAGATTGTGTACACCTAGAACACACACAACATTTTTATCCAATTGGCTCTGATAATAAAGAAAAATTAAATTTAAAAAACAAACAAGAAGTAAGGAGACATAAGCTCTTGGGGGCTTGCCCTGGCACATTCCACTCTAATCTGCAGCCTACTAACACGATTTCCAGGAAGGCTCTGTTGCCCAAAAACCCAGAGCTGGAGATGTAGAAATGCTGCCGCCTTGTGGCCATTTCCCGCAAGGGCGGCTTTAAACCCACAGCTGGTAGTCACTTAACATTCACAAGGACTCAGGGCTGTAAAGGACACCCGCCCTCAACAAATGTCCTGAGGTAGGGAATGACCCCAAAATTGAAAACAGACCAAATTTTCAAGATGATAGTATGAAGAGGTAAGTTTTACTCACTCTCTTTCTAAAAAAAGGAAAGCGGATAAAAGCTCAACATCAGGAATTATTAGATTCCTGCAAACCTAATCTACAAAAAGGTTTCAACTCACACCAGTCGACTGACCACCAGCAAAAAGGTTACAAACAATAAATGCTGAAGGGGTTTGAGAGAACTGTGTCCCCTCTAGCTGCTGGTGAGATGTAAAGTGATAAGAGCCAATAGTTAGAACAGAAAGGAGCTGCCTTTAAAAGTAAAAATTGAGCTACCATTCGATGCAGCAGTCCCACCGCTGGGGCTCTCACCTGAGAAGACCAGAATCGAGAAGAGACAGGCTACAAAGGCTGCACTGGAGCCTTATTCACAATAGCCAAGACATGGAAGCAACCGAAAGGTCCATCAACAGATGAATGGATAAAGAAGAAGTGGTCCATGTACACAATGGAATATTAGCCACGGAAAACAATGAAACGCTGCTCTTTGAGACACCGTAGATGAGCCTAGAGATAATCACAGAACATGAGGCAAGTCGGAAAGCAAAAGACATATATCCTATGATATCACGTATAGGTGTTAGCTAACAACGGACACAAATGAACATATCGCCACAGGGAAAGACACTCACAGACTTAGAAAACAAACTATGCTCATCTAAAAGGAAAGGTGGGGGGAATGGATAAATTAAGATTAGGGTTACCATACGTGTACAAATACCTATTCAATACATATAACGTAAAGACGGACCATATAGCAAGGGAGGTCTACGGAACACTCTAATAATTTACATGGGAAGACGACCTGTACATGAATAGACATATATAATGTACAAATCAACCAGATTGTGTACACCTAGGACAAACAATATTCTAACCATTACCCCGATTTAAAAAATTAAAACAACCAACGAGAAGTAATTAGACATAAACTCATGGGCGTATTTCCTGGCACATTCCATTCTAATTTACAACCTCGGAACACGACTTCCAGTAAGGCTTTGCTGCCCTAGTACCCAGATGGGGGAATGGAGAAGTACTGCCTCCTTGTGGCCTTTTCACACAATAGCAGCTTTAAACACACAGCTAGTGGTCACTAAATATTCATCAAACTTGCAGTCCTGTAATGACATCCGCCCACCAAAAAATTCCTGGGGTTGAAAATCGAACAAAAATTTCAAAAGACGGCAACCTACCAAGAAAAAAATTCCAAGAGGTATATTGTACTCACATTATTTTCTCTTTTTTTTTAACAGAAAAGAAAAGGCCTGGAAAAATGATGAATTTTAGGCATTTATACAGACATGCAAACCCAAATTACAAAAACCTAGCAGCTCACAGCAGTCAGAATGGCCATTAGCAAAAATGCTGCAAGCAATAAATGCTGAAGCGATTTTGGAGTTCTAAAGGGGACATGGTAAGAGCCACTAATGAAAACACAATGGAGGTGCTTTGAAAAGGGAAACACTGAGCTACCAGTCAATCAGTCATAGCCACTGCTGGGCCTATCACATGAGAAAATGAGAATCAAAAACTCACAGACTGGCAATCCTGCACTCCAGCAATATTTACCATAGCCAACACTTGGAAGCAACGAAAATGTCCATCAACAGAGGAATGCACCAAGAAGAAGTGGTCCATGTACACAATGGAATATTACTCCAATAACAAATATAAATTAAATTTTAAAACCAACATAAGTATGGAGACATAAGCTTTTGGGTGTTTATCCGGGCACATTCCTCTCTAATTTATAACCGAGGAACACCAATGGCAGGAAAGTCTCTTTCCCTAGCACCAGCGTGGGGAACGTAGAAAGGCTGCCACCCTCTGGCCGTTACCTGCAAAAGCAGCTTTAAAGCCTGTGCTAATGGTCACTTCATGTGAACAAGTACTGCAGGGCTGTAAATGAAACCTGCCCTCAAAATGTCTTGGGAGACGTAATGGCCAAAACATTTCAAAATGTAACATATACTTTAAGAAAACACTTTGAAGAACTAAGCTGTAATCACTGTTTGAAAAATAAAAAGGACATGCCTTAAAGCTCAACTTCAACGGATTATGAGACACATGCCAGTTCAACCACAAAGAGGTATCAGCTCACACCACTCAGGATAACCATCAGCTGGAAAACTATAAACAATAAATGCTGAAGGTGTTGTGGAGAAATGCATACCCTCAACTTGAAGTGGGACGTACCCTGGAAAGAGCCACTAATGAGAACAGAATGGAGATGCCTTTAAAAGGTAAACATTGAGCTACCATATGATCCAGCAGGCCCATTCCTGGACCTATAACCTAAGAAGACAGAATTGGAAAGAAACAGGCAGGAAAATTCTGCACTGCACGGTATTACAATAGCCAAGATATGGAAGTAACCAAAAAGTCCACCAACAGATGGGTGGACAAAGAAGAACTGCTGCATGTAGAGATGGAACACTAGCCTTGGAGAAAATGAAACAATGCCATTTGCAGCACCATAGATGAGTCTAGAAGTAGTCACGCAACTCGCAGTAAGTGAGAAAGCGAAAGGCACATATCCTATCATATCACTTATAGGTGTTACCTAAACGTTGATACCAATGAAGATATTTCCACAGAGAAAGGCAATCACAGATTCATTAAACAAACTTATGGTTCACCAAATGGAAAGGTGTGAGGATTGGATCCATTAGGATATTGGGGTTAACAGAGGTATAGAAACACATGTGAAATATATAATTACCAAAGTCCTACGGAATACCAAGGGAAGACTACTCAATACTGTGTCATAACCTACATGGGAAAAGGATCTGAAGAAGGATAGATACCTGTATATGTGTAAAAGGACCACACCTAGAACAAACAAAACATTGTAATGAAGTTGGCTGTGATAAAGAATAAAAATTAAATTAATAAACGAACAAGAAATAATGAGACATAATCTTAAGAGGCTTTCCCTGGCACTTTCCGTTCTAATTTACAACCTACAGCACAACTTGCAATACAGCTCTGTTGCCCTAGTAACCAGATTTGGTAAGGAGAAATGCTGCCGCCTTCTGGCCGTTTCACACAACAGCAGCTTTAAACCCAGCGCTAATGGTCACTTAATATTCAAAAGAATTGCAGGCCTGTAAATGACACCTGCCTTCAAAAAAATCCTGTGGTCGCAAAGCGAACACAAAATTCAAAAGACGTCAGCATTTCAAGAAGGCAATTTCAAGAGGCATATGTTACACACATTTTGTCTTTTCTTGCTTTTTTTTCTTTAGAAAGGAAAAGGGAATGTAAAAATGCTCAACAGTAGCAATTAATAAAGCCTTGCAAATCCAATCTACAGAGACGTTCACCTCAAGCCGTCTGAATGATGATCAGGAGAATAGTCTACAATGAATGAATGCTGAAAGGGTTTTCGACACCTGTGTCCCCTCTGGCTGCTGCAGGGAGATAAACTAGTAACAGCCAGTAGTGAGAAAAGAATGGTGGTGCGTTTAAAGGCAAAAATTGAGCTACCATGTGATCTGGTAGGCCCTTTGATGCGCCTATCACCTGAGCAGACCGGAATGAAAAAGATACAGGCTGGCAATCCTGCACTACAGGAACATTTACCATAGCCAAGACTTGGAAGAAATCAAAGTGTCTATCAGCAGAAAAATGTACAAGGAAGAAGTGGTCCATGTACACAATGGAATATTAGCCATGGAAAAGAATGAAACTGTGCCGTTTGCACCACCATAGAAGGACCTAAAGATCATCACCCAACTTGAAGTAAGAAAGAAACTGAAAGACATATCCTATGACATCACTCATAGGTGTTACCAAAATATTGATACCCACGAACTTATTTCCAAGAGAAGGAAAAGGATGGATTAAGAAAACAAAATTACATTTAACCAAATGGAAACGTGTAAGAAATGGATGAATTAGGATATGGGAGTTAACGGACATGTGCTAATACATATGAAATATATAATCACAAAATACCTATGGAATACCAAGAAAGGTCTACTCAACACTCTGTAATAACCGACACGGTAAAGGATCCAAAGATAAATAGACAGATACACTGATATAATGAACCAGATTCTGTACACCTAGGAGAAACAAAGTATTTTTTTAATCAAATTTGCTCTGATAATTCATAAAAATTAAATGTAAAAAACAAACAAGAAGTAAGGAGATATAAGGTCTTGGGGGTTTGCCCTGGCACATTCCACTCTAATTTGCAGGCTACTAACACGATTTTCAGGAAAGCTCTGTTGCCTAAGAACCCAGAGTTGGAAAGGAAGAAATGCTGCCGCCTTGTGGCTGTTTCACGCAAGAGCGGCTTTAAGCCCACAGCTAATGGTCACTTGACATTCACAAGGACTCAGGGCTGTAAAGGACACCTGCCCTAAAAAATTATGCGGATGTAGGGTATGGAGAAAAAAAATTCAAAACAGGAAAATGTTTCAAGAAGATAGTATGAAGAGGTAAGTTTGTCTCACTCTCTTTTATAAAGAAAAGGAAAATGGATAAAAGCTCAACTGAAGGAATTATTAGACTCATGCAAATCTAACCCACAAAATGTTTTCAACTCACACCCGTCGACTGACGATCAGGAAAAATCTACAAACAATAAATACTGAGGGGGCTTTAGAGAACTGTGTACCCTCTAGCTGCTGGTGAGATGTAAAGTGGTAACAATCAATAATGAGAACAGAAAGGAGCTGCCTTTAAAAGTAAAAATTGAGTTACCATTCAATCCAGCAATCACACCACTGGGCCTCTCACTTGAGAAGACCAGCAGCGAGAAGACCCAGGTTGCAAAATCTGCACTGCATCCTATTCACAATAGCCAAGACAGTGAAGCTTCCAAAATGTCCATCAACAAATGAATGGATAAAGAAGAAGTGGTCCATGTACACAGTGGAATATTAGCCATGGAAAACGATTAAACACTGCTCTTTGAGGCACAATAGGTGAGCTTGGAGATAATCACAGAACATGGGGTAAGTCAGAAAGCAAAAGACCTATATCCTATGATATCATTTATAGGCGTTATCTAATAACTGACACAAATGAACGTATTTCCACAGAGAAAGACACTCACAGAATGAGAAAAACACTATGCTTATCTAAAAGGAAAGGTGGACTGAATGGATAAATTAAGAAGAGCGTTACGATACGTATACAAATACATATTATATACATATATCAAAAGACTGACCATATAGCAAGGGAAGTGTATGGAACACTCTGTAATATTTTACATGGGAAGAGGATCTGTACATGAATAGACACATATAATGTACAAATAAACCAGACTGTGTACACCTAGGACAAACAATATTCTACTCATTACCCCGATTTTAAAAATTTAAAAAACCAAGAAGAAGTAATGAGACATAAACTCATGGGGGTTTCTCCTGGCACATTCCACTCTAATTTACAGCCTAGGAACATGACTTCCAGAAAGCCTCTGTTGCCCTAGTAACCAGATTTGGGAATGGAGAAATGGTGTCTCCTTGAGGCCGTTTCCCAAAACAGCAGTTTTAAACCCAGTGCTAATGGTCACTAAATATTCACCAAACTCGCAGCCTTGTAAATTACACCTGCCCTCCAAAAAAAATCCTGGGGGCAAAAATCGACAAAAATTCAAAAGACGGCAACCTTCCAAGAAGACAAGTTCAAAAGGTATATTGTACTCCCACTTTTTTCTTTCTTTTCTTAATAGAAAAGAAAAAAGCATGGAAAAATGATGAATTTTAGGAATTTTTAAGACATGCAAACCCAAATTACTAAAACCTATCAATTCACAGCAGTCAGAACGGCCATTAGCAAAAATGCGGCAAACAATAAATGCTGAAGGGATTGTGGAGAAATACGTACCCTCAGTTCTAAGGGGGACGTGGTAAGGGCCACCAATGAAACACAATGGAGGTGCTTTGAAAACGGAAACATTGAGCTACTAGTCAATCAGTCACACCCACTGCTGGGCCTATCACCTGAGAAAGTGAGCATCAAAGAGTCACAGGCTGGCAATCCGGCACTCCAGCAATATTTACCATAGCCAACATTTGGAAGCAACGAAAATGTCCATCAACAGAGGAATGCACCAAGAAGTGGTCCATGTACAAAATGGAATATTACTTCAATAAAAAATAAAAATTAAATTTCAAAAACAAACAAAATAAAGCACATCAGCATTGGTGGGTTTATCCGGCCACATTCCACTCTAATTTATAACCGAGGAACACCACTGGCCAGAAGGTCTGTTTCCCTAGCACCAGTGTGGGGAACGTAGAAAGGCTGCCACCCTCTGGTCATTACCTTCAAAAGCAGCTTTAAAGCCTGTGCTAATGGTCACTTCATGTGAACAAGTACTGCAGGGCTGTAAATGAATCCTGTCCTCAAAATGTCTTGAGGGAGGTAATGGCCAAAAAGTTTCAAAATGTGACTCATACTTTAAGAAAACACTTTGAAGAACTAAGCTGTAATCACCGTTTGAAAAATAAAAAGGACATGCCTTAAAGCTCAACTTCAACGGATTATGAGACACATGCAAATTCAACCACAAAGAGGTATCAGCTCACACCAGCCATAATATGTATCACCAAGAAAACTACAAACAATAAATGCTGAATGTGTTGGGAGAATTGCATACCCTGAACTTTAAGTGGGATGTAACCCGGAAAGAGCCACTAATGAGAACAGAATGGAGATGGCTTTAAAAGGTAAACATTGAGCTACTATATGATACAGGAGGACCACTCCTGGACCTATAACCTAAGAAGACAGAATTGGAAAGACAAAGGCAGACAAATGTGCATTGCAGCAGTATTAAAATAGCCAAGTCATGGAGGCAACCAAAAAGTCCATCACGAGGTGAGTGGACAAATAAGAACTGCTACATGTACAGATGGAATACTAGCTAGGGAAAAAAATGAAACAATGCCATTTGCAGCACCATAGATGAGTCTAGAGGTAATCAGACAAATTGTTCTAAGTCAGACAGTAAAAGACACATATCCTATTATATCACTTATATGTGTTAGCTAAAAATTGATACTAATGAAGATATTTCCACAGAGAAAGGCAATCACGGATTCATTAAACACACTTATGGTTCACCAAATGGAAAGGTGTGAGGACTGGATACATTAGGATAATGAGGTTAACATAGATATAGAAACACATGTGAAATATATAATCACCAGAGACATACGGAATACCAAGAGAAGACTACTCAGCATTGTGTCATAACATACATGGGAAAAGGATCTGAAGAAGAATAGATATATGTATATGTGTGAAAGAACCACATATTGCACAGTTAGAACAAACAACAGTGTAATCAAATTTGCTCTGATAAAAAATAAAAATTAAATTAAAAAGAACAAGCAATGAGACATAAATTTCAGGGGGTTTTTGCTTATGCATCGCATTCTAATTTACAACTGGAGCACGACTTGCATTAAAGCTCTGTCATCAATAATAAAACAGCTTTATAAGCAATGTTGAAGGTAGCTTAAAAGAAGTCTCATTAATTGTTGATATTAACAAGAAAACAAACAAAAGTAAAAATCTCACTGCAATAAGTATACATAGAGTAAGGGTAGTAGGTCAAACACTTATTAAACTTCTGTAAAGAATAAAGGACAAAAGTAGTCTGTTTTTTTTTTAAAGAGAGGGCCCAAATAAATTAGAAATGTAAGAGATGACGTTACAACAGACACCACAGAAATACATAGTACCCTAAGATACACACAGGTTAACTCAGGGCTCAGACTGGACAGAGCCCACTCTCCATTCACCTGTACATGACTTACTGGAGCCTCAGGAACTGAGGATGGGGTCCCTGAGGGGAGGCACAAGATAGAAGATGTTAGGCATTAACATGACTGCATTCATCTTAAACGTGCCTGAACTACATTCACACAAGATTATTTTGTCCTCTATGTACATCACACCTCTAGCCGGAACTGCAGATCTTTGGCTTCACCACCTCTACTGACAGTATTAGCTTCACCTGCTGTGGACCATCTCCTATAGAATATCTAGAACCACAAAGCTTCACAGGACCCAGAGTCTGTGTGACTCCATTCAGAGTCTCAGAGTCTCAACTGCACTCAGAGACTCACAGTCTCAACAGAGACTCCACTCTTGGAGGGCACACACAAAGTAGTGTGCACATCAGGACCCAGGGGAAGGAGCAGTGACCCCGTAGACGAATGACCAGACTTATCTGCTGGTTTTAGAGGGTCTCCTGCAGAGGTGGGGAGTGGCTGTGGCTCACCGTGGGGACAACGACACTGGCAGCAGAAGTTTTGGGAAATACTCCTTGGCATGATCCCTCCCAGAGTCCGCCATTAGCCCCACCAAGAGCAAGGTAGGCTCCAGTGCTGGGTGACCTCAGGCCAAACAACGAACAGGGAGGGAACTCAGCCCCATGCATCAGCAGACAAGCAGATTAAACTTTTAATTAAAGTTTTATTTAATCCGCAGACAAACAGATTAAAGCTCTGCCCACCAGAGCAACACCCAGCTCTACCCACCACCAGTCCCTCCCATCAGGAAGCTTGCACAAGCCTCTAAGATAGACTCATCCACTGGAGAGCAGACAGCAGAAGCAAGAAGAACTACAATTCTGCAGCCTGTGGAAGGAAAACCACATTCACAGAAAGATAGACAAAATGAAAATGCAGAGGACTTTATACCAGATCAAGGAACAAGATAAAACCCCAGTAAAACAATGAAATGAGGTGGGGATAGGCAACCTTCCAGAAAAAGAATTCAGAATAATGATAGTGAAGATGATCCATGACCTTGGAAAATGAATGGAGGCAAAGATCGAGAAGATGCAAGAAATGCTTAACAGAGACCTAGAAGAATTAAGGAACAAACACCTAGAAGAATAAAGAACAAACTAACAGAGATGAACAATACAATAACTGAAATGAAAAATACACTAGAAGGAATCAGTAGCATAATAACTGTGGCAGAAGAACGGATAAGTGACCTGGAAGACAGAAAGGTGGAAATCACTGCCATGGAACAGAATAAAGAAAAAGAATGAAAATAAATGAAGACACCCTAAGAGGCCTCTGGGACAACATTAAACACAACAACATTCGGATTATAGGGGTCCCAGATGGAGAAGAGGGAGAGAAAGGACTCAAGAAAATATCTGAAGAGATTATAGTCAAAAACTTCCCTAGTATGGGAAAAGAAATAGCCACCCAAGTCCAGGAAGCGCAGAGAGTCCCAAGCAGGATAAACCAAAGGAGAAAAATGCCGAGAGACATAGTAATCAAATTGACAAAAATTAAAGACAAAGAAAAATTATTGAAAGCAGCAAGGGAAAAATGACAAATCACATACAAGGGAACTCCCGTAAGGTTAACAGCTGATTTCCCTGCAGAAAATGTACAAACCAGAAGGGAGTGGCATGATAAATTTAAAGTGATGAAAGGCAAGAACCTGCAACCAAGAGTACTCAACCCAGCAAGTATCTCATTCAGATTCAATGGAGAAATCAAAAGTTTTACAGAAAAACCAAAGCTAAGAGAATTCAGCACCATGAAACCAGCTCTACAACAAATGCTAAAGGAACTTCTCTAAGTGGGAAACATAAGAGAAGAAAAGGACCCACCAAGACAAACCCATAACAATTAAGAAAATAGTAATAGGAACATACATATCGATAATTACCTTAAACGTGAATGGATTAAATGCTCCAACCAAAAGACGCAGGCTCGCTGAATGGATACAAAATCAAGACTCATATATATGCTGCCTACAAGAGATCCATTTCAGACATAGGGACGCATACAGACTGAAAGTGAGGGGATGGAAAAATATATTCCATGCAAATGAAAATCAAAAGAAAGCTGGAGTAGCAATACTCATATCAGATTAAATAGACTTTAAAATAAAGAATGTTACAAGAGACAAGGAAGGACACTACATAATGATCAAGGGATCAATCCAAGAAGAAGATATAACAATTATAAATATATATGTACCCAACATAGGAGCACCTCAATATATAAGGCAACTGCTAACAGCTGTAAAAGAGGAAATCAACAGTAACACAATAATAGCGGGGGACTTTAACATCTCACTTACACCAATGGAGATCATCCAGACAGAAAATTAATAAGGAAACACAAGCTTTAAATGACACAATAGACCAGATAGATTTAATTAATATTTATACGACATTCCATCCAAAAACACCAGATTACATGTTCTTCTCAACTGCACATGGAACATTCTCCAGGATAGATCACAGCTTTTGTCACAAATAAAGCCTCAGTAAATTTAAGAAAACTGAAATCATATCAAGCATCTGTTCTGACCACAATGCTATGAGATTAGAAATCAATTACAGGTAAAAAAAAAAAAACGTAAAAAACACAAACACTTGGAGGCTAAAGAATATGATACTAAATAACCAAGAGATCACTGAAGAAATAAAAGAGGAAATCAAACACTACCTAGAGACAAATGGCAACAAATACACGATGATCCAAAACCTATGGGATGCAGCAAAAGCAGTTCTAAGAGGGAAGTTTATAGCAATACAAGCCTACCTCAAGAAAGAAGAAAAATCTCAAGTAAACAATCTAACCTTACACCTAGAGGAACTAGAGAAAGAAGAACAAAACCCAAAGTTAGTAGAAGGAAAGAAATCATAAAGATCAGAGCAGAAATAAATGAAATAGAAACAAAGAAAACAATAGCAAAGATCAATAAAACTAAAAGCTGGTTCTTTGAGAAGATAAACAAAAATGATAAACCTTTAGCCAGACTCAAGAAAAAGAGGGAGAGGACTCAAATCAATAAAATTAGAGATGAAAAAGGAGAAGTTACAACAGACACCACAGAAATACAAAGCATCATAAGAGACTACTAAAAGCAACTCTATGCCAATAAAATGGACAACCTGGAAGAGAAAGAGTAATTAAGGAAACAATCCCACTACCACTGCAACAAAAAGAATAAAATACCTAGGAATAAACCTACCAAAGGAAGTAAAAGACTCAGAAAACTATAAGACACTGATGAAAGAAATCAAAGATGATATAAACAGATGGAGACATATACCGTGTTCTTGGATTAGAATAATCAATATTGTGGAAATGACGATGCTACCCAAAGCAATCTACAGATTCAATGCGATCCCTATCAAATTACTGGTGGCATCTTCTACAGAACTCGAACAAAAATTCTTAAAATTTGTAGGGAGACACAAAAGACCCCGGAGAGCAAAAGCAGTCTTGAGAGAAAAAAAAAGAGCCGGAGGAATGAGACTTCCAGACTTCAGACTATACTACAAAGCTACAGTAATCAAGACAATATGGTTCTGACCCAAAAACAGAAATATAGATCAATAGAACAGGATAGAAGGCACAGAGATAAACCCACGTACCTATGGTTAACTAATTTATGACAAAGGAGGCAAGGGTATACATGTAGAAAAGACAGTGTCTTCAGTAAGTGGTGCTGGGAAAACTGGACAGCTACATGTAAAATAATGAAATTAGAACACTCCCTAACACCATACACATAAATAAATTCAAAATGGATTAGAGACCTAAATGTAAGACCAGACACTGTAAAACTCTTAGAGGAAAACATAAGCAGAACACTCTATGACATAAATCACAGCAAGATGCTTTTTGCCCCACCTCCTAGAGAAATGGAAAGAAAAACAAAAATAAAAATGGGACCTAATGAAACTTAAAATCTTTTGCACAAACAAAGGAAAACATAAACAAGACAAAAAGACAACCATCAAAATGGGACAAAATATTTTGTTTTTTTTTTTACGTCTTTATTGGAGTATAATTGCTTTACAATGGTGTGTTAGTTTCTGCTTTATAACAAAGTGAATCAGTTATACATACACTTATGTTCCCATATCTCTTCCCTCTTGCGTCTCCCTCCCTCCCACTCTCCCTATCCCACCGTCTAGGCGGTCACAAAGCACCGAGCGAGAAAATATTTTCAAATGAAGCAAATGTCAAAGGATTAATCTCCAAAAAGCAGCTCATGTAGCTCAATATCACAAAATCAAAAAACCCAATCCAAAAACAGGCAGAAGACCTAAATAGACATTTCTCCAAAGAAGATATACAGGTTGCCAACAAACACATGAAAGGACGCTGAACATCACTAATCATTAGAGAAATGGAAATCAAAACTACAGTGAGGTATCACCTCACACCAGTCGGAATGGCCATCATCAAAAAATCTACAAACAGGGCTTCCCTGGTGGCGCAGTGATTGAGAGTCCGCCTGCCGACACAGGGGACACGGGTTCGTGCCCCGGTCCGGGAAGATCTCACATACTGCAGAGCGGCTGGGCCCATGAGCCAAGGCCGCTGAACCTGCGCATCCGGAGCCTGTGCTCCGCAACGGGAGAGGCCACAACAGTGAGAGGCCCGTGTACCACACACACACACACAAATCTACAAACAATAAATGCTGGAGAGACATTTATTGGAGAAAAGGGAACCCTCTTGCACTGTTGGTGGGAATGGAAATTGATATAGCCGCTAGGGAGAACAGTACGGAGGTTCCTTAAAAACTAAAAATAGAACTACCATACGACCCAGCAATCCCACTACTGAACATTTACCCTGAGAAAACCGTAATTCAAAAAGAGTAATGTACCACAATGTTCATTGTAGCTCTATTTACAATAGCCAGGACATGGAAGCAACCTAAGTGTCCATCGACAGATGAATGGATAAAGAATATGTGGCACATATATACAATGGAATATTACTCATCCATAAAAAGAAACGAAATTGAGTTATTTGTAGTGAGGTGGGTGGATCTAGACCCTGTCCTACAGAGTGAAGTAAGTCAGAAAGAGAAAAAGAAATACCGTATGCTAACACATATATATGGAATCTAAAAAAACAAGTTTATGAAGAACCTAGGGGCAGGAAAAGATTAAGGACACAGATGTAGAGAAGGACTTGAGGATATAGGGAGGGGGAAGGGTAAGCTGGGACAAAGTGAGAGAGTGGCATGGACATATATACACTACCAAATGTAAAATCGATAGCTACTGGGAAGCAGCCACATAGCACAGGGAGATCAGCTCGGTGCTTTGTGACCACCTAAAGGAGTGGGATAAGGGGGTGAGAGGGAGGTGCAAGAGGGACGGGATATGGTGTTATATGTATACATATAGCTGATTCACTTTTTTATACAGCAAAAACTAACACACAATTGTAAAGCTATTATACTCCAATAAAGATGTAAAAGAAAAAAAACAGAAAGCCCAGAGATAAACCTACACACCTATGATTCACTGATCTATGACAAAGGAAGCAAGGATATATAATGGAGAAAAGACAGTCTCTTCAATAAGTGGTGCTGGGAAAACTGGACAGCTACATGTAAAGGAATGAAATTAGAACACTCCCTAACACCATACACAAAAAGAAACTCAAAATGGATTAGAGACAGAAATGTAAGACCGGACACTATAAAACTCTTAGAGGAAAACATAGGAAGAATACTCAGACATAAATCACAGCAAGATCTCTTTTGATCCACCTCTTAGAGTAATGGAATAAAAAACAAAAATAAACAAATGGGACCAAATGAAACCTAAAAGCTTTTGCAAAGCAAAGGAAACCGCAAACAAGATGAAAAGACAACCCTCCGAATGGGAGAAAATATTTACAAACTGATCAACGGACAAAGGATTAATCTCCAATATATATAAACAGCTCATGGAGCTCCACAGTAAAAAAGCAAACAACTCAATCCGAAAATGGGCAGATGACCTAAATAGACATTTGTCCCAAGAAGACATACAGATGGCCAAGAAGCACATGAAAAGCTGCTCTACATCACTAATTATTAGAGAAATATAAACCAGAACTACAATGAGGTATCACCTCACACCAGTTAGAATGGACATCATCAGAAAATCTACAAACAACAAATGCTGGAGACGGTGTGGAGAAAAGGGAACCCTCTTGCACTATTTGTGGGAATGTAAATTGATACAGTCACTATGGAGAACAGTATGGAGGTTCCTTAAAAAACTAAAAATAGAATTACCATATGACCCAGCAATCCCACTACTGGGCACATACCCAGAGAAAACCATAATTCAAAAAGACACATTCACCACAATGTTCATTGCAGCATTGCAGCACTATTTACAATTGCCAGGTCATGGAAGCAACCTAAATGCCCATAGACAGACGAATGGAAAAGATGTGGTACATATATAAAATGGAATATTACTCAGCCATATAAAGGAATGAAATTGGGTCATTTGTAGAGACGTGGATAGATCTAGAGACTGTCATACAGAGTGAAGTAAGTCAGAAAGAGATAAACAAATATCGTATATTAAAGCATACATGTGGAACCTAGAAAAACGGTACAGATGAACCAATTTGCAAGGCAGAAATAGAGACACAAATGTAGAGAACAAATGTATGGACACCAAGGGGGGAAAATGGCAGGCTGGTGGTGGTGGGATGAATTGGGAGACTGGGATTGACACATATACACTTATATGTATAAAATAGATAACCAATAAGAACCTGCTGTATAAAAATATAAATAAAATTAAATTAAAATAAATAATATTTTTTAAAAAAACAGAAAAAAAGTTCTTTCCTTCCCATAGACATACTTATATGAATGAATTATTTCCATGCTTATATCTATAAATACAAGAAGAGGAATAAAACCTACCTTGAGCCAAAAAAGAAAAAAGAGAAAAAACAGAGCCCACCGGTCATACAGAGGAAAACCCTATCAGGGCACTTGCTCCAGTGATAAACAGTTCTGAAGTTGGTCAGAGGTGGGGAATCATCTCCCATGCAGCCAGCAGCACCCTCGCAAGGATCATTCTCATTGCAAAGCTGGGGGACCGTGCCGAGGCGTCTGTGAGTAAACGTGAGCTGAGCCCCAGGCCAGCTGCTGATGAACTGTTCCCACCCATCCCAGGTAAAACACCCGAATGTGTGCAAGGACTCAAAAGCCTAGAGGAAGGGCCGTGGAGCCACACCAGTGACAGCACGCCAGCCGACTTGGTGCCTGCAGGCCAGCCAGGATGGTCCTGGCCCCAGGCGCTCTTCTGGAAGCTTTCCATTTCCCTGCCTGAGGTACCCCTCGTGTCTCGGCCCCCACTGCTTTTTTCCTTCCTCACCTCTGCCCGGGGAGACTTCCAGTGGCAGGTATGGGTGACACATCCTCTTCTTTAGCAGGTGGCAGCCCGGCAACTCCTGCAGAATGTCCAGCAGCGCCCCACTCACACCGGGCCACCCACAAAGCCGTGGCCCCACACTCCCTCCCATCAGCCCATTCCCGAGACTGCTGACAGGGCAGAGAATATGGCGTCAGGCACAGCTGCAGGGGCTCTTGCTGCCTGGAGTGGTGTTTATATTGACCTCAACCCAGGCACACCTGGGGAGGGCTGGCCGGCAGCCAATCCTCACCCCTCAGAGGCTCACAGTTGCAGAAAATGGACCTTGCTGAACTGGCCAGGTCCAAGGAACAGGTGTGGGCTCCTCAGAGTCAGGATAGACGAGGGGCTGCAGCTCTGGCTTGTTTTCTAATCATTTTATCTGGTCCATGAGTGGGAGACAACTTCAAGAAGATCCTCTCCTAATGAGAGGAGCCCAGGAGTCAGGGAGAGGAGGGGTGGTTGGTGGAGACAGGGGCCTGGTGCCCCGGCTGCAGTGGAAGTCTCTGGAAGACCAGGCGGAGGGAGGCCGCACAGAGTGATGCCCAGGGTCACAGACCTGTCAGAGCTGCTGTTTGTTAGTTCAAGTCCTGCTCTGCGGTGCTCTGTGTCAGCTGTGAGTGACAGGTGAGCTGGGGGTGCTCTGCAATGAGGGCTATGTGCATGGTTCCTGTGTGCCCAGCCCTGCCGGGGTACCAGCCCAGGGGAGCTCCGTATCCTGGGAGGGACCTGACCACGAGTGCCCCATGGGCTGCTGGGTAGATGCACAGGTGAGCTCCATACCCTGGGAGGGGCGTGACCACGAGAGTCCCGTTGGCTGCTGGGGACCTGCCCAGGTGAGCCCCATATCCTGGGAGGGGCCTGACCACGAGAGCCCTGTTGTCGGCTGGGGACCTGCCCAGGTGAGCTCCATATCCTGAGATTGGCCTGACCACGAGAGCGCCGAGGGCTGCTGGGGACGTGGTAAAGCATGTCAGGACAGTCAGTGAAGCCACTGAGGATATACATCCAGTAGTTCCTAATTCCTACACCTTGCTGGTCATTCTACCAACCACCAGGACATGGTATTTTGTATTAGACTTCAATGATGCCTTCTTCTGTATTCCATTAGTCCCAGAGTCACAAGAAATTTTGGCTTGTGAGGGCCAGGACTCAACATACAACAAAAACAATACTGCTGGGCCGTCCTGCCCCAAGGGTTCAAAATTTCCCACACCATCTTTGGGAAAACGTTAGATAAAGACCTAAAAGTTCTACCTCTGGAAAACGGAACCCTCCTTCAATATGCAGACGACATTCTGATCACCAGCCCTACTAAGGAGACCTCTGACCTACCTAGCCAAAAAAGGATAGAAGGTGTCCAAGAATAAGGCTCAAATATCACAGACTAAGGTGACCTGCCTGGGCTTCATTCTCAGAGAAGGTCAGAGAAGCCAATCCCAGGAAAGGGAAGAAACCATTTGCAGCCTTACCCCTTCTAATACTAGAAGACAGCTTAGGGGTTCCTGGGGAGGCCGGGGTTTGCTGCATCTGGATCCCTAACTACAGTCTAATAGCTGGGCCTCTATATGAAACACTGAAAGGAAAAGATGATGATCCTTTTGAATAGAATCCAGAAGTGGCCTTTCGAAGAATGGAAAGAGCAGTCAATTCAGACCTTTGCCCTGGAACTCCCTAATTTAGCTAAACCCTTTGACTTTTATATTCCCAGTCAAAGGTGAATCGCCCTTGGAGTATTAGTGCAAAAACTGGGACCACTTGAAATGGAACAACTCAAGAATGCCCTCCAAGTAGGATAAACTACGGTCACCAAGGGCTTGGCCCACTGCCCCATCACTCTTTGCCACCTGGACCAGAGGGGCGTGGTGCCTGGATGCATCACTGTGGTTTAGGGACACAGAGTCCATAAGCGTACCTAGGATCTGGGAGAGCACATTCCATGCATCAGGAAAAGGTCTCAGAGGTCCTGGACCATTGCCAAGTAAGACCACTCAGCTTGTCTCTCACTTTCAATAAAGGAAGGGAGAAGCCCACTGTGGCAACTGCTCAGGAGCCTGGGAATTTGTCCTGCCTCATGGTAGAGCAGCCCAGGCCTGAAAACCTCACTGCCAGATATTAAGTTGTCTAGGAGGCTGGGGCAAACCCCAAGGCAAGCCACGGTAATTATCCAGAATGGCTGTTCTCTGCCTAGGCTCCTCTTAGAGGCTCATTCTAGTCCCACCCAGGGAACTATAAACCAGTTAACAACTCAACTCTAATTAATAAGCTCCTTAATGAAGATATAAATATCCACATTTTTATCCTTTATGATGTACTTTGGGCTCTTTTCCCCTTAAATAGCTGAACTGATGTCTCTGCTTCCTCCTTTTTCAATTCCTGCTTTCACATTGGTTTCTGGTCTCTAAATAACAATCACTGTCTGTCTTTGCTCTTTAAATCCATCTCATCCAATGCCCCCTCCTCTCTGTTCCTTGTCTGTCAGGATATTTTGTGTGTTCCTTAGAAGCTCCATTGCCAAACTGTGAGGAACAGGGAAACCTGCTGAAGTTTTCAAAGAGAAGGGGCAGAAGCTGTGTGGCTATCTACATGTACGAAAACCAAAAGAGAGGCCATGATATTTGAAAAAGGCAAACAATCATCATCATCCAGAGAAAATACAAGAAAGGTGACTGGCAACCACTGCTGCACGTCACTGTTTTCCACTGAGAGCAAAATTCTAGCTGGAGCAGTTAGACTAAAGGCACAGGGTGTCAGAAAGGTCAGACATGAACATCTGGAATTCCTCTTTGTCAAACCTCAAAGGCTTATTTTAACCTAAAACACAACTGTATATCCATTCACCAATCTTTCTTACATTATGTAAGCACGTGGTCTCTGCTGTTACACACACCGGGGTCTGTATATCAACTATACCATTTAGTAGCTATGTGACTCTGGAGAGTTCCTTAACTTCCCTAAGTCTTGGTTCTTCATCTGTAAAGTAAGGCTAATAGCGCCTACCTCTTTGTGAAGGAAAATAAGACAATGCAGGGGTACTGCCCGGCCCAGAGTAAGTGCTCGTAAAGATTCACTTTTGTGATTTTTACTGTTATATTGGAATTTCAAGAGAAAAAACGATTTCATCTTCTAGGAAGGTCCCAAGTCCTAATAGATGACTCTTTTAACAAGGTCATAGGTCACCCTGTTCTTTAATGTTCCTATGCCAACTGGACCAGGTAGAGCATCCCCCCTTTCTTTAGAACTTTGGGTGACTGATCTCTGGATACTTTCATCTCTGCCTCTGGGTGCGGCTGAAACTCACACTATTGATTTCTCATTGTACTGAGTATCAACCAAAGGCAGAAGTCAGATTTGACTGAGATCCGTGTTTGTTTCATTTTCTCCCACTGAGAAATGGGAGTAACTATAGTTCCAGGTCACAGTTTGTTTCCTGTAGCTAAAGCTCCTTGGCCTTTTACTAATTATTTTTGTGACATCTGTTTGGATTTTGTGTTATCAGACATTTAGAAGGTTTATTTCAGCTATTCGAGGGTTGATTCCATAGTGCTTTCCAAACTGTGACACAGACATCTAGATGATCACCAAGCTTGGTTGCTCTTTCTGGGTAGACTGATGCGTGGACTGCATTTCCCTGCCTCCCTTCCATTTAACTGGAGCCATGTGACAAGTTCTCAACAATAGCATGTTTAAGGACAACAGGCTTTGCAAAGCAGGCAGAATGCTAAGATGTTGTAACACGTCTGCTGGAGTATATGTCCTATAACCAGCTTTCTGTCCTCAGATATTCTTCAACTGTTGTGGGCTCCATCCCTGATATGTTCTCAGATCTGGAAAATGAGCACCCACTGATACCAGCAGTTTATAGATTTCTGGGGAGGCCATGGTGATGTCCAGGAGGTTTTATAAACTTAAGACAGAAAAGGCCAAGATGAAAAGTCCCACTATTAGAGGATTTACATTATTTTGAAAGCAGAATTTTGCTTGCAAAAAGATGCTTCTAAGTCTGATGACAGAGTCATCACCGTCTCTGGGTAACACTAGATTCTGTGGGCTTAGCATCAAGAGAGACTTGAAAGCATCAAGAGAGACTGAGCACCTTCTACCATGGTGCCCTGTTGGGCAGGATACTCAGTGTTATCAGACATTTAGAAGGTTTATTTCATGGGCTTCCCTGGTGGCTCAGTGGTTAAGAATCCACCTGCCAATTCAAGGGACACAGGTTCGAGCCCTGGTCCAGGAAGATCCCACATGCCGTGGAACAACTAAGCCCGTGCACCACAACTACTGAGCCTGCGCTCTAGAGCCCGCGAGCCACAACTACCGAAGCCCGTGTACCTAGAGCCCATGCTCCGCAACAAGAGAAGCCACCACAATGAGAAGCCCGCGCACCTCAGAAAAGAGTAGCCCCCGCTCACCGCAACTAGAGAAAGCCCGCGCGCAGCAACGGAGACCCAACACAGCCAAAAATAAATAAATAAAATAAATAAATTTTTAAAAAAAGAAGAAGAAGGTTTATTTCAGCTGGTGGTGGGAGGATACTCATACTCTCTAAAGGCAGTCACTGGAAGCAAAACAAGTCCTGCTCCTAGAGCGCATCCAGCCACTCTTAGAAAGGATACTTGGTGAAGCAGATTCTGTAGTTGAAAACCCACATGGAGATCTTTGAAGGTCACAGGGAAGGCCCTAAAAAAGTTAACCATCTTGCCTATCATATCAGTCTACATCATGACATTATCTTTCTGAATACTAATTTTTTTCAGTCTCCACAAAGACGCACTACTAAAATGCATCCACTGCTTTTTTTTTTTTTTTTGGCTACGCCCCCCGACTTTCAGGATCTTAGTTCCCCAACCAGGGATCAAACCCAGGCCCCCTGCAGTAAAAGCATGGAGTCCTATCCACTGGACCGCCAGGGAAGTCCCCATCTATTGCCTTTACATTAGAGAATGAGCAGTGGGAGAAAGTGGGCTGGGAGCTGGGAGGGATAGCAGGTGGAGGTGGCATCAGTTGTGATGGGGATCAGGTAGGTGTTCAAAATCAGTATAGGGTATGGGTTATTCTAGAAACTTATTCCAACTCTGCATGGATTATCTTAAAGTTGAAGCCAGAGTTAGGAAGGTCATAGCATTTTGAGTCTCAGAATTGGTGAGTAGAGACCTTGATGTACTTCTCACTCGTGGTGGTGTCCTGGGATCATAGTATGGAACTGGTGGTCAAAAAAAGAGCCAGAGGCATACAGGAAGTTCATACTTCTGATTGAGGCAAAATCTGCTGTTAAATTACATTAACTATCTGTAGTAGACAGAATGTATAATCTCTTCCCCTTGACTGTTGACACAAAAATAGTGGGAGTTTACTCCCATGATGAGGTTACATTATATGGCAAATGATTCCCACTGTAATGTAAATGTTACGAGATTTTCTGTTTTACTTTAATTCCTACAACTTCCAACCTCAAATCACATGCCACTTTGGGGATTTCATGATTGACTGAACTACGTAAGAGCTGATGTATGTTTATTTTCTCAGCACCTTCCTCCAGGAAGCTTTCTCTCTTTCTCCCTGAGGTTGGGTCAAGCACTCAACCATACAAAACACACAGCATGTATTCATTTATTTACCTTGACCTCACCCTTTTCTAAAAGGGCATAACATATCTTTTAAAAGCATAACAGGATTTTTTAAGAGGAAAAGGCACAGCACCAGGAAACAGAACATAGAACCATACAGAAATGTTCTCACTAGAGAGGCCTTAGGGATGTCAAATTCCCTATGCCCCCAGCCTCCCTTTAAAGGTAATGGAACCGAGGTCCAGAAAGCACAAGCTTCTGCCCCTGAAGCCACCCAGCTGATGCAGAGCTGACATCCTGTGACTCTGTTTAACACTTTTGGTGATGGGGAATGAACAGACGGGAAGGCCTTCCTGAAACTAGTTAATGGCTGACTTGAGTCTAAAGCCAGAAATACAAGGTAGAGGAGAAAGAAAACAGTCACTTGGATAGAGTAACGCTACTTCCCCATTTATTCAGACCCCAGCTAGTGCTGTGACATATGTGACATATAATATATATAGGAGAGTTACTGGAATTACTGGACTGCTTAGTACATACCAGGCAGTCCACTAAACATTCTCCTTGCAGGATCCCATTGAACCCCTGCAATGATCCTAGGGGGTACAATCCACTGTTATTTACATTTCAGTCAAGAAAACAGGCTCAGCAAGGTTAAATGATTTCCCCACTATCACACAGGTAGTGGGTGGTGGACACAAGACTTGAATACAGGTCTATTTGACTCCAAAATGTGCACTTGTTCTCCAACCTAGAAAAGTATTTCACCTTCCATCGAGCAAGAACAAAGGAGATGCACGTATTCCCAGCACCAGAATTCAGTCATTCAGCTCAGTACCTCCCACACAGAATGGAAAAGGCGGAACCAGCTTGTGTGAGACAATGGACCCAGTAGCAAATACAATCAGGGTCATGCCTATAATTAAAGTTCATGGTATCACTCTATAATAGAGGGATATATCCATCCATGTATGTACAGTAAAATAAAGACAGCACACTCATGGAATCCGATCCCTTCCCGGTCAGTCCACAGCAGGAGCTGCCCGGAGCTCTGATCCAGGGCTCTGTGTCCTGAGCAAAATCTGCCCGAGTGGTAAATGCCCTTCCCTTGGGCCAGGGACTCACTGCAGTTTCTCTGCTGGATGCTTTGGCTCTGCTCTGAGGGCGGCTCTTATTGGACCCTGATGCAGTTCCTATTTCACAAATCAGAGTTTAAACCTTCACAAGAGAGTATCGATTTGTGCTATCAAACAGCAAGATTCCAGAGCTGGGGAGGTGAGGGAGTCTGGCCCCTTTAATCAATATTTTCTTACTCATTAAAGCAGATGTCTGATTCAAATTTTGATTTTAAGCCAGACTCAGACTGAGAATCAGTATTCTGATGGTTCAGTCTTTACTGGGCAACAAAAATCTGCCCATTGTTTCAACATCCCTGTCTCTCTCTCTCCTTCCCCCCTCTTTCTCCTTCTGTCTTTCCCAGCCTTGATGTTTAAGTTCAAGCCCAGATGACACCTACTTTCTACCACTGTTCCCACAGAGAGATACAAAGGGCAACCTCCAACCCAGGGCGAAAGCTAGCCAACTGCCAGGGTTCTATTGCTCCCTGGATGAATGCATCTTCCCAGCAGATGATTTCTTTCTTAATAGGCCGCTCTAGTCATCCTATTCCAACTGGAGCCTCTTAAGGTTTAAAGATTTGAGCAGGTAAAGAACAGCAAAGAGGATCAACCAACTTGTGAAAGGATAATTCATAACAGTTACAGCCCAAATGCTCTCCTGGGAGTGATCTTAATCTAACACTCCTCTCAAACCTCCTGCAGCACTGCCCTGTGCAAAGCGCACAGGATTTATAGCTTCTCAGACCTTGTTTGCACCTCCAGCTCAGCCACTCACTAGAAGGGTTACTTTGGGTGAATAATTGAACTCTGGGCTCATTTTCCTCATCTGTCAAACACTGAACATAACCACTGTCTCATAAAATCGGTATGGAAGTTAAATTAGATAGCATAATTAAATAAAGTGCTTTTCAGAATCACATAATCATAATCTCATAATCACTCACAATCTCATCATCATTGGCACATAGTAGGTTCTCAATAAATGTTAATTTTTCAATCTTTCTCTCAAATCCACTTCTCTCTCCCAGCAACCCCACTCAGTCTTTTTCTTCCTGTTTCTCCATTTTCTGCCTTCTTTCCATTATCTACCTTATGCTCGTCTCCTTCTCACCATCCCCTTTAACTGGACTTAAAACCATAAACTGTCAGCACCAGAAGGATCTAAAGTCATGTCCTCACTTCAAGATGAATCACCAGCTACTCTCTGGCACGGCCACGGGCAGCACTCAGCACTCCAGTCTCCCAGAGTCACCATCCTAGTCTTTCTCTCTCTTTCAGAGTTGAAGTTTTTGAAGGTAGCAGCTTCCTGGCAGTTTCAGGAAATTCTCCAGAGAACAACTCCAAAGAGCTGCAAAAAAAAGGAATTACCAAGATATCTCTGAAAAAAGTTGTTTCACAGATATTAGAAGAGAAATAATTCACATGCTTGCTTCCCATTTGCAGCTCATAAAATGGTAAATTCATTTCAGTTAAGCTGCTTCAAATTTGATGCATATTTTTTATAAATC
The DNA here is from genome assembly GCF_963455315.2 of Globicephala melas. Classification (NCBI taxonomy): domain Eukaryota; kingdom Metazoa; phylum Chordata; class Mammalia; order Artiodactyla; family Delphinidae; genus Globicephala; species Globicephala melas. Next base: position 67,904,681 of record NC_083329.1, read on the forward strand.
TGAGCTTTGGGCTGTCTTCTTCCTCCCCTCTGATGTCACCGGTGTGCTAAAGCCAGCTCACATGGCTCCTGAGAGCCAAGTCTTAGCCACGCTTTCCAGCTCTGCATTCAGTGATACCAAAAGGTAACTTGAAATTGAAATGGTGGGAGTATTTATACCACAGAAACTGGCAACCACTGCAAACAGATTTTTTTTCAGAGAACCAACTGTTAAATATTTACCAGCACATGACTGGATAAGTTCTCATGACTTTAGCACTGATTCCTAGACAGCCTCCTTTTGCTTGAAAGATCTTTTAAGTTTATTTTTGCAACAATGATTTCCTACAGGGATTCTACAAGCTTCACCCTGTGTGTACATTGTAATGAGTTTAGGTCTATAGAAACCTGTGTTTCTTTAAAACACAGATACTTCTTCAGTTTTTCTGCTGGTCATGACAGAGGCTCTATTAACACTCAATCATGTAAATCTGCTCTGCCTTAGCTGGGTAAAGATGAAGGGGCCTGCTGGGCCATTGGTACATCTGCCTTCATTCTGTCCTATTGATTTAAATACAGAATGTAAGGTTGTGAGGATTTTAGTCCCTAAGAATCTCTGTGAGCTGTTATTGGCATCATTGAGCATTTCATTGTTCATACCCACATTCAAATGAAGCTCATTTTCTCAAATATTATACTGTGCTAGTAACTAAGAGGCCATACAATGGGCCCTGAGGCCAGACAGCCTGGGGTTGAATCCCAGCTCCCCTACTTTCCAGCAAGTTCCTTAACCTCTCTGTGCCTCAGTTGTAAAATGAGGGTAATAACAGAACCCACCTCCCTGAGTTGTTACGAGAATTAAGTGAGTAATACATATTAAATGCTTAGAACAGTGAGTGGCACACAGTAAGTGCTAAATAAATGTTAACAATTAGGAGAGAGTAGAAATAGAACGTTTATTGCAAGGTAAGATACTCGAGCACCAGGTTTTAGTTGGTGGAGATGAGACTGGGAAACCCGTTTAGAATATTGCTGCTAGAAGCCTATATCAGTTATGGAAGGGATCTCAGAAACTCTGTGTCTGGAGGTCCCCCTGTCCTCACTGAAAAAGTCATATCTTCTAAACTGCAGCAGCTGGAGAGAACAACTGAATCTCTCCGCCTTATGTGAGGTAAGAGTTCACAGCCTCAGTCCCCAGGGCGACACAAAGGGTGACGTTCACACACAGACACCACAGTGGGCTGTACCTACACCACAGGCTGTGTAGATGGCCTGTGGGTTAGGGACAATTCCTACCTGTGAGCCTCACTTCCCCACTCTCATGACCCTTACAGAATGCAAGGGAGGGCAATTCATGGTAGTAAAGGGATCCACCTCTTTGGTAGTGATAGGGCTATTCCCCAATATTCTAATTCTTCTCCTTCTAAGCACATGGTGGGCTCACACTTCCCCTCTTTCTTCTAGTTAGGCAAGTCTAAATGTCTTTTGGAGGGCAATAAAATGTGAACAGAAATAATATGTGTCTCCTCCAAACTTCAAGGGACAATGAGTGATTTGCCTACTTCCTTCTGCCTGCCATAGTGACTAGGAACGTTCCATGTGATAAGGTTTCATCAATTTTCATCCCTGAATGTGAATAATCTGGAGCAAAGTCCCCAGATTACCCACAATAGACACACAACAAGAACAAGATGAAACTTCGTTGTTTTCAGCAACCGAGACTTTGGCGTTGTTTGTTACTGCACAAAGCCTATCCTATCCTGACTGATACAACATTAATTCCACTCTAATTTATACTTTAAAAAATGAATAAGGTCTTTGCAAACTCATTTCCTTTATTACTGGTAGCAAATTACTTGTGATAGCAGATCTCAAAAACGAGCCAATACAATTTAAAATCATAGATTTACAGAAATATAATTTATTATATACAAGATTCATGTTAAAGTTTTTCTATAAATTCCACTTATTTAGCAAGTTCAGTTATCTTTGTTTTCTTTGTCCTTTATTGGACGAGGTGATCCATTTAACCTTAAAATTTCTATATTTTGATTCCATTAAAGATTCATGCCTGAAAGAAATCAAACAAAAATCCTACAAAGGCTGGACAAAGCAGACTTCTAGAGAGGAAATTCAGTGGCAGAAAAAGAGAAGCTACATGAGCAACTGCTGCCCCCTTCTGCCTAAAATTTCTCCTTCTCCTTGCATTACCCTCATTTTTATCCTGATACTACCACTCCACTCCCCAAGGGTTCACTCCCCCTCAGCTGGGTTCTTCTTTGGCCCAAACTTTCTTTCTCACTGGAACTAATACAAATTGGCATTTTCAAAAATAGTTTTTCTTGAAGGAAGATAGAAAAAGTAAGTGAAAATAAACAGTATACGTAATACAAAAGGAATATAATTAATGTAGGTTTTAAAAAAACTGCTCAGAGGGGCACCATCATGAATAATTATCCTTGTCTCTAGTTTGGCTGGGAGTGTTCACAGGCACCTTGCCTGCACTTCTGGCCTTCTAGTTTCTGCCTGCACACAGTGAGACCATCTTGTCTCTTACTACATTACCACAGTCTAACTAAACATCTTGCTACAATCAAGGACAAATGCCAGAACCACTTTCCTTGAATCTAATGTCTTCAGCCCTCTAACATTCTCCCCTTCAGACTTCATTTTTCTGATGCAGAGACATCACTTTTACAATCCATTCACAGGATAGTGGGGAGAGGCATCCTTAATCTCCACTGATGGATCTTGCCTTTCCAAGATCAGGTTAATAGCTTTGCCCATTTCTATAGCTTACTTTGTCATCAGCACACTGTGGCAAAAACACACATACACACGCACACCACATACAGACATAATACTAAAGAAAATGATCTAGTCTAATCAATATAATTTTACAGTACTGAATGAATGTCCATATTTACAGTGACTATGTTCATATATAGTATATTAGTTAAGAATATGAGCTTTGAGCTCATACATGGGTTTAAGTCTCAGCTCCAGCACTTCATGGCTAGAGATCCTAAGGCAAATTATTTAATCTCTCTAAGCATCTGCTCCTTCAAGTGTAGACTAAGAATAATAGTGGTATCTACTTCATACAACTGATGTAAGCTAATTAACATAAAGCGAGAGAATGCATATAAAGCCGTTAGTGCAGTGCCTGGAACACAGGAAGTACCAGTAAGTTTGAGCAGGTAGTGCTGGGTGGAGGTGGTGGTAATAGTAACAATATCACCATCTCAAATAAAATGAGAATCATTGTCTCACATTCCATTATCCCCACATTTCTATGGTAACTTCCACAAATCTTCAGCTTTTTTCTAATGAGCGCCCGAGAATGATCTTTAAGTTGTTTAGAAATTCAAAGTTCTTTATTAATTATCACTGATTCTGCAATATTACCCACATCATAGGCAAGACATTATCCATGCCCCAGTGCTCTGGAATTATTCAAGTTTGCTGATCTGACGGTGATGCTACCCTGGCACCTTCAAAGGGTAAAAAGGCTTTCCTTATTTCCTGCCAAGCCGCATCATCCACCTGCTTGAAACTCATCCAGATTCGGTTCTGCATTAGGAAACACGTAAGTGCCCCCAAGAGAATTCAAACACTTAGCAAAGCACTGAGCAATTAAACTTCGGTGAACTACTTTAGAAACCGGAAAACGGAAAGGAGAGGAGTCAGAGAGGGGAAGAGAGAAAAGGAAGGCAAATTTAAGTGGCTCAGCTGAGTTTGGGGGAGAGAGCAATGTGTCTACTCATTATGTGCTTCCATTTGGAAGGAAGTCAGATGTTTTCATTGAAAAGCAAGCAAAAACCTTTCATGATTTAGTACACAGGCAAACTCATAAATTAAGGCAAAGTAGTCCCCAGTGTAAACAGGTGCAATCACTCTTTACATATCCCAGCTGTCAAAAATATAGTCTGGTCTGACTGCAGGAGGCAGGCAGGGTGACCACTTTTGGGTCTTTCTGGAATAAAAGCACTAATTAGAAGATCATGTCTCTTATTTGGCCCTCTTCTACTATTCTTACCTAACATGGAAGCCTCTGAACAGGGGTTTAGATTGAGCTTCCTCTTTGATGACTGGCTCATCCCTCAAAGATTCCTACCTCTGGCTCAGAAGCAGGGGTTCTGAGAAATAGCCACTGGTCTTCTCTGATGCACCTGGCAGCAGGTCATAATCCAGAACAAACACAGTTTTTTGAGGCAATACGTACCTATTGAGCATTTGCCAAATGCAAGCAGCCATACCAGGCACTGAGGGAGATACATGGCCTGTAAATTACAGCCTCTGCCTTCCAGAGGCTCACAGTCTAGCCACTCAAGAGAAGGAAATTCTCTACCTCACGCTCCCAGGGTTGTCCCAGGACGTTACTCCAAATCCAGTCTATTTTAGCCTGCATTGAGATTTGCATCTCCTTCTTGGGAACCAGAAAAGAACCTTCTAATTTTATGAGACACTAGGGTGAAAGAGAACAAATCTAGTCATATCCTGAAGATAAGCCAACCAATCAAATCAAAGGCTTCAAAGGAGGTAATCCAGTACCAAGGCATAGAACCCCAAGTTCAACAGGTCAAAACAGCAAAAACTATTTGCTGAGAAGTGAGTACCGATGATGGTGGTCCCTTCTCTCATCAAAGCACCATGTGCTTAGCAGAATAAAGAGCTTACCTAAAGCCCAGCTGGAAGCTGGTGGGGTACAGATAAGACAGGTGTGCTGCTAAGCTATGGGACACCCATTGCTACCCTCTGAAAGATCCTTGGATGCCCCTGTGGGCTAAGCAAGAGAAGAATGGCCAATGGAATTCAATCCCTTTAACTCAGATTACAAGACATCAAAGAGTCACTTTTTTTTTGAAAATTTTTGGCAAAGATCAATTTCCATACTAATTCTATTTTTTTAATTGAAGTATAGTTGATTTCAAAGAGTATTTTTGAAAATCTGCCCAGCAATTCACCCTGATAGTCATCTATAACTCTCTAAGAAATGTTTATATCTTACAGATCTGAGACTTTGGAACCATTTGAAGATGGCTTTTATTATATTACAGAACATTTTTCCTTTTGTGCATTGGCATCCTTCTGATGTACTGAGATGATCTCCAAAGTTCTGATGAAAACTGAGCCTCCAGGAAAATCTACAGACAAGATTTGGAACTATCTTATGAATCAGTTGGATCTTTGCTGGTCACCCATCATCTATCATGAGCCTAACTAACGAGAAAGCTAATCAGAAGTGACCCAAAGAAGCATATCTAAAACAGCATCTTAATATTTGGGTTTGTGCTGAAGTTCCTCAGGATCACTAACAATAAGAACTAACATTAATTGAATATAATGAATATATTGAATTAATTAATGGAATATAATGCCAGGAATATAATGAGGCAAAGTGAGATTAAGCAATTTATAATCAGAAACACAGCTAGTAAGTTTGAACGAGGGTTTAACCTGGCTGGGAAATGGACCAAGCAGAAAGATCCAGCTGCCAAGCTTTCACACTTGACCACATGCTCCAGTCTACACCCTCATGAACTCAATGACCAGCACCAAATGCCACCTTATGCTTCTATCAACCATTTTCTTCAATTCTGAGAGGATCCACTACAATTTAAGGATTAAATCTTACTTGTCAAGACTGCAGGTAATGATATTTTTCCCTTTTAAATGTTTATGAAGAGATGGCAATAAACATGAGAATTTGGCTCACTTTTTCCATTTCCATATAGCATTGGAACCCTTCCTACACATCAAATCACTTAGAGGTGTTTAAAATAAAAGACTGATGTCCAGAAAATGAGCTCAGAGATTCTGATTGAGTCTGGGGTGGATCCTAAGAATCAGTAAATTTTTAAGCATTTTCCAGGGGAGTCTCAAGTGCAACCAGGATTGAGGACTGCTTCACATTATAGGATGGGAAACCCATGTTGCTCTGAAGAGAGAGGGGATTGTCAACTCCTTTCCTTCTGACATAACCTCTTGTACCCCTTCCCTCTCCAGTCAATTCAACAGCCTGCTGCCAGAGGGATCTTCTCAGATTATATCATTCCTCTACTCTAAAATCATCTTTAATCATATAATACTATATGCAGTAGCATAAAGAATTACATTCCAAATCCTTAGCCAGGTAAAAGACTCTCTACATTGTGGCCCAAGCCCACCATTCAGCCTCATATCTGTCTCCCCTTGGGGATCCTTCCACTCCAGCTAAGTTGATCTGCACCCCCTCAAAAAAAAAAACCTCCTGTTTCTTCTTATTCTCTGATACAGAGCAATTCTGCTTTTACTAGCCCTACCCCTTAACTCACTATCAGGCCCACCTTTGTACATCAAGGGGCTTTGACCATTCATTCCTCCTTTCTTTCCTTTACCAGGACCCTCTCCTCCTCTAGGGTCCTTGATTTGCCCAAAATCCTACCGTAATCACAGAAACTACAGTAGGCTCAGAAACTCCTCTGGATCTTGCCTTCCTTAGGTACCCTTGGACCCCTCACTCATTGTCTCTCGTTTGTCCTGAATCCCTTGGCTTTCCACCGCAGCATTCTCTTCTACTACAGTGCCTATCTGAATTCAGAGGACAGACCTCGGACTGCTCACTGCACTTTTCAGGCATTCTTCCTGAGCTCCCACCACAGCCATCTTGGGCAAGAGAGGCTACAACCCTGCCTGTCACCCATCAGGAATGGTTCCGTGTGGGCAGCGGTCTTTATCCATCGTGTTTTACTTAGGTGTCCCAAGAGCCTAAAACAGTGCCTAGTACACAGGAGGCACACAGTAAATACTTGTTGAATGAATCAATGGGCACATCCATCATCACCTAACCTGATGATGATGAATCATTTCTACTTTGTAAAGCAAATCTACTTGTGTTGGGGAGGAAGATCCCTTCTTCCCACTTAAAACTATCTATCATGTGATGGATTATTTAACACAGTCATAATAACCAGAACCCTGATTAATACTATGCAGCATTTGTATTACCCTTTGTACCTTTCAATGCATTATCCCATTTATTATCTCAGTCTATCCTGGTAATCATCTCATTTCTCTACTACAGATGAGAAATGAGGCAGAAAGGTAGCAGAACTCGATCAAAGTCACAAAGCTAGCTGAAAGCAGTCAGGATTGAAATCAGGGCCTGGTCTGCTCATCCCAAGCTCTCCTCATGCTGCTGCTACAGGAGTGCTGGTGCCACACCTCATCAAATACCATAGCACACACGTCGCCATTAACCTCCTCACAAGCCCGCTGTATTAGTCAGGTTCTCCAGAGAAAAGAACCAGTAGGATATATAGAGATACACGGGAAGAGAGTTATTATTATGAGTGGTTGGCTCATATAACTGTGGAGGCTGAGAAGTACCATGACCTGCCTTTTGCAAGCCAGAGGCCCAGGAAAGCAAGTAGTGTAGTTCCATTCCAAATTCAAGAACCATGAGAGCTAAGAGTCTAAGTCCCAGTTCAAGTGTGAAGGCCTCAGAACCAGGAGAGCCGATATCGAGAGCAGGTGACGGATGTCCCAGCTCAAGCAGAGAAAACAAATTCCCCCTCTCTCTGCCTTTTTGTTCTATTTAGGCCCTCGGTGGATTGGATGATGCCCACCCACATTGGTGAGGACATATTTTCTACTCAGTCCACCAATTTAAAGACTAATCTCACCCTCACTGACACACCCAGAAATAATGTTTTACCAGCTATCTGGGCATCCCTGTGACCCAGTCAAGTTTAGGCATAAAATTAACCATCACACCTGCCTATTGTGTCGGAAGGGACCGTGCGAGATTTGATGTTTCATTCACAGAACAAATGTGAAAACTTAGGTAACAGGTGCTTTGCCTCTCTACATTTGGGGTGGTCACAAACAAATTCCTATTAAATCAGGATAAAGGAGGAAAGCTATTATTTAAAATCACACTGGCCTTTAAGGACAGGGTATCCTGGTAAAAAAAAAAGAAAGGAGGGGTGAGTAGTCAAAGCAATTTCATGTACAAAGATGGATCCCATGGCGAGTTGAGAAGGGCTAAGGAGAGCTGAATTGTTAAACTGCTTTGCCAGGAATCTGAAAGCAGCTTAGCTGAGTGGTTCTGGCTCAAGTAGTTTCACAAGATTGTGGTCAAACTGTCAGAGGGGGTTCAGTCATCTCTAGGCCCAACGGGAGCTGAAGAATCCACTTCCAAGCTCACTCTCATAGTTTTGCCAGGCCTCAGTTCATCATTGGCTATCGACCTGAGGCCTTCGTTCCCAGCCACACGGTCCTGTTCACAACATGGCAACCAACTTCCCCCACAACCCAGAGATCTGAGCGAGAAGGGGAGGGGGTCAGGGACTAGAGTGAGGCAAGAGACGAGGCTAGGTGAGAACTGAAGGAGGCACTCATGGATCACCCCCAGTTTGGGCCCTGAAAGAGAGTGCCTAAGACAGAAGTTGTAGTGCTTTCTTAATCAGCTCTTTTTGAAAAGGGTATATGTCTTAGTCTGCTTAGCCACCATCACAGAATACTATCACTTCTGCCATACGTTATTGTCCACACAGACCTGGTACATCGGGTGAGGGGACTACACAGGGTGTGAATTCCAGAGGGCAGGGGTCTCTGGGGCCATCTTGGAGGCTGGCTACCAAAGAAGTTATTCAGTCTTTAGACTATGATTATGCAGGTTCTCATGGAGATCATGTTCATTGTGTGACTTACAATGCATAGAACGACCCCTGTAACAGTAGCCCCTCCTCATCCACAGTTTTACTTTTCATATTTCAATTACCTGCAGTCAACTGTGGTTCAGAAATATTAAATAGAGAACTCCAGAAATAAATAATTCATAAGTTTTTAATTTCTCGCTGTTCTTTCTGAGTAGCGTGATGAAATCGTGAGTCATCCTTCGTGCTGCCTCAGACATGAATCATCCCTTTGTCCAACACATGTTGCCCATTATTCACTTAGTAGCCCTCTGGGTTTTCAGATCCACTGTCTCCATATTGCAGCACTTGTGTTTAAGTAACTTAACGATGGCCCCAAAGCACAAGAGTAGTAAATGGTGGCAATTTGGATATGCCAAAGAGAAGCTGTAAAGTGCTTCTTTTAAGTGAAAAGGTGAAAGCTCTCTACTTAATAAGGAAAGGAAAAAAATTATATGCAGAGGTTGCTACAATCTACAGTAAGAACAAATTTTCTACCCATGAAATTGTGAAGAGGAAAGAAATTCTTGCTAGCTTTGCTATAGCACCTCAAACTAGAAAAGTTACAGCCACAGTGTATGGTAAGTGCTTAGTTAAGATGGAAAATGCATTAAATTTGTACAATAAGATATTATAAGAGAGAGAGAGAAAGATCATAGTCACATAACTTTTATCATAGTATATTTTTATAATTGTTCTACTTCATTATGTTCTTGCTGTGAATCTCTTACCATCCTAACATAAATTAAGCTTTATCACAGGAGGTATATATAGGAAAAAACATACGTATAGGGTTCTGTATTATCCATGGTTTCAGGCATCCACTGAGGTCTTGGATGTTTCATCCAAGGATAATTCAATTATCCTCAAATTCCCTGAGGATAAGGGGGGAGTACTATATCCAGCCCCAAATGCCAATACCACTGAGATAAGCCAAGGAGACGAAGAAACAAGCGTGGCCAATAAGCTGTTCTGCATTAGAAGTAAACAGGAACTAGTACAAAGAGAAGAAAATAAAAGGTGGGCAAGCAAGATAGAAAAGGATGGCTGAATAACATGCCAAAGATGCTAGAGGACTAAATGCCTTTTAAGAACTAAATGTCTAATTCACAGTTTGACACTGTTTTCATTGTTGTCAACCAAACCCTATTCTCATCTCCGCAAACCTTCAGTAAAGGCCACCACATGCAAAGACCTTAGATGAGTGGATTGTGTAGGTGACGTGTGTGTGTGTGTGTGTGTGTGTGTGTGTGTGTGTAAGGTGAGGAAATCATCTGAATGCCACATCAAGGTCAGAGGAAAAAGACTAGCATCAGACCCAAAGAAGAGAACAGGAGTTCTGCGGGGTCAGAAAGCCAGACCCAAAGGTGCCTGTGACGAAAAAAGACACTAGGAATTGGAAGGAGGATAGATAGTTTTGAACCAAACTTCATCTGACCTTAAGGGATAAGAATTTCTTAGCTCCCATATGGATTACAGCTTATTTTCTTTAAATATCAGTTTGCTCCATAAAGTCATTCTCAACAAACTCTTTTAGCTTTTGTATAAAGTTCCAATCTGAAAGAACCCCTTGTGTATTTTCTTTAACATCTTTATTGGAGTATAATTGCTTTACAATGGTGTGTTAGTTTCTGCTTTATAACAAAGTGAATCAGCTATTCGTATACATATATCCCCATATCTCCTCCCTCTTGCGTCTCCCTCCCACCCTCCCTATCCCACCCCTCTAGGTGGTCACAAAGCACCGAGCTGATCTCCCTGTGCTATGCGGCTTCTTCCCACTAGCCATCTAGTTTACATTTGGTAGTATAAGTATACTTATAGTATAGTGTAAGTCCATGCCACTCTCTCACTTCATCCCAGCTTACCATTCCCCCTCCCCGTGTCCTCAAGTCCATTCTCTACATCTGCGTCTTTATTCCTGTCCTGCCCCTAGGTTCTTAAGAACCTTTTTTTTTTTTTAGATTCCATATATATGTGTTAGCATAGGGTATTTGTTTTTCTCTTTCTGACTTACTTCACTCTATATGACAGACTCTAGGTCCATCCACCTCACTATAAATAACTCAATTTCGTTTCTTTTTATGGCTGAGTAATATTCCATTGTATATATGTGCCACATCTTCTTTATCCATTTCTCTGTCGATGGACACTTAGGTTGCTTCCACGTCCTGGCTATTGTAAACAGAGCTGCAATGAACATTGTGATTCTTGACTCTTTTTGCATTATGGTTTTCTCAGGGTACATGCCCAGTAGTGGGATTTCTGGGTTGTATGGTAGTTCTATTTTTAGCTTTTTAAGGAACCTCCATACTGTTCTCCATAGTGGCTGTGTCAGTTTACATTCCCCCCAACAGTGCAGGAGGGTTCCCTTTTCTCCACATGCTCTCCAGCATTTATTGTTTGTAGATTTTTTGATGATGGCCATTCTGATTGGTGTGAGGTGATACCTCATTGTAGTTTTGATTGGCATTTCTCTAACGAGCAGTGATGTTGAGCACTCTCTCATGTGTTTGTTGGCAATCTGTATGTCTTCTTTGGAGAAATGTCTATTTAGGTCTTCTGCCAATTTTTGGATTACCCCTCGTGTATTTTTAAAGAGAGGTACTGGACCTGAGAGGTCCCAGCTTGCACAAAGTCAAGTGTCTGAGCCCAGAGAAGGATGACCAAATAAGCAGCACCCCTTTCAAAATGGAGCCTGAACCCACCTTAAGCACCTTACAGGGAATGTCACATTATAGAACCATCTCCTACAACGAAAATACATGAAGCACACTTTGAAAGGGTAACAGCATTATAGAAATGAGGAGTTCTTACTAACAGGCAAGGAGATGAAGCAACATTTCCTTTGGCACAGTGCCATAAATTCAAATATGGTCTATGGGAGAAACAGGTGATACGCACTGCTGTACATAAAAATATCCCAAAAAAGTAAAGTAAAATAACTTTAAGAGCTGCATTGGAGGAATTCCCTGGTGGCCCAGTGGTTAGGACTCAGCCCCTCGGCACTTCCACTGCAGGGGGCACAGGTTCAATCCCCGGTAGGGGAACTAGGATCCCGCAAGCCATGCAGCCAACAAAACAGTTGCATTGGACAGTTACAGAACCTCTCCTAGGCAAACACTAACTTATGAGGAACAAGAAGGCTTGGGGCCAAAGATCAGCTAGCTAGCAGCTAGGAGAGCACAATAAAACCTTAAAATGCTGTGCCCCGGGAGTTGTAACCAATGTGTAATGGAATTTAGCAATAAGAAATAAAGAAAACAGTAAGAGCTTTCCATTTCTGTGGTATGAAATTCCTGACAGCTCATCTAACCCCTTGGTGTCCTGATCTCTGAAGTCACTTCATGAAACAGCAGTTGTTCAAGACCAGCAACACTCTGTTATCATAGTTTCCCTGTGAACCATGAGTCAAAAGAGATCCAGGGGGCTTCTCTGGTGACGCAGTGGTTGAGAGTCCGCCTGCCGATGCAGGGGACACGGGTTCGTGCCCCGGTCCGGGCAGATCCCACATGCCGCGGAGCAGCTGGGCCCGTGAGCCATGGCCGCTGAGCCTGCGCGTCCGGAGCCTGTGCTCCGCAACGGGAGAGGCCACAACAGTGAGAGGCCTGCGTACCGCAAAAAAAAAAGAAAGAAAGAAATCCAGCCAGCCACCCAGCCGCTCTTCCAAAGAAGTTTTTTTAAAAACACAGTGAAAGCTAATTCTTCTTCCACAGGGGCCATGACCATTATCTGGACAGGATCACAAGCCATATTCTGCTTTTTGAGTGAACTGAGCTCTTATCAACAGAGAAGCCTCATTTGAGCTCCTGACAGTTTAATTTAGCTTAACAATTACATCTGCAATTTGATAATACTACCTCTCCATCTTGATGGCCAATAAAACTGAGGCTTCCCCTGAGACATGGAAACTTAACATGATTAAGGGAAAAAAGAATTTAAATTCTCTGAATCAACCCAACTCTGACTTCAACATTTATATCAGTTATCCATCCCAATCTTTATAATTCCTCTTTGTTGTGACAGGCTGACTGTCTGTTGATTATTATTGACAATACACAGAGAAGGCAGCTAGGTTCTCTCTGAACTGATCCACGGGGCAGTGGAGGGAGGGTCTCCAAAGTGTTCCTGTTCTGTCGGGCCACCATAGCAATTCAGAGAGCTCAGGACAGCCACCAGCGGCAGCTTCCAGATTCCATTTCTGTAAGGAGTTGATGGACTCCCCTCTTAGGAAAAAATGATTAGGTAATGGGAAAGAGTCACAGGAGCCATCAGGAAAAAAACAACAAAAACAGAGGTTTCCCTGGAGCACTGTTTGGGTGCTGTATTTATTCTCTATTCCTTGCTGTAACAAATTACCACAAATTTAGTGGCTGAAAAAAACACCCACTTACTATTTCATAGAAATCCAAGCACAGGGTGGCTCAGCTGATTCTCTGCTTTCACAATATCAAACTACAGGTGTCTACAGGGCTGTGTTCCTTCTTGAGGCCCTAGGGATGAATCCACTTCTAAGCTCATTCAGATTGTTGGTTGAATTCAGTTCCTTGCAGTTGTAGGACTGTCGTCTCTGTTTCTTCGCTGGCTATCGGCTGGGGGTCATTCTCAGGTTCTAAAGGCTGCCCACATTCCTTGACTCATGGCCCCTTACCTCCCTACTCAAAGCCAGCAACAATGGATCAAGTCCTGCTCACACTTAGACTCTCTCTGATGTCCCCATCTGCCTCATCTCGCCAACCACCTTCATCTTCTGCCACATTTCTCTGACTCTAGCAGGGAAATTTCTCTACTTTTAAGAGCTCATTTGATTGAATTGGACTCACCTAGATAAACCAAGATAATTTCCCTATCATAATCTTAATTACATCTGCAAAATCCCTTCACAGCAGTATCTAGGTTCGTATTTGATTGAATAACCAGGGACAGGAATCTGGGGGGACGTGTTCAGAATTCTGCCTACAACAGGTGCCCAACATCACAAACTTTGCTGGAGCCTCCTTCCTCAGGCCAGAGAATGGCTTCCTTCTGGTAAGAACCTCTTTTCTTTTCTTTTCTTTTGGCCATGCCACATGGCATGTGGGATCTTAGTTCCCTGACCAGGGATCTAACCTGCGCCCCTTGCAGTAGAAGCGCAGAGTCTCGACCACTGGACTGCCAGGGAAGTCCCAAGAATCTCTTATTTTAGAGTTAAGCACTTGCACAATAAAAACTCATTTATAAAGTCCAAAACTCGGCCAGGCTCACACTGCATAAATCATACTACTGTAAGAGTTCTGTCATTGATCAATCACGTGGAAAACAGACCCATTGTTCCCTTTGCCACCTCACATTTTCTCTCTCACCATCACATCTCTTACTCTTCTTAGCAAATACTGATTTGTCAATTAGGTAAATCTCCCTGAATTCTTGCCCCAAAGACAGAGTATAAAGTTGCTATTGCAGGAGCACCATTTTCCAGCACACATATATTGAACACCTATGAATAAATATAAAATAAATATACAATATAAATATGAAATGAATGCACTGGTCTTTAGGTTACTGTCTCAGCTCTAAATTTTTCTACACTCTGCCTTTTGACTTTGAGGCTGGGACTCTGAAAACTACATTTCTCCTTTGGCAGCTGGTTCCATGTGAGGTTTTGCTCACACAGCTCCTATAGGGAGCCTGATGGACGAGAAGAGAGAAGTGTCTGCTCTTCCCAGCACTCTCACCCCATCAGTGACCCTTTCCCCACTTCCCCCAGCACAGTAGTTAGTACCATCCTCCACCTACTTCTGGTACTTCCAGAACAGACTCATCATGCTCCCTCAGAGGTGCTAGGGCCCCTCCTCAGAAGTCTGAGTCCCAGCTCGCTGAGCCCCTAAGGTAACAGCATCAGCAGAACAGAATGCCTTCCTCAGACACCTGAGCCCCAGCACTTGGGGGCTCCCCCTCCATGCTTCTAGGTTCTAGCAACTCCAACATCTTTCCTTTGTTACCACATACATGGTAGCTGCTTCCTTCAGTTATCAACACTGGATTACCTAAGTGTTCTCTGCTTACTATTTCAACCCACCAACATCTGTGTGCCCACCTCCCTGTATTAAACTCCCTCTGTTGAAATACCTAGTATGGTTTCTGTTCCCTGACTAGATCTTGACTGATACAGCCTAAGTTAGCCATATAGGAATCAGATGAATAAGAATGGGATCTAAAACTATAGGATATTCAAATACAGAAGGGCCTTGGAGATCACCTAGTTCAACTCTAACATATTATCAGTGGGAAAACTGAAATGCAAGAAAGGCTGACTCACTCAAGGTCACAGCTGACAGTGCCTGGCCCAGCACTAGAATCTGAGCTTCTTGACTCCCAGTCCAGCACTCTTTCTGATACATCTATTGTACAAAGTGCCACATAGCTTGCTCCTGAATTCAGAGGCAATAAAAGATGATATTCTGAACAAATTCTCAGTTTCATACCATTGATTTGTTCTGTCCAACATGTCTTTCTTATCAAGCTGTTTATCTGTCTTCAAAGAAAGAATGCTTAGGTAATAAGAAACGCAAAGTGCTATCCTTTGTCATCCTTACTGGAGGATTCAAGAAAGCTAGCCAAATAAAGCAAAAGTTGGCAAAGGGAGAATCTATTAGTTCTAGAAGCCTGTCCTTGAGAAGGTGACTCTATCTAGCATTTACTCCTAATACCTTTTATCCTCCATGGGGAAAGTGATCTAGCCCTGAGAATAGAGAGGGAGAGAAACAGAGATCAGGAAAGAAAGCAGAAAGATACATTCTCCCTGTCATTTCAGAATATATCATTTGCCTTGAGTCACTTTATTCACTCATCTACTATGTGTTTAACACCATGCTAGGTACTGTGGCAAATTCTAAAGAAACAGCAGATGCTTTATACTCAAGAACTCAACTTATCTGTAGACTGAAAAAAAAATGCACAACCTAAAAGCTAAGAATTATGTTTTATTTGGCAGACAAAACTGAGGACTTAAGCCCCGGACACAGCATCTCATATAACTCTGAAGAGGCAAGGGGGAGAGCCAGGATATACAGGAGTTTTTGCAACAAAGACCAGGTGGTCAGAACATCAAAAGATTACAGTTAATTAAAGAAAACAGGATATCTCAAGTTATGGAATTTAGCGCGTTACTATGTAAGGGGAGATGCAAGAGTCTGGGCTCTTTGAAATCACTCCCTTGCGATTGCACCTCAGCTATCCAGGGCCAGTATCCCGTGCCTCCTCATCCTGAGCTCCCTCAAGGTGCAGCACAGCGGGTGGCTGCAGCAGTTGACTGCTAGATGGCGGGCATCCTGAGTTCTCTCAGGGCTCACCACTGGAGAGGCTGTAATGTTGATGGCTTGATGGCTGCAACGTCCTTTGTTTACTGGTAAGGCAGGCCATATTTTTCATTCACAATCTATTTGTAGAGGCATTATTATATATAAATATAATCAGAAATACTGAAAGATGGCATGTAAGCACATTAGGAAATTGGGTGGCACCAACACAAGTACTTTAGAGGAGCAAGAAGGGAAAGAGCAAAGTGCACAGAGTGGAGCTTGAGCTCAGAGTGAAGGCGGTCTCGAACGTGCCTGGGTTAAAAGCCTCCTGAACCAGGAGAGCAAAGGCCCGAAGGAGCCTTTGGGAGACGAGAAGAGGAGGGTGAGTCTATAAAGAAGAACTCGATCTTCCGAATGAAAAATCGATCTTTGATACACAAATCAACAGAGGGAATGTTATAGGGAGTGCTGTCATGAAAGCAGTTTCAGGAAGTATAACCTTTCATTGGGTACTAATTTCTTGGCACTGCCATAAATTTGGTGGCAGTGAACAATAGAAATGCATTCTCTCACAGTGTGGAGACCAGAAGTCCTAAATCAAGGTGTCAGCAGGGCCACACTTCCTCGGAAGGCTCTAGTGGAGAATCTTTCCTTGTCTCATCTAGCTTCTGGAGGCTCCAGGCTTTCCTTCATTTAAGGCTGAATAACTCCAGTCTCTGCCTCCATCTTCACGTGGCTTTCCCCTCTGTATGTCTAATCTCCTTCTGCTTTTCTCTTATAAGGACACCTGACATTAGATTTTGGACCCAAGAGGATTGTCCAAGATGATCTCATCTCAAGAACCTTAACTTAATTACATATGCAAAACACATTTTTCCAAAGAAGGTCACATTCACAGGTTGGTGGTAGGGGGATAGGACATGGACATATCTTTTGAAGACCACTATTCAATCTATTACAACTAGTATTACCTGAAGCTTTTGGACACATTTTCACTTCCCCAGGCCAGAATTAAATAGTAGAAAAACAAACATCCATGGATTCTTTCCCACTCTCCTCCACTGTTAGAGAAAATTCTCCCCCTGTAACAAGTATATGACGGTAGCTAACATTTATTGCCTTTTTTCCATGTGTAGGGCACACTGTAAGCATTTTGATATATCCTATGTGAGGATTAAATTAAATCTTCATAAAAACCCCATGAGGTGGGTACCATCTTATCCTCATTTTACAGATGAGGAAATAAGGAGAGAAATGCTAAGAAAATTTGCCCCAGGTCCCACAGCTGAGAAGCAAACTGAACCAGAATTTGAACCCAGTCAGCCTAAACTTTTTCTTGACAGATTTATTGAAATATAATTCATCTAACACACAATTCACCCATCTAAAATATAGAAGCCTAGGCTTTTAGTATATTCAGAGTCATGCAACCATCACCACAATCAATTTTAGGATGTTTTCATCACTCCAACAAGAAACTTCACATGCCATTAGCTGTCACCTCCCAATCCCCCCATCCTCCAACCCCAGGCAACCATTAATCTACTTTCTGTCTCTATAGATTTACCTATTCTGGACATTTCTTTTACATAAATAGAATCATACACTGTGGTCTTTTGTGACTGGCTTCTTTCACTTAACCCAATGTTTTCTAGGTTTATCCATGTTGTAGCATGTATCAGTACTTCACTTCTTTTTATAGCCAAATAATATTCCATTGTATTAGTATTTCACATTTTATATAATTATTCATCAGTTGATGGACATTTGGGTTATGTTCACTTTTTGCCTGCCTGCACTTTTAGCTTCCATGCTATAACTACTTCTGTAATCATAAATAATTCTCTCCCCAGAAAGACCCATCATCATAAACCAAGAAGATGAAACTACTCCAAAGAGAAGTCTTCTGGAAGATAGTCTCTCAGAGATTTTTATCTATTAGAATAAATGAAAATTAGTAGTGATGGATAATTCTCTTGTTTTGTAATCCTTCTTCAATATGTTTCCACAATCTCATCTATACTAACTTGTACTCACCTGTACTAATGCATCCTTGCACTCAGCTGTAGTCATGAGTGCTACAAACATTTATTATGTCCTAACTATGTTTTAGGAATGATGAGACACAGAGACCCTAACTGACTTCCTCAAGTCCCTCAGCTCATCAGGAGCAGAGCTGGCCAAGGAATTCTCATCCTTGTGACCACTGCCTCTTTCCTTTGCACCATGGGGTATCCATTACCTGCCTGATTCCTCAGTCCTGCAACCTTCATATCTACAAGGGAATGCTTGAATTGGCTCATTTCTTTAAACTTTTCAGTATAGACAATATTAACATACATAAGAGTAGAGAGATGTAATGAGCCCACAATTCCTTTCTCTCCACTTCAAGGCAATCATCAACTCATGAGGGATCTTATTTGATCCCTCATTTGAATCAGGAATCAATCAAACCCCTCCCACTTCTCCAGTGGTGTGGTGGTGGATGCATAACAACCATCTCTCCCCTGATTTGTAGTGTGTTGGGATTTTTCTGGCCGATTTCAATTCACCAGCCTAATGGCGCTGAATGTGGTGGGGGGGAATGTTCAGGACCACAGGGCGATATAGTGCTCCCACCATACAGATTCGGTAGCTGCGGTAAGTTCAAGAGCGTAGCTAATAGTAACTGGAATAAAATATAACTAGGAAGTGGTAAGTTTTGAGGACTCACTAGCTCTATAACAATATATGTTATTTAATTGTAGGTTTAGAGAATTCAATTGTTAATAACGGCTGTTAACCAACTAGCTCACAAAATTCCTAAAAATTTAACAGCCAGCTCTTGCCGATGAGCTAGATGTAGCCCACCACTGCACTCTTCCCTTCCCAGATTACTTTTTTGTTTTTGGCTCGGCCGTGCGTCATGTGGACTCTTAGTTCCCCAACCAGGGATCAAACCCACGTCCCCTGCAATGGAAGTGTGGAGTCTTAACCACTGGACTACAAGGGAAGCCCCAGATTTTTTTTTTAATCCCAGACATTATATCATCTTATCCATAAACATTTCGACATGCATCTCTAAAAGATTAAAACTCTTAAAAAAACAGAACCACAATATTATCACACATAGCAATTTTAATAATCCCTTAATAGTCCCTAGTAATTCTTATATTTAATTGATTGATATGGCTCAGAAGATTCATCTATAATTTTCCTCTCTCTCTCCCTCTCCCTCCCCCCACCTCTATGCAACTTATTTGATTATTTGTTGAAGAAATGCAAGAGTGGGCTTCCCTTTCGGTTTCCTTCACTGGAAAAAGATCTCACCTGGTAAGAGCACAGGACATCTACAAAGTACAAAACATCTGCTCTGCGAACTCTTTTCCTATGGGTCCTTTTGGCTTAGCTCCTCAGAATGGGCTTCTACTGTTTGTGACCAATAAAGTCCTGGTCATGAAAATCCTACTCCTATAATATCAAGATGGGGAGTTTTTTCAATACTGAAATAAAATGAAAATGAAAAACATGTGTTCGGATGGTTAAAATAAAGATAGCAGCATTCCAGTCCCCACCACTTGATGGGGAATACCTACCCACACTACCAATCCCACCACTACCAAGCCCCTGTCACCTTTGTCACATTCCAAGAATAGGCAATGGAAGCAGGGCTGTGAAGCAAAAGAGGGGGCTGACTAGTTTGAGGAACAGTTGGCAGGTGACAACAGAAAGCTCAGTCTCTGAGATCTCGTTAGGAAACATCCACCTTGAAACTTCAGTTTTCTCCTTTCCCAAGGAGTTCTGTGTGGGCTGCTGGGGTTTCAGCTCCAGTTGTCACTGCAAATGCTGCTTGGCAGGAGCAAGAAGCCCAGGAAGCCCTGATGTGTTTCTGAAGATTTTCAAAAATGAACCAGCTCCTCTGCATTTTTCTTCTTCTTTTCTTCCCAAATATAGTGCCAGGAATGAAAACCTTGCTCAACCTATTTCCCAGACTTGACAGTTATGACAGTTTTATTGCAGTGCCTTATTAAAGCATAGCCATGGATTTACATAACTAAACCCAGGTCTGCTTTTCTCTCCACTGCATCTACAGCTGTCACTCACTGCAGTGTGGCAAGGTAATTCCACCTCTCTGTGTAAGTAAGAACCTGGAGGCTCGGGTGGCATCATCCCCTGGTACCAATGAATATACTCTAATGGAAACAGGCGATGAGTTTCAATGATGAGTGGAGATAAAAGGCTTCCCACCTTTCCACAGGAAGCCATTGGCCTTTTGCATTGCATCCTAGAGCTGGAAGGGACCTTGAAAATCCTCTGATACAGGGGTGACAAATTGGCAGCTTGGGCCCAATTTGGCCCACATACTTTTTAATTTGATCCTTGTAATTCGTTTGTTGGCTTTTAATTTGAATTAGTTATCAATACTTAAAATTGGGATATCCACATAAAAAGCCACATTGGGGGCTTTTCTTAAAAAAAAAAAAAAAATCACAAGCATTGGCCACCTTGGGTCTCTATCTCCCGCCTGCCAATCATCCGCTCGAGGTGGTCAGCAGCTGCTCCCTTCAGGAGATCTGCAGATACTCACAACCCTCCCCACTCTCCTTTCTCCCCTCAGCCTGCTGCACACATGCATGGGACCTTCTCAGACCCCGCAAAAATTTTAGTTTGTAACACCCTTCACATTACAGGTGAAAGAGAGAAATTCCACGGAAGTTAATAGTCAGTTAGTCACCGATCTCAGGTTTCCTAACGCCACGGCAGTAGGAAAAGCAATTTCTTTGCTGGAAGTGGCCAAAGACCTGAATTCTTTTTTCTTTTTTTTTTTTTTTTTTTTGCGGTACGCGGGCCTCTCACTGTTGTGGCCTCTCCCGTTGCGGAGCACAGGCTCTGGACGTGCAGGCTCAGCGGCCATGGCTCATGGGCCCATGCTCCGCGGCATGTGGGATCTTCCCGGACCGGGGCACGAACCCGTGTCCCCTGCATCGGCAGGCAGACTCTCAACCACTGCGCCACCAGGGAAGCCCCTCTTTTTTCTTTTTAATTTATTTTATTGAAGTATAGTTGATTTACAATGTTGTGTTAATATCTGCTGTACAGCAAAGTGATTCAGTTATACATATATACATTCTTTTTCATATTCTATTCCATAATGGTTTATCATAAGATATTGAATACAGTTCCCTGTGCTATATAATAGGACCTTGTTGTTTATCTATACATATCATAGATATGTATTATGTTCTACATATAATAGCTTGTATCTGCTAATCCCAAACTTCCACTCCAGCCCTCCCCCACCCACCTTCCCCCTTGGCAACCACAAGTCTGTTCTCTGATTTGAGCACCATCACTTACTAGCAGCAGCAGAAGACTGAACCTCTAAAGCACACGTTTCCTCGTCTGTAAAATGGGGCTTATTGTAGCATGTTGGCCACTTTACAGGGTTTATGAGGATTAATGTGTTTACAAAAGGGCTGAGACGGGTAAAAAACCCTATACAATCTTATGCTTCTTAATATTATTATTGATATTTTCATGGTAACATTTTCATTTGAAATTTTAAGCTCACTAATTACTTCATTACCCCAAAATATTAAGCGCGCCCGTCAATTCATCTCAGTGAGTATTTAATGACCCTCTACCATGGAGATGTTCCATGCGATGCAAAGCAACATACATGGGGAGATGAGATGATAAGAACACAGTACAAATGTAAGTGTTAAATGAAATGCATGGCATATAGTACATAGTACAAATAATGACCTATATGTAGCTTAAATAACATAAGATGGCTCCCACAATTACATTCCCACTTTCAAAATGCTGCACAATCCTCTTAGAAGCCTGAGATAAGAATCTTTGCATTCTCTGCACTAGCATCTAGCAGCAGCTTCATAAGCAATACCAAGTATTATATACCCAGAATGTACCAAGCACTGACCAAAGCTTTCTACATGAATTATACCATTTAATCTCTCAACAACCCCATTGGGAAGGAACTTTCTATGCATGCTTTTCCAGGAACTGAGGAAACTGAGACACACAGAGGTCAGGTGACTTGCCCAAGGTCACACAGCAAGTAAGCAACAAAGCAGGCAATCCTACTCAAGCGCCCATACTCTTCACGCTCCAGTGTAATGCCTCCCTCACTCCTTGCTCTGAACCAAGCTTATGCTACAACGTCCTTCAATTCTGCACATACACTCCCACTCCGACCCCAACTCCATGTCTCTTAAGCTCATTTCTTTGATATTTTTGACCACACCAGCACTTTCATTCCCTCTACCAGCTTCTGCCTTTCCATCTCCTGTCACAGTCAAGCAAGCCCAGTCAGCAATATTTTCCCTCCTGCCTGGACCAAATTGTTATCATTATGAAGATGATTGTTTACTCACTGATATCATCACAATAATGCTTATTAAACTCATATTACTGCTGAAAGGCAGTGTGACGTGATCTTCAGTGAGTCGTTAAGTGCAACCAACACTCATCGAAGGAATGGTAAATTAATGGTTATGATTATCAGATTCTTTTTGATGACTTCCTTGTTACCAGCAAGTATGCTGAGTAGTTATAGGACCTTAACAGTCCCTTCGCTGGCAAGCCACCACCAGCCTCCTGGAGAGTCCAAACTGTACTATGTATATGAATGTGTATATGCGAGTGGGTTTACATGCATATATATAATTATTTAAATTCTGCCTTGTTTCTTATTATGCTTATATAAATTACAACAAGATGCCATAAAATAAAAGCAGGTTAAAAAAAAAAGAAAGAAAAACAAACAGAGGATCATAAAGTGGGACCAGGAATAAAGCTTAAAATGCATAGCACTTATGCTCCCAATGGCCACAGATTTGGCTCTGAAACCTTCAAGGGCCGAAAGTGAAAAGAAAATCTTGATCATTTTCTTTTTCACAGGGTCTCTATGAAAAACCAAAGTGATTGCTATAGGAATTATAATTAATATTAACAAGACCACAAGAGAATTTTACCTGGGGAATCCTTGAAAAAAGAGACATTATAGAATGTAAATAAGCAATGATGTCAACAATAACCTTACAACACTCATAAGAGTAAGTTTCATCTATTTTCACCTACCTTCTTTGTAATTGATAGTAACATAGCTGAGCACAACTCAGAAAAGGTAGTTCTTGGAGGCAGGGTGGGCAGGGAGGTAAGGTGCACAAAGACCAAATTTATATTAATATATGTAAATACATCATCTATATAGTGTGTGTGTTCATGTTATTTTTTATATTTCTTACCAAAATATACTGATCACAAGTATATTCAATATCTGCAAATGGGCTTCCCTGGTGGCGCAGTGGTTGAGAGTCCGCCTGCTGATGCAGGGGACGTGGGTTCGTGCCCCGGTGTGGGAAGATCCCACATGCCGCGGAGCGGCTGGGCCCGTGAGCCGTAGCCGCAAAGCCTGCGTGTCCAGAGCCTGTGCTCCGCAGCGGTAGAGGCCACGACAGTGAGGGGCCCACGTACCGCAAAAAAAAAAAAAAAAAAAAAAATCTGCAAATGTAATGAAAATCCTAGTCAGCAACCAAGATTCCTACAACTAGTAAATATATCATAACTGACTAAAAGTCTGTTTCCTGACTCTGCCACTCTTAAAATTATGGTTAATGTAAAATCATTACTAGTCATAACCTAAAATCATTATTAGTTCCACTGTGTATGCACTGACTCTTATTTCCCTGGAGCTCACAGTTTTCACTATGAATAGATAGCTGGGATTAAATGCTTGGGCTTTGGAGCCCAGCAGCTTGGGTTTGAATCTTTACTACCTTTATGACTTTGAGCGACATGTTTAACCTTTTTATTGCCTTCTTTTCTTCATCTGTAAAATGGAGGCTCCTAACCACCCCCTACTTCGTAGGGTTGTTGTTAACATTAAATGTTAATACTTGTGAGGCCCATAGAACACAGTATGGGCACACAGTTTTGGGCACACACTAAGCACTGAATATTAGTTGTTGTTGGGACTTCCCTGGTGGCACAGCGGTTAAGAATCAGCCTGCCAATGCAGGGGACACGGGTTCAATCCCTGGCCCGGGAAGATCCCACAGCCGGCAGAGCAACTAAGCCCGTGTGCCACAACTACTGAGCCTGCGCTCTAGAGCCCGCGATCCACAACTACTGAGCCCTCGTGCCACACTTACTGAAGCCTGCGCACCTAGAGTCTGTGCTCCGCAAAGAGATGCACGCCCACTGCAACAAAGAGTAGCAAGAGAAAGCCCGCGTGCAGCAACAAAGACCCAACACCGCCAAAAATAAATAAATTTGTGTTTTTTTAAAGTTAGTTGTTGTTGCTGCTATTATTATTATTATTCCATGAAACTGTGTCTTAGATGATTTTCCTGTATCTTCTTCTCACTAAACAATAGCCATGAATTAGGAAGACCACGGGGGCTTTCATCTATATAGCACCTGAGAATATAATCACTAACCTCTGCTTATTCACGGTTTGTCTCCCAGTTAGACTGCAAGTCCTATAGCATCATAGATACCACCTCGTTTTATATTTGCTGAGAAAACAGAATCTCAACACAGTTAAGTAATGTCTCCAAGGTTAAACAGCTAGTGAGTGGCAAACCAAGTCGAGAAGTGAGGTCTTTTGACTTCTAGTCTAGTCCTTTTGCCATTAGAGCCTCTTGTCTTCCCACCAAACCCACTCTTTGACTCTCCTAATTATTTCCCTGTGCAATGATGACTCTCAAACACTCCTCTCCTGCCTGTACCCTTGTCCAATGCCTCCCAGCCAACTTCCTACATAACATCATCACCTGGTCATCCCACAGGCATTTCAAATTTTACTTGCCCTAATGGAACTCACTGTCCTCTTGTCTAATATGGGAACTCCTGCCTTTTCTAGCTCCACTGGTGAGGTCACCATCCACACAATAACCCTAGCAAATAACTCACATTTATCCCTACATAATCCCTCTCTCTCCCTTACCCTATACATCCAGATCCTGCTAGTGTTACTTACAAATTATTTTACAAATTTGTTCTTTCCTAATAATTCCTAAAGGACTAATTCGGTTTAAACTTTTCTCTAGACTTTTGACTTGTCTTCCTTAAGAAACCATAAGCTCTTAAAGAAAGTGGAAGAAAAACAGCATTTATTGAGCCCCTACTGCCTGCCCAGACACTCTGCTAGGAGCTTATATATTTTGTGATCACAATAACTCATATGATATCGTAATTTTACAGATGAGGAAGCTGAAGCTCACTTGACCTGTTTATAAATGCTTGGGTAATGTTTAAGAACCAGAGAAAGGACTATTGCAACAGCCTAAAGCTACTGACATCGGAGACTATTACAACCCTAAGCTCAAGGAAAAGAGGAGGGAGTAGTCACCAGTAAGTGCCCAGTTGTATGGAAAAGATCTTCCGACAGGAGCTATGGCCTTCAGGAGAAGCATGCCGCCAACCACAGCAAACTGGCAAGGAGAGAAGCAGGAGAATAAATATCTTGACTCCCTCTCCTCCTGTCCTCTGATTTCCTGCGCATACCTCCCATGGGCCAAATCCATCTGGAATCTGAAAGGCAAGGGAGCTCACATGCAAAATCCATGAGTCAGCCTCGCCAGGCACAAAACAAGGCAACAAAGAGAGGAGAGTGGATCTAGAGAGGCAAACAGAAGATATCCAGCAGAGCATACAGCTAGTAAATGATGGAGCCAGGATTTGAACCAAGTCTAGGTGACTCCACATTCCTGCCCACAACTTCATGAATTAATAATATTGTGATGTTTCCAAAAGAAGAGAATATCTTTCACATAAGGAGCATCCTGTAACTATTTACTGAACTAGACAGAATCTAATTTCATAGTCCGAGTCACCAGGGCTTCCCCTTGGAAGCTTTGTGAACTGAGTTTTCCCTCACCACATATTTTTAAGTCACTCTACCTTAGACCAAGTCAGACTTTTACTATAAAGGACTAGATGGTAAATAGTTTCAGCACTGAGAGCCATGTAGTCTCTGTCACTGCTGCTCAACTCTGCCATTACAGAGCAAAAGCAGCTACTGACAATGCTTACACAAATGGGCGTGGCTGTGTGCCAATAAAACTTAATTATGGACCCTGAATTTCTAATTTCATATTATTTTCATGCATCATGTAACATCATTATTCTTTAAATTTTTTTCAACCATTTGGAACTTTCAAAAAGCATTCTTAACTCTCAGGTCATACAGAAACAGGCAGGGGGCTGGATTTGACCCACGGCTCCTTATTTTCTGGTCCCTGCCTTAGCTAATCCCTCTGGAAGCTCCGGACATCCTCTAAGTAAGTCATCACATATATCAGGCCCTTCCTTAACTCCGTTCCTGTTTGAAAACTTAGCTGATCTGTACTTCATCTCCTTAGAGTCTTGCCAGGTGACCAGTCCTCATTTGAAGAACTAATGTGGATTGAGGGCTCATTTTGTGATTATGACCTATTCTCAACTCAGTAAGAATCATTATGGTAGCTACAATTTATTGAGCTCCTAAAATCAGCCAGTTACTGTACTAAGCACTTTACATGTACTATCTTATTTAACCCTCACAACAACTCAAATCAAAATCCAAACAGAAGTAGCACATATGACTGCAGGAAGCCAGGGCTAATAGTGGGGATAATGCCCTCTCTAAAAGGACCTTCAATGTCTAAAACCAAAAAAGGCACTGAAGTTAATGTAGAAGTATATAACTGATGACTTGGGACAGTCTCACTGTGGTCACTCAGTCATGAAGTAAAGGCATTTCTGTCTAAGGAAGAAGGTATCCTTGTCCCCCGGGGCAGATGAACTGTCAAATGCGTTTATCAATAAAGGGAAATAGCAGTGGAGCTTAGGGTCTTAAAAGTCTCATTCATGAAGTGCCAGATAAAAGACATCTGCAGGCTTCCCTGGTGGCGCAGTGGTTGAGAGTCCGCCTGCCGATGCAGGGGACGCGGGTTCGTGCCCCGGTCCGGGAAGATCCCACATGCCGCGGAGCGGCTAGGCCCGTGAGCCATGGCCGCTGAGCCTGCGCGTCCAGAGCCTGTGCTCCGCAACGGGAGAGGCCACAGCAGTGAGAGGCCCGCGTACCGAAAAGACATCTGCAATCCTTGTCCTGCCTATACTCCCAGAGAGCACAGGTGCCCCCCCTACTTTTTTTTTTATTGGAGTAGAGTTGATTTACAATGTTGTGTTAGTTTCAGGTGTACAGCAAAGTGAACCAGTTATACATATACATATATCCACTCTTTTTTTAGATTCTTTCCCCATATAGGCCATTACAGAGTATTGAGTAGAGTTCCCTGTGCTGTACAGTCAGTTCTCATTAGTTAGCTATTTTATTCGTAGTAGTGTGTATATGTCAATCCCAATCTCCCACTTTTAAAAAGTTCCCTTTATACCACTTGGCCTTTACAAGACACCTATGTTAGTATCTGTTTTCACTAACCAAAAGAAAGCCAGATGATTTTAACTTTAATAATGTAAAAAGGTGAAAGTAAGAACAGTGTTCACTGTTTGTTTTGCAAACAAAGCGGTGCGCCCAACAGCAAGAGTGGTACCACTGAGCTCCTTCCCTGGGAACTACACTCAGCATCTCAGCATCAAGCCACCATAGCTTTGAACTGTGTCTGTGAGCATCTATGCTCTCTCTGTGCATCGTTAGCAAGCTGTGCCCTAAGGTCACTGCTTCTTCACATTACGCCATTTCTGATTATGAAAGCTTTCGTACGAATGCTCTACTTTCGGAGAATGGAGGAAATCTGTATTAACTCTAGAAGTACAAAATGATAGAGTGGAAGGAACCTAAACTCTAATAGCCCTACAATCTTGGCTAAGGATATATCCTCTGGGTGATCTTGGATAAATTAGCCTTGGACCTCAGTTTACTTATAATACCTACCTTACAAAATAATGGTGAAGAGTAAATGAGATTGTGCATGAAAATGTTAGTAAAATGCCTAACTTAGAGTACCCAATAAGGTTATTTTAGGTTCTCAGTACATGGTAGGTAGGAACGGTTTCTCTTCGTCTAAGCCCAGGGACTGCTGAGCCAAGCTTTTTATTAAAAAGCTCAGAGAAAGGACCCTGGACGCTCCCTGCAGGGCTTATCCTGTGAATCTAATCAGGTCCAGGACTGCCAGATGTCCACTGAGAGCTGAGGGTAAAATTATGAGGGAGGTGGTAAGATGTGTGAAAGTGAATCTTGAATGTACTTGCACTGTCCTGTTTGGAGTTTATTCAGGGTCTTAAACTTTGAAAAGGCTTTGCACCCTGGATTTGCATCTCAGAAATTATAAAAAGTTTTATTTTGAAGTTGACAAACCCCCCTCGTCCATCCCAGGATCAATGACCTAGAAATCAGGGGCCTATGCCCAAGAATCTATTGTTCTTGGCTTCCTGAGAGAAGTCAGACTTGAGGGGACTTTATTTCTTGACTGTCCAATCCTGTTAGTGGTGTCAGCCTACTCCATCTCACACCCCATTACCTACCTGTTTCCCACATTCACTTTTACTACATAATAATCATTACAGGGACTTCCCTTGGTGGCACAGTGGATAAGACTCCATGCTCCCAATCCAGGGGGCCCAGGTTCGATCCCTGGGTCAGGGAACTCGGTCCCACATGTATGCCGCAACTAAGAGTTCACAGGCCACAATTAAGGAGCCCGCATGCCGCAACTAAGGAGCCCACCTGCCACAACAAAGGAGCCCACGTGCCGCAACTAAGACCCGGTGCAACCACAATAAATATTTTTAAAATGAATAAATAATCATTACAAACATACCTTCACTGCCCATTTTAAGCTACTTACAAGCAGGGAGGACCACAGCTTGTCCTTCTATGACATCATACACCTTGACACAGTAAATAGAAGGCCGTGAATGCCCAGCTAAAGAGTGTGAATATTATCCTAGAAAGAAGAGAAAAGCCACGGACAGTTCTGTAGTAGAAAGTAATAGCGTGATAGAAGCAGTAAATTTTAGGAAATTTTCTCTGGCAGCACATACTTGAAACATTGGAAAGAGGGAAAATAAAAGAATAAAGAAATTGAAACTTAGAAGACCAGTTAAGAGGTAATTATAATTAATCAGGCCTGGGATAGAAAGGGTCCAAACTACAGTTATGGCAACAGACAGAAAGAGGAAAGGATATTCTTAAAACACATTCTGAAGACAGTGAACACCAGTGTTCTCTGGGATACGAACCATGGCTGAGTCATCTTTGTGACAACATATACCCAGGGGTGATACACATCAGCATCCACCAGTGCAGCTGTATCAGCTATTAGTATACTGAAACACTTTTATACTTATGAGTAAAAAGTAGCCCCTTACTTAAAACCACCACCCATTCATCCCCATGCCTACCCCACCATCCCAGCACCCCCCTGGAATTTTCCAAAACTACACCCCTTCCCAGTTAGCAACCAAATAGTTTATGCCTGACACAGGATAAGGCTTTGAGAACGTTGTTCCTATGTCAAAGCTGATATTCTTTCTGATTGGTCAGTCCTCTTGTCAATTGTTATATATATGTAATATCATGCCTTCATATGCACAGTCAGCCTCTGGTACATAGTAAGTGATGAAGGAAAGAAGGGAGCGAGGAGGAAGGAGAGAAGAAAAGAAGAAGGATAACTGGTTGGATATGGGAAGAAACAAAGGAGTTTTATACAACTATAGTCATACAGACTGATGTGGCTATACAATTATAGCTTTCTTTCAGAAAAAAGAGAAGCAGAAGGAAGAGTTAGTTTGGGAGCAAGATGACTATGTTCTCTTAAAAATAAACTGCATTTGAACAAAAGCTCAGCTGAGAGAAATAAAATTATAAAGGATTGGTTGAAAGCTGTTCAGTCTATTCATTCCACTCTGTTTGAAAATCTACCCCGTGGAGAGTCCAGGACAGCAGAGAGCTGTGAATTTCATGAACAGCCTTTAAGAAACTCCTTTAGACCCTTAGGGGCCAGTGGCTGTGCTCCTCCTGAGAAGCTGGCTTGCTTTTATCATATGGACAATGAACTGTGTAACCGGCAGGGTTTCCTATTTAGTCTTGTAAAACCAAATCTGTGGTCTAAAAATAGCACGTGTGCCTCATGGGGCTCCACTTTACGGCCCTATCCTTGTTTTTTTTATTTTGTCCTACCTTCCTCTAATCTGTTTTCCTGCCATATGACATCCACGTAAGCAGATTTAAATCCTTTTTAGAACAAAGAGGGGACTAAGTTAACTCATACTGAGCTTGAAACTGAAGGTGGACTATTCCAGTGGATATACCCAATTGATATAAATGTTTAAAATCAGCTGTTCTTTGGGTTCCAGTCCATGAGAGGCACTGTGAGAGTTGTACAGACATAGAAGACATGACTTCATGCGGCTTACAGTCTTTGGGAGCAGAAAGATAGGCAAACATCAGAAGAGATGCACAACTCCTCCTCGACTGGATTTGATTAATTGCAGGGTGAATGGTATCAGTAGTGATTACTTGAAGGAGAGGGGAAAGTCCACATTAGTCACTCCTAGTGTTCCTTGCATTTAAAATGCCCCTTGGTGCTGCTATGGAATAGAAGGATGGGCATTCTGAGCCTTGGTGTTCAATGTCATTCAGTACGTTAGCGCTCTGTGGTGGGACTCTCTCAAAACGTGCAGATGAACATCACCCTTATTTATCTGGGGTTTTTGTTTTGTTTTAAACAGATGCCTCACTGATTTGATTACCTGGCTATTCATTCTCCAATGGCATACAGTAGAATGGGAAGGCAAAGAAAATCCAAAGAGTGAGCCCAAAGAAAAGACAAGAATGGATTGATTTCCAGAATATACCAACTATTTGAAGCAGTCACATGTCATCAACACAAATTATCAGCAAGGTGATTAGAGATGGATGATATGGTGAAAAAAGATAAAGAAAACCTATATTTGTCTCTAAATAGCTATCACCTCTCTAGTCCTCATTGCTTTATTTGTGAAAAGGAAAAGAAAATCCTTGCCACGTACTCACTGAAGTTAGACCTAATGAGTATCTCCCAGGTAGGCAGCATCATGTCAGCAGTCAGGATTATGGAAGGATAAGATATGGTCTCAGCCCCATGGGGTTGTGTGTGTCCCATGAAAGAATTCTTTAAAAGCACTTGGGAAAAGTACCAAATGCAACACATGCCCAAAGATCTACTATTCGGACGGAAACAGACAGGTTCTTTAAGGTACCTTCAACAAGCTGAGGCAATTTCAGATCAGGAGAGGAAAATAATTTTGAAGCCCATGACTCCTAAAAGTTCAGAGCTAGAAATCTTCTTAGAAGCCCTATGCAAATGTGTAGCTCCCCACGAATAGATGGAGAGATACCACCCAACTAAAGGACCATTTAGCTCACCAGAACAAGTTTGAATTCCAGGATTGCCCCTCTCTAAGCAAAAACGTGCCAAGGTCTCTAGTCTCATTCTACACTCATACATACTTTGCTTCCACACCCAGAGAGCCCTTCCTACTTGTACCTATGTCCTCAGCAAGCCCTAAAGGGATGCCAGGAAGTGGCCCAGTCAAAAACAGTCACCTAGAGAGTGTCCAGCCCTGAACACAGAGCTGAAACAAACTCTTGAAGGTCCAGGACCATGGACACCACTGAGGCCACAGCCAGCAAACAAGCAGACTCAAAACAGGTGGTAGGCACTCTGAGAGGGTATGTAAGGGTGACAACTATTGTCCTAACAAGACATTTATATATCCTCCATTTCTCGGGGCAAAACCCAGAGTCATCCTTAACTCTTTTCATTCATAACCTACATCCAATCCATGATTAAAATCTGCCACCTCTGCCTTCAAAATAGCCCCAAAATCCAACCATTTCTCACGACCTCCACTGAGACAACCCTAGTCCAAGCTACCATCATCTCTCCCCAAATTACCACAAAATTACAAACTGGTCACCTTGCCCCCAAAAGTCTGATCATGTCGCTCCTCTACTCCATACCCGCCAGGTTCTCCCATCATTGTAGGGACTCAGGAGCACTGAGGGGGACAGTGATCTAACAGTGGGGAGTGGCAGCATTGGCCATGACAGTCCAGAAGCCAACCTGTCACAGAATTCAGTTCTGTCATTGTGACCTTTGTCACTTGGCCATGAGGGACTGCACCACCTTCAAAAGCCACATTGAAAAGGCCATATATGACAAACCCACAGCCAACATCATCCTCAATGGTGAAAAACTGAAACCATTTCCACGAAGATCAGGAACAAGACAAGGTTGCCCACTCACCATTATTATTCAACATAGTTTTGGAAGTTTTAGCCACAACAATCAGAGAAGAAAAAGAAATAAAAGGAATGCAAATCGGAAAAGAAGAAGTAAAGCTGTCACTGTTTGCAGATGACATGATACTCTGCATAGAGAATCCTAAAGATGCTACCAGAAAACTACTAGAGCTAATCAATGAATCTGGTAAAGTAGCAGGATGCAAAATTAATGCACAGTAATCTCTTGCATTCCTATACACTAATGATGAAAAATCTGAAAGTGAAATTAAGAAAACACTCCCATTTACCACTGCAACAAAAAGAATCAAATACCTAAGAATAAACCTACCTAAGGAGACAAAAGACCTGTATGCATAAAATTATAAGACACTGATGAAAGAAATTAAAGATGACACAAATAGATGGAGAGATATACCATGTTCTTGGATTGGAAGAATCAACATTGTGAAAATGACTCTACTACCCAAAGCAATCTATAGATTCAATGCAATCCCTATCAAACTAGCACTGGCATTTTTCACAGAACTAGAACAAAAAGTTGCACAATTTGTATGGAAACACAAAAGACCCCGAACAGCAATCTTGAGAAAGAAAAACGGAGCTGGAGGAATCAGGCTCCCTAACTTCAGACTATACTACAAAGCTACAGTAATCAAGACAATATGGTACTGGCACAAAAACAGAAATATAGATCAATGGAACAGGATAGAAAGCCCAGAGATAAACCCACGCACATATGGTCACATTATCTTTGATAAAGGAGGCAAGAATATACAATGGAGAAAAGGCAGCCTCTTCAATAAGTGGAGCTGGGAAAACTGGACAGCTACATGTAAAAGAATGAAATTAGAACACTCCCCAACACCATACACAAAAATAAACTCAAAATGCATTAAAGACCTAAATCTAAGGCCAGACACTATCAAACTCTTAGAGGAAAACATAGGCAGAACACTCTATGACATAAATCACAGCAAGATCCTTTTTGACCCACCTCCTAGAGAAACAGAAATAAAAACAAAAATAAACAAATGGGACCTAATGAAACTTAAAAGCTTTTGCACAGCAAAGGAAACCATAAACAAGACGAAAAGACAACCCTCAGAATGGGAGAAAATATTTGCAAATGAAGCAACTGACAAAGGATTAATCTCCAAAATTTACAAGCAGCTCATGTAGCTCAATATCAAAAAAACAAACAACCCAATCCAAAAATGAGCAGAAGACTTAAATAGACATTTCTCCAAAGAAGATATACAGGTTGCCAACAAACACATGAAAGAATGTTCAACATCACTAATCATTAGAGAAATGCAAATCAAAACTACAATGAGATATCATCTCACACCAGTCAGAATGGCCATCCTCAAAAAATCTACAAACAATAATTGCTGGAGAGGCTGTGGAGAAAAGGGAACCCTCTTGCACTGTTGGTGGGAATGTAAATTGATACAGCCACTATGAAGAACAGTATGGAGGTTCCTTAAAAAACTAAAAATAGAATTACCATATGACCCAGCAATCCTACTACCGGGCATATACACTGAGAAAACCATAATTCAAAAAGAGTCACGTACCACAATGTTCATTGCAGCTCTATTTACAATAGCCAGGACATGGAAGCAACCTAAGTGTCTATCGACAGATAAATGGATAAAGATGTGGCACATGTATACAATGGAATATTACTGAGCCATAAAAAGAAACAAAAGTGAGTTATTTGTAGTGAGGTGGATGGACCTAGAGTCTGTCATACAGAGTGAAGTAAGTCAGAAGGAGAAAAACAAACACTGTATGCTAACACATATATATGGAATCTAAAAAAAAAAAAAAAAAAAAGGTAATGAAGAACCTCGGGGCAGGACGGGAATAAAGATGCAGACTTACTAGAGAATGGACTTGAGGACACGGGGAGGAGGAAGGCTAAACTGGGACAAAGTGAGAGAGTGGCATGGACATATATACACTACCAAACGTAAAATAGATAGCTAGTGGGAAGCAGCTGCATTGCACAGGGAGATCAGCTCGTTGCTTTGTGACCACCTACACGGGTGGGATAGGGAGGGTGGGAGGGAGGGAGACGCAAGTGGGAAGAGATATGGGGATATATGTATATGTATAACTGATTCACTTTGTTATAAAACAGAAACTAACACACCATTGTAAAGCAATTATACTCCAATAAAGATGTTAAAAAAAAAAAAAAAGCCACATTGAGCACACAGAGCCCTGAGGTCCTAAAGGGAGAGCTGATCATTTCCTGTAAAAAAAAAATACAAAAGATGGCAGCTCCAGCTGAGCAGATGCTCAACTTTGTCACTGACAGCAAAATTGTCCTCGGCAAGGTCCAAGTAGTCTCCCCTTTGACTGCAGCCCACCTGTATGATGGTTATTATTCACCTACCCCAATACATCAATGAATCAACATCCCCATTAGATGCTCCCCCTGCCTTCAGAGCTCAAAAAGAAAAAATAAAACGAGAGACACAAAAAAACAGTTTATCATTATAAAAATAAGCAAAAAAAAAAATCTGATTTTCCAAATCCTCTTGGTGCCTCCCTCTGATTCACCAGGACAGACAGATTCAAGCCACCTTTGGCCAAAAAGAACCTGTGGAGACTAGAGAAAAAGATGTGGAATTTTAGGTCAAATTGAAACTCTTAAATTCCTTTTAAGAGTCCAGTATAAAAACTCATTGTTTTTAAAGGCCATACCTGGAAATCCAGCAGTTAGTTAAGAAGTAGAACTAGTTGTAAAGTTAATATTACTAGGCGCTGGGGATAGAAAGATGAATAAGACATGGCCCTTGCTTTCACAGAGATGACAGGTGAGATAATAAGAAAATCATCACACTAGAGTATAACAAGTACTAATAATGGAAAAACATACAAGATGCTATGAGAACAGAGAGAGTAATTAACTGGGGCAGAGATAAAGGGCAAAGAGGGAAGCAGGCAAATCATAGCAGACGTCTAGAGCAGTTGTCCTTTTGAGTTGATAAACTAATTAGTGCTGCTACAGTGCAAATGGCCTATATGTGAATGCTTACGGCAGTATTACTCATACCCCCAAAACTGGAAACAGCCCAAATGTCCATCAACTGATGAGTGGATAAATAAAATGTGATACGTCCATACAATGGAATATTTATTCAGCCGTAAAAAAGAATGAAGTGCTGATACATGCTATGGCAGGAATGAACCCTGAAAATGTTATACTAATGAAACGAAGCCAGACACAAAATACTACATATTGCGTGACACCATTTATATGAAATCTTCCAAATGGGCAAATCTACAGAGGATGTAGATTAATGGTTGCCTAGGGCTAAAGTTTTGGGGGAAAGGAACATGTTTGGTTTTTGGGGGGGTTTTTTGAGAGTAATGAAAATGCTCTAAAATCAGTTGTGTTGTGGAGGCACAACTCTGTGAATATATTAAAAACCACTGAATTGTACCCTTTTAGAGGGTGACTTATAATGTATGTAAATTCCATTTCAATAAAAAAATTTTAAGTGCGAATGGCCTTTCATGCCTGATTTATTAGATGTTCTACGCCCTGGTGCAGGGACTTTCAAAGCCTCGCCTCAAAGGTCTCAGAAATGTGGGTACTTTCAATGAACACGAGGAGCAAAGGAGACACTGAGGTCACCAGGGTCTCCTGCTCTGCGCGTGCCACGAGTCTGCCAGCACAGCCCTGGGCCGGATCAGGCTGCCTTTCTCCTCACCAGCATCCTTCTGTTCCTATGACAGTTTGTATTAGTATTATTTTGAGGCCCTCAGAGACATCCCTCTGTGAGAAAGGCATTAGTCATGTGGAACAGCAGGCTGGAAATATTAAAATGCTCATTACTGCATGGAAAAATGATCTCAGACGAATTCTTAACTGGACGTTTGATTAAATACGAGTCTGATATAATCTCTCCTCTTTTTGACAATGATTCCAATATGCTGCCATCTGCAGAATACCTCTTTCTCTCTAAAAACAAGTTCTTGCCTGGATAATATAGTCAATGAAAAACCAGGAGAGCCATATGTCACAATAAATGCATACTGCGTTCCATGCTCTCTCCTCGCTACTATTTTTCATGCCTGTCACTAGCTGTGAGTGTTTGTTGCTCCAGATGATTTCCTTTGAAGATATGCTGGATTCAAATTCAATCAGAAGGGGAAAGGAAAAACACAGCAAACAGCTAGATTCCGAACATGGCCCAGGAGGTCTTTAACCATGGTTCCCCTCTCCTGCTACTTGAAAGGAATGGGCTAAAATTGCAGAAGGCTGGACAATTCTGTGGGCTAAGCAGGGCCCCCAGGAGTCAAAGCGTCAGACGGAGTCCTCCAAGTTCATACAATAGACACTCCAGTTAATTTTCTTATCTAACCCACACTCTTTCCCAGAATATCTTTCCTGCAGTCTTTCTTAAGCGGACAGGGACCCACGTGAGGCCACCTTTTAACATGCCTGATTGGAATAGAGGAAATGCCTGGGCCGATGAAATTTTCTCTCCTGATAATGTGAAATTGGGACAAAGAGACGATATATAGTGAGTTGACTTTGGATGTGGGAGTCTAAAGGTCACATTTGGTAGGAGGGAGGGGGAACAGCTGGGCCAGTCATTTCCTAACTTGTCCAAGAGGCAGCAGAGAAACCCACCTGCAGGGGAGAGAAGAAAGCCAAGAGAAGAAAGAGGCTGAGAAAACAAAGAAGCAGTGATCTCCCTAACTCTGGGTTTCTCAGCACTATTGACATTGGGGCCAGATAATTCTTTGTTGTGGGGGGAATGTCCTATGCATTGTAGGAGGTTTAGCTGCATCCCTGGCTTCTGCCTACTAGATTTCTGTAATACATACTCCTCACCCCGGTTGTGACAAAACTATGTCCATACATTGCCAAATGTCCTGTGGGGAGTAAAATTGCCTGGGTTGAGAACTACTGCCCTAACTAGACAGACATTGATTTACACTTCAACCACCACGAATCAGGGCAAAACGCAGAGTCAGGCTTCACTCCTTTCTTTCATACCTTGCCTCCAATCCATGATTAAAATCTGCCACCTCTGCCTTCAAAATATCCCCAGAATCCAACCATTTCTCAGGATCTCCACTGCAAGAACTCTAGTCCAAACCACTATCATCTCTACCTGAATTACCCCAGAAGTCTCCTAACTGGTCACCCTCACTCTACCCTTGCCCCCTTCAGAGCTTTTTCTATGCAGCAGCCAAAGACAGCCTTTTAAATGAAAGTCTGAAATGAACTTATTTACATAACAGAAGCAGAGTGACAGATGTAGAAAACAAACTTACGGTTACCAGAGGGTAAGGGCGGGAGGGATAAATTGGGAGATTGGGGCTGATATATACACACTACTATATACTTATAAAATAGATAGCTAATAAGGACCTAGTATATAGCACCGGGAACTCTACTCAACATTCTGTAATGGCCTATATGGGGAAATAATCTCAAAAGAGTGGATATGTGCATATGTATAACTGATTCACTTTGCTGTGCACCTGAAACTAACACAACATTGTAAATCAATTCCAATAAAAATTTTTAAATGAATAAACAAATAAATAAAATTCTGATCACATCACTCTTCCACCCCAAACGCTCCAAGGCCTCCCGTCATTGTAAGGATCAGTCAGAGCCCTTCCAATGGCCTACAGGACCCTTCAAGATCTTTCCCCCAGTTCTCCCTGTGACTTCAGCTCTTACTGTTATCCCTCACTCTTCCTCTCCAGTCTCATGAACCTCCTTGCTGTTCCTCAAGCACAGTCCTGCCTCCAGGCTTTTCCACTTGCTGTTCCCTCTGCCAGGAATGCCCTTCCCCCAGATATGTGCCTGGCTCGCTCCCTTGTGTCATTCAGATCTCTGCTCAAATGTCACCGTATCAGAAAGTCTTTCTGTGATTGCCCTAGTTAAACAGGCAATCCGTTCTCTATCTCCCTTAGCTTACTTTACCCTTAGGCTTGCAAGGTTTTTTATGTTAAAATGAAATCTTGCCAGTAACCCCTAATATATCTTCTAACTTGCAAAGAAATACCTTTGGAAGGCAGACAGAAATGAAAACTTAAGGAAACTGAAAACTAGGGCTATATACCAACCTGTTACCAGAAACTGGAAATTTTTCCCACTAATAACAAAGACAATAAAACTAGATACTCCTGTATCTCCCAGAAACATAGTCTGTGTAGTTGAAAATAAGTAGATGGTCTTACCCTCCTTCCCCACATTCTGCTCCCTGATTTAACCAAGAATTTACTGTGTAAATATCAAACATTAAAAAACTGTCCAGGGACTTCCCTGGTGGTCCAGTGGTTAAGAATCTGCCTTCCAATGCAGGGGACGGGTTCAATTCCTGGTCAGGGAACTAAGATCCCACATGCCACAGGGCAGCTAAGCCCACATGCCACAACTACAGAGCCCACACGCTCTGGAGCCCACACGCCACAACTAGAGAGAAGCCAACGTGCCACAACTAGAGAGAAGCCCGCACACCACAACTAAGACCCTGACGCAGCCAAAAAAACAAATTAATTAATTAAATAAATATTTTTTTAAAACTATCCAAAATGCCTTAGAATTATGAAGATATCTAAGACTTTATTAATAGTCACCATAGCAGTAACTACAATGGCACCCTGCAGTTGAATGCTTTCACTTCTGAAGCACATTCTCACATGGGATCTCACATTACCCTCTCGATTACACCAAGACAGGAAGAGGAAGATTTGCTTCCCCATTTGATAGCTTTTAAAAAGCCTATTAGGCAGGGACTCAGACAAAAACAGAGATTTCCTCAAGATATTCAACTTGAAAAGACCTTCCTAAAGGGATTATTTACTAAGGTACACAAAGATCAGGGAAACACCAAGGGTGGATGAAGTACCCAGCAACTACCAAAAGGGGGCGCCACTACCACCTCTAGGCTGGAAGGTGCAAAGGGAGCTCTGCGAGAGCCCCAGGTGTGCAGATGTGGCTGCTCAGGGGAGATGCAGTCAAGGAGAATGGAAGCCACCCCTACAGACATGGCAACCAACCAGGCAGGGAAGGGAACCCAGCAGGCTGAACCCAGCAGGAAGTCAGCTGGCAAGGAAACCCAAGTGATGTGGTCTACCGAAGTCAGCCTCCTAAGGCACAGAGCAGGGTGGAAAATGGATCTGCAAGAGCAAAAGGCCAGTAAAGAAAAGCTGCAGACTTACCTAAGCTTGTATAGTTAGCCAGCCTCACCCTATTGCCAAGGAAGGATCCCAAATACACATCCCTAGCAAAGGAGTGAGCAGTTCCGGAGGACTCGGCACCATCAGAGGTAGGGTGGTAAACTCTAGCCTTTGAGGTACGACTAGACAATGGTCCTGTTTGATTAAGTGCCCACATAGAGCAAAAGCTGTGAATTTATAATTGAAATGACCTTCCTAGCCAAACGGGCAAAAATTTGAAAACTGCTAGGCCAGCCAGGAAAGATTCAGGTCTAAGAAGAGTTGATTGATACCTTTCCTCAGGACACCAGTACCACTCCAGGTTGTAGTGTAGCCCTGACAGTTGGGTTTTTTTAGCTTTTGTTTTTCCTTTTTCTTTTCTGAATGCAAGTGCCTGACAAGCTTTGATTGCCAAGTATCCATTTCAAAGAGGCATCCACTTCAAAGATGGCTATCTCAAGTAAACACTTTGCCAGACACAGGACTAAAGAGCCAGGCCCAGCTCCCTGCATGGAAGCGCCTTTGTTTTAGAGATCATGTCTGATTTAAATAACTGACCATTTGGATTACTTGGGGGTTTTTTCTCTTCCTGTACTTTAAATTCCTGCTCTTATGTTTTAAATTCACCAATAAAGAGTTAGCCTCAAAACCCCACCCTTGACCCCAATAAAAACAGAACCCCAGGCCCATTCTCTCCTTCTCTCTTTCTTTCTCTCTGTCCCTCTCTCTCTCTTTATACCCATGACCTCACGGTGTGGCCCCAGGTGAGCTATGTAATTTCCAGGTCTTCTAAGTGATAAACCTTAATTTTTTCAAAGTTCCCTTATTAAGAAAGGCATCTTGCAATCATAATAAGAACCACAAAGGCCAGTCCAACCACATCACTGATTACTGACAGGCAGAGACTAGCATAAAACAATCGGTGTAGTTGGCAGGATTGCATGATTGCCCTTGCAATTAAGTGAAGGCCATCGCTCTACCTGCAACTTGCGTACTAATGAGCTAACTCAGTTACCAACACCACCTGCCTGTTGAGGGTCTATTGGACTCTTATATGCTTTCTCAGATTGGCTCTGTTGTGTGTTGCCTGTGGTATCCAACCCAAAATGTCACAGCTGCTATAATAATCCAGTGATGTCCCCAGAGCAGTGTGATCAAGACCATAAGATCTAATGAGATGATAAGACCACTAAGTAGAAAGACCTTAATTGACTATTTATGTGCATAAGAGTCCTCCATGCCTCAAGGCGAAAGGGAGCTAAGGAGGGTGAACTGGATCCCAAGGCTATTGTCACCACGGAGTCAGTGGGTCATGCACAGACTATGTGTCCTAACCCAGAACAGTGAAATAGCCTTGCAACCAGAAACCAATGGCACCAGCAGAGGGAAAATATAACAGAGGTCTACAGCCTCTGTGTCACCACTTCACTCACTACTGTTGCTCTTCATCTGACCCGATAGGACATGATAGGTCTAATCCTGGCATTATGTTACTTTAAAAAAAAAAAATGTCTTGGACCGGTAGTGTCAGCACTTCCTAAAGAACTCTGAGGGGGTACCCAGCTCCTTGATAAAGGCAAAAACCCCAAGGACACTTCCTGGGTGTTATTCAATGCCATGTATACCAAGATTCTAAGACTCTGATACTATGCTCGAGAGGCCAAGGGGCTTTTCCCAAAGACCCTGTGCATATTTGATAATGGAAGCAGACCCCAATGCCAGAGAGATCTCCTGGGACACCCTGGAAAGGGAAGTTGCCACCTATGAAGGGGGCTCACAGTGACAGCATCCAAAATGATGTCAACACATAAGATTAAGGTGGGGGGGGGCGGGGAAACAAGTAGAAACTGAGATCAAAAAACTCTACATAAACTGAAATTCAAACATTTTTTAAAGATTTTATGTAGGAGAGAGGAAGGAGGGAGGGGAGAGAGGGGAACTAACTGGCTACTGCAGGTTTCTTGTTTGTTTGTTTGTAATATTCTCTGAATTGTCACTCATGGCTGCCACAGTGCATCAACTGACTGGTATCTCTAAAGACTTGAAAATCCATAAAGATTCATTCAGGCTACATGCTTGTTTCCTCCGAGATACCACAGATCCTGAGTCCCCTCAGTTTTCCCCTGAATGAGGCAAAACTAAGAAACATACCTCACGAGGTATTCCTGCCACCAAGGGAAAAGCTGA
This sequence comes from Globicephala melas, assembly GCF_963455315.2. NCBI lineage: Eukaryota > Metazoa > Chordata > Mammalia > Artiodactyla > Delphinidae > Globicephala > Globicephala melas. The sequence goes on from NC_083329.1 coordinate 67,946,250, forward strand.
CAGGGTTTTAAAGGCCTCTGGGAGGAGGAAGAAGGAAATGGGAAAGCAAAGCCTTCTAGAGCCACTGACATTTGTACCATGGCCCTCCCTCTCCTCATTTGGATATTTATTGCCTGGCACCATGCCCATCCTTCTGCCATAGTGATCACTGCTAAGGCTCACAATGAAAGGAAAACGTTAAGATAAAGCTCATCTCCTGCTGTGCAAAACTGGATTTACCACTACCATGACCACAGTGACCCAAATGACCCCCCCCTTCATTTCCAGCCCTCAAGAGGCCCCATTGGGCCCTGAGCCCAGAAAATTATTCTTTACAGGGTGCTCTCCCTACTTACAGGGCGGCGCTACTACATTTTAATTGGGACTGCCAAAACCATCCAAAAGGTACAGAAACTCCTGAGAAAACTTACATTTTCTTTCTCTGCCACATAAAAATGTAAATCTTACCATGTCTTTGAAATGTAAACACCCCAGGAGGTAACTAAAACTGGCTTGAGACTAAAGGAAAAAAACAAAAAAGTGGAAAGAGTCCTTTTTAAATGCAAACTGCTGAAAGGACTCTCTTGCCCAAACTCTAAACAGCCTCCTTAAGACTGCTTGTCAAGAACAAATACAAATCTTAAAAGTCTTTGTTATAAAGCAGAAACTAACACACCATTGTAAAGCAACTATACTCCAATAAAGATGTAAAAAAAAAAAAAAGTCTTCCTCATAAACAAAAACTTTAGCCATCTAGGCAGGAAAACTTAACTCATTCCAACTGTTATTTATAAACTAGTGAATTTTATATTGTAATAACTGATTCAAAACTAAAATTTTTAACAATATATGAAGGAAAAAATCTCACTGGCAAATAAGTAATAAAAGTAGTGGATCAACCACTTAAAAGCTAGTATGAAGGTTAGACAACAAAAGTCATAAAATCAATTATAACTACAATAAAGAGTTAAAGGATACACATACAGGTGTAAAATATGACAACTTAAAACATAGGGGAAGGAGTAAAAAATGTAGAGATTTTAGAATGTGTTTGAATTAAATGACTATCAGTTTAAAACAAATAGATATATATACAGGTTAATATATATGAACCTCACGGTAACCAAAAACCTACAATAGATATACAAAAAACAAAGAGAAAGGAACTCTTTAGTGTTTCATAACACTAAAGAAAATCATCAAACTACAAGGAAACAGACTAAACGAAGAAGAAAAGACCAGAGAAGACCTACAAAACAACCAGAAAACAAGAAACAAAATGGCAATAAATACATACCTATCAATAATCATTTTAAATATACACGGACTAAATGTTCCAAATAAAAGACACAGATTGGCTGAAATGATTTTTTAAAAAGACTGGTCTATATGCTGCTCACAATAGACTCACTTCAGAGTAAAAGACATACAGAGACTGAAAGAGAGACAATGGAAAAAGATATTCCATGCAAATGGAAATGAAAAGGAAGCTGTAGTCATATCAGACAAAATAGATTTTAAAACAAAATCTTTAACAAAAGACAAAGAAGGGCATTAAAAATGATAAAGGGATAAATCCAAAAAGAGGATGTAACATTTGTAAACCCATAAGCACCTAAATACATAAGCAAATATTAATAGACATAAAGGGAGAAACTGACAGCAATACAATAATAGTAGGAGACGTTAACACCCCAACCTACATCAATGGACAGGTCATCAGACAGATAATCAATAAAGAAGCAGTGGCCGTAAATGAAAAGAGAGAAAGAAAAAGAGGAAATCTTGTGTGGTCAACTTGGCTAGAAATTGAATTGTTATTATAAGAGTGTTTTTAATTGAGCTTTAATACCAATAGTCTACTTATGTAAAACTAAAAATTTTCTTCATCTGCTAAAGGGACAAAGTGTAATTGGATCACTGGTCTGCTCTTGATAAATGATTATGAAAAGTTTTTTCCCCCTTTCTTTCTCTTGGGTAATCTATTTGGAAAGCACAGATTTTTGTGTCTAACAAAAATAACTTACTGTGATTTGTGTTACCTTTATCATCAGGTCTTTATTTACTTAAGTAAGCCTAGCCTTCTCAATATTAAGAGCTAAGGTTTGCCCAGAACTATGTGACTTTCTGTAGTTGCCTTTAAAATCTTTGTCACTATTGTTAAATGGATAACTAAATATTGTTTCAGAGTGACCTATGATCCTATTTGACCAGGTATTTTAAAACCTCTGATATTTTTGACAAACTTCCCAATGTCAAAATCTAAATAAAGTCTTTTTTTTTTAACCTCAAACTAACTTTGAAATTTTCCAGGGGGCCCCTGGAACACTTCAAAGATTTATTCTCTCTCCTTATAAAAAAGGGAGATATCGGGCTTCCCTGGTGGCGCAGTTGTTGAGAGTCCGCCTGCCGATGCAGGGGACGCAGGTTCGTGCCCCGGTCCGGGAAGATCCCACATGCCACGGAGCGGCTGGGCCCGTGAGCCATGGCCGCTGAGCCTGCGCGTCCGGAGCCTGTGCTCCGCAACGGGAGAGGCCACAACAGTGAGAGGCCCGCGTACTGCAAAAAAAAAAAAAAAAAGGGGGAGATATCATACTAATTAGACTTATTTGATATGCTATATCACATGGGAAGCACTGTCAAATAAGAAGTAATACAAAGCCTTCTTAATGTTGTGTTTTATAGGTGTATGTTATAAATGTTTCAGAAATTATGTGAAATTCCTGGAAATCAGTATGTCCTGGTATAATGTTATCAGTCAAAATTCCAGTTATCTTAAAATGTCATCAAAATAACGAAATTTCCTTGTCAATTCCAGTATAATTAATCAGATATCTAACAATAGTCACTTTTAAGTCTTTTGTCATTTACAGACAGTTGTGCTTTTACAAAAGTGTTCCTGCAAAAATGCTTCACCTTCAAGAAGACTCTCAGCAAAGACTCTAGGATACAGGTTTCTGATGACTTTAAAATTATAAACCTGAAAGGGGTAAAAATTTCCAAAACTAACAGGGGAAAAAGCTAGATTCAAGCAGAACAAGTATTAACTACATGGGACTGAATGAACTGAAGAGGACGACTGTGATTTTCTATGACTCTTTATTGCTGATTCTTTAATCTTTCATTTTCCAGATTATAAGGAAACTTTCTTCTTAAGCCATGACTTAAGAAACTTTCTTCTTAAACTACAACTTAGAGCAACTTGGTAAATTATGCCTTTGTAAGCAGAATTGAACCATTTATCTTTTTCTCCCTACCTAATCCCTCTAGAATTCTAAAACTCTTAGTGAGTACTCTTATTTTCATGGCCATATAGTTATTTGCCTAAGTTCAATAAGAATCTGTTTTCCTTGTAACAAGACACAATCGAAAACATTGGTTGTATTGCCAAGGTTTTGCTTGAAATGTCATATTTGAGAAGAGACATACGTAGACTCAGACATGACCAGACAGCTTTAAGGAACTAAGACTGACTTTATGGAGCCAATACAGTCTCCTGGAGAAAAAGCCTAGCACCTCGATTACAGGGTTCCCAGCAGCCTTAGCAGGTGAAGAAGGAGGTTACTTCCTGGCTTGTGCAGGAATCTCAGGATATTTAGCAGACCTTGAGAAGGAATTTACCTAAATCTATTGCAGGCGAGTCTGATGGCACATAGTTGGCTTGGCTTAGTATCCTGACCTCGAGACGTATTTAAAAGTTCAATCTGAGACTCCTTATGAAAAGTTCCAGAAAAGCCAATTTAAAAGAGCCTGTATGGTCAATCACTATTCTTGCTGCACTCATGTAAATAACCAGGCCAAGTTTAATGAGATAAGACTTACTTTACAAACAAATTAGTCTCGTTTTGTATTATCTCTGACAGAAATTGGGGTGATTGTAGAGAGAAAATTTTCATTTCATTAGAAACCATAATATACCTTTGTGGATATCAAATTCCAGTGCTGTTAATTTTCTCTGAGTTTCTAACAGCAAACCAGACCAGATCCTCCTGAATTATTCTACTTTCCTCCAATATTTGACTTCAAGTCTCCAAACTAACATTTCTAATTTTTCTCCCAACCTTCTGACTTGGAATCATTGAGAACTAAAATAGCCCTTTTACTGAAGCCATGCAAGCTAAAAGTTGGAAACTTGATAAAAAGTAAAGAGAAATCAGTATAACAGCACATGTATGGGCAATCTTTGTGCCTATTGCTGTGTGGGCCACTCAGAAAGATCACCAGAGACATTCAAACTACAAACCAGGAAAATCTATCAAACTGTCACTGCCTGACCTTGCTTCATCTGAAAATGCTTCAAGCCAGACATCTAAAAATCTTCGCAACTGGCCGCCTTCAGAACTCAGAAACTGGGATAATGGTCTGCTCCAATCATTAACCACTGTTTTTCCTTTGTTTCCATAGAAACACCTCTTATTAAATACTGGCATACTTACACCACATAGGCCTAACTTTGGGAGCCCACCTGCATCACTGCCTCCTGAAATGAGACACAACCTTTAACTGAACTGACCTATTCTCAGGACTAAGAAACTGGTTCGATGAGATATGAAGCAATCCACCAACACAGGACAGGTTCAAACCTACTTAAAATAGTTGACTCAAGATGTTAAAATATTCCACAATGTTACCCTAACAGATTCCTAGGTACCCTGACTTCATTGACTTAAGTTTCATGGCTGGACACTTTAAGTTTGGGACAATGGCTACAGATGGAATTTCAAACTATTGCCTGTATAATGATTATAGAATTTGCTACTGTACTCCTACTTAGATGTGTACTCTCAGGGTTACAACGTGCCCTCTCCCTGACTTTTAGCATATCAGCTACCAGCCATTTATGTCCTCATCATTGACTCTGCTGCCTCAGCACCACGGGGTAGACTGTAGTGTAAGTCCTGACAGCTGAATTTTCTTTCTTTCTGTAATTTAAGCGCCTGATAAGTTTTGATGGCCAAGGCACCCATTTCAAAGACGGCTACCTCAAATAAACACACTGCCAGCCACAGGACTAGATAAAGAGCCAGGCTGCCCCCCTGCACTGAGGTTTCTTAGAGATCTTGGCTGATTTCAATAACGGACCATTTGGACTACTTGGCTTTTTTTTCTCTTCCCATAAATTCCCACTCCTTATATTTTAAATTCACAAATAAAGAGTGAGCCTGAGAAACCCTAGGTCCCCACCCTTAACGCCAATAAAATCAGAACCCAGGCCTGTGCACTCTCTCTCTCTGCCCATGACCTCACTGTGTGGCCTCAGGTGCACTGTGTCATTTCCAGGTCTTGTAAGTAATAAACCTTTATTTTTTTCAAAGCTCCCTGATGGTTATTGCTGAAGGGCATCTTGCAATCATAATAAGAACCACAAGCGCTGATCCAAACACAACACTGGTTATTGATAGGCTGAGACCGGCATAGAACGAGGCTCATACTAAAAAGGATTGTTATATCTAAGAAGTTTGCCTTCACATTCGAAAGCTAGAAAAACAACAACCCAGGTGTGATGATCTCCCATTTCCGAACTCCCATCCTTAATGCCAAATAAAACACTTCTTTTCGCAAGATAGAGATCCCAGCTAGTCATGCTGTGTTTTGCTCTGATTAACCTTTGAAATAAGCATTTTTTTCTTTTCTTTTCTTTTTTTTTTTTTTGGTTGGTTGTTGGAAGCCAAGCCCTTCCTTAAAGGTCAGTGAGCATCAAACCTAATCTGACTTCTAATTATTTTTGTAAACATTTCAGAATGAATAAATGCCAGTGTAATTAACCACCTGGTATATTATCTGCTCACTCCCTTTACTAATAGGGCAGATAGCCAGCAAAGCAGCTCTCCAGGCTCCTCTAACACTTGTATTTGAGATTTGGGAATTATTTAATTGGATTCTATTTAAAGTAGAGTTTCCCAAGCTTGCTTGTCTAGCCATTACCAGGCATAAGAATCACCTGAGTATCATAATTAAAATACAGATTCTGAAACCGTGGTCCTAGCAGTCTAATTTCTTTTTCTGGGGCAAAGCCTAGAATCTGCATTGTTTTCTTTTTTTTAACTTTTCCAAGTAATTCTGATGTAAAACTCACTTAGGAAACCACTGATTTTGATCATTTTCCCCTTGGCGAGTTCATCACAGTCAGCCATCTCTCCTCTCCTCTCTGAGTCCCTGATACCCCTTACCAGCAGGCTTTTTTGCAACATTTCTTCCCGCATCAAACTGATTCATATCGTCATCCCTCAGTATACACAGGGACTGGTTCCAAGACTCCCTCTCCCCCGATGCTAAAATTCACAGATGCTTAAGTCCCTTATATAAAATGGCGTATTATTTGCATACAACCTACACACATCCTCCCATAGACTTTAAATCATCTCTAGATTACTTATAATATCTAATACAATGTAAGTGCTATGTAAATAGTTGCCAGTGCATGGCAAATTCAAGTTTTGCTTTTTGGAACTTTCTGGAATTTTTTTCCCCAAAGATTTTCAATCTGGAATGGGTCAGGTATGAAGATGTGGAAACCAAGGATATGGACAGAGGGCTAGATGATTTTTTTTTTAAGTCCCTTCCAGCTTTGACTTCCTCAAAGTTTATGATTCACTGACAGCAACAGGAGTGTGAAAATTCAAGCACTGAGTAAATTTGTCCTCAGCCTGGTTGAGGGTCCCATCTAGCTGTGTCGATGCTCTTCCATGTTCCATTGGTGAACAGTCACCAGGCCAGCGCCTCCACTCCTGTGACTGAAGGCTTCTGTAGACCTGGGGCCAATGTGGAAGGCTGGAGGGAGAAGCTGAAGCAAGGACCTAGGAGTGCTTCCTGTACCCACACTAGGGGCTAAGGACTATATGGCAGGCGAGGCAGTTTAAAGACACTGCACTATCTCTCTGGGAGTAAGCAAGTAGGTGCAAAGAGAGAAGGGAACCCACAATGAGGTGACTCTGCCTCTGATGTTTCTCAGGTTGTTCCCAAAGCCTGTGCCAGTCCTCAAAGTCCTGCTCTGATGCCCCTTCCTCTCCTCCTTCCTTAGGCTTCCAACTCTTAACTCCCTGCATTTGCTACAGTTTCCCACTCTAAGCAATAGCATCCCCCAGGAGGCATTTAGAAATGGGGAGGGAGGGGCAGGCATTTTTGGTTGTTGCAGCGGAAGCACACTCGAACTTGGGTGGAGGAAGGGGGAGGGAGCAGGAATGCCAAAAATCACACAGTGGGCAAGACAGTTCTGCAGGACAAAAAACTGTCCCACCCAAAATGCCATTAGCACATACACTGTGAAATGAGAAACACTTACAGTCTGAACCACACAATTTGGCCCTTAATTATGGCTCTTTGTCAGGAGAATTTATTGCAGCATTGTTCAGGTAGGAAAAGCCTGGAAACAACCTAAAAGACCATTGATAAGGGGCCATTAAATAAAATGTGGTACATACAAAGGAATTCCATTAGAGAGAATGACGGAGATCAATATGTACTGATACAGCACAGTATCTGAGATCTATTATGAATTTTAAAAAGCAAAGTGCAGAACAGCATTATAGTAGGTCTCACTTGTTATTCTGATAAAAGAGAAGGTGCTGAGAAGGCAGGATGCCCCAGGAAACTGCACACGAAGACTCCTCCATAAAAATGAGAGGGACTATCACACTTGAGGGCTTAGTTTCAAGCCCTGTGCTCAGCACTTTACATAGATTTTACTCACTGTAATACTCATGACCCCCTTGTAAAATAGGCAATATTTTCCCTGCTTTACAGATGAGAAAACTGAAATTTGGAGAGCTTAAGCAATGTATCCAAGCACACACAGTAAGTAAGTGACAGACACAAGATTTTCACCCAAATTAGTCTCCACCTTTTTATGATACTTCCTCGTCTGTTTATATAATCATGGAATTAATAAATAATTTGCCACAGTTGTGCTAGGAGCTACCCTAGGTCTGTAGAAAAAAAAGAATTGGGCAAAACAAGACCACCCCTGCCTTCAGAGGATTTACCATCTAGCAGAGGATAGAGATGCTAAATACATTATCACACAGTTATATAATTACACACTGTGAAAAGTACCAGGAAAGAAGGTTGCGCTGGGAGGAGAGGGACACTGTCAGGCGAATAGCCTCCCTGAGGAAGTAACAGTTGAATTCTGGGCAAAGCTTTGTCCTCCACGACAGAGTGTTCTGGAGCGGCGGGGGAGGCGCATTCTCGGAGGAAGAGGCTCACCTGGCTAAGGCACGGCTCAGCAAGAATGCTGGGCAGGTGGGCACCCACTTCACCATCCTGCCTTCTCTGCCTCTCGTTTGTCCCTACTTGCCTGCCTACGGGGTGTCTCCTGCTTTTGTCCTTATTTCACTTCATGCCACGCGCCTGTTTCTTCAGCTTACTAGAGCAAGTCGGGACCATCTCCCCAATGATCCACAGCGGCAGAAAACATTCTCGCTGAAAGCAACGCCCATTCCGAAGGGAGAATGTGGCCCAAATGATTAAGTAACATGCTACACTCTATTTGGTAGGTTTGGTTCCAAAAGACTTAGAGAATATTATTTCTGGCGGGGTGGGGGAATGCGAAAAACGAGCCTGCTATTAGGCAGACACCAAACTACTGCAATATTAGAGCCGCTCTGAATTGAAGGTGAAGAACTGGGTGGCTTCCACACAACAAGCCTTGGTTTTGCTGCCACCTGCAGGTCTGTTGCAAGAGGTGCACTGCGACTCACTTAAGCCTCATTACAGACCCCGAGGCAAGAGGGAAGTATGGTGAGAGCAAGTTTCAACTCATACAAGTACCTATAAATAGGATAGTGTCAGTCCTGGGCTGAGCGGACTGTTCCCTCTGGCCGGTGATTGGGCAGCTGGAACTTGGGTCTGCTTCTTTTGAGAAGCCAGATTCCCTGTTTTAGAGATAGGGAAGATGCACTGACTGAATGACAAAAGAGAACTTCTGGAGTGGGTGTTTTTAATCATCTTGGAGACCTACTGCCCTCTCCTGAATTGAACACATCCACCCTACCCTGGGGTCAAATCCACACCTACCTTGACCTGACCTTGGCTCTCTAGCCCATCCCCAGCACTCAATTCCAACCACACTGTGAACTGTACCACTGCCACACCCACTTCTCTCTTGCCCTCCAGCCTGTGCACAGGATGTTCCTAAGGCCTGAAATGACTTACACTACCTGCCCATCCTCTTCTCCTGACTCACTCTTAGCTGATATGGATTTCAGCTTAAAGGTTATGTGCTCTGGAAAGCCTCCAACCCTTCCTGCCCATTCTATGTAACAGAATAGATACTCAGAAATAGACCCACATAAACATGGCCAGTTGATTTTTAACAAAAAGGCAAAGGCAATTTAATGAAGAGAGGATAGTCTTTTCAGCAAATGGTGCTGAAACAACTGGACATCCATATGGCCAAAAAAAAGAGCTTCAATCGATACCTTGAACTATAGACAAAAATTAACTCAAAATGGATAATAGACCTAAATATAAAACCTAAAACTATAAAACGTATAGAAGAAAATAGAGGGGAAAAAATCTTTATGATCTTAAGTTAGACAAAGAGTTCTTAGATATGACAATTAATAAAAGAAAAGCGGGGCTTCCCTGGTGGCGCAGTGGTTGAGAGTCTGCCTGCCGATGCAGGGGACACGGGTTCGTACCCCGGTCCGAGAAGATCCCACATGCCGCGGAGCGGCTGGGCCCGTGAGCCATGGCCGCTAAGCCTGCGCGTCTGGAGCCTGTGCTCTGCAACGGGAGAGGCCACAACAGTGAGAGGCCCGCGTATCGCAAAAAAATTTTAAAATTTTAAAAAATAAAAGTGCAATCAATAAAAGACAAAAACGATAAATTGGAGTTTATCAAAATTTTAAATATTTACTCTAAGAAAGAAAAGATAAGCCAGAGACAGGGGGAGAAAATAACTGTGAATTATGACAGACAAATGGTACGCAGAATATGTAAAGAACCGTCAAAATTCAACAGCAAACAAGCAACCCCATTTTTTAAATGGACAAGATTTCAACAGACATCTCACCAAGCAGATACACAGATGGCAAATAAGCCGATGAAAAGATGTTCATATAATTCGTCATTAGGGGTATGCAATTAAAACCACAATGTGATACCCCTACACAACTATTAGAACAGCTCGATTTTTTTTTTTTTAAAGCCAACAATGCCACGTGCTGACAAGGATGCAGAGCAACTGGAACTCTCACACATTGCTGGTAGGAATGTGAACTGGGAGAGTCATTACAAAACTTTTATCTTAGTTTATCTTAGTTTTATTTTATCTTCAGTTTCTTATGAAGCTAAATATATACTTACCATACAACCCAGCAATCCTACTTTTAACTAATTAGCCAAATGAAAACCTACGTTCACACAAAAAACAATATCCAAATGTTTACAGCAGCTTTATCCATAACAGCCAAAAATAGAATGTCCCTCAACATGGGAGTGGATAAACAAACAGTGTTATACCCGTTCACTGGAATACTACTCAGCAGTAAAAGGGAACAAACAATCAATACATGAAACAACATGGATGAATCTCAAACGCATTATGCTGAGTGAAAGAAGCCAGGCTGAAAAGGCTACATTCTGTATGATTTCCACTCTGGAAAAGACAAGCTATAGGATCAGAGAACACTTCAGTGGTTTCCAGGAGCTGGGGATGAGATGGAGCTTGACTGTCGTCCCCAGCCCCTGGAAACCACTGATCTGTTGAGGGAGTCATGGTGGTTACATGACTATGAATTTTCTAAAACTCATTAAACGGTATGTCAAAAGGAATGGATTGTATTGTATGTGAATTTAAAAATAAATTTTAAAGTAGAAAAAAAATCAATTACACTCAAGGCAGCAGCCACTGGCCACATGGCACCTTAGCAGGACTTGCAAAAAGCCATCCCCTGTGGTTGCAAAACTCCCTGTTTTATTCATATTTCCAGGTACCTCTTGAGGAGAGAGTAGAGGCTGGATTTTAGCCCCACTCACCTCCATTTTCTCCCCAAAGTTCGCACAGTGCACAAACTGCTCAGCCTTTGCCAGTCACCTAGGTCTGGATTATAATCGGCTATTTATTTATCTGTTTCCCCCTCTACTGTGAGTTTCTCAAAGAGCTTTTCTAATCCACCACCTTAGCCCCGGCAAGCTGCTCAAAAGCTGGCACAACAAGTATTTGTTGAATGGATAAATTCCCCCCTCCTAGTATAGTACCCGTCTCTGAACAGCCGATTCATGGAGCTCTTTCCTTCCTGTGAAGTTCTAAAGGAATGATCTGTGCCTCTCATTTGTCACCACTAACAATAGAAGCAATGATTACTGACATAGCAATGGACAGGCAGGTTTCTTGCCAGCTAGACTGTAAGCTCTTTTATGGAGGGAAAATATACACAAACCTGTATCTCCCACAGAGCCTTCAGTAGTGCCATACACGTAAAAAGAGCTTAATAAATTCGATTCAAAGACACACAATTTTTTCTTAAAAAGTATATGGAGAGGAAAAATCAGGCTATGATGCAGATAAAGGCATTTAGATTTAAAAAAACATTTAGACAATCAACTCATTTTTATGCCTGACAAGGTTTTAATTTTCTTTCTTTGCTAACATGGGTATGTGTTTTTAATAAAGAATACAAAAAATTAACGTTAAGAACAAAAAAGCAGTGCAGATAAAAGTGGATGTTCAAAATGTTTTCTTCTATATTTCCATAAATAAGTCGTCTGTATTTCTATATATTCTTATATCTCTAGAGAAAAACATGGAATGTGAAAGGAGGCTGCTGTGTGGAGGTACAGCTCAGCTTCCAATGTGTTCCTAAGGCTATTCATCTCATAAATGGGGATAAACTATAACACCAAGCTTCTATCTTTCAGTAGAAGGAACACTGCAAAGCATTTCAGGATCCTCAGGGAAAAGGGAAAATGGCTATTGACAGCATCTTTAGGATGGATGTTGATAATACCTGTAGAGCGCTCTGAGAGGGGCTGAGGCAAATGTGGCTGCAGTGTCAGTCACCCCCTCGGTCACCAGGATTGAGCTATCCCATCCACTACAACCCCATGCTGCAGTCAAGGTACCACAGGATTGAAAGCTGCTATTAAGTACATTCAGTTGAATAAGGTGCCAATAGAGTTAACAACAGCCATGTGGCCAAGCAAAGGACTAGAAGCAGGTGGCCAACCTCGCAATTTCATTCGAGAAGGGCAGGGCCTGCCACCCACACAAATCTCTCTTCCACAGTCACAGTCAGTGAGCAGAAATGCCGTCATTCCTTTAGGCCTGGCAGTTTTAGGGTTTTCAAAAGCTCCCTTTACATTTCACTTACTTCCTTGCAGCTTGAATCTTGTCTGCTCTGGAGAGACACAGAGGAGCCTGTGACCTCGGAGTTCCAGCTAAGATCACACACCCATCCCCGCGTCTCTGCTTCTGCCTTCAGGTGCCGTCTTTCTGAGGCTCAACGCTCTGATGGTCCCACCTAATGAACTGACTAAGGAGGAGTCTGCCTAAGAGAGTGGTTAAGAGCAACGCCCCGAATGGAGTAATACAGACCAGGCCCCTGCCACTTACTTTCTGTGTGATCATGGGGAAGTTACTTAACCTCTCTGAGTCTCAGTTTTTTTTTTTCTGCCCCTGCCCACCACTGCCTGCCTGAGTCTCAGTTTCTTCAGCTGCAGAAGAGAAATAATAATACTTATCTCACAATGTTGTGTGAGAACTATAAGAAATAGTGCACATAAATGGCTCACTACACAGCCAAACACATAGTAAGCACATAACAAATAAATGACAATGTCTCAACATTTTTTTTTTTTTTTTTTTTTTTTTTTTGCGGTACGCGTGCCTCTCACTGTTGTGGCCTCTCCCGTTGCGGAGCACAGGCTCCGGACGCGCAGGCTCAGCGGCCATGGCTCACGGGCCCAGCCGCTCCACGGCATGTGGGATCTTCCCGGACTGGGGCACGAACCCGTGTCCCCTGCATTGGCAGGCGGACTCTCAACCACTGCGTCACCAGGAAAGCCCTGTTTCAACATTCTTAATCATTCTAAAGGCAAACTGGGGAAAGGACAGAGAACATGACTTCAATTTTGCTATCTGTGTTCTCCAAAGGAAAACCTGAGCATTCACCCTGGTGACTCCCCTGTAAGAAGTTCACAGTAGAGACATCTGCACCAAGCCTGACCCCAAGCTCTCCTGGTTCATGTGTCGCGTATGACCTTTCTCTGACACTCAGCTGGAAACCAAAGCTGTCCCCATCCAAAGACACAATAGGCCAGCGACTGCCAATTCCGTTTCTAGAGCAGATCTGTATGTGCTTACTGCTTTAAAGAGCCCATTGGGCTGACTGCTTTCCAAGGAAGTCACTGACTATCAAACGAAAAAGTCTGAATGCATTTGGTGGTGTCATACACCCACCGTTAAGCCCAGTCCCAAGTCATAGGTGGAGCTGGTCCCTGGCAGCAGTAGGAAGGAGAGTCATCTTGTCCTAGGCTCCTGCACACACCTTGACTCCCTTCAGAACTCTCTGACCGTCTCCAGGGTGCCCTCATGCTCCCTTCAGACAGCCTGAGCCCCATATCCTGAGCAACACTCCCCAGAGACACTGATCCCTGACCCATCTTAGGGCTCCTTTCCCGGAGATTTGAGGGTGCTTTTAGACATTGTCCTTGAGGTAATATACTGATTAAGAATTTAAGCTCTGCACCTCATTGCAGGGCTATTTTCAATAGCCAGGACATGGAAGCAACCTAAATGTCCACTGACGGATGAATGGATAAAGAAGATGTGGTACATATATACAGTGGAATATTACTCAGCCATAAAAAAGTGTGAAATAATGCCATTTGCAGCAACATGGATGGACCTAGAGACTGTCATACTGAGTGAAGTAAGTCAGACAAAGAAAGACAAATATCACATGATATCACTTATATGTGGAATCTTAAAAAATGGTACAAATGAACTTATTTTCCCAAACAGAAATAGAGTCACAAATGTACAAAACAAACTTATGGTTACCCAGGGGGAAAGAGGGGGAGGGATAAATTGGGAGATTGGGATTGACATATACACACTGCTATATATAAAACAGATAACTAATAAGGACCTACTGTATAGCATAAGGAACTCTACTCAGGACTCTGTAATGGCCTACATGGCCTAAAAAAGAGTAGATATATGTATATGTATAACTGAATCACTTCGCTGTACAGCAGAAACTAAGGCAACATCATAAATCAACTATACTCCAATAAAAATTAATTAAAAATAAAAAGAATTCAAGCTCTGGAATCAAATCCCAGCCATAACACTAATCCCTGACAGATTCTGGCCAAGTAGTTCACCTATTTAAATAACAGAATAATAGAACCTACCTGGGGGGGTTGAATGAGATTTTTTAAACACTTGGCCATTGGTGGCATATGGCAGATAAGTGCAGAAACCAAAGACAGAAAGGTTGGCTCATGTTAGTGGTGGCTACCTTGTGGTGGAATGAATGCCATGATCCTGTTAAGAAGGGTAAGAACTCTTAGACGCTGGGCACAAGGGGAGAGACAGTTCCCAAGGAGCAAGGAAGATGCTCTGGGAGCTCTTTATAGCCCACTCTCCCTAAAAACAAATCCCGGGGCCAAGCTATTCATAGATGCAGCAGCTCCTTCCTCGCTTAGATTTCAATATTCCAAATACTGGACTCTTGCCAGTATTGCAAAGCCCGTTTAAGAACTAAGGGGCAAGGAAGAGCTTTCTCAGCAGCTTCCAGTCAGTTCTGAAGAAATGTCTCATTTTTCTCTACCAGAAAGCAATTTCCTAGGGACCTAAAGCCAGGAGGGGGAGGTTGCAGAGATGGGGATTTATCGCCATCTAGAGGACACAGTGCCACAGTGCAATACAAGTGTGACCCAGGAGATGTTCTGAAAGGAGTTTTTCCCTCCAGGACACCACAGCCTCCCATGGGGCATGATGCCAGGGATTGACAGCCTGTGAGCCATCCAAGAGCCATCCACTGTTTTGAAATGCTTGATTGTTTTTTCAAGTTTTTTTCCTCTTAGTTTCTTGGAGATTTTTCTCTATTAGAGATTCTCACAGATCCTTTTCTAGGGATGGTACAACCACAGACTCCCAGGTGCTGAAAGACAGTACTAGCCGCCAGGGCTATACACTCACCCTCACAGATGCTATACTATGGGGTGGTTATGATTTGGTGGGTGGCAGGGTTTGATTGGTGAGCCATTTGAAAGTGATAAAGTACACTCTGTACTTCTTCCCCTTCGATCCACGCCTTCATCCACTGTGATCTGACATCCATCCCCACTGTTTCCCTGAAAGGGCTCCTACCAACGTTACCACCCCTTGTCCTTTTTCAACCTTCCCTTAATGGACCTATCCGCCTGCTTGAGTCTTTCTCTCCTACCTTTCTGACTGCTCCCTCTTACCTTCATTCGCAGGCTCATCTTTCTCTGTCTGCGTCTTAAGTGTTAACGCCTGCTCCAACTTCTGTCCTTGGTCTTTTTTTGTCCCACTTTTGAATAGAGGTCCTCCAACTTTATTGGGCATAGTATTAGCAGGGGAATTTTCAAAATACACACAGCCAGACCCCTAGGGATTCTCCTTTGGAGACATCTGTGTTTTTTTAAGTTGCTCATGTGACTCTGGTGTGCACCAAAAGTTAAGAACCGCTGCACTATTCCCAGGAAATTTTACTCATTGTCATTGGTCACTGACCCTACAACCACACACATTCTGACGCCACGTCTTCCCATAACCAGTGTCCCACTGGTTCTTACCCATTCCTGAGAATGCATATTTGCAGCCTCCAGCAAAGGTGTTACCAAGTACTTTTGGAGTTCCCCAGGGGTGACTCACATGTGCTCACAGACACATCCAGCCCACCATCCTGCAGGTGTCAACCTCAATTTCCACCTTCACCTTCACCTCCTGACACCCCCCCTTGGCTGGGTGTTGCTACATCCATTGGGCACCACATTCTCTTCCTTCAGTCAAGGCTGGTGGGAGGCAGCAAAGCTGACAATGTTCTATTGAACAGTGGGCATAGCAGGCCATCTTAGGGGAGGTTCCCCCAGAAGCAGAGCCTGAGGCAAGGATTTGGGTGCAGTGATTTATTTGGGAGGTGCTCTAGGAATATAGAGTTAAAGAATGAGAGGATGAGACAGAAGAGGAAGAAAAGAAAGTTCAAGGATGAGCTATTCAGGTCACCAATGTGAGCAGCAGGGACTGGTTCAACCAGGGCCCCTGAGAAGCAGAGAGGATGCCTCCAATGCCGTCCACTTGAAGGACAGATGGCTGCTCCCAAGGCCCACTGAGTGAGGGGACCATTGACTCTCCTGCATTCCTAGGCTGCAATTGCATGCAGGCCAAGAGGGCTTCTACAGAATCAGAGAAGGCCCCAAGGCAGACATCAGAAAAATGACAAAGTGAGTCTGGGTTCCCCAGAAGGGTCCACCACAGCTACAACTGAAACCAGGGGTAGGCAGGAGGGAGATGACATGGGCACCAAAGGCCTCTGCCACACTCTCCTGCTCCCTTTTAATGTTACGCTCTGTAGGAAGAGCCCCAAAGCAGTGACACTTACGCCCCAGTGTGGTTTACAGAGAATCAGGCCTTTCAGTTTTTCTTTATAGCCTCCAATACACACCCACCGCTAGTTAGAGGTTGAATTCAGACATGGATCCATGAAAAGGGCATCACCCCACCCCCTCCTTGTGAGCCAAAGCCATGTGCACCTGAGCCACAGGGCCCTGTGGACACATCTGCTGCATTGGAGAGTCTAGAGAAGATTCCTGAAGGCAAGGTCAGAGGCAAAGCCTTACTCTCCTCTACAGAGATCCTTCAGCTCCAACAATTTTCCCCATGTGTCCACTTATGTCAGAGCACCTGTGTGCTAATGGCTTTGTATGTATCTCCAAGCCAGATCTGCCCTGAGCACCATAAATCTAACTGCCTACCAGATGCCTCTCCCAAGCAACTCAAACTCAACACAAATAAACCTCAACTCATCATCTGCCTTCCATCCCCACCACAAATCCTCCTTCCATTCCTGGATTTCCATCTCCATGAATGACACCTCTACTGCCTGGTAGCCAACAAGAGAAATCTGCGAATCAGTCCAGATTTAACCTCTACTTTTGCCATCTATGTCCAATTAATAACAAATCCCTTTCCATTAACAGTGAAGTTTGCCTGAAGAGAATTTGCCTAAGACATGTTAACTTGAAACCTATTTGCCTAATGACCAACTTCCTAATGATTTTTTTTTGCCTAAAATTCTGAATTAGAGATTATAAATTAAGATTTTTATAACCAATTTGTCCAAAGATACTTTGAACCTAATTTTCTATTTTACATTAATTATACCTTAGTTTTGCAGCATAGCTTTTACCAGTATGATTATTTTGGACATTTTTGAATGCCCCTTTCCTATTTTACATACTTTTCTATATTTCAAATATTTTTTGAAACATGCTATTTCTAGCAATAAGTACTTGTAAAATCTGCAGCATTTCAAAAAGAATTTATCAAATTCATCATTTGTACTTTTTTCTTGCCTCTTTCTATCTTTGGTTTGTTTCTGGTTTGTTTTTCATGATGTAGTTTATGTATTAACCAAGTAGCATATCTGATATCCAATGGCATCTGGATTTTGCTAATGGCAGCAAAAATCAAGAACTATGAAAAGATGTTTGGAAAGATATGTCCTCACGACAACTTATACACAAAGCTTCATTGCAGCATTATTCATAATGCTCTCTGGCCCCAAAGTGGAAATAACCCAAATGCCCATCAATTAATAAGTGGAGGGGCTTCCCTGGTGGTGCAGTGGTTAAGAATCCACATGCCAATGCAGGGGACACGGGTTTGAGCCCTGGTCCGGGAAGATCCCACATGCCGCGGAGCAGCTAAGCCCATGTGCCACAACTACTGAGCCTGTGCTCCAGAGCCCACGCACCACAACTACTGAAGCCCGTGCACCTAGAGCCCATGCTCCGCAACAAGAGAAGCCACCGCAATGAGAAGCCTGCGCACCACAACGAAGAATATCCCCCTCTCGCTGCAACTAGAGAAAACTCGAATGCAGCAATGAAGACCCAACGCAACCAAAAATAAACAAGTAAAATAAATAAAAATTTTCTAAAATTAATAAGTGGAATACAACTTACCAATAAAAGGGAATGAAATACTAATACAGGCAACAAAATAGATGAATTTCAAAAACATGATGAGCAAAAGACGTCAGAACAAAAGACTATGTACTATATGATTCTATATATATGACATTCTAGGAAACCGTCATGACAGAAAGCAGATCAATGGTTGCCTGGGGCCAGGGCTTGAAGGAGGAATTGACTGCAAAAGGTCACTACTGAGAAACTGAGATGCCGAGGGGTTAAGTTACTTGTCCATTTCCACCAGAAAGTAAGCTGGATTCCAACTCAGATTCTGTTTTCACAAATCATGCTGCATCTCTGATCACAATTTTCATAACATCTGTTTCATTCTGGTTCATGTCTTCCTAAGACAGATCAACTTTCTTGCAACTAGAACAGTGTCTCTCAACCTTTGTTTTACTACTATTGTTCCCAAAAGGAGATTTTTTTTCCTAATGGCCTCCCCCATGATATTACATATCTGTTTATATACTGCAGCCCTTTGGAAGGCCACAGAACACCATAATAGGTAAAGTTTTTGCCTCCCCAAACCAATCTTCACCCCCTTGGAGGCAAGAGCACCTTTACTGAGAAGGTATAGTCTAGAAGATAATCCTTTGATGCAGAATTATCAAACATCCTGGTATCATCATTTGCATATTTACAAATGATCCATGTTTACATGATAGCATCATGTGGTCAAATGCATCTATTTGGTGTTGATTTCTTTGGTTTAAATCAAAGAGGCAGAGTTTCAGAACCATCCTCTCCCCATGGGTGCACATGTAACCGCCACACACTGACTATGCCCTTCACATTAGAATGAATTATTTTATACCATAAAACTCTCTAAGTGGAGATGCTTTTGATTTAGAAAAGTCCAGTGGTTAGTGCCATTTGCTTCCTCCCAGGACTTCCCATCCTCCCTTTTCCAGCAGATATAGCAATGCTACCGGCCTTTGGGGAACTCTCTTCTCTCATTCCATGTGGCTCAGGTGAGGCTGCCAATCACGATGCAGCACCTACTCCTGCTTTCAGGGTGTCTGAGGCATGTGGCCTAAACTGACCAATCACAAGTCTTTAAATTATGGTCACAGTGATTGGCCCCAGAGGTGGGCACTTGACAACAGCTAGGCCAATCAAAATAAATGTGATCACTGTGAGAAAGAAATTCTCTATTTTATATGAAGAATTCTAAGGCTGTACCCCCCAAAAGAGTCTTAGCTAAAATGAGGCCCTGTGCAAAATTTTGAAGTATGTCTCACAGATGATTTCTACCTAGCCCACCACCAGCCTTCTCTCTAGTTATACATACAGTGATCTACAGCTGTAAGCCTGTGACTACCACAGACAGACAGACAAACACACACACACCTCATTATAAAGGGGGTAGAAATACCAAATAAAAGAATTTACACCAAAGTATAAGTGACATGCTGAATTATCTACTTCCAAAAAAGAGAACCAGTTAAGGAGGTAATACTTAACCTAAAAGAACGAATCTTTCTAATGGTGGAATTTCAGAACCTGTATCATTTAGGTAAAGAAACTATATGGAGGCAGAGAATCCTCAGTGCCTCCTAAATCACACCACATAAATAAATAATCATTTATTACGTTTATAAAGTCAGCACTGTGGTAAGCTCCTGGAAGACAGACACTGTCTAAATATAAAACCAATCATTACTCTGAATTTCAAGGGAGGATTTCTCACTCCAAATGCTTTATATAGTTTACTCCCTTCCATCATGTACACATCAAGAGCCACAGCTAATCATTTTACATGTTCTATTTAGAGAAACTTTACTAACTCTTTTCATTCTTTTTAGATTAGGAATTGCTGGTGAAGAGCAGAGCAGAGTATGTTGGAGGAGACTTTAGATGTTCTCTCTAAACTGATGTTTAAAATCATTTATTTCTCCAAAGAAGATATACAGATTGCCAACAAACACATGAAAGAATGCTCAACATCACTAATCATTAGAGAAATGTTAAATCAAAACTACAATGAGGTATCACCTCACACGGGTCAGAATGGCCATCATCAAAAAATCTACAAACAATAAATGCTGGAGAGGCTGTGGAGAAAAGGGAACCCTCTTGCACTGTTGGTGTGAATGTAAATTGATACAGCCACTATGGAGACCAGTATGGAGGTTCCTTAAAAAGCTAAAAATAGAACTGCCTTACGACCCAGCAACCCCACTACTGGGCATATACCCTGAGAAAACCATAATTCAAAAAGAGTCATGTACCACAATATTCATTGCAGCACTATTTCCAATAGTCAGGACATGGAAGCAACCTAACTGTCCATCGACAGATGAATGGATAAAGAAGATGTGGCACATATATACAATGGAATATTACTGAGCCATAAAAAGAAATGAAATTGAGTTATTTGTAGTGAGGTGGATGGACCTAGAGTCTGTCATACAGAGTGAAGTAAGTCAGAAAGAGAAAAACAAATACCGTATGCTAACACATATATATGGAATCTAAAAAAAAAAAAAATGGTCATGAAGAACCTAGGGGCAAGACAGGAATAAAGATGCAGATGTAGAGAATGGACTTGAGGACATGGGGAGGGGGAAGGGTAAGCTGGGGCGAAGTGAGAGAGTGGCATGTACATATATACACTACCAAACGTAAAATAGACAGCTAGTGGGAAGCAGCTGCATAGCACAGGATATCATCTCGGTGCTTTGTGACCACCTAGAGGGGTGGGATATGGAGGGTGGGAGGGAGATGCAAGAGGGAGGAGATATGGGGATATATGTATATGTACAGCTGATTCACTTTGTTATAAAACAGAAACTAACACACTGTTGTAAAGCAATTATACTCCAATAAAGATGTTTAAAAAAATCATTTATTGTGTCTCCCTTAAATGATAAAATTCCAGCTGCCCCACACACGGAATCTAATTTCCTATGGCCAGACTCTAAAAGAAATTAGAATGGGCTGTATTGGTCAGAGAGCCTTGTTATGCTTAACACTTGCCACTCACAAATGTATACACACACACACACACCCTGCTGTTGCCATAATGGACCAAGACTACACACTCCCCCAGCTGACTGACAGCAGAACAGTTCTGGGAACCCATTGCATTGATTGGCTGAGGAAAACTTAGTGACTACTCACATGTATGGCAGAGGCGGTAACAGCCAATCAGTAAAGGGCAGTGCTTAAAAGGGCCAATCACATGCTACCATAGCTTCACGGCAACTTATAAGGATTCAGCTCCACAAGCACTGATGTAGCTATTCTGCCAGCAACTGTGGGTCTGTTTTGGTACCTGACCTTGACTGAATGAAGCTAACCGTATCTCCAGAGATAGGCAACCTGAGTTCATAACAGGTGTGTAGCTGATTCAGCTAAGCACAATCAAATAGACAAAGCTCCTTGGCAACGGAGCACCTGGCTTTGTATTACCATCTGAAATATACATGCATGAGACACCTACCCTTCCAATAAGTGCCCATGTCAGATGAAGTCCAATTAGTTTCTATCTTTCAGCTTTAGAAATTTAGCTAAGATTACAAACTGACTCGGGGGGTCTAATGTGAATGAGACTAGAATCCTAAAAAAAATGTGATATAGTCTGCCTTATTTCTAGCTAATCAACCAACAAATATTTATTCAGAGCCTACATCACACAAATAAATATAAGCTGCAGTCTCTTCCCTTAAGAGAATTTCCATCTAGCTGTGGAAATAAGATGGCTATACAATTAATGTGGCTGTTTTCTGTTGAGCATCAAATTAGCGGGCCAGCTTCAGATAAGATGAGGGGATTGGGGATTTAAGGTGGCGGAGGAGTAGGTGGAAATGGAGTTCATCTCTCTCCACGAATGCGTCAGGAATACATCTATAGATGCAACAATTCTCACAGAACACCAGCTGAAAACTAGCAGAAGACCTTGGACACCAGAAAAGACTATAAAGATCCCTGCATAACTGGGTAGGACAGGAGGAGAAGAAGCAGGATGGGACCTGCACCCCAGGTTGGGGGAGCTAAAGCAGAGGAGAGGTTCCCGAATTCGGGGAAACCCCCTCTCCGCAGGGAAATCGATTGGGACAGGAGGGAAGCATTTGAGGCTGTCAGAAGAGGGTGAAGTGACCGATCTGTGGCAGACGGGACAGAATGAGAAATGCACAGATGGGCCAGTCCGTACCTCGGCCCTATGTGCCCTGGACTGGGACATGTGTTCACAGGTGTGCAAGGGGGCTGGGAGCTGGTGCATGGGGATTGGAGAACAGGCCCAGAGTGAGGACTGCTGTTGGCTGTGGGGAGACGGACTGAGGGGACAGGAGGGAGGAAATCTGCAGCAGGGAATGCTTTTGGAGGAAGACGGGACTGCCCTGGAAGCAAGCGCTCATGCTGAGTCACACGCAGGGGGAGGAGCCGCTATCGCAGCCTCTCTCTCCCCACACGCGGGCGCCTTCCAACGACAATACAAGAAGCCGGCTCAGGGCTGGCTCTTCTGCGCCTGCTGCCGAGCCATAAAAAAGCTCCCTCAGAGCTGGCCCTCACGTGCTGGTGGAGGGCCTTATTGGAGTAACCAATGAGAGTTTCACTAACAAATATAAGCCTTTATCTAATATTTTAGCTAAGCTTGCAGACATACACCAGAAAAACCATTTAATTCTAAGTAAAGATAGAATCTAATTTTAATTTCATTAAGATAAGGACAAATGAATTGGCTATTTTGCCCTGTCAATGAGCTAGTTTGCTTGAAAATTCTACAGGAGTAAGCTGTCCCACTAGAAGGCCAGAGTAGATGGATGAATGTTCTGAGCACTTTTCTAGGGGATCCAGACTCTACTAAAATTTCACCGTACCAGAAAACTGCATGTAAAAGAAACCACGTGACATATAATGTTTTTCTCTTTCCCAGCAGCACACGAAATACAGAGAGACAAGCGTCTCTACATTTTTTCAGGCACTACAGAGGTGTCACTCACAATGACCGGGCCTCCCTCCTGTCCAGCTGCCAATCAGGCACTGTGTGGTTGGTCTCCAAGCAGCTATCATGGTGAAAGATCTCACTCCCTTGTTTTCACTTAACATACTAGATCAATGTCCTGCCCAAATTCAGTGCTCGAAACAGGTCTAATAGGGAGCAATAGGAATGTAGCCAATGAAAGAAAAGAATAATACAAACAATCCCAAATGGTGAGTTAGTTACAAATCCAAATCTCCAATTTTCAGTGTAGGAGGAAGATAAGAAAGAGAGAAAAAAAAAAATAACCTTAAAATGTAGGAAGATGTGATGAATACTCTCCTGACTTCTGATTTAGCAACTCTATTTTCCCTCTAGAGTTCTCTCAACAGAGCAATCAAAATGTGATAAAAATTTTATTTTTTATGCATGAGCACTCACTGTGTGCCAGCTGTTATACAAACATTTTATAAAAACAATTTCTTGTAATCTTCACAGTTCAGTAGATTCTAGGATTATGCCCGGTTTTACTGATGAGAAAAACAGAAGTTCAGGGAAGTTAACTGACTTATCCAAAGTCACACAGGTAGTAAGCTGCATGCTACACTACACAATAAAACACACACACACACACATATATATTATCATCCAGGATAATAGTTCCTGACCCTGGCCACACTTAGAATAACTGGGTAGCCTTTAGCCTAAAATACCATTGCCTGGGTCCCCCTTCTACAAATTCTGACTTAATTGATCAGGGTGGGGTCCAAGAAATGTTGTTTTATTTTGTTTTAGGTTTCTTTGGGTGATTCTAATATGCAGCCAGGGTTAACAACTGAACTACGTCTAGTTCTCAAACTGTAGCATGCATAAATCACAAGAATCACCCAGAGTTTCTGATTCTGTAGGTATGGGGGGACCTGAGAATTTGCACTTCTAACAAGTCTTCGGGTGACGGCGGCGGCTGTGCTGACACTTTGAAAATCGCTGCTTATGGACAGACTAAATACGGCTGAGACTGGCTAGATGTTCACCAAACCTGTCTTCTCTTCCTGGATACACAGCTAAGCTATACTTCCCAGCCTACTTTGCATCTAGATGGGGCCACATGGCTAATTCTCCCCAATAGCATATGCGTGGAGGTGATTTTTCACTTTGGGTCTGAGGCACTTGAGAGCAAGTGAGCCTTTTCCATGCTGTCTCTCTCTTTCCTTACCTACTAGCTAGATGCAAAGGATCCAGTTTCTGAGACCCTATAAGATAGTAGAAATGCTGAGTCTCTAAATGACTGCATGGAACACGTGAACCCCATTCCCAAGGACCCACGTAGACTATCATGTGAGTAACCAATAAGCCTTTATTGTTTCTTATAAGCCATTGAGGATTATAAGAGTGGTTTTTTCAGCAGTTAGCCCTGTCCAGATGAAAACAATGCACTAATACAACCATGACCTTGTAGGCAAGCCATGAGACCTCTCTGAGCCTCAGTTTCACCATCTATAAATGGGAAATGGACTAAAAGGAGCTCAAAGATCTCTTTCATCTCTAATATTTTATGATTCTATGAAAACAGTAATAATTCCAAAGTGGAAGCAATACTAACTACAAAGAGAGATAAGAATCTCTGTTTCATTCAGCATTGTCTAGGGTACTGCTGGGATACAGAAGAGCATAGGTGTGTTCCCTACACACCTAAAGGTCAAGCTAGAGAAACAAAATTAAAGCACATGATGCCATAGTAAGCAAAACAAGACAATAATAAGCCTACCTTCTGCCTGAAGTCAAAATATGATAAAAAGCAGAGATTCTAATAAATTCTAGATGTGCCCAATGACAACTCAATCCCTCTGGAGATAGAATAAGCAATGGAAACAAGCTACTGGACTTCAATCTGAGCAACAAATATAGACTAGACAATGAGAGCTATTCCAGACTTACTTCTGAACAGCAGTAAGTGGTTCATGGTATGGAGGGGGGTGTAATTTTGAGAGAAAGTAATCAAGACCAAAATAAAGGAGGAAAATGGTAAGTGCAGTACATGCATCCTTAATCACTGGGAAAAGTTTCCATTAGCTACCCACAATAAGATTTTCCAGACTTTTAAATGAATGTAAATGTTAATCACAGCTTCCAATGCAAACCAAAAAACTACAACAGATACACACACAAAAAATCAACCCAAGCACGACACTAAAGATGGTCATCAAACCACAAGAGAAGGGAACAAAAGAGGAAAGGAAGAAAAAAGACCTACAAAAACAAACCCAAAGCAATTAAGAAAATGGTAATAGGAACATACATATCGATAATCACATTAATCACAGCTTCCTTCGTATCTAGACGGCTCCTACATATTTTTAAGGGATAGGTACGTAGATAGATAGAATATGGTAGGTGATATGATATACAAAAAAAAAACAACCCGTCACTGTGTTCGTGTAAGTGTTCAAAGGTATCTATTACTAGAATAAATGCCATTTTAACAAATTTTCTTACCAAATCCTTCTCCTTGCCATTTTAGCATCTAATTGTCATTAAAACCAAAATGAATGGCTGAATATACAAATAAACTGCTTATGGAAATACCTGACAGAGCAAAACTGAAATTGACTTTTCAGATGGAAAATTATAGCTAACATTTTTTTCTCTCAGAGCTGGTACCAAAACAGTGTAGATCCTATGATAGAGTTAATCAGAATTACAAAGAACAGCGATCACAGATAAGTTACTAAAATGCCTCACAGCTTAGGCTGACAGCTCAGTATAAGAAAAGCAATTGATTTTAGGCTAACGTACATGCATAAACAGATTAAAAATGTTAAAATATATTTGTATATAGAGAAAAACAATTAGATATTCTCAGCAAACAGGTGTTGACTAGCTACCACGGTGCTAGGGTAGCAAGGCCAGTAAGACTGAGTCCTGGCCATCAGGTTGTGCAGAATCTCCCAGGACAGACAGAGTTCCTATAATGAACTACCATCTAGGTCATCATCACTGCTTGTCGGGGTGACTACAGTATGCACGTGCCTCCCATCGTGCGCCCTTCCAGTTCATTCTCACCCTGCAACAAGAATAATTTTTCTAGGGACATCCGCTCCTCCTAGGTGGGGAGACTGCTTAGTCCCAGGCCTTGCAGATTTGTTTTTCTCTGTCTGGACTCAAGGCCTCTGTGGCAACCATGCTCCACCAGATCATCAGTCAGGCCAAGAAGCATCCTAGCTTGATCCCCCTCTTCGTATTTACTGGAGCAGCAGCTACAGACAAACGCCCTCCCTCCATGGCATGGCGGGAACGATGCCGTGTGGTGAGGAAGATGGAATCATGCTCACTGCACTTGCTTATTAAGGCCTGGCACTGTATGCCTTGTGCCTGCCATTGTTCAATCCAGATGTCAGTTGGGACAGAAAGAATAACCCAGAACTCTGGAAAAAACTAGGTCCCAGTGATCAGTGCAAGTGAACATAGATGACAGCAAACTAAAGAAGAGGGTCCAGACTTCTAAATGAAATGTTTCACTATAAAGCTGCTTAGAATGAAGGTCTTCCGGAAGCCATCAGCCCAATTTTCCATGTAACCAGGAAATATTTCCCCTCCAAAGGCACGAAATCATGTTGGTGTATTGTGTTGGGGATTACACTGATGAATAATCTGAAACTTGAAAAACAAAAAAAGAAGAATTTTTCTTTCTTCAGCTGTGCCACATGGCACGTGGGATCTTAGCGCCCTAACCAGGGATCAAAACCACATTCCCTGAAGTGGAAGCCTGGAGTCTTAACCACTGGACCCCCAGCGAAGTCCCACGAATAACTGTTCTACAGCTTGTCACTCATCTGTTTAAAATCTGTCCACAGGTTTCCACTGACCTGAGAGCAACATCGAAAGGCTTTACCTAGCAGATAAAACCCTTCACCCTCTTCTTCTGGCACTCTTAGCCCTCTCCACCTTCATTTCCACTCTTCAGCATGAAATGTGTTGATCTCAGGGAAGCAGACCTGAGATGGGAGTAGACGTGCAAGAGCCTTACTGGGGGAAACGCCTGTGAAGGGTAAAGGTGGGGAAGCAGGAGTACTCAGGGAGAGACGTCAGACTTCGATGCAGGGCTGGCACCTATGAAAGGATAGGAAAGAGGATGAGTTGGGAAGAGTTTCAGACTGCAGACAAGTCTAAAAGTTTGAGCCATGCTGATGGGGCATCCTCAAGGCAAAATTGGCCAGTAGAGGAGTCCCACATCACACAGGGATGAGCCTGCACCAGCAGTCCCACTGGGCTCTGTGACTGGAAGGGAAGGGAAGGGAAGCAAGGAAAGAGGAGAAGGAGGGAGAGGGAGAGACTGTGTTTTGTTCACCATGGTATACCAAATGACTATCACACTGGTGGCATACAGCTAAATCTTAGTAAATGTTTACTGAATGAATGATGGACTAAGTTTGATGGGAGCACAGAGGAAGGAACCATTATTCATGTCTGGGAAGGAAATGGAAGTAAGTATTTACCGACATGCTTAAAATATTAAGACTGAGTTGTGACTGGTGGAAGGCTCTAACTCACAGAGTGTAACTTCCAGTCTGGTCTTCTCTGACTTCTCTCAACAAGGGCAGACACCAAGCTAGAATGAACACAGAAGGGGGACAGGTCTACTTCCTTCTCAGAAGAAGTGGAAATTTTTAAAGCTTTAAAGATTCTGGGAAGCAAATCACAATTTTAGAGGTGATGTCTTTGAATCTCCAAGAACTCAGAGAAGATAAGGAGAAGAAGCAACAGGGAAAACCGCCAAAGAGAATGTGAGGTGTATCCAGGAAATCTTTTCATAAGCATTCAGTAAATGAATGATTCTGGCCAGGGGAGTTAGTATTGCTTCCCAAACCCCCTACTGAGAGCTCCTTCTTCATCAAAATAACCATCAGCAATGAAATTATAAGAGCCAGTATCTAATCCTTTCAAAGTTAGATTTATGGATTGTATCGTGATCATTAGGGACATTATTTATCTGAGCAAAACAGGAAACAAGGGCTTCCCTGGTGGCGCAGTGGTTGAGAGTCCGCCTGCCGATGAAGGGAACATGGGTTCATGCCCCGGTCCGGGAAGATCCCACATGCCGCGGAGCGGATGGGCCCGTGAGCCATGGCTGCTGAGCCTGCGCGTCCGGAGGCCGTGCGCCACACCGGGAGAGGCCACAACAGTGAGAGGCCCGCGTACCACAAAAAACAAAACAAAACCAAAAAAAAACAGGAAACAAATACACTTCCCAGGGACCTGTAACTCCAATAAGGTACCATCTGTAGTATTATAGTTAAGAAGTCATTACAAACGCCAAGTTGCTTCCTGATTCATCAATGTATACATCACAGATGGAATTCCCTCTGATTCCAGCCTTGCCTAGACTCTTAAAATCAATTGCTATAACCCTCAATCCCACTCCACATCTGCTTTATTGTGAGGGAAAGAAATGCATTCACAGCAACTCTTGAGTGAAAGAGTTCTAGAAATAAATACAGAGATGAGGAAGGCGCTGTAACTCCATCCCTCTGCTATCATCACTAATTACCCCTCTTCCATTCCAAGCCTTCCCAGGTTATGCTTGCCTGCCTGCTTGCCTGGAAGTCAGATATGTCATAGGAGATGGTCCCAGAAGCCCAAGTCAAAGCAGCCTTAGGCGTAAGTGAAACTGATAGTCGTATGCACTATGAGGGACCCAGAGAAGAGCCTCCAGCCTCCGAAAATTCTCTCTCACTGACATTTGTACTAAGGCTGAAATTTCTACACTCAAAGTTTTCTTCTAAAGGAAGAAGGCATTATCAGAAACCAAGATCTTGCATAGCAACAGAACTCATCTGTATCCACTTTCCCTCACCTCCAAACAAACTTCCCTAACAGTATATACTCTCCTCCTGAAATACGATGGTCGGTCACCAGCCTTCAGATAAGAGACAGAGTTCACCTGGATCATGAAGTTGGGGGAAGGTGGTCATTTCTAGATCAGTCTCGCTTGGACAGCAGAACTTCCTGCCTAGGAGGTAGGTGTTATTATCTCCTTTACACAGATGAAAAACCAGTGTAGAAATGCCCCCAATTGTTAAACACCTCACTCAAACACACCTCTGAGGGGCTGCACTTTATAACCAGCTAGTAAATGAAGGCACCCTCCCTGGGAAGCTCACATTCCGTCTTCTCAAGCTCTCAGCTCCTTCCCATGCTTCAGCACTCAGCTTAACTGCCACCGTCTCAGAGCAGCCTTCCCTGGCCACTCAGGCTAAAGTGGGGCATCCCTATTTTCTCTCACAGTACCCTATTATTTTCCTTCATCACATTCATTATAGTTTGTAAGTATACACTTACTCCTGTTTGTTTATATTCGGTCTGGTTTTTGCAGTAGACTGTAAACTCCACAAGTGCAGAGATCATTCCTCTCCTCAGCAGAACAGCCTTCTACATAATTGATGCTCACTAAACACTGCCTAAATGAATAAGGGGTAGAGTTGCATTTCTAATCCAAATTGCCTAATTATTACCACTATGCGTGCTGCCTCCCCGTAAATGTGAGAATAAACTCCATTTGAAGCCTGAAGCCTCTCATTCAGTAAGACTTCTTCCACTGGAGCTGAGATGATTGCACAAAATTCTCTCGCAGCCCTCAAGGAGAGGCTGCCCATCCCCGTCATGCTCCACAATCCCTGGGGTCAGCCTGGGCAATCTCCCTGGGGACTTGCTCCAAGTTGTTCTTATTTGTACTTCAAAACTCCACCACCACCCTTGAAGCTCAAACCATCTGATTCTAGCACCTGATTAGGTTTCAGTATCTATATTTATTCACATTATCCTAAAAGTATACGTGAGTTTTCTAGAGCAGAGGTGTTATTACTTACAGCAATAACCACATCAGTTCTCCTCTGGCTCAATTCTTTCCTTTGCGGCTATGCGATGAGAACCAGAGGTCAGCCTACCTATACCAGGATCTATACTATAGGCAAGGGACCCAAAACATGAAGCTGCGAGCTTATCTAGGATGAGGGCAGCTGTCCCCCTTCCCCTGTGAGAGAGAAAAAACTTTTCTCCCCAATGCAAACAAATGAACCTTGGGAAGAGAAGGGAACGACTCCTGAGTTCTGGTCCTTTGGAATATAAATAAATGTCTCCAGGAAGAAGCCAAGCATCTACAAATTAATAATCTCTTCAACGTCTCCATGATACTAGGTTTCATTCCTCTTCTGAAATGTAAGCATTTACCTTGGGAGGTAAACTTCTCAGGATGGTCTCTTACTTACTATCTAACCACCCTTTAAATACAAGACTTGTCCTGTGACCCCGATCCCAGGTTTCTTTGCTCAGAAAGCCCTAACCATACGGAAACATAAAAATATTTTCTCTACAGCCCCACACCACCCTCTGGTCCTGCTCGAGCTGCCATCTCCTGATTTCCTATTCATTCTTCCATTTTCATGAGCAACTTTAGGTATTAGCTCTTGAATCTCTTCTAAATTCTGCCATCATCCTGGAGAATTCTAACATCCTTGTGGACAAATGTTGGGGAAGTGGGGAAGCCTGATACTCAGACAAAACTGAGGTAACCAGCATGAAAAGCATATCAGTCAGGGTCAAATCTGGAAAACAGTAACCACTCTACGTACTGCAAGTATGGAGGGTTTAACACAAGGAATTAGAGGTAGCTAGAAGAGCTGGGGAAGTGAAACTCCAGAAATTCACTGCTAAAAACCTGTGCTTACATGGAAGCAACCTAAGTGTCCATCGACAGATGAATGGATAAAGAAGATGTGAGACATACATACAATGGAATATTACTCAGCCATAAAAAGAAACAAAAGTGAGTTATTTGTAGTGAGGTGGATGGACCTAGAGTCTGTCATACAGAGTGAAGTAAGTCAGAAAGAGAAAAACAAATACCGTATGCTAACACATATATATGGAATCTAAAAAAAAAATGGTTATGAAGAACCTAGGGGCAGGACAGGAATAAAGATGCGGACGTAGAGAATGGACTTGAGGACATGGGGAGGGGGAAGGGTAAGCTGGGACGAAGTGAGAGAGTGGCATGGACATATATACACTACCAAACATAAAATAGATAGCTAGTGGGAAGCAGCCGCATAGCACAGGGAGATCAGCTCTGTGCTTTGTGACCACCTAGAGGGGTGGGATAGGGAGGGTGGAAGGGAGACGCAAGAGGGAGGGGATATGGGGATATATGTATACGTACAGCTGATTTACTTTGTTATACAGCAGAAACTAACAAATCATTGCAAAGCAATTATACTCCAGTAAAGATGTTAAAAAAAAAACCTGTGCTTATAGCATAGACTTGAATGTCTTATAAGAAGCTCCCTAAGAAGTTGCTTCAAATGCCATGTCTTTATCTCCCCTCAGCACCTCCTAAGAGAGTAATGGCCTCTCCTCCTCAACCTTCCCATCTCCCCTCATTGGTGGACTCTAACCTAGCTTCAGGGTCAGAAGAGGGAAGAGGACTCAGGGAAACTCAGGTTTCTGCCCTGAAAGAGAGATCATACAAGGGGTTTGAAGCTGATTCCAAGTTGACAACAAATAATCCAGCACAAGGCTAGAGTCATGGTCTTCTCTGTTTCTTCTCCTATTTGAAAGCATTTATGATAGAGAATCCCTCCAACAGCTTTTGCTTTTATTCTTCTCAAGAGATGGCCTCTGGGAGCCATTTGCTGGAGAGAATTGATTTCATTATATATTTGGTCATCCCAACCAGGAAGTCTTCAACTTTCTTTTCAGCAAAGATAAACTGCTCCAATAAAAATTTGTTAAAAAAAAGGATAAACACAGAAAGATGATGATACCCCTAAACCATCTCTTAAATACTAAATTAAAATGTTGAATATAAATCTACAAATGGAATGTAGCAGCTTCCTGAATACATGCAGAAGTGGTTCCATTGCTACATTTTCAAGGAGCCCATTCTGGACCATTTTCATTAGGGAAGAATTTCCTCTAAAATCATGAAATTCAAATCATGAATATCAAATATCCTTTGATGTTTCAGGTCTTCATGGTTGAAAACTTCTGTGCTTTTTCTGCTACATTAAGTAAAAATGGAAAAGTAAAATAGTTGAATGAGTGGTGGCATGAAATTTCTTTTAGCTCAGCATGAACCCACAGAAACCAAGAAACATGAAAAGTTCATCAGTTTAAAAAGGGATTGAGGGGCTTCCCTGGTGGCACAGTGGTTAAGAATCCGCCTGCCAATGCAGGGAACACAGGTTCGAGCCCTGGCCCGGGAAGATCCCACATGCTGCGGAGCAACTAAGCCCGTGCGTCACAACTACTGAGCCTGCGCTCTAGAGCCCACAAGCCACAACTACTGAGTCCTCGCCCCACAACTACTGAAGCCCTCATGCCAAGAGCCCGTGCTCCACAACAAGAGAAACCACTGCAATGAGAAGCCTGCGCACCATAACCAAGAGAAGCCCCCGCTCGCCGCAACTAGAGAAAGCCCATGTGTAGCAACGAAGACCCAACACAGCAAAAAATAAATGAAATAAATTTATTTTAAAAAATACAAAAGGGATTGAACTCATTAGTGAAAAACTAAAATTGCTATCCAGCTTGAAATTAACCTCCTAGATCTTGCAAGATGGAAGCATACCTATATGATCTGTTATAAAAACTTAGTGTTAAGTTACGTTTTTAAAAATCAAAGTATACCATAGAAGCACGGATGGTACCTTACTGTTGTACAGCATTTATTGAACAATTGCTGAATAAAAAGCTAGGTAAGAATTAAGAATGTGCCCTGAAGGCAGGGGATGCAGAGTAGAAGTATAGTTGTTCCATGGAACATAAAAATAGACCAATAATCAACTACCAGATGACCTGATATAATTGGAAACTGAAAACTGAAGGTAAAGAGATAATCTGATCTGCAAAGAGCCCTCTGCACATGTGTAGTTTCTCATGTATGTGTTTGTGTGTGTATATATATATCTATATATATATAGTTGGCCACAAAAAGGAACTTCAGAAAGAATTACCCCCCATATGAATCTTACCTTCTCACTGTCTCTTCAAACAGGCTATGACCACTCCTGTCTCGGAACAATAACTGGAGCTTTTTCCTGCTCCTCTACCTCTCTCTGGTCCCCCTCAGAGCACTCCTTTTCTGAATGAGAACACTTACTGGCAGAAGCATACAGTATCATATACTAGGTCCCGTGCTAGATTTGGAGGGTACAAGTCAAATACAATACAGTCTTATTTCACAGAGTAGAAGAAAATAGAGAACCCAAATTATTGCCTATCCAGAATCCTGCCCTTCTGGGAACAGTAACCTCCCACCAAGGCACATGGAAAGTACCTTCAAAAGAGGGGAAAAAAAAAAATCAGGCTATCTGCTGACACTGAGGAACTTGGGTTTGAAATAATCACTCAGGAAAATGAGATTATCAATGACATTTTACATATCTTAAAATAGTAATAATACTCATTATACAGTTAATTTTATTGATTGATTGTCACAATCGTTTTTCAATATCAGGATCTCCCTTCAAGAGGTTTGTGAATTTATTTGCCTTGTAGAAAACATGCTTGTCAAGAATAATTTTTTAATTACTTTATGTTTTTATATAAAAAGGGGGAGGATTCTTTGAAAAATACAGAACCCAGTTAACAGTGGTTACTCTAGAGGGTGAAATTAAAAGATATTCTCACTATTCATTTTGTACACTTTAGCTTTGTTTGAATTTGTTCTTATAACAATTATTTGGTTTATTTTTTTAAATATTTGTTTATTTATTTATTTATTTGGCTGCATCGGGTCTTAGTTGCGGCATGTGGGATCTAGTTCCCCGACAAGGAACTGAACCCAGACCCGCTGCACTGGGAGCACGGTCCCGACCACTGGGCCACCAGGGAAGTCCCTGGGTTTTGTTTTTTTTTTTTTAATAATTTGAAAGAAAAACAGAGATTTCTAACCTGAAAGAAAAAGATTAACACTTTTTCAGTGTCTGGTCCCCTAATTCAAGTTTAAATGTCTTTATGGTTTTATGACTCAGAGTGGAAGCTTTCTCCTTCCCATGTCTTTTTTTTTTTTTTTTTCTTTTGGCCACACCATGCAGCTTGTAGGATTTTAGTTTCCCGACCAGGGATGGAACTGGGCCCTCAGCAATGAGAGCACACGGTCCCAACCACTGGACTGCCAGGGAATCCCCCTCTTTTCCACATCTTAAGATGGCCTAAGAGATGGAGAATCTCTCTCCATTAGAAATTATATTCATCTTTGACAGAGACTCAACCGTTCTCTCACGTTTTTTTAAAAAAAAAGAAGAAGAAGGCGGCATTCCCTGGCTGATACCGCGGCTCCATGACGTCATCAGTCTTGGCCTACTATTTTTTTCTCCACCATCCTCAGCACATGTATTCTAACCTCACGGTCCTACCACATTTACAGTGTGGCAAAAGGAGCTTGCAGACCGAGTTAGCCCCCTTTTGAAGGTACTTTCCATGAAGCCCCCGCTCAGCAACTTCCCCTATACCCATTGGCCAGAATTAGTCACATGTCCACCCCTAACCTAACTGCAGAGAATGCTGAGTACTGCAGTTTTCAGCTGGTGCATTGCTACCCTGATCAAAGAGAAGGTTCTGTTTATTAAGGATGAAAAGGAGACTAGCACTGAGTAGGCCACTAACAGTTTCCATAGTTACCTGAACCTTGAGATGAAAACATTTTGAGGAAATTTTTTTTTATAAATTATTTATCTTACCCTATAACTGACTTGGCATTTCTCAGATTTTCCATCCATGCTCTGGGTTGTACAGCTTTAGTGCCCCCATGATCCTTCCAGGCTGTAAACATACCAGAAGGTCGCAGTACATCAAGCCCTACCTCCAACAGTTTCTCTCACCTCGCCAGCTCCCTCCTCCCACTCACAAGCAGGAGAGCTGCCCTCTGGCTCAGGTGCACCTTGGCTAAGCTTCCTGGCTCTTACCCTGCTCCTGCTTTGCCATCTGGTTTCCCTCCTTCTTTTCCCAACTCCCAGGTATGTCTTTTTAAAATTATCTCCATTGAGTGATTGCAAATTCATATGAATGCTGACTGCAGCTTATATAAAATGTGAACTGAAAGTCTTACAGTTTTAGGACAAATTTATGGAAATAAATCCACATATGCAAATGTTTCATAAGAGGAATATTACTATAAATGCAAGACAAGGATTCAAACAGATGGAGACAAAATATAGAAAGGAATAGAAAGGCAGAGAAAGAAAAAGAAACAGAGAGTCTGTCCCTTCCTTTAAGTATTGCTGAAAATTCCTTATCTGCCACGTACAATCTAGATAGATTAGGGGAGAAAAAGTAGAAGCAAGATGCTCTTGAGGATATTTTTCTTCCTGTTAGAATGTTGGTTTCTTAAGAAGAACAACTATGCCACTCATATATTTCATCAAGGACCTTGAATTCTGATAGAAATTTGGTTAAGTCCTAAGTGATGGTCCTTAAATAATATATTATGTTGAAACACTGACATGGGAACTGGACAACATACTCAGTAGCATAAACAAAGCCAACCCTTTCCTCTAGGCTAGTTACAGAATAGAGAAGAGGAATTTACAGGAGAAAACAAAACAGAACTGAATAGAGTCAGAAATAGACCCTCATAGTCAACTCATCTTTGACTAAGGAGCAAAGATAATACAATGGAGCAAAGATAGTCTTTTCAACAAATGGTGCTGGACATCCACATACCAAAAAAAAAAAAAAGTATCTAGATACAGAC
This sequence comes from Globicephala melas, assembly GCF_963455315.2. Lineage (NCBI taxonomy): Eukaryota > Metazoa > Chordata > Mammalia > Artiodactyla > Delphinidae > Globicephala > Globicephala melas. The sequence goes on from NC_083329.1 coordinate 67,982,078, forward strand.
CTTACACCCTTCACAAAAATTAACTCAAAATGGATCACAGTCCTACATGTAAAATGCAAACTATAAAACTCCTAGAAGGTAACACAGGGGAAAGGCCAGAAAAACTTGGGTATGGCAATGACATTTTAGATACAACACCAAAGGCATGGTCCATGAAAGAAATAATTGATAAGCTTGACTTCATTAAAATTAAAACTTCTGCTTTGTGAAAGACACTGTCAAGAGAATGAGAAGACAAGCCACAGACTGGGAGAAAATATTTGCAAAAGATAAGTCTGATAAAGGACTGCTATCCAAAATATACAAAGACTCTTAAAAAACAATAATAAGAAAACAACCCAATTAAAAAAATGGGCCAAAGACTTTAATAGACACCTCACCAAAGAAGATATACAGATGGCAAATAAGCACATGTACAGATTCTCCACACCTTATGTCATCAGGGAAATGCAAATTAGAACAACAATGAGAAACCACTACACACCTATTAAAATGGCCAAAAGTCACAACACTGACATTAGCAAACGCTAATGAGGATGTGGAGCAGTAGGAACTCTCATTCACTGCTAGTGAGAATGCAAAATGGTGCGGCTGTTTTGTAAGACAGTTTGGCAGTTTCTTACAAAACTAAACGTACTTTTACCATAAAATCCAGCCATTGCACTCCTTGGTATTTACCCAAAAAAAGGTGAAAACTTATGTTCACACAAAAACCTGCACACAGGGGCTTCTCTGGTGGCGCAGTGGTTGAGAGTCCGCCTGCCGATGCAGGGGACGCGTGTTCGTGCCCCGGTCCGGGAAGATCCCACATGCCGCGGAGCGGCTGGGCCCATGAGCCATGGCCGCTGAGCCTGCGTGTCCGGAGCCTGTACTCAGCAACGGGAGAGGCCACAGCAGTGAGAGGCCCGCGTATCACAAAAAAAAAAAAAAATCTCCCAACAAAGAAAAGCCCAGAATCAGATGATTTCCCTGGTGAATTCTACCAAACATTAAAGAATTAATACCAATCCTTCTCAACTCTTTGAAAAGACTGAAGTGGAGGAAAGACCCCCAAACACATTTTATAAAGCCAGCATTCCCTTGATACCAAAGCCAGATAAGAATACTATAAGAGAACAGAATGGTGGTTACCAGGGTCTGGAGTGTGGGGAAAATGCAGATGTTGATCAAAGGTACAAAGTTCCAGGTATAAGATGTGTAAGTTCTGAGGATCTAATGTACAGTATGGGGAGTACACGTAACAATACTGTATTATATACTTGAAAGTTATTAAGAGAGTAGACCTTAAATGTTCTCACCACAAAAAGAAAATGGTAATTATGTGAGGTGATAGAGGTATTAACTAACACTACTGTGGTAATCATTTTGCAATATATGTGTATCAAGTCAATACATTGCATACCTTAAACTTGCACAATGTTATATGTCAATTATATCTCAAAAAAGCTGGGGAAAAAAAAAACCAATTTTCCATAACAACAACAAAAAGCCCAGGGCTGGTATGGCCGTTCCCTAATGGGTAATGGGCATTATAGACAATAATAATAAAAGTAATATAATACATAACAATTATTTAGCACATGATATATGTGGCAGGGACTGTTCTAAATACTTTACTTAGAAATTTTATCTTAGCTAATTCTCTTATCACCCATCTGAGGTAGTTGTTGCTGTCGTTATTATTATTCCCACATTACAGATGTGGAAACTGAGGCATAGAAAGGTTTAAGAACTTACAAGCAAAGAGTAAACTCAGACCAAGGATTGGAACCCAGACCAAGCTCTTAACCTGCATATACTGCTTCTACAGTGAATTGTTCCCCTTAAGTTACTTATAGAAGGCTCCTCTTCTCTTTCTACAATCAGTCACAGTCAATATTCTTTTTTATGTTCAAACAGTCCCCCAGTATTGCCAAGAGTAATCCCTTCAAGCTGACTTGAATATCTTTTCACACACACCCCTATTAGTCTTTGAGTATTTCCCTCCTTTCTTGCCCAACAAGATGTCTCAGTTCATCTTGTGTTTTCCCTGCCCCCAGACTTCTCCCAGATTCTTCAGGGTGCTCTGAAGAATCAATATTTTTAAATATCTATCAAAAAAATGTATTTAAAAATATCTCCAAAGCAACCCATACCAACTAATACATTTAACAGGGTAGAGTAAAATAATTTGCCAGTTCATTAATGAGGGTCATGGTTGAATTTTTATTATCAAGAAAAAATGTTTAAAGTAATAGATTTCATCTTCATTAAAGTAATAATTCCTTAAGGAGTCAAAGACATGCTGAATGAGTACAGCCAGGACTTCAGGATTTGATCCTCATAGTGAAGAGCCAGGCTCAGTACAAAACTTCATAGGCGGGACTTCCCTGGTGGCGCAGTGATTAAGAATCCACCTGCCACTGCAAGGGACAGGAGTTTGATCCCTGGTCCAGGAAGATCCCACATGCCGCAGAGCAACTAAGCCCGTGTGCCACAACTACTGAAGCTCTCACGCCTAGAGCCCGTGCTCCACAACAAGAGAAGCCACTGCAATGAGAAGTCCGCGCACTGCAATGAAGAGTAGCCCCTGCTCACTGCAACTAGAGAAAGCCCGCACACAGCAGTGAAGACCCAACGCAGTCAAAAGAAAAAACAAACTTCATAGTCAACCAAGGCACCAAGTCTTACTTAAACTGACAGAGTCCTTCTGAGAAGACACATAAATGAAATTTAATTTATTAAAATTGTTGATTGTTCTATGCTGTCATCACTGTTAAATCAGATCAAATTAATCACATCAGCATTCCTAAATCCTAAAAGAACTTGGCTCTAATCCTATTCTATGCCCAACATATGGGCCCAACATACTATAAAAACAAAGCAGGTCATATGAAACAGAAATTTCCCCTTTTGCCCCTAAGGAAATAAAGTTCCATAAATCTTAAGAAATTTCTTGGAAGACAAAAGTCTACCATGCTCCTCTAAAAACTATTTCACCTGACACCTGAGAAACAAGTCTTATTTTTGCATTGACTTAGACAGCTACAAACACGTGAATAAACCAAATGACTCTAGAGCATATTCAGGAAGTAAAGGAACCTTGGTATCATACCAAATGCAGGTTTGAATCCCAGCTCTAAACCTTATAAACTCTGTGACCCTAGGTGTGCTATTAAATTCCTCTGTGTGGGGCTTCCCTGGTGGCGCAGTGGTTGAGAGTCTGCCTGCCGATGCAGGGGACACGGGTTCGTGCCCCGGTCCGGGAAGATCCCACATGCCGCGGAGCGGCTGGGCCCGTGAGCCATGGCCGCTGAACCTGCGAGTCCGGAGCCTGTGCTCCGCAACGGGAGAGGCCACAACAGTGAGAGGCCCGCGTACCTCAAAAAAAAAAAAAAAAAAAAAAGACAATTCATTCAAGTACATGGGACAAATCCTGGAGAGTAAGTGCTTAATAAGGGCTAGCTATTGCTATTACAGGCTTTCTTCTCTATCTCTAATGACTGCAATTCCCAGTGCCACCCATATTAGTCAGATTAGGACAAGTGATTCTTCAGGGACAAATTAATCCAAAATCTCACTGGTTTAAACATGTAAAAATTATTTTACACTCAAGCAAAAACCACTGTAGGTCCTGGCAACTCTCTGGGGCAGCTGTCCCCATGTGGTGACTCAACAAATCAAGTGCTAACATTAGGTTCTCTGCCATCCAGCTGCCAGGCACCCACCCATACCCCAACCCTCTGTCCCAAGACTAGCCTCTCTGCCTCATACTGGTACCAAATGGGAGGGCCTGTGCTTAAGGAAGAAATCAGGCCTCACAGGAGACATTCAAGCAAAGTTTAGCTGCTTTTCCAGAAAAGAAAGGAAACTCATGCATCAGAAAAAGTGACTGATAAACATACCAAAAGAATATGGCTGCACAAATACCAGAATCTGATCAGTTAAAATAGTTCAATGAACTTCTTGGAACCTACTATAAACTTAAAGAAACATGCTTTTTGGATTATGTTAAAGACTTCACAGGAAGAGAAGTAATACCTGTTGAGATAACCTGCTCAGAACATTGCTTATAGAAATATTTTTAAATGATGCAAAGAATATCCATTAAATTTCAGGAATATCATATTCAGCAGAATGAAGTCCTGACAGCAAAAGCACGACTCTTAACTAACCACGATAGAGAAGTCCTGATGGATGGACTTTCAGCAAAGGACTGCCAACAGCTATTGCACTGGAAATGAGGATTCATCTGATAGAATCCCTTGAAAGCAGTAGCCACCAGGTTAAACTCTTTGTCATGACTGTTTGGCAAATGGAAACTACTGAGATACAAAGTTGCAATTTACCAGGAATAATCAAAACAGAAGGTCTTACTGTTTAGTTAAAATAATAAGGTGCAACATTTGTTATGGTTTTAAGATTGAGCAGCTTGGCAGTTCTTCAACTGTGACTATTAATTTTAAAGTAAAATACGTGTTCAATCGTGTATAAGAAAAATGTTTTATTACTAAAAGTGAAATAAATGGAAATATCACTGACTAGTTGTTTATACCATAGAGTACCATAGTATTCTGACCAGTCTGTGGACACCTTGAAATGTTTTTCAATAAGAATTATCCTCTAGATATTCCTGTTCATTTACATCTGCCTCACACTGATGGTAAATACATAAAACAGTTACTTGCTTTAAAAGAAAAATAATTCAGGCTGCTTTCACACTGTGGTTATCTTACCATGTCGCCTCCTTCATGATTGCTAAGACAAGAGAACGGAATGAAAGGATGGTGTTTGCTTTTCTACTGCCACACATCACTCCCATTCATATTTACTTGGCCAGAGCTGTAACATGGCTCCGCTTAGGTGCAAGCAGACTGCAAACTGTAGCCTTGTATTCCCAGGAAAGAAAGGAGAACTGGATATTGGTTTGCACTACTAACTTTTATTTTTTCTCTAAGTATTGAAGTTACTAATACAAACTATAGTAAATAGATGGGATATCTTGAGTCCTGACTTCATGCTTAATCAATATCTTGTATAGGTTAGTCTCATACAGAAAATAAAGACAAAAATTTTTAATTGAAATGGTAATAAAATTGACACTTTTCAAGCTTACTTCCTTAAAAAAAAAAAAAACTTCCCACAGACTATTGTTTTCATGAGAAAGGAGCTCATTACTCTTTTGCTTTTTTTTTAAGTGGGATTGTTTTTTTGTTTTGTTTTGTTTTGGCTGCGCTGGGTCTTTGTTGCTGCACGCTGGCGTTCTCTAGTTGTGGTGAGTGGGGGCTACTCTTCATTGCAGTATGTGGGTTTCTCACTGCGGTGGCTTCTCTTGTTGCAGAGCACAGGCTCTAGGTGCACGGGCTTCAGTAGTTGTGGCGTGCAGGCTCAGCAGTTGTGGTGTGTGGGCTTTGTTACTCCGCAGCATGTGGGGTCTTCCTGGACCAGAGATCAAACCCATGTCCCCTGCACTGGCAGTTGGATTCTCAACCACTGCACCGCCACGGAAAGTGAGCTCCAGAAAGGAGCTCATTACTCTTTTATGGCAATACTGACTGGCATTTCAAAAAAAAAACCCTAGGTCTTAATTATACTGTGATTAAAATTCTTATATACTTTTAATTTGCAGATTAACCCTAACATATTTCCACCCTCAGGGAGAAATATTTATCCCAATGCAATAAGAAGTGTAAAGAAATAAAGAATGAATAATAATTTTAGAATCAAAGAACTTAAAGGGAACTTCAAGAGATGTGACTTTATTATGAAACATTTACTGAGCCCTTTCTACATGTTAGCAATACATACATATCACCCTGTAATGGATGATAGTTCAGGAAACACGAAAATGTGTAAGTCACAGTGTCCCTGCCCAAGAAGTTTACAATGTATAGGGGAAACAGACATTAAAATATTCTGTGAGATCATAGAAGGAATAAATACTTTTGACTTGAGGAAGGTACATCAGAGAAAGTTAAATGGAAGAAGTCTCAAATCTGGGCTTTGAAAAGAGAAGCAGTGATGGGGGAAAAGGATGGGTATTCTAGTGTAATGAAACATTAATAAACAAAGGAAAGCAGAGCCATTCTGAGCACCACAAGAAGGCTGTCTAGGTCCTCTAAGCAAAGAGTCAACGTGTTCCTCTAATGAGTGCAAGTAAAAAGTAAGCTGGTATATCTCAACCAAGAGAAATTATGTTCTAGTGTTACAATTAGGAGTGAGAAGTTTTAGACTCTACACTGAAAAAATTTAAGATGTAAAAGTACACGACATGATCAAAGAAATAATGAAAATGACTTTGGTGAGTGTTGTAGCTGATACCACAGTTGGGCCTCAGTCATGGAGAGTGCTGAATGCCAGAGAAAGGACTTTATCCTACGAGCAGGGAAAGATCGTTAGAAGTTCTTAAGAATGACATGAAGTGACTAGATTTCTGTTACATAGGGAAATTAAGGTTGCAGAAAGAATAATAGAGAGGAAAAGTTTAAAAGCAGGTCATTTTCGGAATTCCCTGGCGGTCCAGTGGTTAGGACTCTGTGCTTCCACTGCAGGGGACACAGGTTCGATCCTTGGTGAGGCAACTAAAATCCCGCATGCCACACAGCGCAGCCAAAAAGAATAAAATAAAATAAAAACAAAAGCAGGTCATTTTGTTAGTTGGTTATAGATGGGGAGTCATGATGATCTGCAGTAGAGGCAAGGCAATGACAGTAATAGTGGTTGGTGAAAGAAAAGATGAATTTGATAAATTTGTTAAATTTTTGCAGACTGATCAGTTGTAAATATAAGGATATGGGAGAAGGATTTAAGAACTACATTCTAGTTAATGGATTCTATCATTTTAGGGAGCACAGCAAGAGGAACTGTGTAAGAGAGAAGCTGATCAATCTATTAGGGACATGTGGAATTTTGAACACTGGCAGTGTTGAGTCCTAGAGCTACGATATACTAACTGTTTGATCTTAAACAAGTTACTTAACCTGTAAGTGCCTCTGAGGGTTGAACAAGCTAATGAAAGAGCTTAGTACAATGCCAGAATCATAGCAAGAGATCAACAGTGTTAGCTATTTTTAACTATTACTATTATCATCATCATTATCATTATCATCCATGTGTAGATGCCAAAAACAAAAAGACTGTTGGGAATCACTGCTCATGAGAAAGATGAGGATGTGAAATGGGGATTTTATAGTAACACAGAGATAAGGATTGAGTATAACAAGAGAGGAGAAGATGGCCAAAGATGGGTGTAGTTTGAGGAGAGGACTGAGATCAGAGCTTCCATTTAAGGGATGGGTAGAACAGTAGAAATGTATGGGGTTCTCTGGGGGACAGGAGCCATTCATCCCTTGGCCTATGATCACTACATGATTGTACCAGACATGTCCAGGCACAAGGAGGCAACACCACTGGAGGCAGATCTTCTCTACAACATTAAATGTCCCCAAAGCTTAAGCCCAGTGTTGTTTATCTTACATCACAAGTGTTCAAGACTCAGGATTGTTCTTCATGAATCACAATATCACAGGAAACCTCTCAATCACCTCATCTAATTCTTTATTTCAGGTAAAGAAATTGAGGCCCCATGTGACTTGAGCAGGTCAGATTTCAGTTAATGACAAAGTTTAGACTTAGGTTGCCAAACATAATGCCACAAAGCCCATGGGGAGTGTGGCATTGAATCTAATGGCTTAGGAATATGGTAATGCCTTTAAAGGGTGCTCTCTTTCCATCTTCTCAAGGGGCACTTGCATTACTCAGGGTTTCTCAACCTCAGCCCCATTATTAACATTTGGGGCTGAACAACTCTCTGTTGAGAGGGGCCATCATCCTACTGTAGAATGTTTAGAGCATCCTTTCTACCCGCTAGATGCCAGCACATACCCCTCAACCCAGCTGTGACAACCAAAAACACCTACAGACACTACCACATGTCACTTGGAGGATAAAACTGCCCCAGGTTGAGAATCACTGTTCTAGCTGATATATGTTAATTTTCTCCACTAAGAAGTGATAAACTCACTCAAATGCCCAGATTTTAAAATACATGCTCAGATTAATAAAATTGGAACTTGTTTGCTTTGGGCTATTGATCTTGGAAAGAATTTATCTGTCTCCTTCAAAAAATGGGGAATTAGAGTTTGGGTATTTGAAATCATAATAGTCACTGTATCAAATACCCATTTCAATGAATGACCCAAATAAGGCCTCAGTAAATTACTCCAAATTATCATCCAAAAAAAAAAAAAAAAAAAATCGGGCCTCCCTGGTGGCGCAGTGGTTGAGAGTCCACCTGCCAATGCAGGGGACACGGGTTCGTGCCCCGGTCCGGGAAGATCCCACATGCCGCGGAGCGGCTGGGCCCGTGAGCCATGGCCGCTGAGCCTGCGCGTCCGGAGCCTGTGCTCCGCAACGGGAGAGGCCACAACAGTGAGAGGCCCGCGTACCACAAAACAAAACAAAAAAAATCATGATTAAAGATGAAATACTGTTTTGGGAAATAAAGGAATAAAGTAAAAAATCATCTGTTAGCACTGTACCAAATAAATGTTTACATACCTAATTTTCTAATCCCGCTCTACAGTTTTTTCCCAACTATGTTTTACAAAATCCTAGTTCCAAGAGATATTAATAGGCTTTCTGTGGGAAAAGCATTTTCTATTCAAGCAAGTTTAGGAAATGCTGGATCAGACAAAGGTAAACACTTTCCCACACAACTCATCAGAGCCTTTACTTTTGTTTATGAGCAGTATAAATCTCCATAAAACACAAACAAGTCGAGTTGTTTCTCCACCTTATTTAGCTACACGATGTTTTTATTTGTTTGTTTACACTTTCTCAAGGAGTTAATATTTCTCAGAACCCACTGGCAAACACGGCACTAGCCCTACTGCCTCACTAGCTTCTCTGGGCTCACTGACTGAGCTTTGGAGCTGCAAGGACCACATGACATAGAATTTGAAGGTGATGTAATGCCAACCAAGCCTGCAGATAAGCTACTGACAATTTGGAGCCATTGTACTGTATAATTTCTTTATCTCATGCATACACTAAATTGAATTTCTAATCCAGAAATTGCTGTTATACCTGAAAGTATAACCAACCAAAAAGTTGTTGTTTTTTTTAATGGTAAACCATGGGAATTGATCTTGCCATATTAAGCAAGAAAAAGGGGTTTATTGGAAATATTTTGGGGGTAGTTAGCATTGTGAAGGAAGCACTGAACAGCACAGCCACCAGAAGGACAGGAATCAGAGACACCCCAGGCACCTGAGGAAGGGACAGTTGACCTGGCTCCAGCCATCAGATGGCCCAGTTCCAACCCACTTTCTATCTGATATCTCCCCTAATGATCCAAACTTCCAGAAGAAGACGCTGATTGGTTTAGCTTGGGTCACGTGCCTACTATCTAGCCCCACCCCCTAATGTCATGGGTAAGGTCTCATGATCTACAGCCCCACCAGAATGACAGAGTGGAGGAGGGGCAATCCCCCAACACATGGATGCTGGACAGAAAATAAGAGACATGCCTTACATTCACTGGGCAGCAAAAGTAGACATATACTTTATTTTGTTCCAGTATTCCTATCTCTTCTAGTCAGTTCTTTACATTTCTTACACACAGCACTGCAGCATTCCAAATGGCCAGCCCTTCTTCCTCAATCACCTTCAGCAGACATGAGAGTCTGTCTTACAGAGAATTCAAAAAAGTCCTTTTGGGTTTAGTCCTTCTACCACAAAACCTGGCACAATTAATGACTCCCAAGGAAGAATCATTTAGTCTAATTATCAGCTAAGCTCATTCACTTGTAACAGCCGCCTAAAACACAAGGACAGAAAATTTAAGGCACCATAAGAAGGAGGAAGGAGCGTTTAAAGACAAATATAACAAATCAATTCTTCCTGACCCCCAAATGACCCAAGTAAAGGCATTTAGCATCTGCCCTTTTCCCATCCTCAGGTCTTTTGGCCCCAGGTAATTCTAAAATTCTTTTGATAATCATCAATTTCTGTGAAAACAGAGGGGAGTCTATTTTATGATAATGTTTTCTGATCTCAGACTAAGACTGTTCCTGCCTCTGGGGAAATTCCTTCTACCGGAAAAAATTTTTCTTTGGGCCACGGTTTTTTGAAGTATTTGTCATCAGTACACTGTAACTTGCTAATAAGCAGAAGTGCAACACGGAAGTTAGACTGTTAGACAGTTTTTATTTTTATTTTTGAGCCTGTTTAAAAAAAACCTTTGCTTGGGCAAGTTCTCATTTGGGTTTAATTATTTGCATCTTGTCTTTGCTGTAGCAAAAGTCTCAATCAATTTTACTGGACAGAAGAAAAGAAGAAAGGCATGATTTCCAACCAAGATTTAAAACTACATTCATATTTATGAATTATGCCTTTTTAGTCCCCTGTAGTCTAGGGTGAAAATTTTACATAATCTTTATTTATTTCTACATTTTATTATGTAGAAAACAGAAATTCAAGTAAGAAATCACATTGCTTGAGAAAGGACAACACACTCACAATACCTCTGACACCAGCTGTGTGGGTTTTCCACACATCAAGTAATTCCATGACACCAGCTGGCTGTCCTACAATTCAATTCAATTCTTACATTAATCAGAGTTAGCACAGACCCCACAGGTTAATGGCTCAGTCTCACAAGACTGTCCCCCACATCATATGCCAATCACAAGTACTAAGTCCCCAGGCTACCCACAGCTTCTGTCTGGCTTGGCTTCCAATAAGAGCTTCCCATGACCCTCCCTCCTTGGATGTGATCATTTGCTTCAACAGCTCACAAAACTCAAGTTAACACTTACGTTTACCAGTTTATTATGCAATAAGGGATGTTATGAAGAACAGAGATGAAGAGTACATGGGGAGGACTGAAAGGGTCCTGAGCACAGGAGCTTCTTCCTTTGTGGAGCTGGGTTTGCACCACATGCCCAATTCGTGGATGTGCTCCCCAATATGAAAGCTCCCTGAATCCCATACTATTGGGATTTTTATAGAGGCTTCATCACAGTAGGCATGATCAATTATGAACTCCATTGGCAGTTCCTCTCCCCTCTCCTATGAATGGGAAGTAGGGCTGGGAGCTAGGTAGCTTCATTTTCCAAGCTTCTAATCATGGCTTGGTCTTTTCTGGTGACCAGTCCCCATCCTGGAGCCCAGCAAGAATGACCTCATTAGAACAAAAGATACTGCTATCACCTAGGAAATGTCAAGGCATTTAGGAGCTCTGTGAAGGTAACTGAGGTCAAAGACTAAATGTTAGAATAAAAGATACTCCTAGCACCTCTATTTGCAAGGGTTTTAGGAGGTCTGTGTCAGAAACTTGGAAATATATATATTTCTTATGATTGCACACATGTCCAGTTATAAACCATTTTAAAGGATGCTGGCTGTGTTCTGTTATTCTGGTTTTCCTCCACTTCTTCCCCCTGCAAAGAAGGGGCTGCACTTTTCAGAAAAGGAGGTTCTGTGGAGAGAATGTTCACCTTCTCTGCATCTAGTCCTGGGAGAGGACAGAGGTGCTATCTGCCAATCTACCCACCACCATTTACTCAAATGGTTAGGGCAGGGAGAAGAGAACATAAAATAGAAATAAAAACTCTACCCACCCCCAAGCATCACTGACAATGCCTCAGGCACACATGAATCTAGTGAGTAAGAATCTGAGGACAAGACTTGTAGGAGGCATTTATCTTTGAAATAGATTTGAAGAGATTTGTTTTTAATCTACTTTACAATTTGTACTGAGTAGATCTTAAGTGGCAAAATTTCAGAGTAGGAAGAGAGGTCACTTACATTCAAGGAGAGAGAATTGGTTAATCAGAACTAAAAAATTACAGCTTTACTGGGTATGCATTTTAATTTTGTCTTCTGTCTAGCGCACTGTTGTTCTGAACAATTATGGAATGAACCTGTATATAGGAAGTCATCATCTATGGAGGGTTTCCTGTAGGTTGAGTGTCCATTAAGAAAAGTTTTCCTTTTCACCCTCTGGCTGTCCTAACAGCATAACAAATTAACGAGAAAATTTTCTGATATTTAGCAAACATCATGTGATTTTGGCAATGGAGAAATCCACAGTAGTTGGGTAGAAGAGTTGGCTCTGCCAGTAGGTGGACTGCAAGCCAAGTTAGCAATAGAAAGCCTCAGAAACGGGAGTTTACGGGAGGATTCTAGGAACAGGCTTACTAATTAGGGCCTATAACAAGATGCAGAGTAAAGGCAGATTATTCATGATAGGTCTTATGTTGGTTCAACTGCTTGGGCCCAAATGCCCACAGTAAGACATCAGTAGCCTGGAGAAGTGGCAATTGGGTATGCGGCACAACAGATTTCTTTTTATGTGTAACATAATTTCTTTAACCCTTTATTTGCAACTCCTCCTCATTTTTTGTTTGATTTTGTGTGTGTGTGTGGTTTCGTTTTGCTAGCATGCATTATGCTGGGATGTCTGTCCAAAATAAGAATTTTAATTGACAAGTAGGCTACTCATTTTCCCCATAGATCTACATTTTATAAACCCATGGCCAATAATGTATCCCACCCCACCCCACCGTATTATAGTAGCTGCTTAACGCTTGCAGATCTTGATAAAGATCTTTTGCTAGCCAAATTGTCTAAGTCTCACTTTAAGTAATACTCAGGCAATATTTACTCTAATTCATCAAGTATAGTTCCCTTTCCCTGGAGATACACTCAAACTCCAGCCTCATTTCAAAGAAAAACAAAACAAAACAAAAAACCTTGCCCCTCTCTCCCCACAGGATTATAGATCCATCTATTAGCAAGAGAGTTCTTTAAAATTCTATGCAAGCTTTCTCCCAATAAACAACAAGTCTTGGTCTCTTAAAATAGTATTGTATGTGAGGGAAGATGGGAATTATGCCAAATGCTACTTATGAAAACACTGTCATCTGCAAACTGAGAAAACAGTTAAGAGAAGAATTGAGCCTTTTTGAAGTGTTGCAATATTTATTCATCTTTTGTCAAGTCATAGAGAGAAGGCTTTCAGAAGTAATGGCTTGGAGCCTCCAGCAGTCCTAGATTCAAAACCTAGCTTTGAATTTACTGTCTAGATGACTTTGGAAAAGTTATTTTAACTGGCTGAGCCTGTTTCTTTATAAAATGGAGTAATAGTAATCACTTTTTGAAGTTGTTTGAAAGGAAGAGATAATATATATGTCATGTATCTGGCATATAGGCAACACTCCATAAATGGTTGCATTCTTAGTAAAATGGTGGCTAAATCCTGTGATCTTCATAGATAGAGATCCCCAACTCCTTCTAAGGAAAGGAGTCTAGGCTAACATTTTTCTATTGTAAAAAACAGATAATAGGTCTTCTCTATGAAGAGTTAGGCTGCCAGGAAGGTCAGAATTAAAAGTTGGACCCCTTTTCCCTGAATATACAGAGGACTGGCTTCAATAATATCACCCTGCTAGACACCTGAACAACTGCAATAAAAGCAATAAAAGACTGGGCTGAGGAGAGCACATTATGTAGGTACTGGGGCTGGAGAAAGAACAAAGTCTGAGAAGATAAATGAGAAAGACTGAGATGAATCAAGAGAACAACCATTTCCATAGGACAGAGAAGTAATACAAGGAAAAGACTTTTTTTTTTTTAATGCTTACGGGTATCCACAGAGAAATTAGAAAGGACACACACACACACACACACACACACACATACACACACGCTTCTGCAAAAAAGGAACAACCAGAGAAAAACAACAACAAATCCAGAGAAGGAATGGAAGTTATCCAATTCTGTTTAGAATGTACATGATCTGAAAGACAGTCAGGGCTATTTCCCCGAATACAAAGCAAAAATACAAGATAAAAACTCTTAGAGTGATGATGAGCAATTTGGGTAACAAGAGTTACACAGAAGGAGAGAACATGAGACCATAGAGGCTGGACTGAAGGAAGGCTATAGTCTTAGGATCAAAAGGGCCCACCAAGAGCCACACAGGGTTAACAGAAAAAAACCCACACCCAGACACTCCAAAGATTCAATTACTAAAGACTTAAAAATCATTGTACAGGCTTCCATAGAGGGTTACCTTCAAAAGAACAAGAATTCCATTGATATCAGCTTCTTATCAGCATCACTGGATGCTAGAAGACAATAAGAAATGTTTTAGAAGTTCTAAGAAAATTTTTTGAAACTAGAATTCTATACTAAGCCAAACTATCAATCAAATGTGAGAGCATAATAAAGACACTTTCAAACATAAAAGAACTCAGAATGTTTACTTCCTCCCCATTCAAAAAGTATCCATGTGAGGATACACTATAACAAATCATTAAAGGAATCTAAAAGTGAGAAGAAACACTAACTCAAAAGAGCTAACTCCAGGGAACTACTGAAGAAATATCGTGCATCAGGACAGGATATAAATTGTTCCAGATTAGAACAGGAGGTCAGTTCTGTGAAGAATGTCATTAAGCTGAAGAAGAATTCCGTTACACAAATGTATGATTAGGAATCAGAAATTTCTTAGAGATAAAATGAAAGCATTACATCTCTTTTATAAAAAAGAAAAAGAAAGGCAATTCAAAATATCAGGAAAAATAAAATATTATAAAAGAAAGCCATTATGCAAACATGATGCAAATTAAAATGTGATATATTTTAAGCAGTCAATTGGCTTTGAGAAAAATAAATAAATAAATAAATCCATTTGCCCCTAGTACATTTGCTTTTTTTTTTTTTTTTTTTTTGTGGTACGCGGGACTCTCACTGTTGTGGCCTCTCCCCCGTTGCGGAGCACAGGCTCCGGACGCGCAGGCTCAGCAGCCATGGCTCACGGGCCCAGCCGCTCCGCGGCATGTGGGATCTTCCCGGACCGGGGCACAAACCTGCGTCCCCTGCATTGGCAGGCGGACTCTCAACCACTGCGCCACCAGGGAAGCCCTACATTTGCTTTTTGAGTGCCTTTACTACTGGTTCAACTGCTTGGTTTTGCAGAAGACATTTACTCCAAATACTTACATACTTGTAAGTGCTGTTTCGTGGCTTTAAAATTTCAGAGTCAATCTATGGTCAAGGAATGAAAAGCGAGTATGCCTACAGAACAAAATATAAATATTACTAACCTCCGTAAGATTAAAAGGAATGAAAGAGCTGACAGAAGTCAAAAGTGAGGAGAAGCGTTACTACGTTTCTCAGCTTATATCATCTTATACCATGGAGTCAAGAGATAACGTTTATAAATGAATGATCAAAAACAGATGTTTAAGTACATCTTAAAAATCTAAAGCGGGCTTCCCTGGTGGCGCAGTGGTTGAGAGTCTGCCTGCTGATGCAGGGGACATGGGTTCGTGCCCCAGTCCGGGAAGATCCCACGTGCCGCGGAGCGGCTAGGCCCGTGAGCCATGGTCGCTGAGCCTACGCGTCCGGAGCCTGTGCTCCGCAATGGGAGAGGCCACAACAATGAGAGGCCCGCGTACCGGAAAAAAAAAAAAAATCTAGGGCAACCAGGAGAGGAGTTAAAAATAATTATATAACTAACACATTTGGGAAGTAGAAGAGTCATAAAAGTGGGAGTTGTGTGAGAAATTCAAGTAGACTATTTATAGTTATTTAACACAGTTGTTAAACACTAGGAAGAAAACAATCAGACAGTTAATAGTGATCAGCTATGAGGATTGAGCCTGGGAGCAGGACATTAGGATGAGTTTTACTCATCATTTAAATTATTCTGCAGTGTTTGATATTTTCTTTGCACTTCTTTAATAAAATAGATATCTATTTAAAAGAAGAAAATGAAAAGACTGTGTGGTTGCCATGCTCCAGGATGGTCCCCCATAACCCCCACTTTCCAGTATTCATACCCTTGTATGGTCTCCCTCCCAGGGAGACCAAGGTTGTTGTAACCAAGCATATATGACAGAAATTATGATAGGTCACTTTCAAGCTTAGTAAAAGACTATGGCTTCTGTCTTGGATGTTCTCTCTTTCTCGGCAGATCTTTTTCTCAGATCACTCACTCTGTGGGAAGCCACAATGAACAGCTCTACAGAGGGGGCCCCAGAGTAAGGAACTGAAGTCTCTGAGAACAGCAGCATGAGTGAGATGGAAGCAGACCCCTCAACCCTAGTCAACTTTTCATATACAGCAGCGCCAGCCAACAACTTGACTGCAGGCTCATAAGTGACCCCGAGCCAGCTGAGTCACACCCGAATTCCTGACTTTCAGAAGCTGTGCGAGATCATAAATGTTTGTTGTTTTAAGCTTCCAAGTTTTCCAGTAATTTTTTATGCAGCAGTACACAACTAATACAGACTGCTACCCCTGAAGAAATAAAAGCAACTGAAGAATCATCACTGCATGTATCAGAAACTAAAAATTTAGTTTAGGAGCTAAGAAACCTGGATTCTAACCTCAGGAAAACTATGGCTAGCAATATCATGGATATGCTAACTGAGCTTTCTGTGACCAGAGTCCCATCTGCTGCTTCAAACTCAGAATAACCCAAACTGACCTCATCAGCTTGCCCTTCATCCATGGTTTCCTATTCCTCATCACAGGCCCACCATCCTTTCATGCATCCAAGCCTAACATGTCTTACCTGGATTATCCCAAAAGCAGAGCCAGAGACAATGGCTTACATTCAACTAATTTCTTTGGTAGTGGGATTGCAGGGGTCAGAAGTGAGGGACAGGAGAGTGAAACAGGAAAGGAAGGAGGACCACTACAAAGATGTGATACCGAGTTGGCGAACACTACCAGCTACTAGGTGTTCCATCACCTTATCAGATGGGCTCCCTACCAGGAAAAGAGAAAAGCAGCACATGTCAAGGGTTAGTCAAGCGTCGCCCAAAGGGGCATTTTAACTCCCCAATACTCCCCTGTTATGAATACTGAGTGCCAAGCAGGTCCTCAAGGGCACAGACCCCCAGGGTAGGAAGCAAGAAAACAGTTCTAGCCTGAGAATACTGTCAGGTTGAAAGTGCATGACGCTGCTCAAAACCTAAGAGGAGCTCATCGCCACTGCTCTGGCTGGAATAAGGTGAAGGCAATAACATTTGAACCGCTGTACAAAATGTGTCCAATACAACCCACATTCAACTATTGCCAGAATCTTTTCTACTTTACAAACAGATATCTCTCCCATGTCTTCCCTTTTTCTCCATTTTCACAGCCACTGACTTAATCCAGGCTCTCACCGCCTCTTGCAAAAGCCACCCAACTAGGGTTTTCTAAGAATAGACACTCTCAGTGGAGTAACTACCAATGTTACTTCTCTTTCATCAGACAATGCCAATCATGGGCCAAGCAGAGCTCTTGGGTCAGAAAGTAACAACTGCTCTGCCTCCCAGCTCACCCCTGTAAAACAACCCAGAGATGGGCTGGACTGGTCATCCAGAGGCCTCGACAAGAAGAATGATTCTCCGCTGGATCAGCCCGTCAAGCACTGCCCAGAATTCCTGCCTGGAATCAGGAGATGTTTTCTACCTCCTATGTGGCAATGGGTGTGAAACTGTGACATTCTCTGGAGTCACAAAAGGAAGCCACAGAGAATTCAGGTAAACTGGAGAATATCTTTCAATATTATTCACTCTACCTTTCAAAAGCATTTCAACATTTCCAAAAAATACTCCAATCCATAACCTCACATTGGCTCTTCTGCATGTTGTACCTTGCCTGGAGAAATTCATGCCCTTACATACTTTATGAATTAAAATATTAGGCAACCATGGTGTAACTTTTTAAAAAGTTGAACGTGGATTACAAAACAATTTCCTTGGCCGATTTCTTGACTTGATTCCTGTTTATATCACAGACATGTCCATTGAATCTGAGGAAACTAGATTCCAGTTTCAAAGGTAGTTGTTCTGTGCATACTACAAGCCTAGTGTAACTTAATTACTTGTAATTATTTGTAAACTCAAATCTTTTCATTTTAATTAGCTTCATCATAAACAAAACAGTCGATTGTTACCTGTTGTCTTGTTACACTGATGGAGAACCCTTGGAATGGATAACTAGTTCCTCCAACAACAAATAAACTTGGACTACAAGCTGTCATTAATAATTACGTCACCCCCTTGCTGGAAGAAGCCTGAGATTAGGATCGTAACACAGAGCCAGAATAAAGATGACTTCAAAATACTAAAATAGGGCTTCCCTAGTGGTGCAGTGGTTAAGAATCCACCTGCCAATGCAGGGGACACGGGTTCAAGCCCTGGTCCAGGAAGATCCCACATGCTGTGGAGCAATTGAGCCCGTGCGCCACAACTACTGAGCCTGTGCTCTGGAGCCCGTGAGCTACAACTACTGAGCCCACATGCCACAACTACTGAAGGCCGTGCACCTAGAGCCTACGCTCCACAACAAGAGAAGCCACTGCAATAAGAAGCCTGCGCACATCAACGAAAAGTAGCCCCCGCTCACCGCAACTAGAGAAAGCCCACGCGCAGCAATGAAGACCCAATGCAGCCATAAATAAACAAACAAATAAATAAATAAATAAATAATCTCCTCCTGGTGGGAGAGGATTCAGCATTAAAAAATACTAAAATAATAGTAACGTGGTATGTTACGTCTGTCTTAATGCTACTCCTTCCCTAAGGGGTGCGTGTCTATGTGTGTGCACGTGTAAATGCAAACACCTAGTCATATATATGCATACACACCCACACATATGATGTATAAATGTATATACAAACACACACATTTTACATATTTTATTTACTCCAGCTATTATGTTTACGGAAACCAAACTCCAACAGAATACAGAAGTTTACTTGCACATTTAATAAAGAGTTACTCAGGGACAGCCTGAACCACCAGAGGCGTTTTTCCCATAACCTTGCGAAGAACAGAATTTTTCCTTTCTGAGAATGAGCTTCCTTGGCAACACAGACTTCCTTTCTGGGAAAATTTTGGCCACTAAAAGTCCACAGAGGGAAAGCTTACATTATAAAGTTAAGCGGAAAATGCAGGGTACAAAACTGGATCAACAGCACAAACCCAACTATATAAACAAATTGAAAAAAAAAAACTGGAAAGAAATGTACCAAAATGATAACAGTGCTCGTTTCTGGGTGAGTTTTTCTTCTTTCTGCATTTACAGTTTCCAAATCCTTATATAAAAATCTTGTACCATTTTTATAGTTGTAAAAACTCAACTTAAAAAAAAAATCCATGGAAATCTTAATTATGGAGAAACTCACGAAAAAGCCACGTTGACCGGGCAGCAAATGCCAAGGTTATTGAAAGGAACTATTTTTTACCTCAGGATGGAAAATTGAAAATTTTTTGCAATACTTTGGTTTGGGAAACTTCAGCTGTAGAATCTGAAACCCTATTTGCAAGATAAACAGAAAAAACAAGTGGGCTTTGAGCTACTGCAAAAGGTACTTTTCAGCAATGATGATGTTATTTCACACTGGTGAAAGGCTTTAGAGTTTATAAAGAGCTTTCATAGCGTAAGGTACTGTAATGAGCCTTGGTTTGGGACCCAGAAAACCCCAGTGTGAATCTGGTCTCCGTCTGTGGGAGGCTACAATGGACTTAAAGGCATTTTGTAAACTGGAAAATGCTCTAAAAATGTCATTGTAAGGGAGACTACAATATAGGCAGAGAAAATGCTCTGATTTTATTTTAAAAATGCATGAAACAGAGGCATACAGAAACTACTGTGATTGCTAGCATTAACTGTAGTTTAAAAAAAAAAAACTTGAAACAACTTAAATATCCATCATAAGAGAATGAGTAAGTTCTGGGCTTCCCTGGCGGTGCAGTGGTTGGGAGTCCGCCTGCCGATGCAGGGGATACGGGTTCGTGCCCCGGTCTGGGAGGATCCCACATACCGCGGAGCGCCTGGGCCCGTGGGCCATGGCCGCCGGGCCTGCGCGTCTGGAGCCTGTGCTCCGCAACGGGAGGGGCCACAGCAGTGAGAGGCCCGAGTAAGTTCTGAAAATGACATGAACTAGAGCTACACAGACCAACAAGTATGAACCTCACAATCATAATTTTGAAACAAAAAATGAAGTTATGGAATGAAATACACAGAGTGTGTTATCATATTGTAAAACATCCAAACAATGTTTTCCTCTGTACCACCTCTTCCGCCAGCCCCTAAGGAAAGGTTTGGGACATAGTAGGGACCTTACAAAGACTTACTGCGTGAACGTTAAGCCTTTGCTTACAAGAATTTAACCTTTTATTAAGGCTTTGCTTTGGATGGTGTGACTGTTAATGTCTCAGCAATGACAACAAAAAAATCTACTCTAGATGTTTCAAATAAAGAAAGATTAATGAAAGGACTTGTAATAGAGGTGAAGGCAGCACCTGTTTAGGAAACAGGGTTGACAAATTACCAGAGACTAGCAATGGTGAAGGAACTGTTACCTCCCATGAGACCTAAGAGAGCTAAACCAGCTATGGAGAAGGGGCCCTGCAGGAGTTGTCACTGTGGAGGGAGCCAGCTGCTGCCAGCAATGCAATGTAAAAACAAGGAAGAAACAGAAAAAGAATACCCCCAACCTTCTTCCTGACCAGCTGGTGCCTTCTGTTGGCCAAACCCACATGGAAGGCAGCCAGCAGGTGAACAAGGGAGAGGCAATCTGAAAAGGTCAGCCTCCTGGGCATGAGGGCAGAGAGTGGATGGGGGATCAAGTTGGGCAAATGGAAAGCAACCCACCCAGTGAGAGATCCAATCCTTTAGCATTGGCTTAGAGCCTTAAGACCTGCCAGCCCTTGTCCACACCATCGATAACACCCTTCTCCTTCTGGGAAGAGGAAAGGGAGTCCTCTCATTAATAACTCAGAGAATTTCCATCAAACCACTTATTTCCTGTGTCTATTGTGAATTAGTCATGTTCCAACCTATCTTATAATGAGACTATAAGTACTATAATGCCTTGGACTTTTTAAAAAAATCTCTATTTTTTTCCGTATTTTAATTTCACCAATGCTAGTGAAAGTAGCTCCTTCAGATTGGTTTGCAAAGGTGAATATCTGTTAAAATGTGAGTCTTTTGCCGTGACATTGAAGTTCTACCAAATGCTCAGATGTTTTCAGCTCATTTCTACAAACATTTTTTGAGCAGTCTACTACCTGCAAGGCATCACAGAGAATTCCAAGATGAATTATAGCTGTTCTCTGTCCCTCCCCCCAGGGAGAGTACTGCAGCATCTGAGGATGTACACTATACACGTTCTCATAAAGATTAATTCTTTATGATAAATGTTCTCATAAAGATTAATTCTGGCAGGACTTGGAGATGCCCTCAAGGAAGTAGAACTTATTAGAATCTGGAAAGATAAGCAGAACTTTGACCAGTGGAGTTTGTGGGGAGTGAGGGTTTGGAGGGATACTTTAAGTGAAAGAGAAATAATTTTAGTCAAGCTACTTTCTCAGATCAAAGGCATGTATAGCTACTGACTTTACTAAAGACTCTGATAGAAAAATAATAACAATAATAATGCCAAGTAGTAACCTCTGACAAATTTGAAATATCTGGGTTAAATTAGTAAATAAACATCTCCCCCATCAGAACTGCAGCTATACCTCAGATTCAGAGCCTTCCATCTAAAGTTTCACAATGCCAGTGACCTCCATTCAAGAAACAGTTTTGAACTGGTTTGAAACTTCAAAAAACTCTTCAGAAAAGCCTTTTGCGACTTGCGCAAAAGGAGGAAACTGAATTTCATTTCAATTTCAACTCTAGCTCAGCACTGCTCCAGAGGGCAAAACTGGAAAACTGGAGAGTGAGAACTGAATTTTCCTGGATGGCTGTCAATCCTGTTGTAAGAATTTATGGGAGACTGAAAATCATTAAAGCCAAAGGGGTCTATTATGAGAATGGAGTCTCTTTTGACTTCATCTTAAGGTTACATTTTAAAGACAATGCCAAATGGATGTCAAATGCAATAGCAGTGAACATGTAATTTTCCTAAATGTCACTTGAATCCTCAATATTATGATTCCAGGACTTAACACCAGAAACCTGGCATTATTCAGGCACAGCCCCCACCTGAGTGGTAATAATTATTTTAATAATTCACAGATCACTGACTATGAGCCAACTGTTCTAAGTGCTCTACATATAATAACCCATTTAATCACCCATTTAACAGATGAGGAAACTGAGACATAGAGAAGTAACTTGCCTTAAGTCACATAGCTACTAGGGACGCCAGATAAAATACAGGATATGCAGGTGAATTTGAATTTCAGGAAAACAACAAATAATGTTTAGTATAATTATATCCCATGCAATATTTGGGTCATACTTATACTAAAAAGTATCCATTGCTTATCTGAAATTCAAATTTAACTGGATGTCTTGTATTTTTACAGGTATCCTGTATTTTGCTAAATCTAGCAACTCCTACTAGTAATGGAGGAGCTCAAAGAAGAGTTAAATAATAGTGCATCAAGGAGTTTCCAAGCCCAAGAACTACCAGTAGATTTGTGGCATTGACTCCTTCTTGCCTACAATAATGACACTAAATTCA
This sequence comes from Globicephala melas, assembly GCF_963455315.2. NCBI lineage: Eukaryota > Metazoa > Chordata > Mammalia > Artiodactyla > Delphinidae > Globicephala > Globicephala melas. The sequence continues at coordinate 68,004,547 of NC_083329.1, forward strand.
TTGAGCGTTTTCTTTATGCTCTATTATAATCACTTAACATAGATGATCCCAATAATCCTCACAAGGATTCCACTATTATTAGGCCCATTTTACAGGTGAGAAGCTCACAGAGACTAAACAACATGCCTAGCTTCATGAAATGAGTAAGCAATGGAGCCTGACTCAAACTGGGGTGTGTAAAGTGCAGAGCCCAAGATGTAAGGACAATTGCATGGTACCTCCCAACGCAAACTCATCTGCTCTGTGCTATGTTGTTGGAATCACGGTATGTCCAACCACCTGTCTCTCAGAGTTTTCAAAAGATAACTAAATGTTTACCCTTAGCCCTCTTTGATTCTAAACCAGAAGCTGCTACTAAAAGGACTCCTTGAAACCGGGAAAATCATGCTCATTCTCCATACTCCCTATAGGGGGCCTGGCATTGCTCTCAGAATACAATAGGAATGCAATGCATGTTTGTAAAGCACAACTAAATGTTACCTCTGTCAGCACTCATAATGCATCGGAGTGTCTGGGTTTTATTTTTAGTCAATGACTGTCAAGGTCCAAATGACATTCTCTGTGAGGATCTTAGGGGAAGAGAATTGGAAATAGCACCAAAAATGGTCTGGAATATCTGCCCAATAGTCCTCATTTGGTTTCCACATTGCTGAGTTTATTGAACTTGAGTAGCAGTCTAGGTTGCATCCTACAGACGTTATGCAACTTCAACCCTGAAATCAATTAGATTACTGGCACTCCCTCCCAATTACTAAATATACCTTTGTCATGGACTGCATGTGTGTTTCCCCATCCCAAAATTTATATGTTGAAGCCTTAACCCCCAATGTGATGGTATCTGGAGGTGGGACCTTTGGGAGGTAGTTAGATTTAGATAAGGTCATGAGGGTGGGGCCCCAATGATAGGATTAGTATCCTTATATGAACAGGAAAAGACCAAAGCTTGCTCTCTCTACCACATGAGGATAGAGGGAGAAGGGGGGTCACCTGCAAGCCAGGAAGAGGGCCCTCACCAAGAACCAGATCTGCCAGCACCTTGATCTTAGACTTAGCCTCCAGAGTGTGAGAAACAAATATGTGTTGTTTAAACCAGCCTGTCAATCGTATTTCGTTATAGCAGCTCAAGCTAACCAAAACAGCCTTCCACAGAAAGATCATTAGCATTTATCAGGTGTTTAACTCAGAGAAGAATATATAACCTTTCCTACTCTGTTTTTAAGTTTGACACTTGGAAAAGCTTTGGCTATTATCCTGCTTCCACTGTTTGGCTCTTCAAAGAGGAGCTGGAGAAGCAGACATTCAGGAAAAAGAGAAAATCAGAGGAACTGATGTAGAAGTGAGAGTAGGGATTGTCAAAGAGGAGAGAGAAGGGAAAGGGAACCAAAGCCTAACTCTAACCCACACTGAACTACGAGTTCACCTGATAGAGCAATGTCTGCTGGAGGCCAGGTAGTGCCCAGTATCAGGCATTCTTCTGATTCCAACCCCAGACACAAGCCTTCAGGAATGAGATGCAAAGAACAGACCCCCGGGCTTCCCAGGTGGCACAGTGGTTGAGAGTCCACCTGCTGATGCAGGGGACACGGGTTCGTGCCCTGGTCCAGGAAGATCCCACATGCCGCGGAGCGGCTGGGCCCGTGAGCCATGGCCGCTGAGCCTGCGCGTCCGGAGCCTGTGCTCCGCAACGGGAGAGGCCACAACAGTGAGAGGCCCGCGTACCCCCAAAAAAAAAAAAAGAATAGACCCCCCCTCATCATAGTAGAGCTTGGGCATAGACCTCAGAGCCAGACTTCCTGGGTTCAAGTCCTGGCACTGATGTTACTTTGTACAGCAGTAGGCAAGTCACTTAAACGTTCCCATACATCAGTTTCCTAATGAGTAAATAGAGCTAATAATAGCACTCATTTTAGGGAGCTACTGAAAGTATTACATGAGATTCTTTAGGTAAAACACTTACAACAGTGCCTGGCATATAGTGAACCCTCCATACGTTTTAGCATTTATTTTAGCACTTTATTACTATGATTATTATCCATATTCTATGGTCTGCCCTCTACTCAGGACTCTGACTCCATAACAGCCCCTATGTTTACTCCTCCAATGCACCCACTTTTTTCTTCTTCACACGTAAGTATTTAGCAAATAATATTACATATTTGTCAGAAAAGATAGACTGTATTAGTTTCCTATTGTGCTGTTACAAAGTACCACAAGCTTTTCAGCTTAAAACAAGTTGAATTTATTATCATATAGTCATGGAAGTCAGAATTCCTAAAATCAAGATGTAAGCTGGGCTGCATTCTTTCTGGAGGTTCTATGGGAGAATCTGTTTCCTTGCCTTTTCCAGCTTCTAGAGACCACCCACATTCCTGTGCTGGTGGGCCCTTCCTTCATCTTCAAAGCCAGCAGCATAACATCTCCCTCCCCCTCTCCTACCTCCTCTCCCTCTCCTTCTCTTTGATCTCTGCTTCCATTATCACATCTCTTCTAACACTGATACTCCTGCCTCCCTCTCATAAGGACTGCTGTAACTACACGGGGCCCATGCAGATAACTGAGGAGAATCTCCCCATCTCAAGATCCTTAACTTTATCACATCTGCAAAGTCCTGTGTGCCACGTAACGTAACATATTCCCAGTTTCTAGAGACTAGGATGAAGACATCTTTGGAGGACAGTATTCTGTCTATCACAGATATCTAATAGGAGCCTCTTACTTTCCCTTGTCTTCACATCAACGTATCACTTTTTGCTTTTTCATCTCCCTAGCACCAGAGTAAAAATTTCCTCTCTTCTCCTGGGAGCTAGTCCCTCTACTGATTCACTAGATTCAATATCATCTTTGCTTCTCTGGGACTCCCAATTACTTCATTTTTTTAAGCTGTCCCTCTATAAGGATCCCATCTCTCCTCCCTTTGAACATGCATTTCTCTCCACCTTAAACATACGTATTTGATGCTGCTTCCCTTTTGCCACTCTTGGGTTTCCTTGCCACTCTTCATTTTGCTATCTAACTCTTCAGTTATAGTAAACACCCCTTTTCCTAAGAACTGCCTCCCCACTCACAGGCTGGGCTCCAGCATCCTCCTTTTTGTTTTAAGACCCTTTGGCCCTGGCCACAGCTTATTCGATTATGGGTGGACACAACCGAGTGTGAACTGACTTGACCTGAGGACATTCAAACCCAGGAGCTATAGGGTGGGTAGCTTTGGTTATGCACACACCAGAGTACTTAAAGAAATTCTGTGGAGAATGAAGAATGAAGCAGACTGCTGGCTGTCCCGTTCCTGCCCCAGACTCTCATAGAGCCTGGCTGTACAACCTAACCCCAGGTTCCATGCAATACCCCTCCACGCTCTCAATACATTTCCTTTTCATCAGCAATAGCTATTAAGACTGTGGTTTAAATTGGTTTCCTACCCACCCCTTTCTCACAGGTTGGCGTCCGCCCTACTAAAGCACCCTCACCCGCCCCCCAGTAGATGTATCCTTATCCCACCCGAGGTCCTGGCTGTTTTCTTGGTCTGCTATTCTTCATGCTCCACAAGTACGAATAGAATCTGACCGCCAAGTCTTCTTCACACTCTGTCCTCTGTTGGTTTCCATGACATTGTGCTTCCTAAAGTCAGCCTCTTCCCACATCTTCTCCCAGCCCCTTCTCTCTCCCCGGTGTCCAGTCCTTGATCGATCTTTGGCTCAGTGCATGGGCTTCTACTCTTCTTTGTACATAGTCTTTCTAGTAATTCTTTCTCTTAGTGGCCTTACCCAATACCAGGCCTATGGTTTCTAACTGTATTGTTTAGCTCTTACTTGTCCGTGAGCCCGCTCAAATTCAACACGTCCAAAGCAAAACTATCTCTGCATCCAAATTTTCCTCAGTTACCTGCCTTTTTTTTTTTTTCAATTTTCTATACACAAGAGGCCTCAGAACTTATTTCTGACTCTACTCTTTATCCCTTAAGTGGAATCTCTACTATAATCTTGCAGGTTTTCTCTTCCAGATAGCTTTCAGATTTGTTCTATCCTCCCCGTCCCCAATGCCATTACCTTTGCCCTAGCACATATTACTTCAACAGACTCTTAACTGGTCTCTTGTTTTCCACATTCTCTTAATCATGTCCATTCCATACATCACTGCAAAATCTCTCCCGCCTCCCTTGCATTGGGCATGTGATTCCCCTATTCAGAACCAACAGTGGATTCACCATCACTAGTGTCCACAAATATTTACTGAATTCTTACTATGGATGCTTGCATGTACAGATGCAAAACATCTTCTAGGAGCCTATGATACAATTATGGAAATTACAGAGGACATAAGTTTTAAAAGATGTAAAACCAAGGTAATATAATGTATCAAATTAATGGTGCAAATAACCGTGCCAAATAACCTGCATTCTATGGAGGATGTAATTACAAGGTTGGGGAAGTTAGAAGAACGGGAGACATGACAGAGAGGCAGTAAGAAAAACATTCTATAGAGAAACTAGCATCAGCAAAGATCAGAAACTCTCAGTGCATTTTCAGGAAACAGGAGGAGGAAGCCAGGCTGGTGAAGACAGAGGGGAGGATATATGCCATGTAGAAAAATTAGAATAGTCAACGAGGCAGGAAGTTACCTAATTGGTTGGAGAAGAGTGACCAATAGCTCCATTAGTCAAGAACGTGGGACTAAGACATTTTGTCTAGTGCTGTAGTGTGAAGAGTGCCAGAAGATAGCATTGGAAATTTTGATGGAGAATCCAGAGTTCACTGGGAGCCACTGAAGGCTTTAAAACAACCGAAGAAGGCCATCAAAGAGGTGTTTCGGGGCCCTGAGAACAAGGACCAGATCCAGCCTGCCAACATAGCGCTGAGCACATCAGAGGTACTTAATATTCAGTGGTGCCTGTCAACGAGAAATGTGATCCTTAGGGGTAGGGGGAGAGCTAACTTGGGGGTAAGGAGGGTCATGATAGAAACAGAAGACTAAATAGGAAATGCCACTGGCAAAATAAAAAAAAAGAGCTGTGTCGGACCACATTGCTTATTTATACTACTCACCATTCTTCAAGCAGGGTAACGATGAGAGCACAAGCTTGTGGGCAGGAATAAGCATAGTTAGCATCATCATGTTCATCATTTTAAAGTAACAACAGGAACCATAACTTACATGTACTGAATGCTTACTATATGCCAGACACTGTGCTACGTGCTTTCCTCCAGGCTGAAATGCTAGCTATTACAATACTGAAACGCTGTCACATCCATTACCAAGCAGCTATTACGCTGAGCATCCTTAAGGAGGATGCCCTGATCGTCTGAGCTCTCCCCACTACTAGAACCTCCTGTGTCCCCTCCCTCCAGGAACTAAGGCTGCTGCTAGGACCCCTCTTCAGCGTTGTGACCTGTGCGTCTTCTGATTGGTCAATGCCCCCATTGAATATTTTGAAAATCAGTGCTGTATTCCACTCATTAGCCAACTTTATTCTTACGTTAGTCTTATATTCTGCAAGAGCAGACTAAGGCTCAAAGAGGTCGGAGACTCGAAAGGTCAAAGCTCATAAGTGACTGAGCACAGATTCTATCTGACCCCAGTTTGAACTCTTGGTCCCCCTCGTAGGACAAGTCATATGCTAGAGGTTGTAAGACCTCAGGCTGAAAAGACCGGCCACACTAAGTACATCAACAGAGGAAATATGATTTCCAGAAACATCCTGTTCTAACAGGTCATAGAAATCCCCAGATTCTGTTAAGAACATCAGGCTCCTTAGTCCACAATCCATACTAAATATTGTTAAGCCTGCTGGGTGAGCCCGCACTGCTAAGTTTATGCAGAGGGTAACATTGCCGTCGGTGGTGACATTTAGAGCGGACTGTTACATCTTCATCTTGCAGAAAAACCCAAATTCTTTTCTTCCATTCTTAAATTTAACTGATCTCATGCCAGATGCTATGGTTATTTGCCTCTAGCTTCCAAAACACAAGTAAATGGCAATACCATCTGTTAACAGCCGGCTATGTGAAAAGGTCACCAGCCTCTCCCATTGTCTCTTTACTCCAAGTTAAGAGTTATCAAAACAGAGAGATGTTTATTTAGTATGAACTCTTGAGTTTCTTCTGGTGGTAGAAGGAGGGTCAGAAAACAGGACTCAACTTAGGTTGCCATAATATATGACTATGAAGTCAGAAAAAGGACAGCAAAAGCCTAAGGAAAACAAGAAATACTTACAATAGGAAAAAAGCAGAAATTAAGGAATTCGAAAACCAGACTAAGTAAGTCTGTAAGAAGTCCATCAGCTTCTATAGGAAAAAATATACAGATCAATAAATATGTAGACAAATACTGTTTTTCATTGTTTCAATAGGTCAATATAGAAAATGCTCAATAGGCTGTATGACCATTTCAAAGGGCTCCAAAAGGCACTTGAGGAAATGCAACATTCATTCTTGAATTTTTTTAGACAGGTAATAATATATATGCATAGCAAAATACCCAGAAGGGTATACAGAAAGATATTCATCAAAATGTTAACAGCATTTATCTCTGGGAGACAGAATTTGGGGCCATTTTTCTGTCTTCTTTACACTTCTCCATACTTCTTGAATTGTTTACAATGAGCATTTATCATTTTTATAGTCAGAATAAAACTTCTAAAGCCATGTTCATTTTTCTAACTGTCCCAAACATGATTCAGTGTGAAACACAATACACACAAAAAACTACATCAAATGCAAAACCAATCATAGTTGTATTTGCTTTGTGACAAAACAAGAATCACACATTTTGTATCACAATGTGGAATAAAAAGAGAGATCTCATGAAATTACCTACTACTCTCCTGTCAGATTACTCCCCAACACGTGGAGGGCAGTGGGATCCCAATGAGTGAGTGAGCCCAGTGGCCTGAGAAAGCCAACCAGAAGCTGACCTCACCTCAGAGACTGGGCTGATAGAGCACACGGGGAGCCTTCACCTAAATGTCACTGTGCTAGCACCTAAAACAAGACCTAATGACCACAATTAATTTTGTATAAACAAGTCCAATAGCACTGAAGACTAGTGGATGAAGTTAAGTTAGTCTAAACTACCTTTAAATTAATAAGCAGACTTGGGAAAAACACTCCCTCTCAAATTTTTAAATGCCTCTTTAAAAATTAAAGAGGGGAGGGGAAAATGGGAAATTGTTATTTAATGGGCACAGAGTTTCTGTTTGGAATGATGGAAAAGTTCTGAAAAGGATTAGTGGTTATGGCTACACAACACTGTACAGATTATAGTCATTAATGGAAAGTGCATGAGGGCGACATCTATACATTTGTAGGCATAAACCCCTTCTTTATGTGGGGTCACAGGGATGGGCATGCAACCCAGACCTGGCAAGTTATCTCACCCAGTACAGGGATTGGTCCAAGAGATGGGCACATAACCAACAGGACCAGTCAGTATCCCACCATTAAACCAGAGACTGGGAGACTCTGGGATCACAGGCTTTAAGGACCATGTAAGCCAGCAGCCAGTGGGGCTCATCTTACCACCACTTGGAGATGTACCTGAGAATGAATCCAAGGGAAAGCAAGCAGTCAAGAAACACAGAGAGACAATGCTGAGTTCTTACGACATGCCAAGCACTATTCCAATCACTTTATGTGCATTAACTCATGAACAATTTTAGCAGTCCTATCCCCATATTACCTATGAAAAAGGAGGCACAGAGGGCTTCCCTTGTGGCGCAGTGGTTGATAATCTGCCTGTCAATGCAGAGCACACGGGTTCGAGCCCTGGTCTGGGAAGATCCCACATGCCGCGGAGCAACTGGACCCGTGAGCCACAACTACTGAGCCTGCGCGTCTGGAGCTTGTGCTCCGCAACGAGAGGCCGCGATAGTGAGAAGCCCGCGCACCGCGATGAAGAGCGGCCCCCGCTCGCCGCAACTAGAGAAAGCCCTCGCACAGAAACAAAGACCCAACACAGCGAAAAATAAATTAATTAATTAATTTAAAAAAAAAAACTGGGCTTCCCTGGTGGCGAAGTGGTTGTGAGTCCGCCTGCCGATGCAGGGGACACGGGTTCGTGCCCCGGTCCGGGAGGATCCCACATGCCGCGGAGCGGTTGGGCCCGTGAGCCATGGCCACTGAGCCTGCGCGTCCAGAGTCCAGAGCCTGTGCTCCGCGGCGGGAGAGTCCACAACAGTGAGAGGCCCGCGTACCGCAAAAAAAAAAAAAAAAAAGAATGCCTAAAAAACTCCTATAACTCAACAACAAAAATATAAGTAACCTGATCCAAAACAATGGGCAAAGGATTAGCGTGGACATTCCTCCAAATAAGACATGAAATGGCCAAACACATGAAAAGATGCTCAAAATCACTAATCTTAGGGAAATGACAAAACCACAATGAGATACCACTCCATGCCCATTAGGATGGCTATTACCAAAACAGTGGAAAATAAAAAGTATAGGTGTGGATGTGGAGAAGTTGGAACCCCTGTATATTGCTGTTGGGAATGTAACATGGTGCAGTAGTGGAAAACAGTCTGGCAATTCCTCAAAAAGTTAAGATAGCATTATCGTATGATCCAGCAATTTCACTTCTAGGTATATACACAAAAGAATCAAAAGCTGGGACACAAAGACACTTGTAGTCAATGTTCCTAGCAGGTGGAAATAAGGCAAATGTCCATCAACAAATGAATGGATAAACAAAATGTGGTGGGTATACACACACACACACACACACACACACACACACATACATACAACTGAATACTAATCAACCTTAGAAAAAGAATAAAATTCTGAAACAGGCTACAACGTGCATGCATCTTAAAAACGTGCTAAATAGAAACAGAATCACAGACATAGAAAACAAACTTACAGTTACCAGAGGGGAAACGGGGGCAGGGGGGAGGGATAAAGTAGGAGCATGGGATTAACAGATACAAACTACTATATATAAAATAGGCAAACAAGGATTCACTGTATAGCACAGGGAACTAAATTGGATATCTTGTAATAACCTATAATGGAAAAGAATCTGAAGCTGTTCACCTGAAACTAAACAATATTGTAAATCAACAATAAATAAAAATAAACAAATACTAATTAATAAATACCTTGTGCTAAGTGAAATAAGCCAGCCACAAAAGGACAAATATTGTATGACTCCACTGAGATGAGGTGCCTAGACTAGTCAAATTCACAAAGACAGAAAGCAGAATAGAGGTTACCAAGGACTGAGGGGAGGGGAAAATGGGAAATTGTTATTTAATGGGCACAGAGTTTCTGTTTGGAATGATGGAAAAGTTCTGAAAAGGATTAGTGGTTATGGCTACACAACACTGTGCAGATTGTGAGTTACTTAATGCCACTGAATCGTACACTTAGAAATGATTTAAATGGTAAATTTTATGTTGTCTATATTTTACCACAATTAAAAGATGCATTAAGCTATACAGAAAATCTCTGCCCATTCAAAATCAAATAGCAAAGTTTGAAAAGGTTCAGGCGACTAGATGGAAGAGAATCTATTCATTTAGCCGAAAGGATAGAAGAAAAAAAAATATTTAGGCAACAAATGGTCAGCAAAAATTGGTAAATCTTCAGGACACACGAACAAAGCTTTAAAATGAAAAAAAGCAAAGAGCCTAAAAAAGAAACTTTCAGAAAGAATTAAATACAATAATGTTTACCCATTAGATATATGCTCACAGAGACATGTGCCAGGATAATAAAATAAATGTTCAAATTTTCAGCTACCAAAGCAGTGGAGAAATGAAGTTAAAATGCCCTGGTTTCACATGGATCTGAATGCAGAATAGAGCCTGAACATTTTAATTACAGCCAAAGCCTATCCAGGGAAACTGCAATGTCCTTGGGAGCTTTCAATCCTTTCCAAAGGGCTAACACAAAAATTTTAAAATATAAGTCTGCCATAAAACTATCCATTAGAGACCAGCATATTTTAATAAAATGAGCTGCGAACTCCCTAACTGCAAAGCAAGGTCACGGGATTGTAAATTACTCTGCAATCCTCTGTCTTCGACTGGAGCATTTTGGATTCTCCCAAACCTTTAACTTGGCCCACATTGGGTAAATGGGGGCTGGGGAGTCATAACACTACAGGAATATTGGTTTATTTAAGAGGAGACTAGATTCAACCCCAGGATGTGCCATTAAGTTGCTGGGTGACATTGGGCAAGTCACTCAATGTCCCTAAGCACCAATTTCATTTGTGTGAAATAAAGAGACTGGACAAAATAACCTCTGAATTCTCTTTAACACGCTATGAGTCATATTTTTTAGGATAATTTTTTATTCAATTTATTAAACTAAAAAAAAAAGACAAAAAACAATATGAGTCATCTTCTGTTCCATCTTTTCTCTTGGTGACATCTTTTTGCTTCTCTTTTCTAAATACGTCAGTATCCAAATTGAAAGCTGCAGTGTTTCATAAACTTCTCATAAAAATGTTATTCATTCAATCCCTCTAAACTTACTCTCCTTATCTCCCAGTTGTCTGCACCCAAAGATGATTAGAGAAACCTCTTCATTGTATTTATTTGTACACATCACTTCAGTCTGCAAGGATTTGCACCTACCTAATTTCATTTGCTTCTAAAAAATTTCAAAATTCTCTTGTATGAATACTGTGCATAATCTTATTTTAAGACTAAATCCTTTTCGCCAAAAAAAATGCACGCTTCAAAGTGTTTACTTGTTTTATTTTTTCCATTAAAACAGGAAAGTGACATATGGATAAAGAAGGATGCTAAATGAATGCAGATTTGATACGGATGATTTCCAGCCAACTGCTGCCCTTTCTCTCCTGGCTTGATGGCTAATCACCAAAATACATTTCAGAGCTGTTCTCTTTCCTCATATATTTCATTTGAGAATGAATTCATTTCTGTTTCAAATGGTCCCATTTGGGAAAACCTAGATCCCATCAACAACAGCTTGAGAATAGAATCGAGGAGTAGAAAGGAAAGAAAGAAGTTTTAAAAATTAAAATAATCTTTCTTCAGTCTGTGTACAGAAAGGAAACTCTGGCTCTCAGTGTGCAGTCAGTCTATACAGGGAAGATTCTATTCTTCTTTTGTATTAAGTAATCAAACAGTTTAATAACATTTATTAGTCTTTAGTCAGGACTAAACTCCACAGCTGATCTCCTTCCCCTGGTGCAACCACAAGCGGTGGCTGAGTTGTTAATACAGTCCTGGTCTGACATGCGCCTAATAGATCTGCCATGCCTGGAATTTTCTCAATATAGCTAGAAATTGTGCTTTACAGAATTTTAAAAACAGAAAGACCCCAGGTTTTAATTATATAGGCAACTATATTTATACCAGCATCTGAATTTTATATGAAATTTCTTAAATTATTATTACAATAACATTTTAAATAATGAAGACTATAAAGCTAGATCTATGGAAATGCTATATGAACCAATCCAGGCTCGAACCAAAGTGGAACTCAAGTGTCAAAATAAATCCCACTAATTTGATTCATTCATTTATTCATCAAACACAGATTGAGCAACATCTTTTTGCAACTATTCTAGGCATTGTGGGGGACCTAAAAAGCTTACATCATCACATCCCATGGCAAAATGTAAAAAGTGCTTCTGGGAGGCATAAAGACAGTTCCTTCCCTGCTGCCCCTGAGAAGCCCCTTACAAGGATTCTGATGACCTGGGAAACAGAGGTGAGGTCGTAGCTTCCTCCAGACTCTAACAAGCCTGTGCCAAGCAGGCATTATGACACCTTTGACCCAAAGATGGACGTCAACATGGATATACGGCTGGAGGGGAAAGCTGAGCTTACCTCAGGACAGACAGGACCTCTGGATGTAGAGCCAGTCCCTCAGCTGTTCGGCCCTGACCTCCCCTGGAATCCCAGAAGTTGAGAGAAATGAGACACCTCAGAGAAGCCATTACGAGAATAGAGAAGAATAGAAAGGCAACAAAGAAGCCCTACCAATAAAATTAATCTTTCCTCAGCCTAAATCAAGACAGGATGATCTGCCTCTCAAGAGCTCATTCCATCCAAGAAGCAGAGAGAAGATGAAACACAAACTAACCCTGAGCTAAAAGAAAGAGGAGTAATGCTCTCTGAGGGGTGGGAGAAGAGGAAGGAGTAACAAAACAAGCCCTCATTCCAGAAAATCCTGGTTTGAACTGTGGGAAGAAATAACACATCGGAGGGAAAAACAGAACAGCCCAAGCTGCCAATGAGTGACCAAGAGATTAAACAGCCTGAGGAACTGATGACAAGTAGATTTCCAATTACAGCAGTGATATAATTGAGCACACAGGATCACTCATCCCCAAAGACTAGAAAAGACTCAACTCAGTCTGAAGGCAAGTTTTTACTTTAGAACTCACAAGTTGCTCTTATAAAAAATTCTGCCCCAGCGTTTCTTCTCCAGCCAGATCAGATGTGTGCCTCACAGACAGCCAGGAGGTGAAAGGAGTGTCAGCAAGTACTGATAAGTGGCTTGAAAATCCAGCTTTTAGAACCTCTAAGTACAGAAGTGTCACACTCAAGAGAGGAAGATTAAAAGAAGTTGGGAGTGAAAGGACTCACCAGTTGTCTGTTTGGGTTGGGAATAGAAAGACACTGAAGAGCTGGAAGAGCAGAGAGAAGCCAGGAGCAGAAGTCCCAATGTTGGGCAGAATTATCATTGGCAATGGAAGGCAACGCTGTGAAACACCGTGAGTCAGAGTCTTAAAGTTAGAAGAGCCAAATCCATCCCACGCCCCAAAATCTGCATTGCTCAGCTAGACCCAGCAAACAGACCCATGATCATCTTGTCTAGAAAAGCATATGATGGCAGTCCCTGTGGGACATAATCCCTTTACTGATACTAGCTTTGACCGAATTCCATCCTCCCCTGGGTTTCCAGTAAAATCTTCTGAAACTGTAATTTTCAAAAAGTGAAAAACATGACTCTCATCCAAATATCAAATGAACATGTGTCAAAGATGTTATCCAATTTGTTGATTAATGAGGGAAACATTAAGATGGTAAAGCTCCTTCAAAGAGCAGGATCTAGATTTTCATAAGCATGTGGAACAACATTAGAACAAGATCACGACGTTAAATACAAAACTGGCTAATGACCTAGAGAGCAATAAGTCATAACCTTTGGGGTTATCTTTTATATCGAACAGAAATTATTTGCCAAATCTACATGTTAACATGTGACTTCACTGAGTCTGGAAACTTTAATGAAAAATAATGGTTGGGGGGCTTCCCTGGGGGCACAGTGGTTGAGAGTCCGCCTGCCGATGCAGGGGACATGGGTTCGTGCCCCGGTCCGCGAAGATCCAACATGCCGTGGAGCGGCTGGGCCCGTGGGCCATGGCCGCTGAGCCTGCGCGTCCGAAGCCTGTGCTCCGCAATGGGAGAGGCCAGAACGGAGAGAGGCCCTCGTACCGCAAAAAAAATAATGGTTGGGATGAACAAAGCATATTCTCCTGCCTAAATACCCCTTGGGTGGAGCTGCTAAACTATGCCCTAGATGATGTTAAAAGGACATATTGCCTATGTTTCTGTCTTACTTCCAAGTTTTAAATAAGTTTTCTTAACTCCTTGGTGCTTTATTTTATAATAGAGGGTGGGCAAATCTCATTAACCACAGAAGCTAGAGAACCTCCCCTCCTCAAATTTTTTAAAACTGGCCTGTCCATAGAAAATGTTGACCTTGGCCTTGACTGACTGGCAAGAGGAATGGTGTATAAGGAAAGAGAAGAAATTCCTGATTTGAAAGGTCACTCAGATGGCAATGGGAAACAACTAACCCCTGCTAATCTTAGCCATCTGCCAGCCTACCAGATCTTACTGACTATGTCACTCTTAAGTCTGGAATTCAAAAGGGGAAGTTGTTCACCTTTCCTCTGTGCGAACCACCTGAGTATAGTTCCCTCAAGATGGAACCACTGCAGTTAGAAATCCAAAGGCATCCTCTGCAGAAGCAGCACTTCTCAGGTGGATGAGGTACAGACTACCCTTTGAGTGTGGTACAAAAAGCAGCTTCAAGGATCCCTCAAAGAGACCAAGTGTTTAAATCACTTGGTGTGGATCTCCAGATGTCTGTCCAAGAAGATGCTGTTGGTGCACCCAACTCCACATAGGACCAGGAGTAATTAACTATCTCACCTAGAACCTATCCCAGAGAAAAGAACCCAGTATCTTTCGGTGAATGTTGACCAAAACCAAAACACTTCCCTCCTTGACTCTTGGCTTTCATACCCTGTTTTGCATATGATTTTTTTTAAGTATTTTCTGTTAGGACCAACAAAGGGTCAGTAAAAGACATTTTCACACAAAGACATAGAATTGTACCCTAGGAACAAGATTGAGACAGGCGTGAAAGTAAGTGGCCAGGTATACAGAACAGATTGGTGGTTCAAATGAATTTTGCCAAAGGATTTGCCTGGCATCTATTAGCTCTTGTACTGGGTTGGAGTGGTGGTAATATGAAAGGTACCTTGTTACTTCCTAAAAGTAAGAATCAAAACCACAATGAGGGATTTCCCTGGTGGTCCAGTGGTTAAAACTCCACGAGGGTTCAATCCCTTGTCAGGGAACTAAGATCCCACATGCCGCATGGGGAGGCCAAAAAAAAAGAAAAGAAAAGGAACCAAAACCACAATGAGATACCACTTCATATCCACTAGGATGGCTGTAATCAAAAAAAACAGAAAGTGGGCTTCCCTGGTGGCGCAGTGGTTGAGAGTCCGCCTGCCGATGCAGGGAACATGGGTTCGTGCCCCGGTCCAAGAAGATCCCACATGCTGCGGAGCGGCTGGGCCAGTGAGCCATGGCCACTGAGCCTGCGCGTCCGGAGCCTGTGCTCCGCGGCGGGACAGGCCACAGCAGTGAGAGGCCCGCGTACCGCAAAAAACAAAAACAAAAACAAAAAAACAGAAAGTAACAAGCATGATGAGGGTGTGGAGAAATTGGAATCCTCATACATTGCTGGCGGGCATATAAAATGGTTCAGTGGCTGAGGAAAAAAAGGCAGTTTCTCAAAAAGTTAAACGTAGAATTACCATAGCAATGCTACTCCTAGGTATATACCCCAAAAGGTTGAAAACAGGTACTCAAACAAATACTTGTACACATATGTTCACAGCAGCACCATTCACAATAGCTAAACAACAGAAACAAACCAAATATCTATCAACCAGTAAATGGATAGACAAATTGTGATATATACATACAATGGAATGCAACGGTATTCAGCCATAAAAGGAATGAAGTATTGATACATGCTACAATGTTGATGAACTTCAAAAATATTATGCCAATTAGAGAAATGCAAATCAAAACTACAATGAGATACCATCTCACACCAGTCAGAATAGCCATCATCAAAAATTCTAGAAACAATAAATGCTGGAGAGGGTGTGGAGAAAAGGGAACCCTCTTGCACTGTTGGTGGGAATGTAAATTCTACACAGCCACTGTGTAGAACAGTATGGAGGTTCCTTAAAAAACTACAAATAGAACTACCATATGACCCAGAAATCCCACTACTGGGCATATACCCTGAGAAAACCATAATTCAAAAAGAGTCATGTACCAAAATGTTCATTGCAGCTCTATTGACAATAGCCCGGAGATGGAAACAACCTAAGTGTCCATCACCGGATGAATGGATAAAGAAGATGTGGCACATATATACAATGGAATATTACTCAGCCATAAAAAGAAATGAAATTGAGTTATTTGTAGTGAGGTGGATGGACCTAGAGTCTGTCATACAGAGTGAAGTAAGTCAGAAAGAGAAAAACAAATACCGTATGCTAACACATATATATGGAATCTAAAAAAAAAAAAAAAATGGTCATGAAGAACCTAGGGGCAAGACCGGAATAAAGATGCAGATGTAGAGAATGGACTTGAGGATATGGGGAGGGGGAAGGGTAAGCTGTGACAAAGTGAGAGAGAGGCATGGACATATATACACTACCAAATGTAAGGTAGATAGCTAGTGGGAAGCAGCCGCATAGCACAGGATATCAGCTCAGTGCTTTGTGACCGCCTGGAGGGGTGGGGTAGGGAGGGTGGGAGGGAGACGCAAGAGGGAAGAGATATGGGAACATATGTATATATATAACTGATTCATTTTGTTGTAAAGCAGAAACTAACACATCATTGTAAAGCAATTATACTCCAATAAAGATGTTAATATATATATATATATATATATATATTATGCCAAGTGAAAGAAGCCAGTCACAAAAGGTCACATGTATGATTCCATTTATATGAAATATCCAGAAAAGGTAAATCCATAGGGATGGAGAGCAGAATCATAGTTGCCAGGGACTAAGGGGAGAAAGGAATGGGGAGTAACTACTTCATGGATATGGGATATTTCATCTAGGGGCAAGGAAAATGTTTCGGAACTAGATAAAAGTGTTGTTTGTACAACACTGTGAATGTGCTTAATGACACATAATTGTACACTTGAAAATGATTAATTTTATGTTATTTGAATTTCACCTCAGTTTAGAAAAAGGAAATATCAACAATTATAAAAATAGCGTAGATTTCAAACAGAAAAGAGCAAGTTTATACAATGGCCTTCAAAATGTAAAAATACCCAGAGTAGGGCTTCCCTGGTGGTGCAGTGGTTAAGAATCCGCCTGCCAATGCAGGGGACACAGGTTTGATCCCCAGTCTGGAAGATCCCACATGCCGTGAAGCAACTAAGCCCGTGCGCCACAGCTACTGAGCCTGTGCTCTAGAGCCCGCGAGCCACAACTACTGAGCCCAAGTGCCACAACTACTGAAGCCCGTGTGCCTAGAGTCTGTGCTCCGCAACAAGAGAATCCACCACAATGAGAAACCTGTGCACCGCAACGAAGACTCAACAAAGCCAAAAATAAATAAAATAAAATAAATTAAAAAAAAAAAAAAGAAAATACCCAGAGTAAACTAGAGTTTGGACAGAAGAGGGAGCAAGAAACACACAGACATACAGAATTTACATGGAAGAAAAGTTCTGAAAATACAATGATTTTTTTTTTTCCAGGATCATGTCACTACTCTCCTCCTTGGATGAATTGTTATATCTTCTAAAAATAGAATTTAAAAATAAATAAACTCTTCAATACCGAGAAAGAAATAGTGAACACTCATAGAATTTACAGCTTGAAGGGTTGACCTGAGAGGTCATTCAGTCCAGCTGTCCTTATTTTACAAATGGGAAAGCAAGAGAGACTCAGAGAGACTGCCTAAATGCCTTTCCCAAGGTCGCACAGCAGAGCTGGCGCTAGCAGCAGCCCAGGGTTGGTTGGAGACCATGCTTTCCAAGATAGAAGCTCCAATTATGTTCTCTGTGGTTTTATTTTTTTCTCTTGAATCACATATCTAAAATGTTTCCAGCCCTATAGCAAATCAGTGTCAGCCACCCCCTCCTCAGCTTGCCAGTATTCACATCCAAGGACAATCAGGTTAAAATTAACATCGCTAGAGCAGCCTTACATGGAAAAGGCCCAAACACGCAGCCTAGCGTGTGTAAGATGTCAGCAGAGTACGCCAGCGCACTCTGGCCTTATTCCTAGGGAGGGGATGGGGGATTAAGGGACTGTATGTATGCGCAGCCTACCTGTCAACTAGGGTCAACACATCCTTTGAGAGTCAGTCCAAAGGGCTTGAACTCCTCTCTCAGATCCTGTCATCCAGATCATTCCTTCCAGCCCTTGCCTTCTGCACTAGAGGGCTGATTAAGCAATTTTCCCAAACAATGACCATTCTCTCCCAAGCCCAGCTGTCTAAATAACGTTGCTGGGTTTTTTTTCCCCAACTGCATATATGTCCTGGGACTTCTTTTGAACTTGCTGGTGCATTCCCTTCCTCCCCTCCCTACACCAGTTACCAGAATGGGTCACTTCTTTATGGGGCCTCCACAGAAAGCAGAGTCTGCAGTAAACAGATATTTTGACTCAAGGTTATAATGCAGATAAGGAACAGTCACAGCCAAAGCATAACTTGAAAGTTTCCCACTCCAAGAGGGCTACCACAAACTGGACACCAGCGCCTCAAACACTGCTATTCAACTTTGCTAAAAGGGGCCATTTGTCTTCATTAAATTTTCAAACTTTTAGCTCCTGAAATACAGTTTTCTTATTAAATGTGGATTTATGTCAGTGCCACGAAGAGCACCTCATCCAGCATAATGTCGTGCCAGAAAGGCCTCTCTCCCCTAATTATTTAATTTTAAATAAAAGTGGGATTTTATTTTGGGATTAAGAGTGGGCTCTGGAATTAGAATATTCATGTTCAGATTTTGGCATCACTGATATATCCCTGTGGTCTTAGGCACCATACATAACCTCCCATGACCTCAGTTTGCTCATCTATAAAATGACATAACAATGAGCACCTACCTCTTAAAGCCACTTTGAGAAAATAAAATGTTTGCAGTACATATATGAGTGCCTGGCACATTCTAAGAGCTCAGTAACTGTTATCTATTGTTATCCTTCCCTAGACAGGGCATGCTAATTACCCTTCAGTCAGGGAGAAGAACCCGCCTGCAGTCAGGAGTACTCTACTGCTAACATTTTTGGGCAACTGATCTTCGGGTACAGCTCATACACTAACCTGTCTGTTCTGAATTTCCACAGGCTCCAAAAAGATTCATGAGTTGGAGAGCCAGATCTACAGCCCTATGCAGATCTTATTCCCTTTCTAACATCCCAGAAAACCTCTGCTTGAATATCTCCAGCAAAAGGAAACTGCCCCTTGGCTGTCCATGTGACTTGTGGATGGCCTACTGTTTCTAATTTTGTCCTGTGGGTCCACCCAGCAGAAGGTACTTAGCCCTTCAAACATGTAAATACATTACCAAGCTTCTAGGCTGAATAACCCCATGTTCCTAAAGTGTTATCCCAGGGCCTGATTGATACAGTCCCTTCCACAGGAACTCCTGCTTGTTAATACGCTTCAGAGCCACCCAATTCCTGGAAGGGAGGCTGCCCAGCTCTAAGGTGAGGCCAGGCTGGGGAGAGGATTGTAAAGAAAGCCAGGGGACCAGATCTTCTTCATCATTCTACCCACTAACGCACACCCCCATCACTCTACGCTTCTGAGAATCTTTAGAGATATGGCATCAGCTTTTTTCAAACATTTCCTGAGTTGGATGAGATGTCAGTGATCTTGCAGTGGGGTACCCTAACTAAGCAATTTATCCTTTCCATATAACTTTAGGAAGGGAGGAGAAAGGAAATACAGAGTGTTCAATGAATATTATGTGTCAAGCTCCATGCTGAATTTATTTTTAATTGTATTTTATTTATTTATTTTTGGCTGCGTTGGGTCTTCGTTGCTGCGCATGGGCTTTCTCTAGTTGCGGCAAGCAGGGGCTACTCTTTGCTGTGGTGCACAGGCTTCTCATTGCGGTGGCTTCTCTTGTTGTAGAGCACGGGCTCTAGGTGCGTGGGCTTCAGTAGTTGTAGCACGCGGGCTCAGTAGTTGTGGCGCACGGGCTTCACTGCTCCGCGGCATGTGGGATTTTCCCAGACCAGGGCTCGAACCCGTGTCCCCTGTATTGGCAGGCAGATTCTTAACCACTGCACCACCACGGAAGCCCCATGCTGAATATTTTTCATATGTTACTTCATTTAAATAAACAACAAACATAAGGGGCATTCTAATTACATTCCCCATTTTAAAGATGAGGAAACCGAGACTCAGGAAAGTCTAAAGCTTGCCCTCAATCACAGAGTGCTTAAGCAAGGATATGAACTCAGGCCACCCAATATAAAGTCCCTTGTGCTTTCCTCTCTACCAGACCTGTCTTCCAGGGCTCATCTCAACTTGCTCAAGGACTCAGCTACTACACAAACTATTCACTTACACTGAGCCTGCCATCACTGGCCTTGACTGGGCTCCACCAAGCTACCATAGTACTGAAGTATCCCTCTAGACCAGGGCTCAGCAAAGCACAGCCTGTGGGCAAAAACTCACCGTTGCCTCTTTTTGTAAATAAAGATTTATTGGAACATAGCCACACCCATTTATTTTCCTACTGTCTACGGCTGTTTTCACACTGCAATGGCAGAGACCGTATGGTCTGCGAAATCTAAAATATTAATGAGGTAGCCCTTTCTTTGCAGACAAAGTTTGTCAACCCTGCCCCAGACCCACATTATATTGGCAAATATCTCATTATCCCATGGACAATCGTAAAACCACAAGCAAGAGGAACAATGGAATCATAACCCTTTGTTATTTCTCTCATGGATCTTTCTTACATATATGTCTATATGTTGGTACTTTTTCCACATTAACCATAATCTACTTTTCTAGGATAGGCTACACCACCTCAGAACTATTGTAACACCTGTTTCAATCTCTGTTTTCATGTGGTAATTTCTCATTTGCCATAAGAGGTGGTGTGTGGACAGTGGTTTCTATTTTTCCAGCATCCAGGCAGTTACCTGTCCCACTGTGTGCAGCTTTGGTAGGACTTTCAGTCAAGGTGCTCTGCCCTCCTCTAACCAAAGGTAGGCTTGACACCCAAATGGCCCATTAGGACTCCTTTCCCACAATTTCACGTCTGGAATATCATGACTCATGGACAGAAATTTAGTGAGAGTTGATTTGTACCTGCATCAGTGCCCTTCCAAGACTCTTCATTCCTGCTGCTCTGCAAATTGTCCTTTCCAAGCCTGGTTCTTCAGATGTAAATTCCTTTTTAAATTAAGTTGGCCAGATCAGTGTGTCACTTGTAACCAGACCCAGCTGATACAATAGGTCCATAAAAACCTGCAGGGTAGGAGAATTTGTCTCTAAGGAATCTGATTCCTTCTGAACAAAATAGGACTAAGGGAGAAAGGTCTTGATTGAATGTATAAAACCTTAGAAGATATTTTTAATTCAATTATTGAATGCAGAGACATATAAAGGAATATGAACACCATTTCACAGATATTAAATTAGTCCCAATAGTTAATGTACAGTGATTTCCTATTGCTGATGTAATTTTAGTTCTTTAGGACTAGCAGCTGATTTCTTTGTGACAACATAGTACACCGTTAGTATTAAGCATCAGAGACTACCTCTCCATGGCTTCCACTTGGAGACATTTGCTCATCTGTGATGGCAAAGGCACAGGTGAGGATTTTTAATGCCTTTAACATGTAACTGACATGATAACAAAGCAGAGCTCACTACATCTGATTCTTGACATTCACACGAGGGTGTTTGGGGGTGCTAGGAACCAGGATGACCCAGGAATTCAATACAAACCAACACAAAGCAGGGGCACCCACAGCCTCTGGTCTCAACACCAAGAGGTCTGCCAGGCAGTGAGAAAACAGTAGGTCCCCAAAGGACAGAAGAAATGAAAATTTCCTCTGCGAAGGCAACTCCTGCATCACTTGAACTGTAGGAAAGAACTCTCAAGATCATTTAGCCCACCGGCTATCTGAGGAAGGAATCCCCTTCAGAAAAACCCCTGAAAAACAGGTGTCACTAGAGCTGTCCAGGAGAATACCATCAATGATGGTGAACTCATTACCTTTAAGGCAGCTTGATTCATTTTTAGATAGCACAAATTGTTAGAAAGTTCTAACAACTCTGAATTGAATAAAACCACACACACAGAAAACGTTACTCCCTCTTCCTTGTGGCCGTCCTTCACACCTACCCTGATCACACTTTTCATAGCCCACTGAATCTTCTCAACTCCTAACCTAACACCACAGAAGCTCCAAATCATTTTTAACGTGGATGCATTGAGTTTTTACTTTCCTACCTGCAGAGGTCAATCAGGTCCTGTCAGGAAAGGTATGGCACATTGAAATTTAGTAACTTGAGGACAGTTTAACAAAGGGACCATTTACAAAAGTGTGAGCCCAGGGTAGGGAAACTAAAAGGGATTGTAAATACCCCAGGGTATTACCACTCCAGGCTTGAACGAACAAGGAAAGCAGTTAGCAGAACTGGATACAGGGCCAGCCAAGTAAAGAGGATTCCCTGGCAGGAGCTGTAACCTTCAGCTTCAGAGGGCAGCCTCACAGGACAGGGGTTGGTGGAATAAATACCCCTCCCTCACTCTTCTCCTTGACGCTAATCTCCTACCAGAGGTTTTCATTGGCTAAACGTAATTGGAAACTTGAGGGAAAGGGAGCGCATCAAAGCACTTTATACAAGTTAGATTCCTGGGGCACACAGCAGAGCGGTGAGCAGACCTGAGGGGCAAATGGAAAATATCTAGCACATAAGACATCTCATGTCTTGTCTGCCCAACATGCATTCACTTTTATTCTGGTAATAATACCTCAATTTTCTTCTAGGGAACCGCTTCCCACCCACTCTCCTGTCACATGATTTAAGCCCAGTTGGTCACACCTCGAACAGCAGGAGAGGTCATGTGACTCAGGACTCAGGCCTGTCCAATCAGCATCACAACCCTCTTATAATAGTGATTGACTCAGAGATAAACATTAACTCAATTAAGGACAATGCGAAGCAAACACTGTGCTTCTGCAGGAGAGGAATGTTCTCCTTTCCCCCAGATTGGTGGATATTAGCCTGGAGCTACTGGAAGCCACAGTGCCCCCCAAAAGAAGAGCCTGGATAAAGAGAAAGTTAACTCAGAGGAAGGGAGAGCCAAGAGAGAGCAAGACTCAGCCCTGATAACATTGTCTGAGTTCCTGAATCCAACTGTGCCTGAAATCTACCCTGACTATCCCAGCCTGAAGTTTAAATGATATTGAAAAGAAAAGTTCCTATAGTATAAAGAGCACTGTTGGGACATAAGTTCAAAGTCTGGCTCCATCACCTTCCAGCTAGGCGACATTGGGAAAACACTTAACTTTATGATCTTCAAGTTCCTTGACTTTAAAACAGGAAATTATAATGCCCTGCCACGCTCCTAGGCTTATTGTGAGTACTAAACAAGATCACAGATTTAAAGGTCCCTTGTAAACTGCACGGCACTGTACAAATGTCACAGATTCTTCTCCAGGTCACCCCCACCTTCAGATGTGCCACACTCGGGACATTGGTAACGCAGTGTTCCACAGTCAGGGGCACACAACATTCTAAAATTACTTCCAAGGCTGAGTAATGACATATTGGAAAGCAGCTGTCAAGAGCAGTGGCAATCTCCACATTGCCAAATAGAAAAAAAAAAAAAAGAAAGAAAGAAATGAACAGAATCGGCTTTATTTTAAAGAGACAGCCTGGAATCGGCAACTAAGAAATAAAATAATGAGAAAAATTCCACTGAATTAAAAACTATGTCTGAAACAATGTCAGGGCAGAGAAGATGAGAAACAGGCAAACTGAAGAAAAATGGTCCATGCTCTGGGGTGCTGTGATTCAAGCTGCAATAGTCACAGCTGGGTAGCAACAGAGTCAAAATCAAAAATCATGGAACTGACAAGACGGAGTGCTTCCCTGAGGACAGAGAACTGTTGAAAGGAAAAGCCCATACGTTACAACTATAAAATACTGGGAAAGAATAAAGCCAGAGGCCAGCAAGTGCGGCCGTAAACCCAAGCTCAGAAAAACAGAAAGATACCAAAGGTCTCACAGCTGAAGCCAACCTGATGGTGAGCAGGGAAGCTGAGAGCACTTCACCAAGTGGCTAAACCCCATGTGGAAATTTCAAAACTGAAATGGGAAAAATCCAAAGCACAGCTAGGAAAATGTGTTACCACAGAGGCAAAAGAGAAAAACATATGTGCAAAATGCTTCAATGTGCTTCTCAGGAGCTCACCTCACAAATACAAATACCAGGCTTGGATAAAGCACTTGGCTTTTTGCTGGTCCAGCAACTCGATTCTACTGTAGACTAAAAGCAAAGAGCAGAGGAAAAATTAACTTGAATTTATAATCCATATGCCATGTGCACCATAGTTTACCAATGGACTAGAAACTGAAAGAAGGGTTAAGTCCAAAGGAAAGTGAAATCTTTCTTGTCCAACTGAAGAAACATAAAGTGCTCAAAAGAAATGTATATTTCAAAAATGATTTTCAGCCTCTGAGCAAAGGACTGTGCTAAGTGCTACATAGGATGGGAGATGAAAGCAGCATAGTCCTTCCCCCTGCCCCGCCCCACCCCCAAACAGCCAGTAATCCAGTTGAGAAGGAAAATCCCACTAGACAAGACAGAATGTAGAATGGAACACAGCGGGCGAGACAAACCAGACTTAGGTGGCGATTCTGCTCAGTGAAAATCATGAAAAAATAGACTCACATGACAATTTTCTTCCCTTGTTTAAGTGGGCGGAGGAAGTGAATAAATCAGCTTGAAAGCATTTGTTGATACTTTCCTCTGCCTCCCAACTACCCCTCCCCCAAACACAGCATCATCAAGTCCTGCCCCTTCCACATCCAGACTGTACCTCGAGTCCTTCTTCCCTCAATCCCTGTTGCTACTACCCTTGTTCAGGCCACTGTACTCTCTTGCCCGGACCACCCAGATTAACTGCTTATTCCCATTCTCTTTCCCTTATTATCAGTCTTCTACCCAGCATCCAGAGTAATGTTTTTAAATGTAAACTAGAGCAAAACCCTTCCATGGCTGCCAAGACTACAATGAAATATCAACTCCTTCAAGACCCTGTATCTTTCAGCCTCTGACCACTCCTTCAGGTTCATTTCCTCACTCACTCCAGCTTCACTGACTGCTCAGTTGTCTGAATGCCCCACGCTCTTTGCCACCAAAATACTTTAGCATATGCTGTTTACTGTCTGTGATGCTGTTCCCTCCCACTCTTCCCATAACTCTTATTTGCCTGGTTGTCTCAATTTAAAAGTCACTCCCTCAGACAAGTCTTTCTGAGCCCCCACCATAAACTAGGTCTCAGAGCACCCTGTACTTTTCTTTATCATAGTTGGTGATTATATATTTATTCTGTGTCTGACTCCTCACAATACTAAAAAGCAAGGAAATTTGCTTCTTGCTCCCCACTATACACCCAGGTCCTAGAATAGTTCATGGCACCCAGCAGGGGATCAGAAAATATTTGCTGAATGAAGATACACGCTCAGCACTAACATGGTGTACAAGAGTAGAAATTATGTCCTCTTTATTCAAAGTGCTTCCAATCTAATATACACAAAACAAATGGAAGCAGAAAAAAATAGAAGAAAATCACATGTAGATCAGATTGTATGGAAAGTGCCACAGAGGTGCATAGGCAGTCCACGTATCTTTTTTTTTTTTTTTGCGGTACGTGGGCCTCTCAGTGTTGTGGCCTTTCCCGTTGCGGAGCACAGGCTCCGGACGCGCAGGCTCAGCGGCCATGGCTCACGGGCCCAGCCACTCCGCGGCATGTGGGATCTTCCCAGACCGGGGCATGAACCCGTGTCCCCTGCATCGGCAGGCGGACTCTCAACCACTGCGCCACCAGGGAAGCCCCCATGTATCTTATAAAACAGAAAACACTAAATAAAGAAAAGGTATTCTTTTAGGTCATTTCTATCTTCAAGGGAAATCCCCACGGAGTCATTGGTAACCACAATTTTCTACAAAGGTAGAACCAAAAATAAAGAAAAACAAAAAGCAAAATAAAACCCACCTACCTGTCCATAAACAGAGACCAAAGGATCTCGGCTTACTAACCCAGGATTGCAACACACGGATAGCCAACTGTGCCAGCAGCACTGAAGCTGTGCTGGCCGCCAGTGCAGATCCCAAATTTGCACCACCTGAGCAGTACAGAAATCAGAAGAAGAAACTAACGCCAAAATTGGTTCCACTTGGAGACATAGCATTGGAAAGCATCACACCCACACTTACAACAAGGAACAAGCTAGACAAACGGCAAATTAACAATTTTTCATGAACTCATCAGAAAGCTGAGGCCACGGAGCCAATAACCAACCCAGAATCTAAGGAAAAACAGGCATCCACAGGAAGAAACAGGACCCAGGCCTTTGCCTGGCTGGGACAAACACCTCTGGACACCATATAAGCCATTAGGAAGAATTTAGCTCGAAATGTTTAACAAAATTGCTGAAGGCCAATCGTAGGCTTGCTAAGGGCTGCAGTAATAGGAAAAGCTGGGTGAACGGTATGTGGCAGCTTCCTGTACTATGTTTGCAACTCTTCTGTTAAGTCTAAAATTATTTAAAACAAAAACTGATGGGGGACTCATGAACACTACTGAGCATGGACAGAGGCAAACAGAAAAAACATCTCATGGGAGGTCTCCCATCCCAGGCATGCATGGTACTCTCAAAAGAATATCCATGTAGATGACCTTACTCACCAAAACCATGGAAAAAAAAACAGGAATTCTAATGACTCAGCCCACAGAACCAACAACTAGAAGTTCTTCACCCCTGAAAAACTACAGATATATTTATTTTGCATTCCTAGAAATTATAATAGAGGTTCACATAACATTAATGGAAATAAATTCAGAAGGGAGGTATGGGATGCATGGAGCAATGGGACGCAAAAAAACAGAACACCCGTTGGTAAATTTAAGTAAGAACTGAGTATAAAAATAATGAGGATGGGGGCAAGGGGTATATGAGAACTCTCAATACTTTCCACTCAATTTTGCCATGAACCTCAAACGGCTCTAAAAAATAGGCTACTTTTAAAAAAATACATAAATGATAACTTTTTTGTACTGAAAAACAAAATGGAATTAAAATACTAGATAAAAATAGCACAAAAGCTGGAAAAGCCTCTCACAGCACACCATGGGAGGAATATTTAAATGAAGTTAAAGCATTCTAAAAATACTAATCTTGCTCAGGAGGAAGACAGAAATATTGATTTACTACACTTTGTTAAATAATATATGATTAAGTACTTCCGTTTAAAACTCAGGTTCAAGATGGCAACACACACACTGAATCTACAGATAAAAATAGAACTTCCTCTGAAAAAACCTAAAAACGGAGCAACTTCTATAAATAGGGCCAAGGAGAAGGCCCACAGGCAGCACGTGGGAAGGGGTGGGACTCAGTCTCGACAGAAACGCCACCCCTACTCCTCCCCCCCGCCCCCACCCCCAGTCAGGAGGGAACTGAACAGCCAGAGTGTCTCCGAGGAGCAAAGGATCTGAACCCTACACCAGGCACCCCAACTTCCAAGACCTGCACCTGAGAGGCGAGCCCCCAAAACATCTAGCTTTGAAAACCAAGGGGCTCTTATGCCCAAGACCCACAAGGCTGCAGCGATGTAAGAAACAGCTTTTCCGGGCCTGGCGCTGGGACTCACCTGCTCCAGGGCCCCAGGCGGAGCAGCCGCTGGGCACCCA
This sequence comes from Globicephala melas, assembly GCF_963455315.2. NCBI lineage: Eukaryota > Metazoa > Chordata > Mammalia > Artiodactyla > Delphinidae > Globicephala > Globicephala melas. The sequence goes on from NC_083329.1 coordinate 68,031,781, forward strand.
GACTTTGTGGTCGGGAGGCTCGTCTGCTTGTCCTGCAGCTTCGGCCTGAGGTCAGGCCTCTGATTTGACACACATCTGGGGCCTTACGGGAGTGCTCTCTGCCTGGGAGACTGGCGGGCGCTGTCTGCGGACCCGTCCTCCGCCTGGCCCAGACACTAGCCGGACACCAGCTTAGCGCCTCTGAACATCCACCGCCTCCCAGAAGGGAGCTCCTACGCGCCTCTGCTGCCCAGGGCGGTCTTTGCAGTGGCGGCCAAAAGATATCCCGTGATCACCTGGTTCTGGGAGCGATTCCCCATTGGTCAGAAAAGAAACCAGAGCTTAGAAAGGTACGAAGCCTGCCAGGTCTCAGAGTTCGTAATGGTGGACAGTGGTGGAAACTCGGTCCGCCAGAGCTCAGGCTTCCCTAGGTAAACAGTAGCTTTCTGCATTTGTCAGCTTGAGTGAAAGACCCTGCCTGCTTTTTGCTTTGCAAACTTTCCCTCATCTCTCAAGTTGCACCCCTTCAAGAAGTGTTCCCTGGCCCCTCAGTCTGGGCTTCCACAGGACACAAGGCACACTTGAATCTTAGCCCTTTACCACACTGGATGTGTTATTTTCCCTGATTCCCAATTAGACTGAAAGATCCCTGAGGGCAGAGGCTAATTCTTTTTTTTTTTCTTTCTCTGTTTCTAACTTATAGTTGATTTATAAGTTTCAAGTGTACAACATAGTAATTCACAATTTTTAAAGGTTGTAATCCATTTATAGTTACTGCAAAATATTGGCTATATTCCCTGTGCTGTATAATATATTCTGTAGCTTATTTATTTTATAAAGAGTAGTTTGTACCTCTTAATCCTCTACCCTATCTTATGCCTCCCCCCAACCCTCTCCCAACTGGTAACCACTAGTTTGTTCTCTGTGAGTCTGTTTTATTTTTTAGACTCCACACATAAGTGATATCATACAGTATTTATTTTTCTCTGTCCAACTTATTCCACTAAGCGAGATACCCTCCAAGTCCATCTATGTGGTTGCAAATGGCAGAATTTCATTCTTTTTTATGGCTGAGTAATATTCCATTGTGTGTATATACCACCTCTTCTTTATCCATTCATCAGTTGAGGGACACTTAGGTTGCTACCACCATATCTTGGCTATCGTAAACAATGCCACTATGAATGTTGGGATGCATATATCATTTTGAATTAATGTTTTTGTTTTCTTCAGATATACAACCAGGAGTGGAATTGCTAGGTCATATGGCAGTTCTATTTTTAGATTTTTGAGAAACTGCCCTACTTACTGTTTTCCACAGTGGCTGCACCAATTTACATTCCCACCAACAGTGTAGAAGAATTCCCATTTCTCCACATCCTCACTAATATTTGTTATGTGCGGTCTTTTTGATGATAGCTATTCTGACAAGTGTGAGGTGATACCTCATTGTGATTTTGATTTGCATTTCTCTGATGATTAGTGATTTTGAGCATCTTTTCATGTGCCTGTTAGCCATCTGTACGTCTTCGTTAGAAAAATGTCTATTCAGTTCTTCTGCCCATTTTTTAATCAGGTTGTTTTGGGGTTTTTTTGGTGTTGAGTTGTATGAACTCTTAGTATATTTTGGATATTAACCCCTTAACAGTCATATCATTTGCAAATATTTACCTCCAGGCAGTAGGTCGTCTTTTTGTTATGTTGATAGTTTCCTTTGCTGTGCAAAAGCTTTTAAGTAGGCCCCATTTGTTTATTTTTGCTTTTGTTTCCTCTGCCTTAGTCAACAGATCCAAAAAAATATTGCTACAATTTATGCAGAGGCTAATTCTTAATAGACTTTTTATTCCCAGGTCCTGGCACAGCTTGTTTGTGAATGAAAAAGAATTAGACACTCCTTATGAATCAACAGAAGATAACTCTATTTCTTAATAAGGCTCCGCACCCAATTTGTGTGGGTTTTTCCCCACACCAAGCAGTCCTCCAACACCAGCGGGTGTCCTACAATTTAACTCAATCCTAACACTATCTACCTGGAGATAACATCAGATCCCACAAGTTAAGTGCTCAGTCCTACAAGAGTGCCCCACCCCCCCGCCCCGCACTTCAGACGCAAGTTCAGTTTGTCACTAGTGCTTCTGACAAACCAGCTATAAATTGGATGTTCCAATAACCCCCTCTCTGGGTTCAATTAATTTGCTGGAGCGGCTCACAGAATTCAGAGAAATGTTTTACTTACCAGATTACTGATTTATTATAAAAGGGTGTAACTCGGGAACAGCCAGATGGAAGAGATACATAGATGGGGCAAGGTATATGGAAAGGGCCTGGAGCTTCCATGCTCTCGCCATGCACATCACTCTCCCCAAGTCTCCCCATGTTCACCAACCCAAAAGCACTCCAAACTCCACTCTTTTGGGTTTTTATGGAGGCTTCATTACATCGGCATGATTGATTAAATCATTGACAATGGATGATTCAACTCAGTCTCCAGACCCTTTCTCCTCCCAGGAGGTTGAGGGGCAGGGCTGAAAGTTCCCACCCTGTTCACACAGTTGCCTCCACTGGCAGCCAGCCCCCATCCTTAGGAGCTTTTCAAAAGCAACCTATTAACATAACAAAAGACACCTTGATTGCTCTCTTCACAGAAAATTCCAAGGATTTTTGGAGCTCTGTGCCAGGAATGGGACAATGACCAAATATATATTTCTTATTATAAATCACACTTAATAATTACCATTACCACAAACAACATAAATTAAATGTTCTTAAATCTTCATGGTCAAATTTTTAAAGCCGTTCTGAATTGCAGATCATTTGTAAATGAATTTCTTTTAAATTAAGAGGGTATTGACATTTCCTGAGCACTCCACAAATTCTAAGAATGTGTGCAGTCACCATGGTTTTTTACCTGACTACAGTATGGCTTAATATTGTTTTCAGAAATTTATCTGTATGTGTCCTAGTTGCATTCATTGTGCTAACAGAAATACCCTACATGAATTCTCTGTTTCCAAAGTTAATTTGGCAAACGTCTGCTACAAGAAAATGGTCCAGATGGTTTTTGACATGTAGTGACAATAAATAAGTGGTCCTTTTCACATATTGCATGGTGTTTGCTGCAGTTTTCTATTAAAGGGATGTGGTTTTTAAAAGGGAAAAAAGACCACTTAATTTCATGGCCACCCAAGGCACATGGAAACATATGTGACTCATGTGTCTAAATGCCAGACCACTCTTCATAGATTCAAATGTGGTCACATTGCCAGTAATATCTCATATGTTACTGACCCATGTCTCTTATAATTTAACATCACTTACCACATGCTTTACATGTATTAATCTTAATGTTTTCAACATCCCTATATAGTAAGTATTATCTCTGTTTCCAGAGAAATAGTCCCCAATTATTAGTTAAGTGGTAGAGCATCTGACACCAAAGTCCATGTTCCTACTGTCCACACACTCTCCACACCAGTGGTTTCTCCACTACCAGGTTTCATGTCCAGTGGACAGGGGCCTTCTCTGTGCAAACTTGCACGAGGGCACCTTGTCACGACTCTGAAGCCCATTGTCAGTCCCCTCCCATCAGACAGAGTGGCACATTTGTGCCCACCCTGCAAGCTCTCAGGCACAAAAGAACCATCCAGAAGTGCAGAGGACGCCTCTCACCCAATCCAGTGTCCCTCTTTTATATCCAAACAGCAGTTTACCATAGTATCTCTCAGAGCATCTTCTGAAACACTTTCATCTCTGCCTCAGATCCCTCTCTCCCTATGCTGGAACAGAGGACTAAATCTAAGACAGACACTGCAATTCCCCTTCCCAAGGAGCAAAGGTTTTTATCCAAAACCCAACAGCAACCTGATCACTGCACACTGAGCTGGGTTAAGAGGCAGGCGAGCGCTGAGTTATCATAGGAAATGTAACCAGACAGAAAATGCTGTATTCATCGAAACTCCTTCCATGAAGAATGTGACATGTGGTTGAGAGGAATACGTTAAAAAGTCACTTGGAGGTCTTCCCTGGTGGCGCAGTGGTTGAGAGTCCGCCTGCCGATGCAGGGGACATGGGTTCATGCCCCGGTCCGGGAAGATCCCACATGCCGCGGAGCGGCTGGGCCCGTGAGCCATGGCCGCTGAGCCTGCGCGTCCGGAGCCTGTGCTCCGCAACGGGAGAGGCCACAACAGTGAGAAGCCCGCGTACCGCAAAAAAAAAAAAAAAAAAAAGTCACTTGGAGATGGTAAGATCCCACAAGGGTGTGTAAAGGTGGTAGTTAAATGCCGGGTAAGGAGGGGTGGGGGCGGGGGTCTGGTTAGCCTCTGAGTTTGACTTGTTGCGGGGAGGTGAACAGTTTGGGGCTAAAGGGGAAGTGTTCTTGTCAAGGGCTAAGAGCTGAGGGGGATGGGTCTGCCTCTCCCACAAGGAGCGCTTAACCTTTCCCCAGCTGAACAGGAATTTGAGGAGGCACCATACTGAGAGCCTGAGAAGGCCATACAAGCCTGCCCTGTAGTTTCTAGCAGTAGGTATGGCCTGGGCTGCTGCTATGATTTCTACCTTCCATATAACTATTTCTAGAAATTTTTAACTTTCTTAAATTTAACTAATTTTTTACTTTCAATATTTATAGCACCTGCTTTAAATAGAGCCCTAGGCTATTGTTGTGAGAACACAAGAAAAACATTAGCATCTGAGAAGCTTTAAATGAAGGAACAAAACTATTATACAAAACACTTAAACAACATAAGTGCTTAACTTAAGTAACATTAAGTAACTTAAATAACACTAGTGAGCACTTAGTATATCTGACACTGTGCTGAGTGCTTTATATGCAGTATCTTATTTAATGTGTGTGTGCGTGCGCGTGCACACACACACACACAATACCTTGAGGTAGGTACTAGTATTATCTGCATCTTACAGGTGAGAAACCTAAGACTAAGAGATATTAAATAATTTGCCCAAGGTCCTCCAGCTAACAAATAGCAGAGCCACTAGAAGTCAGTATGTGAAGGAGATCCACCAAAAGGTGTGGGCAGAACTCAATGGAAGGGATAAGAATAGAGGAGCTGTTGAAGAGGGTCAGAGAGTGAAAGAAAGCCGGGAAGACAAGACATGCAGTGGAAACAACTTGAGTAAGGGTGCAGATGTCAGAATAAAACTCCAGAATCCAAACTACGACCTGCAAGACAAATCCAGCCCACCATCTGTTTTTGTGCAGCTTAGTTTTGCAAATTAAGAATGGCTTTTGCCTTTTTAAGTGGTGAGAGGAGAGGGAGATTCAAAACAAGAATAATGTTTGTGGCCCAACAAATCATATGAAATTCAAATTTTAGTGTCCAACAATTTTAGTGTCCAAAAGTTTTATGATACACAGCCACGCCCATTCATTTATATATTGTCCATTGCCGCTTCAAGCTACAGCGGTAGTGTTGAGTGGTTGCAACAGAGAATGTGTCCCCCAAAAGCCGAAGACATTTATTTTATCACCCTTTGCAGAAGAAATTGGCTGACCCCTAGGCTAGAGCAGAGAGAGGTCCTTCTCAAATACCAGATAATGATGTTTTGCCAGTTTACAGGACAATATAAAAAATAAGTATAATGAAGTGGATTTTTCATAAAGTTAAACTTACTCAGTTTAAAGAAGAGCCCTTTATCCTGAGCTGACATCCTTCCTACTTTTTGTTGGAGTGAAGTGATGTCCTTTCTGCTATTCAGTGATAATGAATGATGGTTTGGTTCTGTTTAATCTCTTTAGCTACCCTGGTTAATGGGGATAGAAGAAGCAATGTCTTCTCTCCTCTCTCTTGCTCTTCCTTAGCTGCTTCTTTTGGCATCTATCTACTCCACCCACCCACTCTCATTCTTCCCAGCTCCAACACTGTAGCTCTTCTGCAAAGTTAGTGACCTCAAAAAGAATTCACACTCCACAGAAATAGCAAAGGAGAGATATTACAGGTTATCTGCCATCTGTGTTTCAAGGTAGACGTCTAGTTCCATGTGATTGAGTCCCAAGCAGTTCCACTGTTTTACAAGCCAGTTTTTCTTCTCGGCAAAACCTTTATCTTAGCATCAGAGCATAGAGCTCAGTACCTCGTCCATGTCATAAGCACTCAATAAATGTCTGTGCTGAGTTTTAGGAGTTGATTCTAAATGTACACATTATAGGCTACTTGAGTGATCTTGATGGAAATTTCTATCAAAGCAGACAGAAAGATTTCCTCCCCAAATCAAGCCAGAAATACATTCCTGCGCAAAATGATCACTCTTAAGTACATCTAATTTTAAAAAAATAAGTTGTAGCTTTTAAAAAACCTTTTTGTTGGAGTATAATATACAAAGAAGTACACAGGTCACAAGAGTACAACTCAACAAGTTTTCACAAATTGAACACACCCTTGTAACCAACATCCAGGACATTTCCAGCCCCTAGAATCCCTTTCTGCTCCATTCCAGTCACTGCCCCCAAAGAGCTGAAAAACTATCCTGACTGCTAACAGCATAGATCAGTTTTGCCTGTTTTTGTAATCTATGTATATAGAGTCATATAGTATATACTTTTTTGTGGCGGGCTTCTTTCACTCCATTGACGGGGCAGTTGTGGGTGGAGGTAAGGAAAGAAATGTTCTACCCCAACAGGAAGGAGTATTTTATCACTTACAATGTTTGAATGACAGCACATGGTGATAATAAAAAAGAAAATTTGATTTTTAGTCAGTTTTATTATTGTTTTTACATTCTCTACACACAACGCACATCGTTATTGCCTATACCTGGTGTGAACTGCTTCCACCACCCAGTCGTGCCAGTACACTACCACTTACAAACATGGTAAGTAACGTGTCACTTACTATTATATTTAGCAGATTCGTCTGTGTGGTTGCACTAGATGTAGATCATTCATTTTCATTGCTGTATAAGATATCATTGAGGGACTATACCACAAATTTATTTATTCATCTATTTTTGATGGGCATTAGGTAATTTCTAGTTTGGGGCTACTATGAACAGTGCTGCTCTGAACATTTCTGTCTGTGTCTTTTTTTTTTTTTTTTTTTGCGGTACGTGGGCCTCTCACTGTTGTGGCCTCTTCTGTGGCGGAGCACAGGCTCTGGACACGCAGGCTTAGCGGCTATGGCTCACGGGCCCAGCCGCTCCGTGGCATGTGGGATCTTCCCGGACCGGGGCACGAACCCACGTCCCCTGCATCGGCAGGCGGACTCTCAACCACTGCGCCACCAGGGAAGCCCTGTCTGTGTCTTTTAATGAACATATGGAGGTACAGTATTTCTGTTGCATAAATACTGAGGAGATTTTCTGGGGTCATAGGGTATGCATGTGTTTACCTTTGATATGCTGCCAAAGAGTTTGCCAAATAGTTGTACCAACTTATACTCTCATCACCAATGTGTGAGCACTCCGGCTGTCCCACATCCCTGTCAACACTTGGTATTTCTGTCTTTTCATTTTGGCCATTCTGGAAATTGTGTTGCATACACCCAAAATTATGAAATATTGGGAAATACCTGGAATACTGATTTCTTCAGAAGGGATCCTCAAGGGGAAGGAAAATATCAAATTCATTCAGGCATGAGAAAGCCTAAAAGATCAGCTCTAGATTATGTTAAGGGAATATGACCATGAGAAATAGGGAGACCTATGTAAATAAGTGACGTTAATTTAACAAGTATTTATTGAAGGCGTGCTGTTAGGGATTGAATTGAGTGCCCCCTCACCCCACCAAAATTTATGTACTGAAGCCCAAACCTACAATGTGATATTTAGAGATAGGGCCTTTAAGAAGGCAATTAGGGTTAAATTAGGTCAGAATCCAGTAGGATTGGTGTCATTATAAAAAGACACACTAGAGCTCTCTCTCTCTACACACACACAGAGGAAAGGCCATGTGAGGACACAGCAAGAAGGCAGCCAACCTCAAGCCAGGAAAAGGCTTCACCAAAAACCAACCTCGCTGGCACCTTGATCTTGGACTTCTAGTCTCCAAAACTATAAGAAAATAAATTTCTTTTGCTTAAGCCACCCAGTCTGTGGTATCCTGTTATGGCCACCCGAGCACATACTCTACGTCAAGCACTATGCTAGGGACTGGGATATCATGGTGAACAACATTAAGCTCCTAAATTCGAGAAGCTTGGGCTAGCCATGATGCCACTGGGACGTGTGAGAGTATGAACTTTTGCAAAAGTGTGTCATGGACTTCTAGTGTGGACAGAAGAGTAGATAGAGGACCCCCTCCTATAATTTGCATTTGCTTCCATCAATGCTGTCTCTCCTTTTATTTCCTACCTATAGTTTTTGAAGCCTAGAGCCTTAATTCTAAGACACATTGATCTGTTCTTCCCCAGGTAGTCATTGTGTTTCATTGTTGCTATGATGCATATTTTTTCATATTTTATTATCACTGAATTGAGACATGGTTATTGTTGATGGAGTCTTACCAATTGATGGCAGTCTGGATGGAAGTCAAGTTTTTCTAGAGAGGATTTGAGTTTGCTTTTGCCAGTCATGTGGGTCCATACCAAACTGAGACCACTTTAAATTCTCTCCCTGAAGTTTTCTGGGTTTTTTTTAACATCTTTATTGGAGTATAATTGCTTTACAATGGTGCGTTAGTTTCTGCTTTATAACAAAGTGAATCAGCTATACGTATACATATATCCCCACATCCCCTCCCTCTTGCATCTCCCTCCCACCCTCCCTATCCCACCCCTACAGGTGGTCACAAAGCACTAAGCTGATCTCCCTGCGCTATGCAGCAGCTTCCCACTAGCTATCTGTTTTACATTTGGTAGTGTATATATGTCCATGCCACTCTCTCACTTCGTACCAGCTTCCGCTTCCCCCTCCCCGTGTCCTCAAGTCCATTCTCCACATCTGCGTCTTTATTCCTGTCCTGCCTCTAGGTTCATTAGAACCATTTTTTTTTTTTTAGATTCCATATATATGTGTTAGCATACGGTATTTGTTTTTCTCTTTCCGACTTACTTCACTCTGTATGACAGACTCTAGGTCCATCCACCTCACTACAAATAACTCAATTTCATTTCCTTTTATGGCTGAGTAATATTCCACTGTATGTATGTGCCACATCTTCTTTATCCATTCATCTGTTGATGGACACTTAGGTTGCTTCCATGTCTTGCCTATTGTAAATAGTGCTGCAATGAACGTTGTGGTACATGACTCTTTTTGAATTATGAGCCTTCGTTGTTGCGCGCGGGCTTTCTCTAGTTGCAGCGAGCAGCAGCCACTCTTCGTTGCGGTACGCAGGCTTCTCATTGCAGTGGCTTCTCTTTGTTGTGGAGCAGGGGCTCTAGGCTCACAGGCTTCAGTAGTTGTGGCAAGTGGGCTCAGTAGTTGTGACTCGTGGCCTCTAGAGCTCAGGCTCAGTAGTCGTGGTGCATGGGGTTAGTTGCTCCGCGGCATGTGGGATCTTCCCAGACCAGGGCTCGAACCCGTGTCCCCTGAATTAGCAGGTGGATCCTTAACCACTGCGCTACCAGGGAAGTCCTCCTTGAAGTTTTCTGACCCATATTGGTAAAGCAAATTTAGACCACAAACCAGAATGAGAACCTGTCTGCAGTTCCAATTTTCAGCGGAAATTTAGTTTTCCTCCTTCCACCCAGGGCCAGGTTTAGATATCTAAGGTTTCTGCCTAATCTCTGCTTAGCAGGTTTTTTTTCCATGAGGATGCGGTCTTTTGGACTTTCTGACTTTTGCTGTTGAAGGAGGTGACCCCTCCCCTTAGAGACTCTCCATCGTGGGTTTTTTTCTCTTTCTTTAGAGTACATAAAACAGTACCTTTCACAACAGAGGGGATTCAATAGTAATAAAACTCTGTCCTCTGACTCCTCCAGTGTTTTATTACATTGTATGGCACCTATCTGTTAACATACCTCCCCTACCACTAGTCTCTCAGCCTGTGAGGATGAAAATGAAACTGGAGAAACATCTGACTCAGCTCTGTACACCCAGATCCTAGCAATGCTCCTAGAACAAACTGGCAACTTAAAAGGTGCACTGAAGAAATGGACAAGTAAGATCTTGAACAAGTAAATGAATAACCCATAGATCAATCCTTTCCATCAATCTTTAGTGCAACTGAGACAATAGTGCTGAGATAGTCTTAAATCTATAGATATTAGAATTGGCATTTAAAAACATGTTTTATAAAAATACTTTGTTGATACATTAAATATTCACAACATACTGCTAGGGAAAACGTATGTCAAAACAGTAGATATTGTATATATCACTTTTAAATGATTTCTATATATAATAATATACCAAAATATTAATAGCTAATTGTAAATCATAGATTTCTAGATAACTTTTTCTTATTTCTGCTTTCACAGACTTTCTAAACTTTACTCAATGGCTATATAATAACACACATATGTACATGATACATATTGGGTTTTTTTAAAAATAAGTGTGAAGGGCTTCCTTGGTGGCACAGTAGTTAAGAATCCACCTGTCAATGCAGGGGACACAGGTTCAAGCCCTGGTCCAGGAAGATCCCACATGCCGCAGAGCAACTAAGCCCATGCACCACAACTACTGAGCCTGAGCGCTAGAGCCCATGAGCCACAACTGTTGAGCCCACATGCCACAACTACTAAAGCCTGCATGCCTAGAGCCTGTGCTCCGCAACAAGAGAAGCCACCACAATGAGAAGCCCTCACACCGCAATAAAGAGTAGTCTGCTTGCCTCAACTGGAGAAAGCCCGCACACAGCAAGGAAGACTCAACACAGGCAAAAATAAATAAATACATACATTTGTTTAAAAATAAATTTATTTTAAAAATAAATAAATAAAAATAAGTCTGAAAAAATGAGATAGGAATTTTGTGTTGTTTCCATCCTCTGAAAGGAAAATTGTTACTTTCCTTAATGAAATAGAACTTGGATCCCCCAATATTGGCAATGGAGAGAGACTCTTAAAATGGGAAGAGACAGCTAGACTGTGTTCTCAGCCAGTCAGTGTCAAATAAGAAGCAGCAAAAATGTGTCAGAATCTCTACACTGGTAAGTGTAATTTGAAAGTTTGTGTCATATTATAGTGTAATATTATATTGGGTGGGAGAAGGCAGTGTAGGAGAACACATGATTTGTTTTCATAAATAATAGAAACTACACAAAAAGACTGACCACATCTTCTTATCTGATGGAACTTGAATTTTGAAAAGTTAAGAAAGTCGACATGAGTTTCCCAAGATTCACCTTCCCCTTGGAGATCTCTCAGTAATTACTGCAGGTACTACCATCATGTCCTGAGCCACTCCTTAAACACTGGAGCCCAAATATGGACACATATCACTTTCATGGGCATCAACAAGCTTGGACCACCAAAACAAAACTTCATTAATGACAAAAGGATAACAAAATGGAATTACTCATGGAGCTTAATTAAAGCTTTATAATCAGCTTACATTACATAAGCATTGCTGGGACTTCCCTGGTGGTGCAGTGGTTAAGAATCCGCCTCCCAATGCAGGGGACACGGGTTTGAGCCCTGGCCTGGGAAGATCCCACATGCTGCAGACCAACTAAGCCTGTGCACCACAACTACTGAAGCCCAAGCACCTAGAGCCCGTGCTCCGCAACAGTAGAAGCCACCACAGTGAGAGGCCTGCGCACCGCAACGAAGAGTAGCTCCTGCTCGCTGCAACTAGAGAAAGCCCACATGCAGCAACAAAGACCCAACACAGCCAAAAATAAATAAATAAAAATTTACAAACAAAGCAAAACAAAATAAGCATTGCTTTCTATAAATCACAGATCCCATCTCATCCTGAGAGTAGGAGAGATGTTTTATTCAGAAATATACACATGCCTCAAAATGTACCCACAAACCAAAATTCCAGAGCCATGAAAAATATGCAAAGAAAGGTAGCCAAAAATTCTATAATCCAAATGTAAATGGGATCCAAAACAAATTAATATCTGAAAGAATCTGACAAAATTTGAAAATAAGTATATTTAGTAATTCACTGAGGAATAAATTTCATCTTATGAGCAAGAATTTGTGAAGCAAAAACCAAAAAAAAAAAAGGAAAAGCAAAATGAAAGAAAAGTTATATAAGAATCCATTTAAAATCTTAGATGCAGAAAAGAAAAAAATCTTAGAAGCAAAAATAGTCATTGAAATTAAAAATGCAGTAATCAGGAAAACTCTAGTCCAGACACACTAAACAAAAAAAATTAGGAACTTGGAAGATACAATGAAAAACTTACCCAAAACACAGCACAGAGAGACAAAGACATTAAAGTTATGAATTTTATGTAGTTAAGAGAAATGAAAGGTAAACTAAAGGACTTTGACATATGTAAGATAGGAGCTTCACTAGGAAAAATTGGAGGTTATTTAAGAGAAGAAATATTTAACCAGGTAATAGGTGAAATTTTTCCAAAATTGAAGAAAGATATCAGTCATCAAAGTAAAACTTCATTCCAAATACCAAACAAGATAAACAAAGATAAACCTATACCAAGACATATTACAATTTAACTAGAAACATCAAGGATAAAGAGAAAAATATTAAAAGCTTCTAACATTTTCCATAAGGGAATGACAACTAGACTAATTTTTTATCAGCAATAGATATTGCTCTAGAAATCTATATCTGGGTAAAATACCATACAAGAGTAAGGGCAAGGGCTTCCCTGGTGGCGCAGTGGTTAAGAATCTGCCTGCCAGTGCAGGGGACACGGGTTTGAGCCCTGGTCCGGGAAGATCCCACATGCCGCGGAGCAACTAAGCCCATGCGCCACAACTACTGAGCCTGTGCTTTAGAGCCTGTGCTCCGCAACAAAGAGAAGCCACTGCCAAGAGAAGCCCGTGCACGGCAACGAAGAGTAGCCCCCGCTCACCGCAACTAAAAGAAAGCCCGCACACAGCAACGAGAACCCAACACGGCCAAAAATAAAAGTAAATAAATTAATTTATATTTTTTTAAAAAAAGAGTAAGGGCAAAATAAAAACTTTCAGAAAAATGCGAAGAGTTTAATAGCCACAGAATCTCATGAAAACAATAATTAAAAAGTGAATTTTAGTAAGAATAAAACTGGAGGAATGAAAGTATAGAATTAAGAAAAAGCAATAAGCAGAAAAATTACAAAATGACACATGAATATGACAATAATATCTCATTTGTGTGTTAAAAAAGGAACAAATAACACACTTGCAACAATAACAAGATGGGGTGGTATTGATTAATATGTGGCTAAAATGTGTTAAGATCCATGTTATATTCAGGAAAGGGACAGAAATAGTGAATAACTTTATACCTGGTTAGAGAAGGAGACAATATATATGCTTTTAAATTAATTATTAGGGGCTTCCCTGGTGGCACAGTGGTTGAGAGTTCGCCTGCCGATGCAGGGGACACGGGTTCATGACCCGGTCTGGGAAGACCCCACATGCCGCAGAGAGGCTGGGCCCATGAGCCATGGCCGCTGAGCCTGCACGTCCGGAGCCTGTGCTCTGCAACAAGAGAGGTCACAAAAGTGAGAGGCCCGCGTACCGCAAAAAATAAATAAATAAATAAATAAATAAATAATTAGTACTAAAATTAGAAAAAAGTCCATAGTTTATAAAACAGCAAAGAGGGAAAAAAGGAATATAAAAAGCTTTATTAATTCAATGTAATAATAATAGTAGCAAACACATGTAGTTCTTACTATGTGTCAGACATTGTAATTGAGTAAAGGAGGGAAAAAAAAGCAATAAAAGGGATACTATACAGAAAACACAAAATAATATGTTAGAAATGATTCTAAATTTATCCATAATCAAATTATAATAATTGTAATTATGAGTAATATATTATCCTATTTTTACAAATAGAAAAAAAAATACTCTTATATGCTACTTATAAGAGACACATTTTAAACAAAACCAGGGACTTCCCCAGTGGTTCAGTGGTAAAGAATCCACCTTCAGGGGAGGAGGGTTCCATCCCTGGTTGGGGAACTACAGTCACACATGCCACAGGGCAACTAAGCCCACGTGCCTCAACTAGAGAGCCCATGTGACACAAACTACAGAGCCCACGTGCTCTGGAGCCTGCACGCCACAACTAGAGAGAGAAAACCTGCACGCCACAACTAGAGAGAAGCCCAAGCCCCACAACTAGAGAGAAGTCCACGTGCGGCAACGAAGATACCTCAGGTCACAACTAAGACCCGACGCAGCCAAAAATAAAGTAAAATAAAAACAAAACCCCAGGGCTTCCCTGGTGGTGCAGTGGTTGGGAGTCAGCCTGCCGATTCAGGGGACGCGGGTTCGTGCCCCGGTCCGGGAGGATCCCACATGCCGCGGAGCGGCTGGGCCCGTGAGCCATGGCCGCTGAGCCTGCGCGTCCGGAGCCTGTGCTCCACAACGGAAGAGGCCACACAGTGAGAGGCCCGCGTACCGCAAAAAAAAAAACAAAAAAAAAAACCACTAAAAAGTTGAAAATGAAAGGCTGAAAAAATGTATGATGTGCAAATATTAATCAAAAGAAATCTAGTATAGGGACTTCCATGGTGGTCTAGTGGTTAAGACTCCATGCTCCCAATACAGGGCACCCGGGTTCGATACCCAATCAGGGAACTAGATCCCCACAAGCCACAACTAAAAGGTCCTCGCATGTGCCAACGAAAATCCTGCATGCCGCAACTAAGACCCGGCGCAGCCAAGTAAATAAATAAATATTTTTTTTAAAAAAACAACTAATACTAAACTTTCTTTGGGTTATTTGTATGGAAATATGTTAATATAAATGTTTCTGACATTACATGAAATTTCTAAAAATCTTATATGTTCTGGTATCATATTATAAGTCATAATTCTAGTTATTACTTTAAAATGTATATCTCAGAAATAACTAAATTTCCTTGTCAATTGCTTTATTATGAACTTTCATCAAATCTTCAACCGTGGTCATTTTTAAGTCTTTTGTCATTTACAGACAGTTCTGGGTGTACTCTGATGCTTTTGCAAAAATGTTCCTATAAAAGGGTTTCATCTTCAAGGAATTCACGGAAAAGACTCTGACAAGTACAGGTTTCTGGTAACTGACTATACTGCTGAACTGAATGAATAAGCATTTTCAGAACTCTAATGGAAAACTGATGAATTCATAAAAGTGTTAACAAAAGATCAAGATAAAAAAAATTAATTACATGGGACTGAGTGAACTGATGAGGATGATTATAATTTTTGTGACTTTCTGTTTGAATAAAAAAAAAAAATCCCACAAGGACTCAGAGGCAAAACATATACAAATCAATTTTCACTGCAAAGTAAAGGAGTTGTTACAGTGCAGGATTCCTGGACTGAATGTCAATATTATGACATAGTGTGAGTGTGTTTCGGGTTTGGTAATTGCAATCATTGTTGCTTTTGTTGTGGTCATCCATTTACAATGCTTGGTGTCAGTTTATTTATCTCTTGTAAAAAAAAATACAGTGTGTGTGTGTGTGTGTGTGTGAAAAACATGAACCCGTGTCCCCTGCATCGGCAGGCAGACTCTCAACCACTGCGCCACCAGGGAAGCCCAAAGCAAATATATTAATAGGAATTAAGAAGGAAATGCACAGACTTAGAGGGAAAATCCTTTAAGAAAGCACAATAATCATAAATGTGTATATAGCCTTTAAATATATAAAAGGAGAAATTTACAGTTTCACAGTTGATTTGGGATTTTATCTCAAGCAGACAAATAAATGAGAAAAGATATAGACTATTTTAGCAACAAATACATATATATACTGAGACTGAGTGTTCCCTCAAGGACAAAGCGGGTACTGAATCTCATGGTATCTTATCCCCTAACAGCCCTGGAGATTACATCATTAATGTAGCTCAACCCTTACAAAAAAGTGATGAGCTTGGAAATGCATATACAACCCTAATGTCTGAACTCTATGTTTATAATTTCCAGTTATGCCATAGATCCTGGGGGTTTCGAGTTAACATAAGGGCTTCCTCACATGGTATAGGGGTTTTCCAGCTTAAGGGCTTTCTGAGTGGCCTTGTGATGACCTATCCCAAACGACATAAAAGAAGACTAGAAAAAAAAAAATAGGAAAAATGCTCAGTCACACTAACAATCATGAAAGTGCATATATAATTTACAAGATAACTAGCAAAAATTACTTAATCCATAAATACCAAATGTTGCTTAGGATTTGGATTTGCTGATGGTAGTAGAAAATAACATGAGTGAGAAATCTGGCAGCATCTAGAAAACATCTAAATGATGCATATCCTTCAAGCTGGCAATACCTATAGAGTTCTTTTAGGTATATATACTATAGTATATAAGGAGGCTAGTATAAGGACGATGATTGCAGCAATAGCAAAAGAAATCACTTAAATGTCCGATAGAGGAAATTTTTAAATAAAGTATATAATATTCAAACATGAAATATTATAAAGTGGCTAAAAGGAAAATTAGAATTTCATGTATCAACATGGATAAATCTCAAAAAACACAATGAGCAATGTAAGTTGCAGAATGATGTGTATGCTAAAATACCACTTCTACAAAGCTTGAAAAAATACTCTATGTTCTTTATGGATACATACATATATGGCAATAGTATTGCTATGATCTGAAAGTCTATGTCCCTCTAAAATTCATATGTTGAAATCTTAATGCTCAATGCAATGATGTTAGGAGGTGGGGCCTTTGGGGGGTGATTAGGTCATGAGAGTGGAGCCCTCATGAATTTGCTTAATGCCTTTATAAGGGGACAAGAGAGCTCGTTTGTCCCCTTCCACTATGTGAGGATAAGGAGAACTCTGCAACCCTGAAGAGGGTCCTCACTTGACCATGCTGGCACTTTGGTCTCAGTCTACCAGCCTGCAGAATCGTGGGTAACAAATTTCTGTTGTTAAAAAGTCACCCAGTCTGTGGTATTTTGTTATAGCAATCTGAGTGGGCCAAGACAAGCATTAAACACTCACGGCGTTAAAAAACACAAAATTTAGGACGATGATTACCCTCTAGGTAGGCAAGGAGGGGACTGGAATTGAGGACAAGTACACAGGGAGCTTCAACTAAAACCATAAATTTCTACATTTTTTAACCTGAGTGAAATTTAATAGGATGTTAAAAGGGGTTTTCTTAATATCTTTGAAATTCAGCTAAGGCCCTAAAGCCAAAGAAACTTACTAGACACATCCTACAGAATTTTATAACAAATGACCTTCAAATATCTTAATCCCCATCTGTCATCTCCAGTCATTTTAAAAGGCTATATATTCACTGATGCTTTGAATAGGGCACTTTGAAGGGGATCTTTAGGAGGAAAAAGGCTTTGGCTCCCCTACACCCCACTGTGGTGGGATGCTCACCGCCCCCCCCCCCCCACCATTGCCAAGCCAAGTGAGGGGCCCCAAGCAAATCAGTTATAGAGACTAGAAGTACCTACAAGAGAGGAGACTGGTGTCTATTTCCCGGCTGGATGTTTACAGAGCCCTGACACTGCAGGCCCTGGTGCTGCTTCAAGACCAGCGAGAGCAAGAGTTCTCAGGAGAGCCAGTGAGCATCAGCAGACATTGGCTGGCATCTGTGCCTGGGCTCTTATGCCCATCTGGAGAACTGCAAAGGCAGGAGACTGGCTGGGGCAACACACAGTTACAGAGTGGGGAGAGAGGGCTGATTACATGGGCAAACTTTTTGCAGGAAAAGGATGCATGTTTTCCCATTGACCAAAAGGCCCTGCAAGGAGTAGCTAGGCATGAGTCATCTTGTAGAAACTCTGCGGCCCAAGAACACAGCTTCCTGAGGCAAGGGGTCCCCAGCTGGAAGAGGCTTTAGCCCCAAAGATGTGGGGCAGAGGCTGAGAGTGAATTTCAAGAAGCCAACTGAAGAATATCTGGAACAGTATGAAGCCCCATTCATGGGTTTTCCAAGCAAACTACACCCACACCTGAATGCTTAGATTAATGGAGGCGATGAGGTCCAGCCAGCAGTAGGCAAGAGAGTGCTATACACAACACCAGCTAAGTACAAAGATTGTTTTGCTCCTCTTTAATCTGCATGCTGGGCCCCATGCTAGAGCAATCAGAAAGCAGGAGAGAGGCGAGAACCAGTCAGAAAAATCACTCAAAGGAGAGCCATGATCGCCTACCTCACAGAGGCAGCAGTAAGAAGAGTTAAAAAATATTCAATTTGAGGGCTTCCCTGGTGGCGCAGTGGTTGAGAGTCCGCCTGCCGATGCAGGGGACACGGGTTCGTGCCCCTGTCCAAGAAGATCCCACGTGCCGTGGAGCAGCTGGGCCCGTGAGCCATGGCCGCTGAGCCTGCGCATCCCGAGCCTGTGCTCCGCAACGGGAGAGGCCACAACAGTGACAGGCCTGCGTACCGCAAAAAAAAAAAAAAAAAAAAAAAAAAATTCCGTTTCAGCTGCACGTGATACCGGACTAAGATTTTGCATGTCCAAAAACGGGACCCCTCTTACGGCTAAATGTTAGCGAAGAGCTATGGGATCTATCAGAAATGTCAGTCACGGCAAGAAAGGGAGATGTAGCAGGGTGTCACTGAAAGCCCTTGTGAGAGAAAAAGTTTCTCATTTCTGTCTCCCAGAGTTTAGCCCTGGGCTGAACTCATTCCATGAGGCAGTTATACAAACAGGGCAAAATGTTACCGTTTATTAAAGCTTGATGATGGTTTGGTCTGTAGCAGCCTTCGAGATGGCCCCGGTCATCAACGGTGACTGCCTCTCACTATTCATACCCTTTCGTAGTCCCCTGCCACAGGGTACCAAGGCTGGTTTGTGTGACCAATAACATCTGGTAGAAGTTAAGTTACTTCTGAGATTAGGTTCTAAAAAAAGACCGTGGCTTCCCTCCCTCTTCCTCCCTCCCTCCCATGTCCCCCTCCCCCAGCCCTTGCTCTGGGAGAAGCAAGTCCTATGAAGAGTTCTACTTGTAGAAGAACTGAGCCTCTGGCCAACAGCCAGCCGGAAACTGAAACCTGCCAACAACATGAGTGAGCTGGGAAGCAGATTTTCCAGCCCCAGCTGGTCTTGAGATTTCTGCAACCCCAGACTAGTTTGTCTACACTTCCTAAGAGACCCTGAACCACCCAGGTAAGCCACTCCCTGACTCCTGATCCGCATAAACTCTGTGAGATAACAGATGTTTGCTGTTTAAGCTACTACATTTTGAGGCAACTTGTTATACAGCAATAGATAATTAATACAGTGGGTTCATAAATTTTTATTCCTTATGTTCTTCTGAATGTCTAAAACATTTCTTAACAATTTCAATATATACCATGAAGATTTTTCCCATGTTTAGCATCTTGAAGCTAAAGTAAAGGAATCTTTTAGGGCTGAGCACATTCAAAGTGTCTAGACACTGTCTCTAACTTGGATGAAAATTCTTATGGTCCCCCAAGAGCATTCTCTCAAAAGAAAACATGCTTTGGAAGTGAGAAATGTCATGAAATGAGTTACTCTGAAATCAAACTATTAAAATAGTCTACAGAATCAATGGTCGATGGTAAAGGAACCAAACAGTGCCACCTGGGAGTGCAGGTTAATATTTACACATATATAGAAGGAAGGTGCCAAAGGAAGAGGGACAAAAAAAAAAAAGCAACATTACTGCAATGCTCCTTACTGACACTAGATGGCAATAAGGTTTTATCGTGCAATTATATTTCAATTACACTGTTTAACCAGGGTAAAAATACTTTTAATGTGTGTAACTCAAAAAAACAAGGATATTATTTCTTAATTATTACTCAGTTAATACTATTTTTGAATTATTATTTCCAAATGGGAATTAAAAGAGTTACTTGTATTGGTTTCTGACCTAAATCCATTTCTGAAAGCAGTTTAAACGTATTTATTATTCACTTTATAAAAATAATAGCTTAATAAAATTAATAATGGTACTATTAGCATTCATTCAGCTCTTCCTCAGCATACCTGAAATTTGGGATAATTTAGGCAGAATTTAGGCAGAACTGAATCATAGTTTACTTTTGAAAGATTGGTGCTTATAAATCAAACTAGGAAAGTTCTCCAATAATTAACACAATAACACATTTCTCATTCTTTTCCTTCAAATTATTACCTATTTTAAGAGACTGTGTAACATAATAATTAAAAGCACAGACCCTGGAACCAGACTGTGTAGGTTTAAACTCTAGCTCTACTTTGGATTGTATATCTCAGTATCTACCTCATAAATGAGTAACACATGAATTAGTATACGTAAAGCACTAGGAATAATACTTGACACTTAGAAATGCTATTTAAATATTAACTGTTTTTATTATTCCACATAAGCTCCCTGTATCTGAGGTACAAAGTGCTATGGAAAGATATAGTAAAAACTGAAGCGTGAAATCTAGGTCAATTTCCCAATGCTACACAATTGACAGAATCAAAGTCCACAGATAAACTAGACCAACATTTGGAATTGCACTTTACTATTGACATAGAAGGTATGCTTCCAAAGAAAAGGAATAAACTAGGACTTAAAACATAAACCTTCTAAATCCTGAGCCAATGAACTTCCCACTGCACCATGACAAATAATTCTTATTTATGGACTGAAGAAATGACAGATGAAATTTTGAAATTTTTTTTTTTTTGAAATTTTGAAATATTAACAGACAGTTTCATCCACCTACATTATTATAGTTATAACCATCCTCCACCTCATGAGATGTTCTGCTTTAACTGCCTCGGAGACTGACATAGAAG
Source organism: Globicephala melas (assembly GCF_963455315.2). NCBI lineage: Eukaryota > Metazoa > Chordata > Mammalia > Artiodactyla > Delphinidae > Globicephala > Globicephala melas. Next base: position 68,052,494 of record NC_083329.1, read on the forward strand.
AATCCAGAAAACAGAATATTTAAAAAACTTAGGCCAGACATCAAGGCAAAAAGATTTAGAAGCGGACTTTCCTGGTGGCTCAGTGGTAAAGAATCCAGCTGCCAATGCAGGGGAGTTGGGTTCAAGCCCTGGTCCGGGAAGATCCCACATGCCGCGGAGCAACTAAGCCCGTGTGCCACAACTACTAGGCCTGTGCTCTAGAGCCCGCGAGCCACAACTACTGAGCCCACGTGCCACAACTACTGAAGCCCACACACCTAGAGCCCGTGCTCTGCAACAAGAGAAGCCACCGCAATGAGAAGCCCACGCACCGCAACGAAGAGTATCCCCCACTCGCCGCAACTAGAGAAAGCCCACGCGCAGCAACAGAAAAAAAGACCCAATGCAGCCAAAAATTTAAAAATTAAAAGATTTAGAAGGAAACCTGACATGTTAGGACAAAGCTTCCTGTGCTGTCAATACTCAAAAAGATTTGTCTGATGAGGAAGAATAGGGAGATTTGAAAGAAAAGCCAAGACACTAGTGTGCCCCTGAGAAGGGGCCCTGAGTCTGATCCTACTCCCATCCTAATCTGAGCCCTCTGTTTGAGGTCAGAGGGAGGAATAATAAAATGCCTAGCTTTGTTTAAGGATTCTAGAGCAGAAGATTCTGCCCCCTTTCCATATGAAATCTGAGGGCTGTAGGACTCTAAATTCCTGTGTCCAGCATGTATAGGAGTAATGGAAAATCTGTATGCTATGTCTTGGCAGATGGTCCCATATGAGTCCCAGATAGTTCCCAAAGCCACAGAGTGGTGTGGTGGCAGTAGAATGATGCCAGAAATATAAGACAAGCACAGAAGCAGAGTTTCTCATAGTGAAGCTGGTAAGGAAGCATTAGAATTAGCAACACACAGAGAGCTACAAGAGCCAGTCATTGAGAAGCAGTAGACTGAAAGAGGCTTGGCCATCAGAAACAAGGGAGGACACAGCAGGAACTACCTTGGAAAATGGGTGTATATTCTGGAAAGTGGGTGTATTAAGATATTGGTTCAGCTGTTTTCACAGAGTAAAATAACAGAGCCTTAAACAAGACGGAACACTCATTTCTGTCACATAGAAGTTCAAGGTAGTAGTAGTCTAAGGGGCTAGAGCTGGTCTGTGCTACCAGGTCATCAAAGAACCCAGGTTCCTTCTATCTTGTTGCTCTGCAACCCACCAGAATATTGCCCTTCTGCCATCACAGAAACAAAGCTGGCTTGCTATCATCATATCTTCATTCCATCCTGGGAGAAAGAGTAAAAGGATGTGGAAAGCTGAGGGCCAGGAGATGCCATTTAAGGGCATGACCATACCTAGCTTTAGGAGAGCCTGGGAAATGCAGTCACTGCATGGGTAGCCATACCCAGATAAAAACAAGGTGGTTCTTTGACTAAAGAAACAGAAAATGGGTATCTGTGAATAAGTGGTGATCTCTGTCATGCTTAGTAGCTCTTGAAAGTTGGTGGGGGGTTCGGGGGGGGCGGATATATTCAGAGGGCAAGTTTATGCACTTTCCAATGCCTTGATGCTACATAATCCCCTTGAATCTTAGATGCAACCCTGGGCAGGTAAGGGAGGCCTGAAATTTAATAAAATTAAGTTTCTCCCACTCACTGAAATGGAGACATAAAAGAGAAATTAAATTCAGCTATTGAAAAAAAATGAAGAAAGTTACATTTTTATACACTTTAATTTGTGGACTGACATAACAGCTACTCTTAATTCATATTACTTGAATATGCCTGGAAAACATAAAGCTATAGTTCTTTATAAAACCTTGACAAATTTTGATTTTGCAATTATTGTGATATAGTAACAATAACAATGAAAACATTGTTATATGTTTTTAAATCTTCACGATTCAAAATAATTCTACCAAATTTATTTATTCATTTTATCTCCAAATTCCTACACGTTTTATTCCTAAACTCCTTTCCACAGCTGGCTAAAACAGGTGTGGGCACGTAATCAAAAGTAGTCGTTTGTAGGCTGGCCAGTGCATTTCAGATGGCTTTAAACAAAGGCTCTGCCCACAGAGACAATGATGATAAACAAGCCAGTCAGTTTGTCCCTTTTGGGCATCCAACCCAGAAATAGATTGGAGAGAGTATGATAGAGCTATTTAGAGAAGCAAAGACAGAATCAGGCTATGAGCCAGCAGCAAAGGTCTTAAGGCACCATCAGTTAAATAGATGTGTGATGTGAAATAGAAATCACCATCAGAACTTGGGCTGCAGACTCACAAAACAATTGATGTGCTCCCCTACATTTTCTACCCTTTCTTGCAGTTAGGTTGGAGCCATGTGTCTAGTTCTGGACAGTGAAAGGTGAGCAGAAGTGTCAGGAATCACTTCTAGGTCAAGAACGAATGGTGAGACTCAGGAGGGGTCCCTCCAGCTTTTCCATCCCTTGTACAATGACTTTGGAAGCCACATGTTAATATGGCAGCACCACAGGATGATGGGCCTGGGGCCTCCAAGTGGAAGGAAATCCCTGCTGACTACATCACTTTGTGTGTACAAGAAAGACATTTCTGTTGTGTAAAGCCCCTGAGACTTGAGAGTTGGTCTATTGTGGCAGCTAGTGGTTAGTTATCCAGACTAGCACAGCAACCCAATGTTACAGTGCTTCCCATACTATAGTTATTGTAGTGACAATAATTACACAGTCGCAACTTGTTAAAAAGAACCAGTAAGTCTGGAACAGTTGTTTACAGCTGGTGTTTGTCCTGACCATGGCAGAGTCCATTCTGATCATACCCATGCCATCTCATTTGGTAAATATTTCACATATTGCCTTGCTTATAGAGAAATCCTATTTACTTGTGTCCTTCAATTTATACTAAAAGTGAAAGCTTAAAAGTGTAAAATGTATTTGTAAATTATGTCAGAAGTTATAAATTAATGGATCAAATCCAAAAGACCTATTATATACATTAGACGAAAAGATAAAAAAGCTTAAATACAAGGGAAGAAAATGAGACAAACTCTAAAAGAAATGAGAAAAAAAATGAAGTCTTTAAGTTATAGGTTACTAAGACCAAGGGAAAAAAACTGAAAAGAGAATTATTATCTATCTATGAAAAAGGAAATATCTTTATATTTAGGTACCACTTCAGTTCTTTTACTTGGTAAAGTTATGGCATTTCAAGAAAAGAAATAATTTTATCTTGTTTCCCAATAAATTACCTGTCTGAATGATACTTGCATATCAGTTGAAGAAATTTAGAGCAATTGAATGTATTTCATATACATTCCTGAAATTAAAATTTGCATTTCTTATACAGTTAAAATAGCAAAAGATGTAATCTAGCCACTTAAGTGAATGTTCTAAAGGATTAAATCCCATTTTCATTTGATTCTCTCTCTCTCTGAAGATTAAAAGACTATGCATAATAGTTTATTTAGTATTAAGAGAACTAAACTTCTCTCATTTACTTGTCTTTGCAGACTTATTGCAATTATTATAGTTTTATAGAACACATATGTATCCAAATGACAGAAAAATTGACTAAAATGCATATTACCTTATATTATACAAATCTTAACATATTAAATTATATATTAAAATATGTTCATTTAATATGCTAATAATAACATAAAAGTCTGCCATTAAAAAAAAAAAAGTCTGCCATTATTACAGAATGCAAAATACAATTCTGAAGTTTAAATATATACTCCACCACAGCATGATTTCCCCAAAGCCTAATAACATGAAATCAATTTTTTTTTTTAACATGGAGGTAGATAGTAGAAATTATTTTTAACCACTAAAAAACCAGAATAATTAGCTCCCAGGCCAAGAATTACTTGGGAGCCTGAATATGGATAAAGTTGTCTTCCTGAAACTTACCCTCCAGTGGAACTTTACTATATTGAAAAATATGATTGAACAACCTATTAAGGTTCTACCATTCAGATCTATAGTACTTTTCTGCAGCTTACAACACACTTTTAAACACACAGGCTCTCTGAACAGTTCTGTGAGACAGAGAGCACAGAAATTCTTATCTTAAGGTCCATGAACCTGGCAAACTGATCCTCTTCAAGTTGAATTTACTCCACAGTCCTATTTGTCTATTTTGCGAGACCCACAAGATTTTTTTTTAATTAGTTACCAATATTTAAAAGTTTAGAACTTTCACATTAAAATAAAGAACTGGCTGCCCCAGTGGCTCACATTCCCAAGTGGCAGTAATTGGTGTGAGGTGAGCCCCTTTTTTGAGGACTCTTTCTCTCCAATTCATGACAATCCCCGCCACTCTCTATTACTCCCCAAAACTGAGAATACAGGGTCGGTTGCCATTTATCAAGTTCTGCTGGGTCTCCTTCTCTTATAACATGGCCTTTCTGGTCGCTGGGTCTGAGGGAAAAGGAGCCTGGTCACCTCAGTCACCCAAGGACCAGTGAGGATGCATTACTTATAGTTAAGGCTTGGAACCTTTGTTGGAAATCCATGCAGCGGAATTTGGAAATAACTTAAAAGGTTAAATATGAAAAAGATCTTTCCAGATCATCTCCAACTCTTCATTGTACAGAAGAGGAAACTGAGATCCCAGAAGGCTAAGTGACTTCTACCGTGTCATACAGTGAGCTTGCAGAAAAGCCCAGCCCAGAGCCCAGATCTCTTAACTCCAGGCTCCTTCCACTGGGAAAAGAGAGAGGGGAGGGGAGGGGAGGGGAGGGGAGGGGAAGAAAAGAAGCAGGAAAAAGAAACAACTACTGTACCGAGGAAGGAGAGTAGGGACAAGATCTCCTTTCCCCCTCCCCCAGGCTGTGGCAATCAGCCAACTGCAGCTTGCCGCATATTTAATTTAAACCTTAGTCTGCCCTGGCAAGGACAAAGTACAATCTGTTTTATGTAAAAAGTCTTCCCTGAGGAAAGCCTCGGCCTCCAGCTGCGAAACTGATTGATGTTCTTCAAGCCCCCAGGAACCTCTGCTGGGATGCAAGGTTGTGGTTTCCAAAAGAAGAGTTTGTAAAAGGGAAGCACTGAAAACAAAATTTTTTTCGCTTTATTGTGTTTCTCACAATCTGGGAGAATTAGACTGAAACAGGGTGGGGAACATAATAATAAAGACTCTGTTTTAAAAGCAGATTTCAGAGTTCCACACGGGAGGGAAGGAGCTAGGGATGGCAGTGGGCTGAGGGGGAGAAAGCAGCTTATTTGCATAGCAAGCACTCTGCTTTTACCTAGACGGCCCACTCTAATCACTAAAGATACCAAAATGTTGTAGAGACGCTTTAGACGCACTTGGCAGAAGACTGAAAGCGTGGATGTTTTTATCTGGAGTGTTTGTGAAACGTTCTAATAGAGATTAAAATCCATCTTATTTTGAAAATGTTGCGGTATTCCCGATTCTCTCTTTAGGAGACCCTGACCTGAAGTGACACTTCCTGTGAAACCACGGTCAGTTATGAAATACAGTTTGTGAGTTGCCTTCTGAGTGTTGCTGGATTGGTCAGCATCAGGTGAATCTCCTGCCGGGTTTTTGCTCCATCCCTTGTGATGTCTACACTCACTTGGGGCCCAATGCACGGGCAGCAACACTGAAGTGTACCCGAGTCCCAGAGCTGACCAAGGTTAACCCCGGAGGCCTGCGCTTCCCTCTGGCCCCTAGGACCGCCCGAGGCCGACTGTGTGTCAGGCTGGGAGGAGGGCATATGGATCTGGGTACACAGGTCTGCCTTCACCTTCTGGCTCAGGGGGCGGAACTTCAGCTTAGAGCCAGAACAAAGCCACAGCCAGGTCAGGGCTAAGGAGCTTGGGCCAGTCTTGGGATGGAGCCAGGACCCAGAAACCATTGCCATGAGCCACCAGCTGGCTCTGGTCCCAGGAACATGTGCAGCTGCCGTGCAGGCCAGATTGGGCCTGTAGACTGTCGCTGTGCCAACAGCTCCATTAGGCCTCCCAGTCTCTGCTCCCGGCAGGCTCACACCCAATGGCCTGTGTACTTTGGCATCAGCCTACCTTTAGGTGTGTCCTGAGGTGACTGAATAAACATTTAGAAAAGCCACATCACCTGCTAGTTCTTATGGCTCTGCACGTTACATTGTTGTTCTAAAAATCTATAGAGGTCAAGGTGTATAGGTACAAACCTCTGAAGTTTGTTGGCCTGAAGAAAATGAAAGTGCCAACGATTTTCCTTAACTCTGTGTGGTCTAATTTAAGCGCCTGTCATTAGTACTCTAACTAGAGCAACCCAGGCTCCGTGACAGTGGAAATAGAAATCCCGCCCTCTATGTCCAAATGTTGGGGGCAAACCAATGAATGGCCACATTCACAGCTTCCTGATACCTTGGGCATAAAGCTTCGGTAATAAAGTTAACATCAATACAATCATATCAAGAAAAGGTCCAAAAAAGGGAATCTTTATTTAAAAAAATATTATACTCTTCCTTTTCTATACCAGATCATCTTCTGTATCAATGGCTATTCTCCAAGTCAACGGGTCCCACTGACCACCTGGGAACTTTTTCTGAAAGATTAAGCTTCATCTCTTCCTAATTTTGTTCCCTCCCAAACTTATTTAGCCCTCTCCAGCTTGGTTACAAAGTCCAGCATTTTAACCAGCTGTACCTAGTCCATCTTTAGATTCTCTTATCACCAGGGAAAAGCCTGTACAGCTTCTCGGTAAATTTTGGCCTTCAGGCAGCTTCCTAATGAGAATAAAGGGCAGCATCCCACAGTGGGGCCAGCAGGATCAGTCCCATGGAGAGCGGCCCAATAGGGCTTAAGCTATAAAGACAAATAAGACAAGCTCTCAGTGCTCGGGAAACTCATCATCTAAGGGTGGCCACTGCTATGCTGCTTAACAAGGTGATAAGCTACAGTGTGAACTGAGTGCTATGGGAACACAAAGGCAGCGATGATTAATTATACTGCGTATGGGGATTAAAGATCTGGGAATGTTTCCCAGAGAGAGTAGCAGTTGAGCTGAAACTTAAAGGATGAACAAGCTTTGATGAGGAGGAAATTTAGTGGGCAGAGTGCACAGCAAGATGCATTCCAGGAAAAGGCATGGTGCAGAAGTCCTCCCAGCACCGAGAAGTGTTGATATAGGAAATGTTTGGAGCGAAGAAGGTCGTCTGGTACAGTTGGAGTTTATGATAGAATGTAGGGGTGACACAAAGACTGAAGAGTTAGGTTAGGCCAGATGGTGATTGTCTTGAAAAACAAACTCCTTGGACTTTATCCTGAAGGGACTAGTGAAGCATGTGAAGGATTTTGAAGGACTGGCTAGGTCAGGAGTTAAGGTTAGTGTGTGTCACAAGCAAAATGGTCTAGAAATGACTCTGGGAGGTCACTTTAGGTAGCCTGGCCAGACCAACTAGAGCAGGGGCCTCCCGCTTCTCCCCATGGTATGGGCTGCCCCAAACTCATCGGACTGGTGGCTTCTTCTCCACCCCCAGTCAGGTAAGCCACAGGCCTCCCTGCAGACCTCCCATCTCCAGAGCTGCAAAACTGGTGTTCCTGGACAGCTGAAAATATCTAACACCTACCTCAGATTGCTTGGTGCCCCAGAATCTGTTTGTATCCCCACAGTGAGATAAGTTGTTCTCTCACTTTCTCTGTCTGGAAAGCAACAAGGAAGTACGGTCCTTTGCCTGGAACATAAACCTTAGTAGATGGAGGAGAGGCTGAGATCACAGACTTCTGCTCTTCCTGTGGACACTTGCTCAGTAAATTTCTTCAAGAAAGCCTGTTTCTAAATCCACACCATAGGGTGTTACGAAATGCTTTCTGACCTTGGTGATTTCTGACCATGGTGAGCCATAAAGGCACCCAACCCACATGGCACCAAAATGGGACCTCTTAGGAATGGAATAAGACATTTCCCCATTGTCAGTTAAGATTCTTCGAGTTGTAACAGAAAATCCAACTGAAACTGGCTTTAAAATTGAAGGGGATTTTTGATTCACATAACTGTTGGGGGTGGATATAGAGAAGCTAATCCAGGGTCTCAAGGTGTTATCAGTGGCCTGTTTCTTTCTGTCTCTGCTCTGCCTTCTCTAGTGTCAACCTCATTCTAAGGCTGACTCCCTAGCAGTTGTAGGAAGGCTGACAGTCACAATCAAGTCTCGAACGTTCACATCCCATGGTGAGAGGGGCTTGCGGATCAGCATGCCAAGCCAGTGTCCTGAAATTCATCTTGACTAGATAAACTCATGTCACATATTTATGCTCACATCAATTCATGTATTCATTTAACAAATATTTGTTGAGTATCTACTACTTGCCAGCCACTCTTCTAGATTCCAGGACATGGAAATAACACTGAATGAGTGATTGACTTAAGCCGGTTGGTACCTACCACTAGAGCTAAGAGTATGGTCTGTTTCCCCCAAAGCACACGGACAGTATAGGGGTGGAAGTGAATGCTTGGATAAAGACCTCTGTGCTATTAGGAAAGGGGTAGGAGAGAATGGATATTACTTAGGCAGCCAAAAACCGCTTGCTACTGAAAGTGTGGTCCGTGGACTGGCATGACTGGTATCACCTGGGAGCTTACTGTAAATGCAGAATCTCAGGTAGTACCCCAGTTCTGCTGGATCAGAATCTGCACTTTAACAAGGTCCCCAGGTGATCATATAAACATAAAACTCTGAGAAGCACTCATCTACAGGACAGATAAAAGCATTGTTATGATTGGGGCTGTAGGGGAACAAAGTTGGAGAACAAACGAAATGGTCTCTGTAGCAGACACAAGTTGGGATGACTGCCAGCTCATGACAACTCTCCCTGTGAGAATTATACAGCTAGCTCCTCTTTTCGAGATGATTCATCCAAGGGGAGATACACCTGCCAAGGTGGGCCAATTAATGGATCATTCTTCTGGGCATTACAAACATGAACGGTGAGAACAGGATATAGAAGGCTGTTGGAGCAGAGTTGCAGGTTGACAGAGCCCTAGCACGTCCAGAAGTAACTCATCTGGGGACCCACAAAATGCTCTGAGGCTTGGTTATTTGGCAACTCCTTTGATTCATCCATTGCCCAAAATATCCTCTTTTTAGCTTAAGTTAGCTAAAAGGGGTTTCTCTTGCTTCTCATTGAAACAACTTTAACTTATATAGCTTTGACTTTATCAGTATAGTTATGTACAAAGGATGAGAATTTTTGTTCTGCCTTGAGGGAAAGGCCAAAGTCAATTCATTTCACCATATAGCGTCTGAGATGCATAAGTTGCTTTTCTCTTTAGCTTCCAAACTTGACTCCTAACACAAGCTATGAACACTGAATTTCATTCACAATTGACATAAGCATAAAAAGCCATTTTTACAGTATTTTTTTTAAATTCTACATATTCTGAAAATGCTCATGGGTTCCATAACAAATGTCCAATTTTTGGTTTACTTTCTGTATATAAATGAATGTATCTTTCCAGAAGGATTAATCCATTGTCCTCTTTCATCTGACCATCTATTGTTAACTTTTTCAGTTGCAGCTGCCTTTTATAAATATATCTACCAAATGATTGAATTGTTGTTATACCAATTTTTCTTCTTTTACATGCAAAATGTTTTTAATCGAATGTCGGCTAATAGCTAGGCTGTTTGGAAATTAACAATCCTAATAGATGAGAACAACAGTATAGACATTTAAAGCTTAATTACTCCTTCAGGCTCATTGTGAGAAAATCAAGGCTTTTTTAATTTGTCTGATTCTGTATTCCTTGGAATATTTCATCTTATTTTACAATATTCTCTTTTTCTTCTTTTTTTTTTTTTAAAAAGCTAACCCTAATACAACAAAACAACGAGGAGGTCAAACCTTACAAGGAACAAACATGACATCACACAGGGAAGTGAGTCACTGTGCATCAGACTGGGAACTGAGTCAGGACTAAACTGACTCACATCTTTCTGGGCCAAGAACCAATTCTAGTTATATCATGTTGGAAAATGACTCATATATTACCTTTATTAGCTCCCCTCAACATCAAATCAACTGCAAATTGGAGTTGATCTTATGAAACTCAAGTGGCCCTGTTTGAGCCATTGCTCTCTGCTGGTACACAGAGGGGTTTTGTATGAAACTAACTTCCTGTTTGGCTGCAGGAACTCATAAGCCTAGCCTCGTCAACAGGGTGCTACACTTATCTGAGCTGACCACATCTAAACTTAATCTTTTTTTTTTTTTTAAACATAATCTTTGTAGTCTCTATACAGTAAGGACATTTTTTGGATAATCTATTGGTGGATTGAAAATCTGTTATCATTCATGTGTTTTTTTTTTAATGTTGTAGAAAATAATCTGAAAAAGCAACTATTTTGTCAGTAGAAAGTCAAAGTCCAGCACTAGCTAACAGCACTCTTTTCTGCCTTGTATTTACCTCTGCAACTAAACTGAATACAACAGAAAGTTGCATTGATAAAGTATTCCAGTTAAAATTGGAAAGGAAGATAGGGAAAATTAGAGCTCCTAAATCACGAGACAGTTCCCAAAGTATCTTAAATAAGTACCTTATGAATACCTGGAAGTCTACAATGAATTCTTTTTTGATGTATGCATTGTTTTTAGCAGAATCCTCTAACTGGCTAATATAGCCACAAACATACAGAAATTTCACATACACATTCAGAAGTTCTGACAACACTGCTGCCACTCTTCCATTTGACAATTGGCTAGGACAGAACATCAGCTGCCCCCTTTAGAGAGGACACAAAGTTCTCTCCAATAATCACCACTTCTCCACAGTCCCCACTATTCCCTTTTGTCTTAAACAGGTTCATTTTTCATTACTTACTTAATCCCTGGTAGGCATTTGAGTTTGGAACCCCTGATAACTAGATTTCTAACTTTTTTTTCTTACTGCTAAATATAATACAAAGAAATAGAACATTTTAAAAGAGTGTAAACATTAAAAACTTATTCACATTGCAGATTGGCCAACCTTAGTTTTGATTTTTCAATCAGATCTTTCTTTATTAAACATGTATTGAGCATCTTATTTCTGCAAGACAATGTGCTAGATACTACAAATAAAAGTATAAGATGCTGGCCTTGCCCTCAAATTGCTTGGGATGTAATTGGACAGGTCATAGAAGCATGTTCTTTATTTAAACTTCTATCTTTAAAAGCCTTAAAATGAGGCTCAGAGACTATATATAACTTAACCAAAACTGCAGACACTAGAGCTTATCTTTCTGTATCTAGGGACCTTCACCTTTCGATCAAAAACATTGCAATACCTAATATTTGAGTAGCACTATATTATGAGATATAAAATTCTATAGGGCAAAGTCTTTACCCAAGAAATCTAGGGACTTCCATGGTGGTCCAGTGGTTAGGACTCTGTGCTCTCACTGCCAGGGCCTGGGTCTGATCCCTGGTTGGGGAACTAAGATCCCGCAAGCCATGTGGCACGGCCCTCCCCAAAAAAAGGTAAAAAAAAAAAAAAAAAAAAGAAAGAAATCTACATTCTATTAGGATTGTAAAGACATTAACCAAATAATTCAAATATTTGGCAACATGTGGTGACACATGGAGCAAAAACCCACCATAGCAGTCAGAGATCACTTCCTGTGCAGATGTTCGCAGAAGGCCTGATCCCACCTCTGAAACTTGAGCAACTCTCCTGCAGACATTATCCTTGACTTAATTGTTCTAACCCTAACCCAAGGCTGTGAGCCAGCTGAAGACAAGTTGAGGTTTTCCCCAGAAAACCTGCTTAATTCTGATTAGTGACCACAGGGAAAGTTTAAGCAAGGAAGTAGTGACAGGCGTGGGAGGGAAGAGAAAGGTAAATACAAAGTCCCAAAGAGAAGGGAGCTTAAATTAAGGAGGTACTCTAAGAACCAGGCTGTAGATAACTTCCAGATTCCGTAGTCCCTGCCCCCTTGGATTCAAAAACCTACACGAAGATTTTTGCCACTATTGGGGTTTGAGAGAGCTCAGCTAGGGTCACATGGTGACCTTCAGGAGGGCATCCTGAGCTTATTCACTATATGATCCTTTCTCCTCTCCCTTCCCTTTGTGTTACCCAGCCCCTATCCTACTCTGATCTGTATTGCAGGAAAAGAGGGGTTGTTCTCCACAGTTTGCTTTCACGGAGCTCCCGTGTCACTGGCTGCCCTTAGTGACTGGCCAGTGGGAGGCACTGGCATGAGACCATGGAGGAGATGGGGAATGGCGGAAACCTGAGGCCGCAGCTCTCTCCACCTTGGACAGCTTCTCAGGTGACTGATGGGTCTCCTCTCTGGCTTTAGCTCCTGTGGGACAGGGCTGTCATGGTTCCAGCCACTGCTAGGTGACCCTGGCTCCCGGGGCTTTAGCTGTAACTCTGCCTCCTTCACTTCTGTCTCTGGTGATAAACCTGTTTTGCTCCCAGCTTCTCCTGTGTAAACAATTTCTGTATTGAATTTCTTCTCTTATAAATACTTAAAGTGGTTTCTGATTTCCTTGCCAGATCCTGACTGATACATATATATGTAAAGGATTGATACAGTAAGGTGGTAACTTGCCAAGTAGTGCAGTTACAATATTCGAGAGTAGAACACAATTCCTAAGACTTCCCTGCCCCCTCCCCAATAGGCAGGAATTGCATAAGTGACTGTTCAAAGAGAAGATCTATCTCACTGAGCTTCAGGAAAAACTGGGCCACTAGCTGAGTAGGAGCAGTTGTAATATGAATCCATCGCCCTTACAGTATATTATGAGCACCAAGTACGCCACAGTTCTCCTATCATTGGCTCATCATCCATGAGAAACTAAGGGTATGTAATGGGCACGCAGTTTAGCCCACAAACTTGGGTGTGCCAAGAGCTCTTGCAATTCTTGAGTTTATTTAAATTAACAGAAGATTTAAAGAGGTAGTGAGAGAAGATAAAAGCAGAAATGTTTCTGTTTTTTTAAAAAAAGAGGAAGACATAGATGAAAGTCAGAAAGAGAAGGGGTGAAAGGAGCTAGCCTGTGGGATCTTGTGGTCTGAACATCAATGCACTCAATCCCCTTCATGGAACAAGGGACATAAAGGGAATGAACAAGTGGCCAAATGAGGAAGCTGGAAAAGTGATTGTTCCTCCGTAATTAGGTCACCCTCCTGGCTTCACAGTGTAGTCAAAAATGCCCACATTTTGGAAAAACAGATAGTCTCAGACAAATAAAAATTCAAAACTGCATTTCACGGTAAAGAATGATTCACAGATTGACGATGTCCTTTTTATAAATCAAAATATAAAAAGTTTCTCTCCTTTAACATACAAAGTAAAGGACAGTTTACATACTAAATTTCTTCTATCTCTTAGATATAATTATATCTCTTAGATTATAATTTATGAAAAAGTATACATATTATGTATACACACTCTTTTGCATGTAAATGTATCTATATATACAAAAATTATATAAATTATACAACTATACAATTTCTAAGTCATCAAACCAAATCTTCTATGTCTCATCTTCCAGAGCCTGTTGTTTTTTTAGAACACACACATAAACCCTCCAAACACTTCAAGATATTTTTAAATAAATTCAATTTATTAATAGAAATCAGGCTGAGATTCTTTATATTCCATATTCACCTGCATTGTTCCATTAAAAATGTAATAAAAATGCAGGCACATGCTGCACATACTAAATTAGAAAAAACAGCTGTGCTTTTTACATTGTCCTGCCCTAGATGAAAGGCACCCAAGACAATCTGAGCAGCTGGCATCCCCTACATGGCGTGCTCATCACCACAAGTAAATAAAGTCAGTAAATTACTGGCAGAGCACAGGGGGCCATGATGAGTCTAGGAAATAACCCTTTCATCAAACTCTCTGCACATTGCCTATTGCCTGGGCAAAAAGCAAATAATGAGGATCAACGGAGAATTAATATTTTAGTCAAAGAGGAATGGAGATGAATGCATAGTATAAATTATTAACCAGCACCTGTACTCTATCCCCTTGGCACAATGTGAATGAGGCTTCTAAAGAAACAGGATACACATCTTGTGCTTCCCTAGCAACACTTTCTTCAACCAATGAATAATATTCATAAAGATGCACATTTCAGAGACATTCAGGAGGGAAATTTATACTTGAATTTCTCTACCTTTCTGTAACAGAATGTAAGCAAAACATAAATATTTCTGTTTATATAAACATATATGTGTGTTACGTTATTTGTCTATAAATATTACTCTGCTGTAGCAGGGAAACAAGCCTCGGGTTGGGAAGCAAGACCCATCAGTTCTAGCTCTCTCTTGGCTATGACCAGCTGTGACACCTTAACCTCTCTGGGCCTCAGTTTTCACAACTGTACAATAAGGGGTTGGATCACAGATGACCTTAAAGGACCTTTTTAGCTTTACTGTTCTGATAAGGGCTTTGTAATAAGCAAATAGTAAGAACTAAGAGATAGTTGCAACCAGAGCTCCAGCATAAAAATTTTAAATAAATATAAAAATTGTTCACTTCTTTAATCCAATAAAACATATACTGGCACAGGAGAAAACATATATGTATATATAAGATGATATACACATGTATGTCACTGTTCCTTAATGAAAAAAAAACAGAATATGGAATAGTTAACCAATAATTGTACACTTGAGTGAAGGAGTTCTGTACTTGCTTATCAGTAGCTTATCATGAAAGTTACACAAGAAATTATTACATAATTAACCTTCAAATTTTGAGAAATAATAATACTTGAAATATTGAGCAATCATAGACTTGAAGTTTCCTGGATATGTAATTCTACTAAACAAAAGACAAGGCAGCATTCACTCTATGCCATAGGACACCCTAAAATGAATGACTTGGAACCTGTTTGCCAAGAGCCCACCACAGGAGACAGGAGAACATATATCACTTTCAATAATACAAATCAGGCCTGGATTAGGTTACTTATAGGAAGGTGTTCATAAGCTAAAGAGAACACAGAACCGGGGAGAGGGAAACCATGGAGAGAGAGATCATTGATCATTTAGGATTTTTTTCAACAATTAAGGAGAAGCCTCCCAATCACTGCTGTGACACAGGAGGAGTAGATGTCAGAGCTTAGAGAAATTTGGAGACCATCTATTCTTATCCTCCCGTTTTATAGACATAGAAGTTAAGGGCAGAAAGGGTATATTCCTTAAGTATTCGGCAGAGTTAGACTAGACGTGAAGTCTTTTAACTTACACTCTGGTCTGCCTTCCCTCACTGCTTCCCTTTTCTCTGTGTGGGTCCAAAACAAATTCTTCCCTGACTGGCTTATGGCAAATGGTCCTCCTGGGATGAATATACTGTTGTTACCTCTCCGTCCCTGAGAAGTTCCTCCCAAGTCAAAGTTTTTCCCAAGCTAACTAATGCTTTGGTTGGTCAGAACTGTTTTTAAGCCAGCATTCTAAATATCATCTCCCAGCTGAGAGATCTGGGAACCAAGCTATTCATACCCACTGACTTCACTGTGTTACTCCCAGAGTGGAAGAGCCAGCATGGCCTGTGTGATGTAGGTCAGTGACTCACTGACAAAGCATCACACAAGGGAACGGGATCTCTCTGAAGATCCTGTTTGATGTTAGGTGGGCTATAAATCTCTCTGAATCTTAGTTTTCTTATCTGTGACATAGAGGCAAATATTCATTTAAATTTCCGAGACTGTGAAGATAAAAAATAATTGTCAATATTTTTTTTAAGTTTGTTTTCATAGATCTATATTTGATTGTTCAAGCAGGAATCAGATCTTAACATTTTATTTTAGTTTATTTCCCCATTTCAAAAGAGAAAAAAGGGACCAGAAGGATTTTGATTTGTTCTACATCACTCAGCTAGATGGTTCTAGAGTTTAGGCTAAAAACTCAGCCTTTTGATATGCAATTCAGTGCTTTGGGCTCTATGCCATATAGCTCACCCTATTCAAAGTGCTTTATAAATATGAAGATATAGAACATGTGAAATAATATACTCATATTGAGGCTTGGTAGGACACAAGATGGCAATCTCCTACACTGTCAAAACAGACTTTCTCCCCCTCCCCCAAGTTATTTGTTTATCTTATAAATTATGTGGTAGGCCTTACCATATAATTTCATATATGAAGACGGATTGGGAGTCGTCTCCTACAACCTAACAATTTTGAGATGATAAAGCTGAGTCATGATGAGAGAGGCAACAAGCAGAGGAGGGGCTGACTGTACGAAAATAGTGCTTTACGAGGCTGGAGTTTCACAGACCACAGGGAAAGCTCTAATCCTTCCTCTCCCATTCCACCTTCAACAAGGGCAGTTGGTAGACCTCTCTCTTGCCCACTTCCACATATATCACTCAAACTTCAGGTTACTTTTTGGTGATTTAATTCAGGCTCCTAATCATGTGACAATACCTAGATGAAAATGACAGGTTGGAGAAATAGATCCAAACCTTCGAGGTTCGAACTCTCCACTGGACTGGTCGTCATTTGGAACTTACCTGCAGGATGCTCCTCCCTAAATCACTCAGCTATAGTATTCTCCCGACGAATAAATGCTACTCTACTAGTCCCCACTATGCTCTGCAGAAAAGTGGTTTAAAACAGTGTAGCCGGAATGGATTCTGGAGAAAACATCACCCAGAGCCCTGCTACTGAAAGAAGGTGGGAAGAGGGCAGGACAGTGGCTAGCTGTCCATGGAGTATCTAGAAATACTAGGCTTTTATCAGATAGAAGCACCTTGGAGGAATTAAACTATTTCCCCGTGTTGTTAGGTTGGGGTCAGAGGCCAGAGCTGCCTTTTAGACCACTCTTCTCTGGACAAAACAACAGCAACATTTCAAAATAAGAAAAGAGGGATTCTTCTCAAAGACAGAGGTCATTTCACAGACTTGAAATCAGACCGCACTGAAGCTTCGTCTAAAAAAATAATGGTTTTTCCTGACATTTTAAACAGCACAATTTAATGGCTCAATGTTTCATTTGACATTTAGGAAGTCATCCATCTCCAAGAAGCTTACTGGCAAATCTTCTTAGTTCCTGGAATTAGCAAATGTAGTGTGCATGTGAACACGTTCTACAATAGCCCAAAAGACTCTTGAAAAAGGAAGCCCAGGACACTGAGAACTAGCTATTACCTACACTGAGCTGGATCTGCCCCTAACCTCAGGGCCTGCCAGCCCACCTTCTGTAAACCACTGATTTCTGTTAGTCAGCCTCCTCATGACCAGAAGGAAGAAAAATCACAGTCTTAACTTGGTAAACTATTGTAGTTAAGAAGATGGCTGAGGGGCTTCCCTGGTGGCGCAGTGGTTGAGAGTCAGCCTGCCGATGCAGGGGACGTGGGTTCGAGCCCCGGTCCGTGAGGATCCCACATGCCGCGGAGCGGCTGGGCCCGTGAGCCATGGGTGCTGGGCCTGCACGTCTGGAGCCTGTGCTCCGCAACAGGAGAGACCACAATAGTGAGAGGCCCGCGTACCGCAAAAAAAAAAAAAAAAAAAAAAAAAAAAAGAAGATGGCTGAACTAGATAGAAAGAATTAAATTATTCAGTGCACACAACAGAGAAGCAGGTATTCAGGAGTGAGACTGCTTTGGGTAGAGTTGTGGCTACTCTACAGGCTACAAGCCGTGTGACCTAGGACACATGACTTAACCTCTCTGTGACTTGGTGTTCTCATTCCTAAAATTAGGATAGTAATTAACTATCTCACTGGGTTGTTAAGATGATTAAATGGGTTAATGTTTGTAATGTTCTTGGAACAACCTGGAAGAGCAAAAGCTGTGTAATTGTTAGAAAATAATAAATGACATGTAGGTAACAACTTTTTTCAGATCATTTTTGTACTGATTCTCACTGTATGTGACCCAAGCGTAAGCCAATCAAAGCATCATATTCCTCCTGGCCTCTGTGATTGCTACATGGCATATCGTCCGCATAGGGTATGAGGACCAATAGGTTATGAGTCTACTTCTGGGATTCCTGGTTCTTTCCTACTGAGCTTGAATCCGAGAGGATATAGAGTCTGGAACTGCTGCCACCATCGTTCAAATTTGAAGCAAGAATCTATCTGAGAATAACAGTGAAGCAGATCCATAATAGAGAAAACAGGTTCCATTGACATTATTTGACCTGCTAGATCATGGGATGCCTGAAATCAAAACTCCCCCATACTTCTTATTTACATGAGCCAATAATTTCCCCCATTTTCTTAAATTAGGTGCTTTTTTTGTTGTTAATCATTTGCAACAGAGGTTAAACCAAATTGATACAACTTACAATATATCTCAGGGTCCAAAGTAGGTATCACGGAAAAAAAAATTATAGTCTCATCAGCATTTAAAATATCAAGTTCTGGCTTTGTTATTTTTACCAGGTCACTTAACTTTTCCTGGTCTGTTTTCTCATCTGAAAATCCAGAAATTAAACCAAATAATCTTTAACCTTCCAACTCTAAAATTTTATGACCATGCCTTAAATTAAGGTCTTCTTTGCTACCTTCAAGACTGCTTCTAAGTTCAGTTTTCCATTCACTACAAAGCCAAGAAGAATAATTCCCAAAAAATGGTTTATTTGTTTTTTGGCTATTGGGCATTTTTAAGGCAGAGAGTGGAAGGGAATGGAACAGGGTCAATCTAGTGATGACTTACATGATTTTTCAACAGCTTTGCCTCATTTCATACATCATAATTGGAATTATGTACGTACTTTCATGTAGGAAAGACACAGGTTAGATTAAAAACACCTTTAAGGAAACTTGTCAGTTCAGAAGCTAGCAGAAAGTTATGGAAGTTCTCTGTAGTTAGCAATAGATAGGGAAGCACAGAGGAAATTGTCTAGCCATCATCTGCCACTATATCCATTCCTCGTCTCCCTTGCAGAACAAATTCTATGCTGTCCCTGAATGATTGCTACTTCATATAAGCATTTGTATAAATGGGGAGGAAAAAGTAAAGAAATGCAAAATATATTTACAGAATGAAAGATAATATGATAAATCCTGTTAGCTAGAGAACACTTGGGAACTACTCAGAACATAATCAATTGGAAGAGGAGAGGAAAGGACCATTTCTGAGCAAGTTAGATAGATGTTTCTTCATCCAAGAACTAAAGATCACATGCTTGATTCATAAGAAAGATCTTCAAACTATTCAACTTAATTTTAGACGTAATTCTAATGAGTTGATATCCTCATTTCTCAGGCCACCACAAAGACAGTCACTTAGTAAGGGAGTAAGGTAGTAGAAATGGATTCACCTGGCAGCCAACAGAAAGGGAGGAGGCAGAAAACCATAAAACGCCAACATAAAATGAGAACCATGGCAGGCCAAGGCAATTTACATACACCTCAGTAACACTCGCTGGAGCATATTTATTTTTACTTAACAAACACAGAAGTACTGCTTACTATGTGACAGGCACTGTTCTAAGTCTTCTACCAATATTACCTCATGTAATCATTTTAACAAACCTGTATAGTACTGAGAGGATAAATAACTTGCCCAAGGCCACTCAATTCATTACTGGCAGAACCAGGATTCAACCCAGGCAATTTCCCTCCCAGGCCCATTCACTTAACCAGCACACCACACTGCCACAGCTGCTACCACCGTACAGCAAGCTTCATTACTATTCAGTATTCACGACGACCGCCATCAATAAATGTAGAATAGATAACCAACATATTCCGTGAAATAAAGCCAAAAAGTGAAAAATTCAGTGTAAAATATTTTATTCCAAAGTAATATACCAATATGACTAATCATATGATTGTAATAATAATATTTGGCCTTTAAAAATAAAAACTTGAGGTATCTGGGAAGTCCATTACCCTGACCCTCCTCATTCCCTGTTAATGACAGGTGAGTAAAATTGCAACGTTATAGTCCAAATTCTTTACATTTAAGCAACAAACATTATCTTGAACCTCTATAAAGAAATTTGCTTCCCCTACAAAGCCTCTAAACACAAAGGCAAAAACCTACAGCCAAAAGAAAGAAAGTAAGTTGCAGTCACAGAAAAAGCTGCTGGGGGTTTAAAATTCAGTCCCTACCTGGTAATGGGATTTATGATCATCAGAAGTTTTTTCCCAGATAAAATATTAAACATATCATATACAGTAATTAATTTCAATACTTAGAGTTAGGCTATGAGAATGGAGATACGATACAGAATAAGAAAAAAGTTTTGGTCCTAGTCATCTCTTTCTTTATGGAACAAATAACTTCTTGGAATTCTCTGGAACATTTTTGTTCACCTCGTCATATTTACCACCTCTTTTACCCTTGTATTAAATTTCACTCTTAAGCCACTAATTGTAGGGTTGGCTTTATTCAATATTTTAGGAGTAGCACTCTGTGTGTGTGTGTGTGTGTGTGTGAGTGTGTGAGAGAGAGAGAGAGAGACAGAGACAGACAGACAGAGATAGAGAGAGGAAGTTTACAATGTGTGTGGTCAAAGCAAGAACTATTTACTTCTTTTAAAGAAATATCAATAATGTGCATGCCAAGACGGCAGCCAAAGGAAGAGGAAGCCCAGTACTGTCTATAGAAGCAAGCCAGAGAAAGTAGAGCCAAAAATAATCTAGCTGAAAGAAGGAAAGACAACAGAAACAATGAAGCTGATGAGTGTCCGACGCTGAGAACATTTAACCTTTCATAATTATCACATGTGGATTTCCTGTAAATTCTTCAAGACTCAAATTCGACCTACATTCACACACACACGTAAATTGAGGACCTGATTATAATATAAAAGTTCTGATTGTTTCCTTAAATTCACCTCTCCTTACTTTAGCAGTTATTTTTAATTTACCTGAGAAGGTTTATACTTTCTCTATTTGTTATGTTAAATTTATATTTCCTACTATTCTCAGTCAATATTTTTGGTGTTGACTTTCATAAGCCCATAGTTTTTCTTAAACAAGTGACTACTGCAGAACTTTGAAATTTTAACCTCAAGTGCACAGGATTGAGTTAATTATATCTTTTATTTCATGGCACCTTAGAAGGGTCCATGCAAGACCCTTCTTTCAACCACCACACCTTTTCTTCCGTGATCTCCATGCCCAATACCTGCCCCAACTGTGACACCTGATGTATTTAATATATGTATTTGAATATCCACTTATCTTTGTTAAAAGCTTACTGATATTCTGTGTTAAAAATACATGTTTTTAATTTACATAAAATTTTAATTACGTAAATGGTATTATTCTACAGAACTGATCATTCCTATATTTTTTCACTATATACTGTATATTCAGTTCTATCTGCACTGCAGTATATACATCTAGTTTGGTGCTTATAATAGTAACAACCCATGGAAATCATGCAACACAAATTACTTATTCATTCTCCTGTTATGGTTCCCTAGGTTACTTCCAGCTCCACCCACTACTATGAATAATGCTGGAATCAACGTTCTCATACATCAGTCCTCAGTTTAAAAAAAAAACACAGACTGTTTCAGAGTTCCAACACTTTGATTTCATAGCCAAGGACACTACACTGAAAGAGGCTAAGAATGTTGTAGCCTGCATCCAAAGAAGAGAATTCAAGTTACAGAAAAGCAGTTGGTCGCAAGGGCAGGATGAAGACAAGTTCAGCTCTCAGACAGCCTGCTCTGGTACGCTTAACATACAGCAATCCCCCAAATCCTAGGAGGGTGCATTCCAAGACCCCCAGTAAATGCCTAAAACTGCAGAGAGCATGGAACCCTGGATATACCATGCTTTTTTCCTATACATACATACGTATGACAAAGTTTAATTTAAAAATTAAGCACAGTAAGATATTAACAATAACGAATAATAAAATAGAACAATTATAACAACATACTATATTAAAAGTTCCGTGAATGTGGTCTCTCTCATAAAATATCTTATTGTACTGTACTCACCCTTCTTGTGATCATGTGAGGTGATAAAGTGTCTCTGTGATGAGATGAAGTGAAGTGAATGACGTAGGCATTGTGACGTAGCATTAAGCTACTACTGACCTGACGCTACATCAGAAGGATCATCTGCTTCTGGTGATCCTGGATCATCGAGCCACGATGATGTCGACAGCTGGATGTCAGGAGCAAACAATGAAGATCCCAGGCTGGACAAAGCAAGACAGCAGATTTCATCATGCTACTCAAAACAGCACACAAGGGACTTCCCTGGTGGTGCAGTGGTTAAGAATCCACCTGCCAATGCGGGGGACACGGGTTCGAGCCCTGGTCCGGGAAGATCCCACATGCCGCAGAGCAACAAAGCCAGAGCACCATAACTACTGAAGCCCATGCGACTAGAGTCCGCGCTCAGCAACGAGGGAAGCCAGCGCAATGAGAAGCCCGCGCACCACAGCAAAGGGTAGCCCCCGCTGTCTGCAACTAGAGAAAGCCTAAGTGCAGCAACAAAGACCCAATACAGCCAAAAATAAATAAATGAATAACAATAATAAAAAAAAAAAAACAGCACAGGACTTCACTGGTGGCGCAGTGGTTAAGAATCCGCCTGCCAATGCAGAGGACATGGGTTCGAGCCCTGGTCCGGGAAGATCCCACATGCCGCGGAGCAACTAAGCCCGTGCTCCACAACTACTGAGCCTGTGTGCCACAACTACTGAAGCCCGTGTGCCTAGAGCCTGTGCTCCACAGCAAGAGAAGCCACCGCAATGAGAAGCCTACGCACTACAGCGAAGAGTAGCCCCCATTCACCACAACTAGAGAAAGCCTGTGCACAGCAACGAAGACCCAACCAGCCATAAATAAATAAAATAAATTTATAAAAAAAAAAAAGCACATAACTTAAAACTTATGCATTGTTTATTTTTGGAATTTTCCATTTAATATTTTCTGACTATGGTTGATAGGGCTGATAGAAACCATGGAAAGCAAAGCTGCAAAAAGAGGAGGACGACTATACTTACCGGGTGTATAAGATACACTCTTTAAAAATTAAATATCTTTCATCACACAGCTATTGAAAATGGGTGTCGATGTGGCTTGTTGTTAAACACATAATGCTATATCCTAAAAATCATTAAGTTGTGAATATGTTACTATATTCTACTAACTGATAAAAAGAATAAAATCACAAGCTAAGAAGAAGTATATAGGCATTGGTGCACAGTGGTACATCGCAGGCTACAGCCATGTAATTTATTTCGAACTGTAATTTTGAGAAATAACCCAAACTCTACCTCTGACCAGCTGTGTGGTTTGTTATTTTCGTTAAGGAAACTTCCAAAGGGATGTGAGTCTGGTATCTTTGGGGGAAATGTTCTGTGCTTCTGAGCTCCACCACCTGGGAATGGTCTCATTTGTCATTTTGCATCTTACACACTAGCCCCCCTACAGAACATGTGAACAGTCATTTTTGGAATCATTGGTGGGAGGCTGGGGTGATAGAATGCAAATAGCTACATCTCCCTATAAGCCTCTGTTTCCTCATCTAAAAACAAGGGAGAGTCTGGTATGTAACAGACAATGAATAAAAGGTATCATTTTTCTTTATCCTATTTTTAGCGAAATTCCATGCATTCCACTACACATGATAACAAATGTGCTTTCAGTCTTCTGTTATGACATAAAAGTGAAATATAGAAGCCTTTATTTTCTGGGTTATACTGCTTCTTACCTTGCTGATCACTCTTAAAATTCGTGTAGTAATGTGCATGATATGTGCAGAAGAGGCTTTACCATGAAGGTGGAAAAAGCCACGAATGATGGAAGTTGTGGAGTGTCCAAGTGGGGAAGGGAAGGCAGACTCTGCTTGGAAACATTTCTACATGTGTTTCTGGTAAATTGCCTGAAGAGATCTTAGGAGAAAGGGACCGGAATCTCTAAATCTTCATTAACTTATTGTGATATTTTGTTCTATTCTGAATACTTAATTTTATATTTATAATTAATTTTATACTTTATTTTTTTAACTTTTTATTTTATATTGGTGTATAGTTGATTAACAATGTTGTGATAGTTTCAGTTGTACAGCAGAGTGATTCAGTTATACATATACATGTATATATTTTTTCAAATTCATTTCCCATTTAGCTTGTTACATATTGAGCAGAGTTCCTTGTGCTATACAGTAGGTCCTTGTTGATTATCCATTTTAAATATAGCAGTGTGTACATGTCAATCCCAAACTTCCTAACTATCCCTGTCCCCCACCCTTTCCCCCATATACTTAATTTTATATTTATAATTCTGTGTCCTTTTCTAAAAGTGTTCATTCACAAATGAATTACTTTAGACTCCACAAAACCTGGATTTGCCCTTGAATGTATGTGTAACATGGTAATTTAAGAATATGAGAAAAGCAGGCAGATAAATCTCAATTCACGTAAAAGAGTTTTCTGGAGCAGAAGGGATCCCCTGAGTTGAATCTTTGGGCAAGTTACTGTTCTTCTGTCTGGACTTGGCTATCTTGTCTTAAAACATGCAGATTTAACGGGCTCCAAAAACCCCTTCCAACCTAGAAAATCCTGACTTCATGCCTGTCTTACTATACTTTCAATAATATTTTCCAATAAATAATATTTTAAAGGAAGTCCAAAGTGAATCCTCATTTTTAAGATTGTAAGTCTTCAGTACTGTGAATAATCACATCCACCCTCCCACTAGGTATTTATTTTGTAAATGTAAATGAATGAATGAAGTTCTTAAAATCAAGCTCACTAGTTACAGCATGTCACTATAGAACTAATTTGCTTTATAAGGGCAGGAACCTTTCTTCTGTTGGCTCTAGTTCAAACTGACCAAGATAAAACTACATGCTGATCTTCATTTATATCACTACTTGAAATAACCCATTCTGAAAGAGGAAGAGGCATTTTTACAGTCTCAGTGAGACCAACTAAAATCTCCATGTAAACCAAGTTGTTTTACAAAGTATGAACAAAATAGATCTGACATTTATGAGAAATCAATGATAGTTGTTTCTCTTCTGAGCTTAGTTAGCTGACAAGCTCTGAAAGACTTTAAAGGGGAAAAAATGATAACCTAGCTTAGTCCTCAAATGCAAGGACACAAAAAATAAGGGGTTGGAAACATTCCTTTCCAGTTGTAAATTCCAAAACACACTTCTGTTTATGGGGCACAGGGGGCAGGTTGTTGGAAATATGGCAAAACAGGTATGACGAAGTCAGGATTTCCTCAATTGGAAGGGACGTTATGGAGCCACTCAAATTTACATGTTTTAAGATAAAAAACTTGAGGCCCAGACAGAGTGTGACCTGCCCAAAGCCGCATACCCAGATAAGGCAAAACTGAGGCCAGGGGCTTCCCTGGTGGCGCAGTGGTTGAGAGTCTGCCTGCCAATGCAGGGGACACGGGTTCGCGCCCTGGTCTGGGAAAGACCCCACATGCCACGGAGTGACTGGGCCCGTGAGCCACAACTACTGAGCACGCGCGTCTGGAGCCTGTGCTCCGCAACAAGAGAGGCCGCGGTAGTGAGAGGCCCGCGCACCGCGATGAAGAGTGGCCCCCGCTTGCCACAACTAGAGAAAGCCCTCGCACAGAAACGAAGACCCAACACAGCCATAAATAAATAAAATTCTTAAAAAAAAAAAAAAAACTGAGGCCAGACCCTGTGACCACAAAGCTTGTACAGTTTCACCCCCCACTAACCCGAGACTGCAAAATCCCTTGAGTGCTTTAATACTTCAGTGCCCAACTAGGAGCTTATGGTACAAAGCATGAAGCAATGTTTGCTCTAACCAGTGTTAAATTTTATGATAAAGTTAAAATAATTAAGAGAGTAGGTATTGGTGCAAAGCTAGACAGAGACCTGTGGGACACATTGGGGTGCCTAGGAATTAGACCCACACATATATGGAATCTTGATGCATGAAAGTGGTGGATTTGTAGATTAGAGGGTAACATTGGCCAATTAATAGTGCTTGAACAAATGGTTATCCATATGGAAAAAAACTGGATCACTGATTCTTTTTAAAAAATATTTTTTTATTTATTTAGAAATGAGCAATTTTAAAAAATTGAAGTATAGTCAATTTACAAACTATTTCAAACTATGCAGACACATACACAAAACAATTCCGGGTCCATGAAATGTAAACAAAAATAAAACTTTAAAATGTTTAGAAGAAAAATAAGAGAATGGGTTTGTGACATTGGGATAGGGAAGGATTTCTTAAACAAATCACGAAATCACAACCAATAAAGGAAAAGATTTAATAGTTCAACCACATTTTAAAATATATCAAAATACATAATATTTATATATATATTTGTGAAAATTTATTGGACTATTCTTTAAGATTTGTGCACTCTGTGTCTATTATACTTTAGTTTTTTTTTACGTTTACCAAAAATAGGACACTATAATAAAAATGAAGAGGCAGGTCACACTCTAGGTAAAGATATTTACAACATCTATAGTCAACAAAAGATTATTATTCAGAATATATAAATCTAGGGGAAAAGATGAATACTCAAATAGAAAAATATGAAAAAGGTATGAACAGTCAAGTCATAGAATAGGAATCCTGAATGGACAGTAAATATGAAAAGATGTTCAATCTAACTGGTTACAAGCAAATGAAAATGAAGATCATAATGAGAAAACATTTTGCTTACATTTAATTAACAAACTTTAACAAGTCTACTAGGACCAAGTATTGGTGAGAATGTAGAGCACCAGAAACTTTTATATATTGCTGGTGAGAGTAAAAATTGGTGAAAATTACTTAGGAAATTTTTGAAATATCCATTAAATTATGCACCAACACCATAATCCAGCAATCCCTCTCTAAGTAAATACCAAAGAGAAATTCTTTTATACATTCACAGGGAGACATGTACCAAAGACACTCACAGAAGCATTGTTTATAACAACAAAAAAGTAAACAACTGAAAAGTCCAAACAACAAAAGACCAGATAAATAAGTTACAGTACACTCAAGCAATAGAATACTGTATGGCTGTGAAAATAAATGAACTAGAGCTAAATGTATCAACATGAATAAATTTCACAAAAATAATGTTAAATGGAGAAGGGGAATTTGCAGAAGGATGCTTACAGTATGATTTCCTCCCCTTATCTTCACTGAGATGTTACCAAAGCCTTTTGGGGAGATCACATCTTGAATCCTGAGAAACACTGGGCTCACCACAATTGGGACATTTGGCAGGGTGTAGTATGGGCCAGGTACTGGACCTCAGGCAGGAATATGGTCTGTATTTGCTGCTTCTAATCTCACTTTGGCTAAACTCCAGCTCACAGGAACAGGTCCAAGCAGAACCTATATATGGGGTAAACGAGTATCCTCAACTGACCCAAGACGGAAGAGAAGAGATGGAATTTCATCTGTATGTGACCCAAGAAAGCCAAGTACAGATAAGCACAGGGCCATGCTCACCCAGCCGTTTTTAGGTCAAAAAGGCAATGACAGATATGCCTCTGAGTCATGCTGATCCAGTCTGGACTTTAAGCTTGATGTACAGTTGTCATCCTGGAAACTCCCTTCACCACCAACCTGGGGAGTCCCTTCACTGGTCCCCTGAGTTGCATATCCTGTTTCTTGTATCCTGTATCTTCCTCTTGCTTCATTCACTTACTTCTTTTGGTGCTACATATCATCCCACAACTTCCTAAGAAATTATTTTTGGGAGATAAACATTTTGAGTCTGAAAATAACTTGCCCTGATACTTGATTGATACATAGTTTGGCTGGGTATAAAATTCGAGTTTAGAAATCATTTCTTTCAGAATTTTGAAGGCATTTCTCCACCATCTCCTAGTTTCCAGTGGTGTTGCTTAGTGTAAATCTCTTTCAATTCATTGTGCTGAGGCTTCATTATGCCTTTTTAATTTGGAAAACTCTTATGTTTCAGTTCTGAGAAATGTGCTTGAATCACCTTGTTGATAATTTCCTCCCCTCCATTTCCTCTCTTACTTCTTCTTCTTTTTTTCAGATTTTGGAACTCGACTCCTGGTTATTTTTCTCATGTGTTCATTCTCTCTTTTTTGTTTGTTTTTTGTTTTTGGTCTACTTTCTGGATAATTCCTAACTTTATCTTACACTTCTGAAGTTTTTATTTCTATTATCATGTTTTAAATTCCCATGAGCTATTTTTTCTCTTAATGTTGCCTTTTTATATATTTCTATTCTTATTTCACAGACACAATATGTTCTCCTAACTCTCACAGGATAATGCTAGTTTTCTTGAAATTATCTTTACTCTGCATAGCTGTCATTTCTTCCAAGATGCTTTTTTTCCCATGTGGTTTAGTTTCTAGTTTTTATGTTAGACACTTTTTTTTGGATGTCTGGTAATCTTTGGTTGTCTGCTCATGTTTAAAGGTGAGAGGTAAAAGTGGATTGGAAGCTCTGAGCATTTGGGTGTAGCTTCCTTATAAGTAGGGAGGGAGCTTCCATGTAGGGTGATATGGTTGGACCTTCTATGGGGAAATTTCTGATGCAGTATCTTTAGGTTTTTCCTCCTTCACACATCAGATTTCTCAGAGATGATGGTTTCATTCTTTTGCCTGCAGGGGAAGGCGTGGCTGCCAGTATTTGGGTAGCTGAGTGGGAGAAGAGAGCTAGTGGGGTTCAGCAATCAAAACATACATTTTTTTTATATCTTTATTGGAGTACAATTACTTTACAACGTTGTGTTAGTTTCTGCTGTACAACAAAGTGAATCAGTTATACATAAACATATATCCCCATATCCCCTCCCTCTTGAGCCTCCCTCCCACCTTCCCTATCCCACCCCTCTAGGTCATCACAAATATCGAGCTGATCTCCCTGTGCTATGCAGCAGCTTCCCACTAGCCATCCATTTTACCTTTGGTAGTGTATATACATCAGTGTTACTCTCTCACTTTGTCCCAGCTTCCCCTTCCCCCTCTGTGTCCTCAAGTCCATTCTCTACATCTGCATCTTTATTCCTGCCCTGCCACTAGGTTCATCAGTACTGTTTTTTTAGATTCCATATATGTGCATTAGCATCCGGTATTTGTTTTTCTCTTACTGACTTACTTCACTCTGTGTGACAGACTCTAGGTCCATCCACCTCATTACAAATAACTCAATTTTGTTTCTTTTTATGGCTGAGTGATATTCCATTGGAAACATACATTTATTTAATCAATCCTCTTCTTTCAGGTACGGTATCTGTACTGTTAACCAACTATATCTGGTTTTCTCCAGTTCAGAAACTTATCTCCAGAGAACAAGAATTCACACTGCTGTTGTGGTGGTAATGGGAAACCTCAGGATCTGAAAGCTTCTTAACAATCCTCTTTAGCTTTTAATCAGTCCTCTTTAGTTTAGCCCCTGCTTCCCCTCACCCTACCCTACCCCTACTCCACACCATTTCACACATCCCTAATGCCACCAGTTTTGAGGTTTCTCAGAATTATGTGGTGTAAATCCAATTGGTTCTCATCTTTTCCAGTATCAGTTTAGGATTTGGCTTTTCCAGGTTTACTAAGTCAATTCCCACTCATGCATCTGCTTTTCAGCTTCTAAAAAACAAAAAAATGCCACTGCAGGGATTCCCCTTGGCATGTGAAACAAAATACTAACCAAACCTGGACCTAAAAAGAAGAGCTCAACTAGGAATTGTCTGTTATGTTTGATTTGTAGGTAGGTTCTCACTGTTCACTTGGGAGAGACAATCATATTCTCCTTGTCATTGTAGGTTTATGCCCTTAATTAGAAATTCCTTTATGTGTAGCTCAGGAGGAATTGAAATTTTATGTGTATATTCAAGCCACCATTTTTACCTGGTAGTTTATATCATAATATAATGACTGTTTAATTCCTTATGTCTTTTATTTATCTCAAGTATCACATAATTAATTAATGAAAAGTTTGAGAAAGTACATCAAAGGCATGAAGTTTAGAGAATAGACATCATTCTGCCTCTCTGTACATAGATATCTTTAAAATTTCATCTAAGTTAAGAGAAGGCAGAATTATAGAGCTTGAAACCATAAAATCCAGACCTTTCCCCCTTATTTTCAAGAAGGGCAAACTATCCAGGGAGTTGATGTGATTTGTTCCTAAATGTTAGTAACAGACCTAGAATTATCTGTAAAATCTCCTGATGATGGGTCAAAGTTCTTTTGCTAAGCATCCAGAGAACTCAGTCTAGTGGGGTTTTATTTTGTTTTTTTTTTTTATAGTAGACTAAACTATTTCCCCCAATATTCAGTTTTTCTGTTTACTGTTTCTCCTGCTGGTAACATTCAAATCATTCCAATTTCTTACAGCTTCCACCAATTACATCATAATCAAGAGGATCTAAATTTACACACATTGCTTAAAACAATCAATCAACCAGATATTTTTATGTAAAGAAAAAAAAATCTGTTCTTAAGCAAGGGACAAAATGGGAAAATCTTAATCAGTTTCTCATGGTTGGTTAATCCAAACTAACTCAGGCCTTCTCTTTCACGCAATCACTTAACTAATAACATACATCTCTCAGATACAGTTTGTCAAGAAAGACCTGAGTATTTCACCTGGTTTGGGGTATTGGTGTTAAGTCACACGCTTTCACTGTTCCTATAGATGTCTTCAATTTTGTACTCAGACTTTCATTCTCATGGGTGATATTTTACAACATCTCCTCTGCTTTTCCACATCACCTTGGGAACACACCATCTTAGGGATTCAGGAAGCATACACCCAAAAATGGATTCAATTGTGAAAGTTCATTCCATTTAAGCAATGTTGCTTCCCTGTCTTTTCTCCTTTGCAAACTAATGTGCACAATAGCTTATAAGGTAACGACACATCCATTTTAACACTTCAAGAACTGAGGACTCATCAGGTTTTTCAAATCAAAGAAAATAATCAGTTTTCATGTCCCAAAGTTTTAAAGTTCTGCCAGTTAACTCTATGAGAATGCCTCATACACATTCTAAGAAACTGAGCTACTGGGAAAGTATTTCTGAATAAACGAATCTTCCAGATCATTTTCTCTTATTATCCTTTTTTTCCACAGAAAGTTTGAAAAATCCACTTACTCACATTCACTTCAAGAATTTAAGCAGAATTTGTACATGCTTAAGTAAAAAGGAAATAGGACAAGCATTTTAAAACTTAGCAGCAGCAACACTGTCCGCCAACACACACCATTCTCTATTGATTGTGTTAATGGATCTTAAATATTAGGCAATTTGAAGTTAAATATAACGCGAGAATCTGAAACCGGAATGCAAAATGATTCACAGATCCTTGATTTGTGATTTTAAATATAAGCATGAGAGAATATTTGGTGGGGTTTTATTTTTACCTGTGCCTGGTCCAGAGCGGTCCTGCGGCAGTGAAGACAGGAGGGTAAATGGTTGGAGAGCAGCTGCCTGCCATTAAATTTATCTGCTTCTCAAAATCATTAGGAACAGCTGAGAGTGCTTCAAAACAGCCTTGTGCTTTCTCTTAGTTCAAAGTCTCTCAGGTTCAGCCAATCTCCCCAATCTCCATCTTTCTCCTGGGAATGGAGAACAATATTCCTTTCATGAGAGCTTTATGTACATTTTGAAGAAAAACAAAAACCAGGGGACAAACAGATGTGTACCTACACAGACTTGCTCCTGCCTGTGTTTTTACTCTTCTAGACCTCCATATTCCTGTAAAGGGTTAAACCAGAAATAATAGCTAATCATTATGATGCATTTTCTATATCCTAGGCTCTTTATATATGCTGTCTCATTTAACCTTTGCAAACACTACAACATGGAGACCATTGTTATCCCTATTTTATCCATGAAAAAAAAATCGATACTTTGAGAAATTAAGTAACTCTTCCCGAGGTCACTCAGTCAGCAGATGGTGAGCTAGAGTCAAATCCTGACAGCTTAACTCCTGAGTCCTCACACTTATCCCATGCTTGACAGAGAAACAATCACCTCATAGCAATTGCTAGAACCGCTTCCCCCAGTGTCAATGGCCTACTTTTCATTAAACTACAAAGGTGTTCACTATGTTACTGCTGCGCACCATGTCGAGACTAATTTGGATCCTCTATGAAAAAATTATCTTGTGAAAAGTAACTTTAGTCTATAAATCATAAAGATATGAGTATTTTTCTTTATTTTGAGTAATTTTCTTTTTAAATCAACTTGATTGAGGTATAGTTTTTATGCAACAATATGTACCATGTTCTGTGTATTGGCTGGTGATTTTTGACAAATGTTATGTACCCGTGTACACTCACCCGGACAAGCTGTACAATATTTCCATCATCTCAAGAAATTCCCCTGTACTCTTTTGCAGTCAATCCCCCTGTAACCCCCAGTCAGCCTCCGGAAACCACTGATCTGCTTTTTACCATTATAGATTAGTTTTGACGGAAGCTGTTATTTCAGATAAATGGAATCACACAGTATGTACTCTTTTGTGTCTATTAGTTTGGGCATGTTTTTGAGATCCATCCTTTTTTTTTTTTTGTATGTATTTATCAGTAGTTAATTCCTTTCTATTGATGAATAGTATTCCATTGAATGAAGATATACAAAAATTTTCCATCCATTTACCTGCTGATAAACATCTGGATGTTTATATTTGGGCCATCATGAATAAAGTTGGTAGGGACATTCATGTGTAAGACTTGGACTGGGATTTCCTGGATCACATGATAAATGTATGAGTGTTCCAGTTGCTCCACATCCTTACCAACACTTGGTATTATATCTTTATAATTTTAGCCATTCTACTGGGTGAGTAGTGATATCTTGTTTAAATTTACATTTTCCTGATGACTAATAATAATAATAGCACTGAGCATCTTTTCTTGTTCTTATTGGCCAAACACATACCTGTTCTTTTTTTTCGTTTCTTCTTTTTAAAGTATTCTGCAAAGGTAGCAAACACCAGTAATATTTTCTTTACAAATTAAAGAAAACCGAAGGAATGTTACCCCTATATTTTGTATCTCTCTCTGAGGTTGCAAATGATTTTTCCAGTTGTGATCTGCTTTACGAGACAGGGCTTTTCTTCTAGGTTTGGGCAGCTGTTCATGTGAAATTGTTAGAGAAAACCTATGTAAACTTTTGCCAAGAAGGAAACATAATCTATAACCAATGTTCTAACCAATGCTTCTTTTAACTATCGATTTTTATGTTACAAAAGCATGTTCTTACAGTAAGAGCAACAACATCCACTACAAAGGATACTAGGATGAGAACCAAGAAAACCCAGAGCCTTTGTCTCACTTCTGTCACTCACTAACTTTGCAACTCTGGACAAATTATTCACTCTCCATGTACAAAACTGGAATTGTAATACGTGTTTCTCCCTCCTAAGAATAACAGGAAGATAAATGTCTGCAACAGTGCCTTGGGTTGCAACATAAACATGAGGCATTAATATTTTAGGAAAGAAAGGCTAGAAATAAATACCATATTGTCCTAACATTTTTATTATTTTAATTAGTCCAAATGTTATGGTCTCTGTGGGACTTTTACTTGGCTCTGTGCAAGAGATAGGCAAAAAAGAAAAAAGCCACGTGAAAACAGAGAAATAAGAAGAGGAAACAAATGAGACAACTTCGATTAACGTATTATGCTAAAAATTACTGTGAGAAATGAAAGGGCGATTCTAAGTCAGTTAGCTACAAGACATGAAATCCCCTTCCTGAGCTATTTCAAGCCAAAGCCCTATGAGAAAGGATGAAGCTAAACAAAGAACACATGTCATTAGAAAAATGAAGTAACAGAAGGCTCAAGTAGCTAAATGATCTCCATGATTACAAATAAAAAAGGCATATTAGTTAGTAAGAGGAACCCATTGTCAAGAAAGAGTATATAAATCCCCCCAAGGGTCAGGATGCTCTCCCCTTATTCTTTTTCAGCGTTAAAGGCTAAGCATCAGAAGTTTCTGGTCCTTGATCTGAATCTGAAATCCCGTGGGGCCTGGTCCTGCAGATACTTAGCCTGAAGCTTAGCCACAGACTCTCAACAGCAGCTTCACCTTCTATCACTGAGGAAGCCCACCTCCAAAGGCACCAACATCAATCTTCAGCTTTCATACCTAGTTGGTGAAAACACACTTAGCACATTTTAGGGTTATCAACAGTAGCTATTGTTTATTTTCATATTTAAAAATATTAGAAGATTCAGTACCTTTAGTCTGAAAGAGGTAAATGCTAAAATGATACAAAAGTTAATGAGTGGTATGGGTAAAAAATGACTTTGTCCTTAACTTGATAGGATAAGAGAGGCTCTGTTGAAACTGGAGCAAGGGGCACTTAGGACAAACAGAAGGAAGTTCTACTTTGAACAGTGGGATTCGTAGGCAGAAGATATACTGCATATCACACAAACAGAATTTTCTGACTGTTTGTCTAAATTATCAGTTTCTTGAGGGCTCAGTCTTAATCACTGTTGTTTCCCTAGCAACGTGGCACAGTGCCAGACACGTGGAAGGTGCTTAATAAATCTTAAATAGCCCTTACTAAGCCCACTTCTCTCTTGAAGAGTCTGTAGTCTGTGACCCAGATACTAAGATTTCTTCTAGCATTGGAAGATTGCGCAATTACTTTCAAGTTCCAAGGGTAGCTGGAGGAAAGGAGAGGGACAAATAAGCGGCACCTACTTCAGTGACTTCTGCTGTATTTCTTTTCTATTTCCATAACAATAATACTTCATCTCTCACTCGTTTTTTTTTTTTTTTTTTTTTTTCGGTACGCGGGCCTCTCATTGTTGTGGTCTCTGCCGTTGCGGAGCACAGGCTCCGGACACGCAGGCTCAGCGGCCATAGCTCACGGGCCCAGCCGCTCCGCGGCATGCGGGATCTTCCCGGACCGGGACACGAACCCGTGTCCCCAGCATCGGCAGGCGGACTCTCAACCACTGCGCCCCCAGGGAAGCCCTCTCCCTCACTCTTTATGATATAGAGAATCTAGTAAATAGCAGTCCTTAGAGGAGGCAATGTACAATTTTGAATGGGCATCTCAGACATTATTTTCTTAATTTCTGAAGACAATGAAAGTTGGTCTTTAGCTTATGTTATTTAACCAACAATGCTAACTATAAACACCACTCTTACCCAAAATAATTACCTAAAAGAATTTTCATATTAGAGATATTATTCATGATTCCAACCCAAGGGTACAACATAGCAAAGACTTAAATAATTTGGGGAAAACCTGAGACAGTTTAAAATAACAAAAAAAACAGACCTACATGTTCAGAAAATAGCTCAAATATATATTATGTATACACACACAGAAATACATATGTATATGTACGTACACGTATATAAACAAATAAATTCATAATTTAAATTGAGATGAGAATGCCGTAGACAGGTAAATAAAACCAACTCTAGTAGTAGCAATAGCTGATAGAACCTAAGCCAGTGGTTCTGAAAGAGTGGTCACTGGACCAGTAGCAGCACCATTACCTGAGACCCTGTTACAAATGCAGATTCTCAGACCCCACCCCACACCTACTGATTCAGATATTTGTGGGCTGGAGCCCAACCATCTGTGCTTTAACAAGCCCTCCAATTATCAAACCAACACATTGTACACCTGAAATGTACACAATGTTATGTTTCAGTTATATCTCAATTAAACAAAAAAAAAGTGAGTCCTCCAAGTGATTCTGATGCACCACAGTTTGAGAACAACTGCCCAAATCTATACGTATTACTATGTTTATTTAACCAATGAGGGAACGTGGACTCCTACATAACCCAGCTAATGGAGCCTGGGACAACAGCCTTGTGACTCTGAATGCTGTGTGCAGTGTTAGAAGAAAAAACTCAGTTTAAGAACCCGAAAAGCTCTGATTCCCAAAACGGATGCTTTTTTAGCTGAGGTAGAAAAAAATTGGTTAAAACTTCTTAGGCTTCAGGGACTTCATCTGTGACACAGGGGTAATACTAATAATGTACTAACCTCAAAGAGGTTTTGGTGAGAAATAAATTAGATAATGTATGTAACCCTAATTTTAGGCAGTAAATAGTCATGACATTTGCTCATCATTATTTTCTATAGCCTTTTGATCTATGAGGAAATGTATTCTCTGTTGCTATTCCACATTTCTAGCTACAGGATATACTTGAACTTTTAAACATGATCTACTTCTAATTTTGGTTTCATGATATGTTTTTCCTCCAAGTTATAAAATTATATGAGCTACCACTCTACTCAAGACAGAAATTACTATGACCCACATTTTTGTATAGAGAAAAGAGATAGCACTGTGGAAATTTTCTAGAAAAGAATCAAGTGATTTCAATTTTACAAAAAAAAAACTTCTCTAAGATTAGATTGATGCATATCTTATGCTTTTTAGGTCACAGAAGTAGATTTCACTTGTAAATTACCGTTCTACCTTTATTTTATAAAACTGGCATTTTTGATGTATTACTTATTGCATCCCAAGGGTTCTTTATATAATAATCTCATAAACTATGTATGTGTTCACTTTTTTAAAATAATTTTAGTTTTGTTATATGGTATTATAATGCCATTATAAGTAACTCTGAAATTACAAACATATATATTGATAAAAAAAGGAAACAATTTAAAAACTTATATTCCTACTAATCAGCAATAGGTGCTTTTAACGTTTTTGTTTTCATCTTTCCAGAATTTTTTACATGCACACAATGCACTCATACATATTTTAACAAACAGGAGCATTTGATTTGAACACTTGTAAGTATATTGTGAAAATATTTCCAGGTAATCATTTCTACTTCATCAGTTCAAATGACTCCATTGTATTTCACTGGATGGAAGGATTGGATGGATGAATAAGGTATTAACCAATCACTTATCATTAGACATTCAGATTTTTCTGGTTATTTCATTTTTATAAACAATAATTCAGTGAACACTGCATACTGATGTAATTATCCTCTCAGAATATATTTTTAGAAGCAGAGTCCCTGGATTAAGGAGAAGCACATTTTTAAGGCTTTTGATCCATATCCCAAATGGCCCTTATAGAAAGATTACACTAACTTTTACCCTCACCAGTAGCATATGAGTGCCAGTTTTCCAACATCCTCCCCTTTGAAAAAAAATTTTTATTCTAATGTATCAAAAGTATGTCAAAATAGTGCTTCCCTGGTGGTGCAGTGGTTAAGAGTCCACCTGCCAATGCAGGGGACACGGGTTCGAGCCCTGGCCCAGGAAGATCCCACATGCCATGGAGCAACTAGGCCCGTGCGCCACAACTACTGAGCCTGTGCTCTAGAGCCCGCGAGCCACAACTACTGACCCACGTGCCACAGTTACTGAAGGCTGCGTGCCTAGAGCCCATGCTCTGCAACAAGAGAAGCCACCATAGTGAGAAGCCCGCACACTGCAAAGAAGAGCAGCCCTCACTCGCCGCAACTAGCAGAAAGCCCTCATGCAGCAACAAAGACCCAATGCAGCCAAAGATAAAATAAAATAAAAAGTCAAAATAATGTTTCATTGTTATTTTAATTTGCACTTATTTGATTGTTAGTGAAATTGATCAACTTTTCATATGAGTAGCAAACACTGTGCAGCCCTCCCATATCTCTCTGTATCCACTTCTACAGCCTCTGGTTGCTAATTCCACTGCTAAGAGTGTTTCTTCGGTTACCTAGCAGTGGAAAGCTGGGCCAGGCAAGTGGGAAGTGTCAGAGAATTAATACTCCCAGGAGCAGCCTCAACCAAGTTGAGGGATAAATACCTCAGTTGCACCCCTTAGGTGGGATAACTCTGGAGAATGTTCCACACTCTCTCCCAGAGTTCCCCAACAGGACTGAGCCCCAGTTGCCCAAAGAGGAAATGGCTTGATAACTCATCCTTTATTGGCTTCCTTCCCTTCCCTTCCCTGTCTCACTTCTCCACTTCCTATCAGTGTTTTCTAGGATCATCTCTTGAATTAACTACTTGAATCCGTATCTTGGGGTCTTCTTCTGGGCTGGGAACCCAACCTAGACAATGTGAGTCTTTTCTCCTCTGATTTAGTCAATGATCTGATCATTCATGCATTTTCCCCATTTTGATATTGGAGTCAGAATTATCTACTTTAAATATTAAGAAGGAAGGGATATTTACAAAAGGCAACCGTGGTTTGAGAGATCACCAACCAGGAGCTTAATAAAGAATTACAGTTACCACCAAATTGTCTTAATAAACACGTTAAGATTTAAAGTATTGCAAGTTATTAAAAATAACTATTATATTCAAAGTAATTATCCTCTCTTTATATGGAGCTAAAGATTTTCTTAGTGATATAAGTGAACTAAAATGAAGGTAAAAGGAAAAAACTAGCAAACTATGGTAAGGAGAATATTTTAGCCAAGGTGTACTAAATGTATTGATTGAGTGCTATAAGCAAAACTACATTCAACAATGTAAATATGCTCAAAATATATTGGCATCATTTTTAGGGAGAGACTAGGATTCAGTGAGAAGTCTGCTGAGTTTTAGAACGGAGAAACATTTTGGGTCAAATGACATTTTGTAGTATCTAAAATCAATATGTTGTTAATTAAAATACCAATCTCCCAAGAAGACTCTGACAGTAAACAATGTTAAACTAAACTGGATCAGAGCCCAGAAAGTCAGCCAGACTAGGAGTGCATACAAGTAGGCCAAAAAAAAAAAAAAAAAAAAAAACCCCACAAAAACCCAAACCAAATAAAAAGCAAACTAATCATTTCGAATGGGGAGGAAAGGGCTGGGAGGGGGTACAGAAAACAAAAGAAAATGGCCAGTTTTTCATCCTGCTCTGGGGACAGGAATCAGACAAAATCTCTCCAGCAGAATCTACGTAGAGGCCATCCTTCCAGCTGCACAATTTAAGCATTTGCTAAGGTAAAACAAGGACAGTCTAGACAACCTAACTTGCCTTGTATGGACAACGAAAGTTTTTAAAGAGGACACATGGAATACAAATCCACAACAGTCAAATGTAAATGCCTCTTCAGAACTGTGACTGCCCCAGTATTTCATGCTACCCCCAGCAGAGTTCAATTTTAAAATTGTGTGACTCAGTCATTTTAATGTGTTTTATCGGGACAGATTGTAACGTTTTTCTGAATCTACAAGATACATTAAGGCTATGCATCTACATAATAGCAAAGACCCAGAAGAAATATAGAAAATTCTGTTCAGATTGAAGTCAGTGCAAACAAGCTCAAATCTGAACGCTTGGAATATATCAAAAGATAAATGCTCAGGAATTCCCTGGCGGTCCAGGAGTTAGGACTCAGCACTTTCACTGCTGTGGGCCCAGGTTTGATCCCTGGTCAGGGAACTGAGATTCTGTCAGCTGCACAGCACAGCCAAAAAAAAAAAAAAAAAAAGATACACGCTCAACAATCCATCAGCTCTGTACCAGTCAGATTCAAAGAGCTGAGGAGATTCCCCTGAACATTTTATCTTAAACTAAAGAATTATCTACTTAAATATGTTTATTAGGTGCTCATCCAACCATTATCACAAAATAAAGACAACTTATTACATTGCCAGCCTCAATATGTACTTAATTCTCTAAGGCAGTCAGCAGCCATCAACTAAGTAAGGATGGGGTGGCCTTGGGCAAACTCTGTTTCAGCACAACGCAACTTCGGATTAGTCAGAACAGACTTGTTTTTTCTGTGATTACAAACCACCCCCAAATCTCAGTGGATGAACCCATCACAAGTTTATTTCAACACACTCTCCATGTGAATCAAAGACTCTACTCCACCTAGCCACTGAAGGGCTTGAGGAGATGAAGACTCCACCAGCTTATAGCTGCACCATCTGAAACACGTGGCCAGAAAGAAGTGGTGGAAGGAGAGGGAGACACTGGAGAATCCCACATATGTTACTTCTGCTCATATTTCATTAGCCAGAGTTAATCCCATGGCTCCGTCCAACCACAAGGAACTTGAGAAATGCTATGTCAGTTGTGCCTGGAAGGGAAAGAGAACTGGATATTGGAGTAATTTCTACCCCACCCCTCAACGATCTGGAACTTAGGGTGATTACCTTGTGCAATATAAGGATAGAAACAGACATTGAAAGGCAAAGCTAAGGATATGTAACAAAAAGCATGAGTCATGGCTCAGAGGTCTTAAGCCAAGTTCAAGCGTCAGCGAGGAAGGAGATTCAGAGCTCTAAGCAAAGGAGGGAGCAAACATCAAAATCCTGAGAATGTATTCCAGTGGCAAAAGCCAAACTGTCATAAATCTATTTTAGTTGATTTTGTTTTGACACAAAGTAACATTTTTCTCAGGGCATCTTAAATATGTCACTTGATATCTGACATCACCCCATCTACATTTCTCAAAGTATGGTCCTTGCATCATCAGGAACAGATAAATCTGAGGAGCTTCACAGAAATACAGATTCCTAGGACCTACCCAAAACCTTACATATTAAAATTCCTGAAGATTTTAGGTCCAGCAATCTGCTTTTAAACAAGTATCCACTAGGTAATTCGAATGCATTCTAAACTTTGGGAATCTCTGTTTTAGACTTCTGCCAGGATCCAGAGCAGGTCTGAGATCTGGGTTGGGTTTGAGCCCTGGGAGAAAGTCTCCACTTGTCGTAGTTTCTCTAGTTACTCCAGTAGGGTGGAGTCTGCCCTAGTACCAGAAAGCTTCTGGTAAGGTCAAGACTGTGCCTTTAGGCTACACGGAAACTTTCCTGGGTGAGGAAAATTCAGGAGCGTGGAAAATAAGTTGATTCTGAGTTGCTGCTGAATTTGGTTTGAGAAAGACTGGTTCAACGCAGAGGAGTTTCAAGGAGGAAAGAATTTGTAGGTAGGTTTGCCAACGGATTGACAATGGTGAGGATGGTGAGGAACCCAGAGATTCTGTTGTTGAGGTTTTGGAATGTCAGGTGGAACACTGAGGAATGTCAGATGAGGGCCTTGGGATTTCCAAGCACATGCTACACGTGCTGTTCCTTAATCAGGCTGTGCTGGGCAGGCAGGGGAGAGGAGGTGAATCCTGAACCCTCTTTGCTGAGAATGTGGGAGTGGGTGCAAAATGCTGTCATAGTTATTAGAAACTGTGAGATAATAGGAAAAAAATATATGTATATATTGGTCTCTGCTCCTGGTTACTGACACAGGAACCTAAAACCCTTGTAATTTCCTAAGTCATAAAAGCACTAGGAGTATCTTTTGTTCAAATATTTGGTCTGTGACCCTGGTTCCTGACACAAAGTTCCTACAGCCCTTGAGATTTCCTAGTTGACAACCTTGTCTTTTGTTCTAAGAAGGCGACTCTTGGTAGGCTCCTGGATAGGGACCAGTCACCCGACAGACCAAGCCATGATTAGAAGCTTTGAATTTTTGACCCAACCCCTGTTCACAAGAAAGGGGAGAGGGGCTGGAAATGGAGTTAATGATCTATCATGCCTACACAGTGAAGCCTCCATAAAAATCCCCAAAGTACAGGGTTTGGATAGCTTATAGGTTGGTGAACGCGGGGAGGTGTCGGGAGAGTGGTATGCCTGGAGAGAGCATGGAAGCTCCAAGACCCTTCCCATACACCTTGCCCTATACATTTCTTACTTCTGGGTGTCATCTGTATCCTTAATCAAACCCTTTTATAATAAACTGGTAAACAAACTGTTTTCCTGAATTCTGTGAGCCACTGCAGCAAATCTGTTGAACCAAAGGAGGAGGTCGTGGGAATCTCCAACTTACAGCCAATTGGTCAGAAGCACAAGTGACAACCAAAACAAATTGGCATCTGCAGTGTGCAGGCGGGGTGGAGGGGTGGGAGGTGAGGGCAGTTAAGGACTGAGCCCTCAACCAGTAGGATCTGACTCTATCAACGGGTAGATGGTGTTAGAATTGGATTAAATCGTGGGACACGCAGCTGATTTGGTGTAGAATTGTTTGGTGGGGGGGAAAACCCCCACACAACTGGTGTCAGAAGTGGTGTGAACATGGTTAGTAGCGTAAGAGTAAAGGAGAAGCACATAAGGACTGGGTTTTGCCTAACACAGAAACTTACCCTAAAATAAAGAGAAAAATACACACTGGGTAATTATAAAATAGAGCTACTTACACGCATTATGGGAGGGATGAGTGCAAGCAAAATGAACACACCAGAAAGCTTTGAAACTTCCACAACCTAAAATTAATGGTAAATCATGGGTTAAAATTCCCTGCTCTGAAATTTTGAGAGGAAATTCTAGTATCGAAACAAAATGGAACTATGGATCTTGGAATGAAAAATAAGGATATGAAAATAAAGAAAGGTGATGTAGAATGTGTATGGAGGGAGTATCTCCAAAATGCTATGCGTCTTATAACAAATTTGTTTTACTGTCTCAGAAGAAATCGTTTTGCTTAAATGGAGGTATTTCTTACCTGCAGAATGGACAAGCTCTCTGCCAGCTCTTCAAACCTATGATCAGGGAGTGAGCTGTCTCCGGAAGTATAACATCATGGCCTACATGGTACGGGGCCTAGGGTCTAGGAGTGGGTAAGAAGTTCAGACCATGATGTAACAAGCAGAAACAAGGACTTCCCTGGTGGTGCAGTGGTTAAGACTCCACCCTTCCACTGCAGGGTGCACGGGTTCAATCCCTGGTCAGAGAACTAGGATCCTGCATGCCCCGCAGTGTGGCCAAAAAAAAGAAGAAGAAGCAGAGACGAGATACTGGGCACAGTGGCTTTTGGTAAATAAAATGAAAGAATGGTGTACCAAATGCCAACAAACAATGATATTCCTCAAGGTAGTCAATATCAGAAGCTATTAATATGCACCCCTCCCAAGTCTCAGTTGCTTAACAATAAAAATTTATATTTTTTCCGGTTTGATTGAGGTATAATTGACAAATAAAATTGTAAGATATTTAAAGTGTACTTCATGGTGATTTGATATGCATACACATTGTGAAAGGATTCCCACAGTCTGGTTAAAAATTTTCTTTCTTTCTTACATCCCTGCCCAATACAGATTGGGCAGCTCTCCTTAGGCTCTCCTCCAGAGAGAGACTCAGGAATGTAGGGTACATCTATATTACAGCTCTGCTATTTCTTAGTGCTTCCATGGACTCCTCTGTTTAATCATCACTCAACCATTAAGTAAACAGAGAGAGCAAGGAGGGTCAACCAGGATGTTTTAAAGATAAATCTGGAAGTACTATATATTACTTCCTTTCACATTCCATTGGCCAGAACCTAGTCAAGTAACACCAACCGAACTGCAAGCAAAACTGGGACGTGAGTCTTATTTATCCGGGAAGGAGAAAGGAGGTCGGTGAGTATCTAGCCAATTTCTGCCACTCACTGACTACTAATCCATAATCTGCCTCTATCTTAATTAAAATCATACAACTTCCTAAACTTTTTAAAGCATGTTTTACAGGGTAGCTCCTAAGATATTTTATTTAAAACTGCAGGGGGACTCCCCCGGTGGTCCAGTGGGTAAGACTCCACGCTCAGAATGCAGGGGGGCTGGGTTCTGTCCCTGGTTGGGGAGCTAGATCCCACATGCTGCAATTAAAAGCTGGCTCAGCCTAAATAAATAAACATTTTATAAAATTTTTAAAAATAAAACTGCAGTAAATATTTGAATGTCTTTATTGGAATAGCTAAGATTCTCAATAAAATTTTAGAAATGCAGGGCTCTCTGGTAGTGTGTGAATTAAAAAATAAGTATTCAAAGTTCAGGTTGGCTAAGTTTAGCCATTTGGCCCTGGAGTTTGGAGGATAGCTAAGCCCTCATTCTTAT
Source organism: Globicephala melas (assembly GCF_963455315.2). Classification (NCBI taxonomy): domain Eukaryota; kingdom Metazoa; phylum Chordata; class Mammalia; order Artiodactyla; family Delphinidae; genus Globicephala; species Globicephala melas. The sequence continues at coordinate 68,096,052 of NC_083329.1, forward strand.
GATATGACTTGGTGTGAGTCAATTTTTGAAAAAGGTATATGATAGAGAAAAATATGAAGAATGTTTGGGCTTTAAATTACAAATCTTATTTATGAACGTCTAACACTACATTTATAATCCCAGATCCATTCTAATACTGTATCTCCCTGCACATTTATAGCAGACCCAGTAGAAAATTTGTTAACAGCTGGTTTTGAACATTTCTGAAGTATCCCCTCCACATACATATATATCATCACTGTGCTTTTTCTTCACATTCTTATTTTTCACCCCAAGATTCGTCTGCATTTTGTTTAGCTATCAGCATTTCCTCTAAATATTCTAGAGCAAGAAATTTTGACCTATGATTCACCATTAATTTTTTTTTTTTGATTCACCATTAATTTTTGTGAGTTGTGAACATTTCAAAACTTTCTGGTAAATCCATTTTGCTTTCAACTCTCTCCCTCCCTCTTTCTCCTCCCTCCTGTAGACTACGTAATAACTATTTTATAATTACCCAGCATGTACTTTTTTCTTTATTTAAAAAGATTTGCAATAGTTATGACAGCATTTTAAAGATTATACTAAGGGAGGCTATCTAAATATGAAACAGATGAATAAGTATATCTTGGGCAAAATAACTTACAGATATGAGAAAGAAAATTAGAGGATGTATATGTTTGTGGTTGAGAAAGCATGTCTGTCCAAATGTATGGGAGAGGATTGGTATGGAGAAAGGATGACTGCACAGAAGGGTATTGTCTAGTTTTTACATAAGCAACTGAGAATTCTGGAGTGACACTCAACCTCCTTGGCTGACAAGTTATCCCTGACTAGATGCCTGGAGTTGGAAACAATTGATGCCAGGTGGGTACAAGAGAAAGTTGATTTCATTTACTTTGCCACCTCATTTATTTGGGGCATGAGGCAAGAGAGACAAAAAAACATATATAACAGCCTCAAATGATCATTGTTTTTCATTTCTTTGCAAAGCTGTCTGTGGATATTGTCATTGAAAACATCAAGATCTAAGTAAGACCAGGCTTTACACACAAAAAATTAATGTAAACCATAGATTAGAACCATCACAGAATGCATTCATATTGCCATATTTCAAATAACAAGCAGAAAGAACAACTACAAAAAGAAAAAAGAATGGTTATGGAGGACCCCAACCATAAGGTCTTATATATATACAACAGTTTCTTACTAGAGTTATCTATTTTATATATATTAGTGGATATATGTCAATCCCAATCTCCCAATTCAGCCCACCACCACCACCACCCCAACCCCACTTTCCCTGCTTGGTGTCCGTACGTTTGTTCTCTACGTCTGTGTCTCTATGTCTGCCTTGCAAACTGGTTCATCTGTACCATTTTTCTAGATTCCACATATATGCATTAATATACGATATTTGTTTTTCTCTTTCTGACTTACTTCACTCTGTATGACAGACTCTAGGTCCATCCACGTCTCTACAAATGACCCAATTTTGTTCCTTTTCATGGCTGAGTAATATTCCATTGTATATATGTAGCACATCTTCTTTATCCATTCACCTGTCGATGGGCATTTAGGTTGCTTCCATGACCTGCTTATTGTAAACAGTGCTGCAATGAACATGGGGGTGCATGTGTCTTCTTGAATTATGTTTTTCTCTGGGTATATGCCCAGTAGTGGGATTGCTGGGTCATATGGTAATTCTATTTTTAGTTTTTTAAGGAACCTCCATACTGTTCTCCATAGTGACTGTATCAATTTACATTCCCACCAAGAGTGCAAGAGGATTCCCTTTTCTCCACACCCTCTCCAGCATTTGTTGTTTGTAGATTTTTCTGATGATGCCCGTTCTAACTGGTGTGAGGTGATACCTCATTGTAGTTTGATTTGCATTTCTCTAATAATTAGTGATGTTGAGCATCTTTTCATGTGCCTCTTGGCCATCTGTATGTCTATTTTGGCGAAATGTCTATTTAGGTCTTCTGCCCATTTTTTGATTGGGTTGTTTGTTTTTGTAATATTGAGCTGTGTGAGCTGTTTATATATTTTGGAGATTAATCCTTTATCCATTGATTTGTTTACAAATATTTTCCCCTATTCTGAGGGTTGTCTTTTCACCTTGTTTAAAATTTCCTTTGCTGTGCAAGAGCTTTTAGGTTTCATTAGATCCCATTTGTTTATTTTTGTTTTTATTTCCATTACTTTAGGAGTTAGGTCCAAAAAGATCTTGCTGTGATTTATGTCAAAGAGTGTTCTTCCTATGTTTTCCTCTAAGAGTTTTATAGTGTCTGGTCTTACATTTAGGTCTTTAATCCGTTTGGAGTTTATTTTTGTGTATGGTGTTAGGGAGTGTTCTAATTTCATTCTTTTACATGTAGCTTTCCAGTTTTCCCAGCACTTATTGAAGAGATTGCATTTTCTCCATTGTATATCATTGCCTCCTTTGTCATAGATCAGTTGATCATAGGTGTGTGGGTTTATTTCTAGGCTTTCTATCCTGTTCCACTGATCTATATTTCTATTTTTGTGCCAGTACCATATTGTCTTGATTACTGTAGCTTTGTAGTATAGTCTGAAGTCAGGAACTCTGATTCCTCCAGCTCCATTTTTTTCCCTCAAGACTGCTTTGGCTATCTGGGGTCTTTTGTGTCTCCATACAAATTTTAAGATTTTTTGTTCTGGTTCTGTAAAATATGCCATTGGTAATTTGATATGGAGTGCATTGAATCTGTAGATTGCTTTGGGTAGTATAGTCATTTTCACAATATTGATTCTTCCAATCCAAGAACATGGTATATCTATCCATCTGTTTGTGTCATCTTTGATTTCTTTCATCAGTGTCTTATAGTTTTCTGAGTACAGATCCTTTACCTCCTTAGGTGGTCTATTCCTGGGTATTTTATTCTTTTTGTTGCAGTGGTGAATGGGATTGTTTCATTAATTTCTCTTTCTGATTTTTCGTTGTTGGTGTATAGGAATGCCAAAGATTTCTGTGCATTAATTTTGTATCCTGCTACTTTACCACATTCATTGATTAGCTCTAGTAGTTTTCTGGTGGCATCTTTAGGATTATCTATGTATAGTATCATGTCATCAGCAAACAGTGACAGTTTTACTTGTTTTCCAAATTGTATTCCTTTTATTCCTTTTTCTTCTCTGATTGCCGTTGCTAGGACTTCCAGAATTATGTTGAATAAGAGTGGTGAGAGTGGACATCCTTGCCTTGTTCCTGATCTTAGAGGAAATGCTTTCAGTTTTTCACCATTAAGAATGATGTTTGGGCTTCCCTGGTGGCGCAGTGGTTGAGAGTCCACCTGCCGATGCAGGGGACACGGGTTCGTGCCCCAGTCCGGGAAGATCCCACATGCCGCGGAGCGGCTGGGCCCGTGAGCCATGGCCGCTGAGCCTGTGTGTCCGGAGCCTGTGCTCTGCAACGGGAGAGGCCACAACAGTGAGAGGCCCATGTACCGCAAAAAAAAAAAAAAAAAAAGAATGATGTTTGCTGTGGGTTTGTCATATATGGCCTTTATTATGTTGAGGTAGGTTCCCTCTATGCCCACCTTCTGGAGAGTTTTTATCATAAATGGGTGTTGAATTTTGTCAAAAGCTTTTTCTGTATCGATTGAGATGATCATATGTTTTTTATTCTTCAATTTGTTAATATGGTGTATCACATTGGTTGATTTGTGTATATTGAAGAATCCTTGCATCCCCAGGATAGACTCACTTGATCATGGTGTATGATCCTTTTAATGTGCTGTTGGATTCTGTTTGCTAGTATTTTGTTGAGGGCTTTTACATCTATATTCAACAGTGATATTGGTCTGTAATTTTCTTTTTTTGTAGTATCTTTGTCTGGTTTTGGTATCAGGGTGATGGTGGCCTCGTAGAATGAGTTTGAGAGTGTTCCTTCCTCTGCAATTTTTTGGAAGAGTTTGAGAAGGGTGGATGTTAGCTCTTCTCCATATGTTTGATAGAATTCACCTGTGAAGCCATTTGGTCCTGGACTTTTGTTTGTTGGAAGATTTTAAATCACAGTTTCAATTTCATTACTTGTGATTGGTCTGTTCATATTTTCTGTTTCTTCCTGGTTCAGTCTTGGAAGGTTATACCTTTCTAAAAATTTTTCTATTTCTTCCAGGTTGTCCATTTTATTGGCATAGAGTTGCTTGTAGTAGTCTCTTAGGATGTCTTGTACTTCTGCGGTGTCCATTGCAACTTCTCCTTTTTCATTTCTAATTTTATTGATTTGAGTCCTCTCCCTCTTCTTCTTGATGAGTTTGGCTAAAGGTTTATCAATTTTATCTTCTCAAAGAACCATCTTTTAGTCTTATTGATCTTTGCTATTGTTTTCTTTGTTTCTATTTCATTTATTTCTTCTCTGATCTTTATGATTTCTTTCCTTCTACTAACTTTGGGTTTTGTTTGTTCTTCTTTCTCTAGTTCCTTTAGGTGTAAGATTAGATTATTTGAGATTTTTCTCGTTTCTTGAGCTAGGATTGTATTGCTATAAACTTCCCTCATAGAACTGCTTTTGCTGCATCCCATAGATTTTTGGTCATCGTGTTTTCATTGTCATTTGTTTCTAGGTATTTTTTGATTTCTTGTTTGATTTCTTCAGTGATCTCTTGGTTATTAGGTAGTATATTATTTAGCCTCCATATGTTTGTATTTTTTACAGATTTTTTCCTGTAATTGATATCTAGTCTCATAACATTGTGGTTGAAAAAGATATTTCACACTATTTCAATTTTCTTAAATTTACCGAGGCTTGATTTGTGACCCAAGATATGATCTATTCTGGAGAATGTTCCATGAGCACTTGAGAAGAAAGTGTATTCTGCTCTTTTGAGATGGAATGTCCTATAAATATCAATTAAGTCCATCTTGTTTAATGTATCATTTAAAGCTTGTGTTTCCTTATTTATTTTCATTTTGGATGATCTGTCCATTGGTGAAAGTGGGATGTTAAAGTCCCTTACTATGATTGTGTTACTGTCGATTTCCCCTTTTATGGCTGTTAGCATTTGCCTTATGTATTGAGGTGCTCCTATGTTGGGTGTATAAATATTTACAATTGTTATATCTTCTTCTTGGATTGATCCCTTGATCATTATGTAGTGTCCTTCTCTGTCTCTTGTAACATTCTTTATTTTAAAGTCTATTTTATCTGATATGAGTATTGCTACTACAGCTTTGTTTTGATTTCCATTTGCGTGGAATATCTTTTTCCATCCCATCACTTTCAGGCTGTATGTGTCCCTAGGTCTGAAGTGGTTCTCTTGTAGGCAGCATATATATGGGTCTTGTTTTTGTATCCATTCAATGAGCCTGTGTCTTTTGGTTGGAGCATTTAATCCATTCAGGTTTAAGGTAATTATCGATATGTGTCTTCCTATGACCATTTTCTTAATCGTTATGGGTTTGTTTTTGTAGGTCCTTTTCTTCTCTTGTGTTTCCCACTTAGAGAAGTTCCTTTAGCATTTGTTGTAGAGCTGGTTTGGTGGTGCTGAATTCTCTTAGCTTTTGCTTGTCTGTAAAGCTTTTGATTTCTCCATTGAATCTGAATGAGATCCTTGCTGGCTAGAGTAATCTTGGCTGTAGGTTCTTCCCTTTCATCACTTTAAATATATCATGCCACTCCCTTCTGGCTTGTAGAGTTTCTGTTGAGAAATCAGCTGTTAACCTTATGGGAGTTCACTTGTATGTTATTTATTGTTTTTCCCTTGTTGCTTTTGATAATTTTTCTTTGTCTTTAATTGTTGTCAATTTGATTACTATGTGTCTAGGCGTGTCTCTCCTTGGGTTTATCCTGCCTGGGATTCTCTGCACTTCCTGGACTTGGGTGGCTATTTCCTTTTCCATGTTAGGAAAGTTTTCGACTGTAATCTCTTCATATATTTTCTCAGGTCCTTTCTCTCTCTCTTGTCCTTCTGGGACTCCTATAATGCAAACGTTGTTGCATTTAATGTTGTCCCAGAGGTCTCTTAGGCTGTCTTCATTTCTTTTCAAGGCTGTCTTCATTTCTCTTCATTCTTTTTTCTTTATTCTGTTCTGTGGCAGTGATTTCCACCATTCTGTCTTCCAGGTCACTTATCTGTTCTTCTGCCTCAGTTATTCTGCTATTGATTCCTTCTAGTGTAGTTTTCATTTCACTTATTGTATTGTTCATCTGTGTTTCTTTTTGTTTGTTCTTTAATTCTTCTAGGTCTTTGTTAAACATTTCTTGCATCTTCTCAATCTTTGCCTCCATTCTCTTTCCAAAGTCCTGGATCATCTTCACTATCACTATTCTGAATTCTTTTTCTGGAAGGTTGCCTATCTCCACTTCATTTACTTGTTTTTCTGGGGTTTTATCTTGTTCCTTCATCTGATACATAGTCCTCTACCTTTCCATTTTGTCTATCTTTCTGTCAATGTGGTTTTTGTTCCACAGGCTGCAGGATTGTAGTTGCTTCTTCTGTCTGACCTCTGGTGGATGAGGCTATCTAAGTGGCTTGTGCAAGCTTCCTGATGGGAGGGACTGGTGGTGGGTAGAGGTGGGTGTTGCTCTGGTGGGCAGAGCTCAGTAAAACTTTAATCCACTTGTCTGTTGATGGGTGGAGCTGAGTTCCCTCCCTGTTGGTTGTTTGGCCTGAGGCGATGCAGCACTCAAGCCTACAGGCTCTTTGGTGGGGTTAACGGTGGACTCTGGAAGGGCTCACACCAAGGAGTACTTCCCAGAACTGCTGCCAGTGTCCTTGTCCCCGTGGTGAGCCACAGCCGCCCACTGCCTCTGCAGGAGACCCTCCAACACTAGTAGGTAGGTCTGGTTCAATCTCCCATGGTATCACTGCTCCTTCCCTCTGGGTCCTCTTGTGCACACTACTTTGTGTGTGCCCTCCAAGAGTGGAGTCTCTGTTTCCGCCAGTCCTATGGAAGTCTTGCAATCAAATCGCGCTAGCCTTCAAAGTCTGATCCTCTGGGAATTCCTCCTCCTGTTGCTGGACCCCCAGGTTGGGAAGCCTGACATGGGGCTCAGAACCTTCACTCCAGTGGGTGGACTTCTGTGGTATAATTTTTCTCCAATTTGTGAGACTCCCATCCAGCGGTTATGGGATTTGATTTTATTGTGATTGTGCCCCTCCTACTGTCTCACTGCAGCTTTTCCTTTGTCTTTGGATGTGGGGTATCTTTTTTGGTGAGTTCCAGTGTCTTCCTGTTGATGATTGTTCAGCAGTTAGCTGTGATTCCGGTGCTCTGGCAAGAGAGAGTGAGCACATGTCCTTCTATTCCGCCATCTTGAACCAATCTCTGTCTGCTGCATGTTTTTCCTCCTCAAAGTCCATTCCTGTAGGGGGCTGTGCAGAGGACTTCCACCTAACACGTCGGATTAGAGTTCCCAGGGCAGAACCACTGCATGGACACCTCAGCTCATCACACCAGACACTGTGATTCAAGATGATGACGGCAGTCCATGACGTCTTATAGTAAACTGAAAAATAGGCCTACCATCTGTAGTTAATAATATTGTTAATTATGAAGCTTTGGTCACTAACAATATTTCATATAAAGCATCTTTTTTTCCCTCCGTAATGGTTTTTCATTTTACATTTTCATCTAACTTATTGTATTAATAGTAATTTAAAAGCAGATTTTTCCCCTAAAATCGGCTCACTTTATGCACCATCTTTATGCAGTAATGGAGCCCTCCTAGGCTGGAAGTGCTGCCGACAAGTCATAATGTGGACCTTGACCTCTGGCCATTTTTGGAGGGTGACCAAATCAAGACAGAAAAATCTAATATTGCCAAAGACCAGATAGGAATTTCTTGGCAAAGTCAGATGAGAAAACAGAGTTCATGAACTCCAAGGGCTGACATTTTTAACCAATGTCTTTAGTCCTTGTTTTGGGAACCTCTTTTGAATTAAAAAAAATGTAGAAAATTCTGGAATTTTGCTTCATTTTTCCATGACCAATGCAATGGAATTGTGGAAAGAGCTCTGTACTAGAGTTAGAGTCTTAAGACTCTTTACAAAAAAAAAAAAAACAACTTTATATAATGGAACATTTCAATGAATCCTTTGACCCATCACTGAGTTTCAAGAATCTTAAATTCATAACCTATCTTATTTCAACTACATCCCACTGAATTCCTTCCTTCCATATAATTTTGAAGCAAATCCCAGACATAATACCATTTCATCCATAAATACTTCAGTATGTATCTCTAAAAGATGTCTTTAAAAAAATGATAACCACAATACCATTAACATGCCTAAAACATTTGATAATAATTATTTAATACTATCAAATATACAGTGTTCAACATGGCAACTGCCTCATAAATATAATAATTTTTAATAGTTTGAATCAAGATCTAAATAGATTTCACTCATTATGATCCCCTATATGTTTCTTAGGTCTTTTAAATGTTTTTCTAGGCTTTCCTTCTATCTCTCTCTTTTTTTTTTCTCTTTGGTTTATAATTCATTTGTTGAAGAAATCAGGTCATTTGTCCTGTAGACACAGATTGGATTTTGCTGATTGTAACCCTATGGTATTGTTTAACATGTTCTTCAATTCTGTTTATAAATTGGTAGTTGAATCTAACAGGTCCTCCCATGACTAATGGAAACTTAGCAGAGGCCTCCTGCTAAGTTTCTAAGATAGTTCCAAGCTTTTAATCTGGTACAACTGATAGAGTGGTAGGAAATCGATGAAATTCACTAAGGGGATAAGAGGATAAGGAGTCATGTGATGGAATAGAAACTGTAGGGATGGGATGAAGAATTTCATTTTTGTATGTTGAGTTTGTGATGCCTTTGGGATAGCCAGATAGAAATGTTTGGCAGACACCTGGAAATATGGTCTAAAGCTCAGAAAAACCTTGCCTGTCTGGACAGGTAAATTTAAGATTCACCAGCATATAACACTAAAGTCCTGCAGGTGGGATGAGGTCCTGAAAGAGGGTAGAATAAGAAGAGAAAGGGCACTAAGATGACTCTGTCACCATGTTTAAAGGTTCTGCAAAGGAAGAGGAAACTACAAGGGATACTGAGAAGGAACAGAGAAGTATGAAATAGCATGGAAGCCAAAGGAGGAGAGAGCTTCTGAATACACAGAGACGTCCAGGAAAATAACAACTGAAAAGTAGCCAGTGGGATTTTCAACTAGGTAGTCACTAGGGATTTCATCAAAGGCGTTTCATTGGATTGGTGAGGGTAGGAGCTATCTTTCAGTGGATGCAGAGTGAATGAGAGGTGGGAAAATAGAGACAAACAAAATTACTCTTTTCAAAAAGTTTGGTAGGGTCTGGCAGCATGAAAACTCATTATTATAAATGTGTCTCATATGTAACATAAAATCAACCAACCAATAAATATTAACTGTGAGCTTATTGTGTGTATGCCATTTTGCCAAAGTACTACTAGTGTAAAAAAGATATTCATGACATACTTCATGCTATAAAGCCTACAACTGCCAAGGAGAAAGTATGCAAATTTATAAATGCATGTTTAAAAAGAAAGCTCTTCAGAAACCCTAAGAAATCAGATTAAATAAGGCATTTAAAAAACATGTTGGGCTTTACTGTCCCTTTAAAATTGTGCAAAGAATCCACTTGCATGATTCTAAAAAACAAGAAAAATATATGTTGTTAAAAAAAGAAATATAAAATAAATCTGATGCATGAAACAAAAACAATTCTGTGAGTCAATATAGATTTCTTTTGAATAACAATACAGCACAAGATTCTTGTATCTATTCATTAAAAGGTCAGGTTCAGTTCCTCTGAATAAAGAAAAGATAATCACATTATCTCACCTGCCACAGGCAGGCTAATGCATGTATATGGATTCAGTACAGTGTCTGTGAAGTATTATAATAAGCAAATTCCTTATTAGCAGTTCAACAAAGTCAGCAGTGGCTGTCATCATTACGACTTTCAACGAGGAGGCCACCTCCTCATTCCTTTTTCCCCTTCCACTGACCTTCGATGAAGACTTTTCACATTTAACAAAAGTACCCTCATAGCTCTAGAAGTGATTTTTCAGCATCCTGCTTTTGATCAGCTTTCTAATCAGAATTTACTTCAGATTCAAGTGGAGAATAAAACTGACCATTGGAGGGCTTCCCTGGGCTTCCCTGGTGGCGCAGCGGTTGAGAGTCCGCCTGCCGATGCAGCGGACACGGGTTCGTGCCCCGGTCCGGGAAGATCCCACATGCCGCGGAGCGGCTGGGCCCGTGAGCCATGGCCGCTGAGCCTGCGCATCCGGAGCCTGTGCTCCGCAACGGGAGAGGCCACAGCAGTGAGAGGCCCGCGTACCGCAAAATAAATAAATAAATAAATAAAATAAAACTGACCATTGGCTTACAGGAGTGCTCACTCTCGTTGGCATCCTGAGCTGTGGAAGAAGCCTTCTTTTGCTGCCTCTCATGGGAGCACTTTGAAATCCAGGAACCATGTCTCGATACAGGTAAATAAGAATGAAATGATGGGCAGCACAGAGCCAAAAACAAACAAAAAAAAACCGCATCAACATAAGAGGAGTCAGAATTGGATGGCATCACCTCCTTCTCTAAGGAGGGAATGTTTCAATTTACATTTAATTCTATTATCTACAGTAAGGTTACAAATAAGAGGTCAAGGATGACAAAGAAGCAGAAAGACTTACGCAACACTGGTTACACCTGTCTTTTCCTTTCCTTCCTAAGACTCAGTCCTGGCCTTGAATTGCATAGGGTGGATATAATGGATACTGTCCCATGCTTGAGCTCTGTGGCTCCCACTGAGAGGGTTCCCTATGTGTTCTGGCACACTCGGAGGAGGGTTAGGGAAGCCTTTTCCTTGTTTCCCATTCCTTAAGGAAAAGAGACCTCGCTGGATGGTTCTAAGATTGGCCTCTACCAGTGGCCCAGGGCCAGTGGCTCTGCACACAGAGACTGGGCCAACTTGGGCAGCAAGGTGGGCCCTAAATAAGCCTTTCAAATATATTCGTGCAAAGAACTGCAGATTCATCTGTGCATTATATAATAACCTTCTTTCCTCTAGTGCCTGAGACCAGATGGCTATGTAAATAAATAAATTACAACCAAGTCTGCTCCAATGTTATGACTGTAGAATTTGAGATAATTTCTTTAATCAGCCATCCAAAGAGTTGAGTCTCCTTTGTGTCCTGACCTAGAAGTAGTTATCTTTCATGATGACTTTCAGAGTCCTTTGGCGATAAGAGATTTTCAGTATCAGTGAATATAAATTTAAGTTTTATTACTGAATTTTCTGGAGAGAAGTTAATGAAAATCTCTGAGTCCCATTTATTTCACTGTGCAAATAAATGCTGATGTTTAAGAATTGTTGCAGAATTTGGGAGAAAAATATAAAGTTATATCATTGTTTTAGTTTTAAAATAGAGATTTCAGAATAAGCCAGCTTATTAGAATTCAAAAGGGAACCTCAAAACTCAAATCCCCAACCCACAACTTTTTTTCCAGACAACCAGATGCTCATCCTCCTTTCCCATTAAAAAATATCAAGTACTTAGATAGGAAACTGTTCTACTTCTATAATTATTAAGGATTCAAAGATGAATATAGCCATGAAACAAACTATAATGGCTCTCTTAAGATTGCTGATGAAAAAATATTCTGTGAGCCCAAATGATGCTATTAGAATAAGGAAATCTTACTTTTGAATTAACAATTGATGGTCCATTAAACCTTTGTATTATTGAATTAGTTGGCTCTTGAGAAAGCAGTTGAGCAATGATCAGAAACTGTAGTGCAATAAACAATGATCTATTCTAGATCAGCAGTTATAAACTCCGGCTATACATTAAAATCATGGAGAGGGGAGCATTTAAAAAATATTGACACCCAGGCCCCACCCCAGAGATTCTGATATATTTGGTCTATTGGGGTTCCTAATATCATATATTTTCAAAACTACTCCCACCCCTCATTCCCTATTCAGGTATTTCTAATGTGCAATCAGGTTAAAAACTCCTGATCTAGATTACTTGTCTAGCTGTTTATGATACTGAACTATTGTTTATAATTGATATAAGCAATAAAGAGTGACAGGTACATTTGTAAAATATTTCCTTTATGATAATTTATTCTAAGTCACCATTCTCTGAACTTACTGGTTTAGAAAATTATAATTACTTAGCAAACATAAAATATCATCTACATAGTATTTACAACAAGTAAGAAATATAGGTATATGTATGGATGAGATATAGATGAGCCACAAGTTGACCTTTTCATTTTTCATTGAAGTTGTTTGTAAGTGCCTTGGAATGGAATCATAGGATTTTCTATCCAAATACCATATTAAGGATCAAATTTAGGTGGCTTCTCAAGGTTCATCTCATTTATGATAGGTGCTGGTTAGAACACATGTCCCTAGATTCTCATCCCAATGTTCTTTCAGATATTTCCTTGATTTTATTTTTTAGAAAGTAAACATTACTTTTGGGGAATAATAAAAGAAACCACAATCAATTATCAGAAATGTAAATAAACAGTAGAGGCAGTTTAGGTAAACCACAGCCTAAGCCTTACTTTAACATTTACCACCTGAGAGACCTAAACACTTCTGAACCTCAACTTCCTCATCAGGAAAGTAAGGACATGATAATATAATAGCATGAGGTAGAAAACAGATAAAGGCAAGTTTCTCTCCTGCTCACATAGCATTAGTTGTTTTCCAACCCTAAGACTTAAGGAAAGGAGGGTGAAACCAGACTCTCTGTTAAATGTATTAATAAACAATAAAGTCAGGTACTGAGCCTGCGCGTCTGGAGCCTGTGCTCCACAACAAGAGAGGCCGCGATAGTGAGAGGCCCACGCACCGCGATGAAGAGTGGCCCCCGCTTGCCGCAACTAGAGAAAGCCCTCGCACAGAAACGAAGACCCAACACAGTCAATAATTAATTAATTAATTTTTTTAAAAAAAGGAGAAAAAGAAAAACACCTCTAACAATCCACATGGCTCAACTGTGAAGAGCATTTGCATAATCATAACATGTAAACACGAAACACAGATCCATCCAGAGTTATGATATAATATTGGAAGGATGGGAGGATGGGAAGTAGGGATGGGGTGAAAGAGGGGTTGGAAAAGAGGGTTAGCAATGGGAGGTCAATCCTAGTGCTCGAAACAGAAACATCAAGAAGTAGCAATATCTGGACTTCCCTGGTGGCGTAGTGGTTAAGAATCCACCTGCCAATGCTAGGGGACACGGGTTTGAACCCTGGTCCAGGAAGATCCCACATCCTCGGAGCAACTAAGCCCGTGTGCCACAACTACTGAAGCCCACACGCCTAGAGCCCGTGCTCTGCAACAAGAGAAGCCACTGCGATGAGAAGCCTGCGCACCGTAACGAAGAGTAGCTTCCACTCGCCGCAACTAGAGAAAGCCTGTGTGCAGCAGTGAAGACCCAATGCAGCCAAAAAAAATAAAAATAAAGTCAGGGACTTCCCTGGTGGTGCAGCGGCTGAGAATCTGTCTGCCAATGCAGGGGACACGGGTTCAATCCCTGGTCCAGGAAGATCCCACGTGCCATGGAGCAACTAGGCCCATGAGCCACGACTACTGAAGCTGCATACCTAGAGCCTGCACACCGCAACAAAGAGTAGTCCCTGCTCACTGCAAATAGAGAAAGCCCACGCATAGTGAGGAAGACCCAACGCAGCCAAAAATAAATAAAAAACAAACAACAAACAAACAAAAAAACAATAAAGTCAAACCATATACATATCTGATGAGGGGGTTAGTATCCAAAATATATAAGGAAATTATACAACTCAATTGCCAAAAAATATTCGGTTAAAAAATGGGCAGAGGACCTGAATGGACATTTTTCCAAATAAGACATGCAAATGGCCAACAGGTACATGAAAAAGTGCTCAGCATCACTAATCATCAGGGAAATGCAAATCATAAGCCATGATGAGATATCACCTCACATCTGTCAGAATGGCTATTTTCAAAAAGACGAAAAAATAACAAATGCTGAGGAGAATGTGGAGAAAAGCGAGCCCTGGTACATCGTTGGTGGGAATGTAAATTGGTGCAGCCACTATGGAAGACAGCATGGAGGTTCCTCAAAATACTAAAAATAGAACTGCCAGGACTTCCCTGGTGGTCCAGTGGTTAAGATGCTGCGATCCCAATGTAGGGGGCCTGGGTCCCATTCCTCATCAGGGAACTAGATCCTGCATGCTGCAACTAAAAGCCCACAAGCTGCAACTAAAGATCCCACATGCTGCAACTAAAGATCCCGCATGCTGCAATGAAGATCCTGCCTGCCGCAACTAAGACCTGGTGCAGCCAAATTAAAAAAAAAAAAAAAAAAAGGACTACCTTGTGATTTGACAATCCCTCTTCTGGGTATATATCCAAATAAGATAAAATCATTATCTCAAAGAGGTATCTGCACTCCTGTGATCATTGCAGCATTATTTACAACAGCCAAGACATGAAAACAACTTACCTGATGGATGATGGATAAAGAAAATGTGGTCTATATAGACAGTGGAATATTATTCAGCCATAAAAAAGAAGACAATCCTGTCATTTGCGACAACATGGATGGACCTTGAGGGCAGAGACAAGAAACAGAAACAAGTCAGAGAAAGACTAGTACTGTATGATATCACTTATATGTGGATTCTAAAAGCATCAAACTCAGAAACAGAGTAGAATGGTGGTTGCCAGGGGCTGAGGGATGGGAAAAATATGGAGATGTTGGTCAAAGGGTACAAACTTTCAGTCTGAATAATTTCCAGGGATCTAATATATAGAATGATGACTATAATTAATGATATGGGTCATATATTTGAAAATTGCTTTGAGAGTGAAGCTTTAATGTTCTCACCATAACAACAACAAAATGTTAAGTATGTGAGGTAAAGCATGTGTTAAATAACCTTATTGTGGTAAACACCTCCCAATATATGTGTGTATCAATTCATCACACTGTACACTTTAAACTTATGCAATGTTATAATGTCAATGATATCTCAATAAAGCTGAGGGAAAAAACAAACAATAAAGTTCTTTACAATGGCCCATTCTCTACATTTGATCTTTCCCATACATTTCAATGGCTGGCATGCTATAATAGGGTATTAAATAAGATAATATATGTGAATCATATACAGCAATGCTTAGCATATGGTATGCACTCAACAATAGCACATTAGTTGCAATGATTATGCATTACTTAATGTTGCTCAATGAAGCAGACAGAAGTTTTTTGTTTTGAGGGGAATGTAAATTGTGTTTGCATCCTAAATAGTTTGTATTATGTGGAACATGCTTCCATGGAGTCCAAACCACATCATGTGCATAATTAGTAATATTATAAATCAATCAGGCAGTCGGCATGTATGTGTGCAAAATTGCCAAGGAAGAGGACAACATCTTTATCCTCAAAAAATGTATAACTTGGTGAAGAGGAAGGGAAAGAAGATGAGCCCTGCCAGCCAAGTGAAGTACCAGGCTGATCAACTCATTGAGCTGGTATTTGATGCTAGTCTCCTCCATGCTACCTACTCTATCGCTCAGACATGAACTGGGCAGCATTTGGAGAATTCGGAGAAATACCATCTATAGGTTTATTTGACACATCAGTTCCATTTACACTGCATCTCTGAGGAAGGGCAATTAATTTAACCAGGAAAAGAAATATTTTGATGCCCTTACCCAACAAATAAACTGATTTTCTGCCAAATGAGTGTGCTCATGGGCCAAGAGTGAACATTACAATCAGGAAACCAGCAAAGGACAAGATGACACTGGGCTCCTTTTATAGGCTTTGTGTTTGATTAATAACACTGTCAGAGATTTAAAAAGAAAAGAATTGGACTAAAATGATGTCATCTACTTACAGAAAAAAAACTACACTATAACATACCTGGAGTAATATCAAGGTTACAGATGACAAAACAGATACAGTATTCCAGCTAAAAAAAGAAAATTCATCATCTTATTCTTCCCTTAATTACCTTACTTTTGTGATCAAAGTTTGAAGCTATTCTATTTCATGTTTGTGAAAAATTTCTGCAAACGGTTATAACTGCTTACAACTTCATTTGAGGCGGATGAAACTTTCAAATAAAAAAGTGGGGGAGGGCTTCCCTGGTGGCGCAGTGGTTGAGAGTCCGCCTGCCGATGCAGGGGACACAGGTTCGTGCGCCGGTTTGGGAAGATCCCACATGCCGCGGAGCGGCTGGGCCCATGAGCCATGGCCGCTGAGCCTGCGCATCCGGAGCCTGTGCTCCGCAACGGGGGAGGCCACAACAGTGAGAGGCCCGCGTACCGCAAAAAAAAAAAAAAAAAAAGTGGGGGAAAGGGACAATAAACAAGTCAGAGAATGCCCTGGTGGCCCAGTGGTTAGGACTCCGTGCTTTCACTGCTGAAGAAGCAGGTTCATCCCTGGTCGGGGAACTAGGATCCTACAAGCCATGTAGCATGGCCAAAAAAAGAAAAAAAGTCAAAAACCCAATAAAAAACAGAGATTATTAATGAAATACAATGAAGAAAGTAAACACGGACTTTGAGAGAGAATAATGGAGGGACCTGCTCTAGATGGACGCATCAGGGAAGTACCTTTTGAAAATGTGACACCTTAGCTGAAACCTAAGTGATGAGCAGCAAGTCTCATTGAAAACCAAGGAAAGAGGGCTTCCCTGGTGGCGCAGTGGTTGAGGGTCCGCCTGCCGATGCAGGGGACGCGGGTTCGTGCCCCGGTCCGGGAAGACCCCACATGCCGCGGAGCGGCTGGGCCCGTGAGCCATGGCCGCTGAGCCTGCGCGTCCGGAGCCGGTGCTCCACAACGGGAGAGGCCACACAGTGAGAGGCCCGCGTACCGTAAAAAAAAAAAAGAAAAAAGAAAGAAAGAAAACCAAGGAAAGAGTTATTTATGCAGGAAGAACTATACACGCCAAGATCCTAATGCAGAAAATAGCTTTAGTAACTGACAGAAGGACAGATGACTAGCATGAAGGAGCAAGGAAGACAGTGGCAAGAAAACTGAGGAATAGCAGAGGTATGTCACATTTAGAGCCCTTGGCCGTGGTAAGGCGTTTGAATTTTTTTTCCTAATGACAGACATCAGAGGTGTTTAAGCAGAAGATGATACTTTCTGATGTGTTTAGTGTGTGTGTGTGTGTGTGTGTGTGTATACTTGATTTCATCTTTAACTAAGAAAAATCCAGGTTTCCTACAATACGTGTCAAATATCAGAGGGTTATCAACACTGGTGTGACTCAAATGTAAATAAGATTTCTTTCTTGCCTGATTTAATCCTTAACTATTTGTGGAATCCCAAAGTCAGGCAGATGCTATGCTATCAAATGAGAATAGAGATGTAGCACAGAGGCTGCCGCTAGAACAATCTAGGAAAAGGGCATTTGGACCTAGATCTTTTCCAGACTGGCCTGGAAACATACATCTAGACTGAGGTGACCCCATTCAAGCTTGGTGCCACATTGGGAAGCCACTCCATGGCTCCAAACCTTATGAAGTCACTCCTCCTAGGATCTTTCATTATTGGCACGGAAGGCTGTAGAGTCACAGAAACACATTACCTCAGGGTTAGAAAGAAACTTAGAGCAGCGTTTTTCAAACAAAAATCACCCGGAGCGCTTGTTAAAATGGGGATTGTGATTAAAGTGGGACATGAAATTTTGTACTTCTAACAAGCTCCCAAGTGGACATTTACACTGTGAGTACAAAATCAAGCTATTGTGTTCCGCCCCTCTTTGTCACATCCCCTCCACTGTCCAACCCTGAGTCCTTTACGTTAAGCTCCATGAGCTTGTATCTCCTTGTGGATCTCACTAGGGATCCTCCATTGTATCAAATAGATATTGAGGGCATAGTGGGCACTCGATACATTTTTTGGTCAATGAACTGGTGAGTGGGTGATGAACACCCCTAAGAAATATTTATCAGCCTCTGATGAAAACCTTCCAATCTCAGGATTATCAACAAAGGAAGCATTTTTAGGGGACAGTTTTGACTGTTGGAAATTCCTTATGTATAGTAGCCAGCATCTGTTTCTCTATGATTGAGATCATTGGCCCTAGATCTGTCCTTTGGAGAAACACACAGCAGCCTTCTCTTTTGACACAATTGGGACTGGTAGTGGCTAAGTTAACAATAAAAAATCATTTGAAGCAAAGGGTCATGTTTTCAAAAGATACATCCATTAAACATTTTATTTTAACATAAACATACGCATGTGCATTCATTTACCAATCTTCTAAGTAAATGCAAGGCTGGGAACACAGATCCTTTGATGATCTTTATCAGTTTATATTGTCTGTCAGCATAAACCACACCTATAATAACACATCAAACACATGTGAAACATTGCTGGAATGAGAGGAAAGTGCATTGAGGGGGAGAAATAAAAACCTGGCTTGGACCAGTGTGCAAAATATGGCTCACTTCTAGCAAAGTCATTGTATTGGATGAGGTAGAGCGAAAGCTGCAGAGAGCAAAAAACACCTGGAAGCAGTGGCCACCCAGGTCTGTAGTGGAGCTCCCTCTTTACATATATTAAGTCAAGGTGATCTGTTGCCTGTATTAGTGAGGAAAGCACTCACGATGTTTTCAGACGGTCCTACCCATATCATAAGTACTAATCAAAATATAAAGATAATCCCAAAGCTCCTAAAAATCAGGTCACTATAAAGTACTGGTCAGTTTTCCTTTCATCTAATAAGACATTTCAAGATGTACCAATTCATGGAATGCTCAGACGCTTCTTAGATTTCCATTTTGAAACTCAAGTTTCATTATATTTGCTAATAAATTAATCTGTCCTAAAATGGCTCTTTTCCTTGAATTTTTAGATTATGTTTTCCTTTTATAATTCTTCAAAAAGAGCTCATCTACCCAAACACTCAGCTTAAAACTTAAAGACTGAAAAGGTATTTTCGAGTATGTATTTGCTCTTAAAAATATAGTGATATATTTTATTTAACAGGCAGCACCCACCCCAAAATACTCATCCTCACATGAAGAGTTTAACGATGGCTTATATTTGTACATTACAGTGTGCTTTCACAGTCATTAGCTTGCTTAAGTCTTAAAGCAACTGTGGGAGGTCGGCGGTATCGTTTCCGTTTTGAAAAGACAAAATGAAACTCAGAGGTGGTCAGTGTATTGTAATATATATAGGGCACCTGGTGGGAAAGTGGCAAAACTAGGGCGGGCAGGAACCTGGTCTTTTCAGTTTTTTGGCCTTTTTTAAATCTCCCAGCTGTATCAACCGAGGCCAAAGAGCAATAAATGGGTTTTCTGCCCTTTTCACAACATGGCTCTGTGATGCCCAAATGTTTTGACAAGTTCAAATAATGTTATTATTTATTTTCGTAAAGACTCTTCCTCCTTCCAAAAGTGTGTTAAAGCACTCCAAGATTAAACTAAAATCAAATTATTGAGACGTCTTCTTTTTTTAATATTTTGTTTTAGCATTTTATAATATACTGGGAAGTAGTTCGAGATAATATTCACAGTGTTTTGAAACTAGGATGGAAAAATCCCTGATGTTGATTTAGCTTTGGGGATTGGCATCATTGAAGCATGTCATTGCTACTGGCTTATGGTAAGTAATCATCCCTTCATTTTGTTATAGCAGAATATACATTAAATTTAAAAGGCAATTTAGCTGAAGAAGTAGGAGAGGGGTAAGAATAACCATAGGATGGAAGTCTCAGGGCAGGGAGAATGAATAGGTAGGAAATTAGGGGGGGAAAATCGTACCACCTCAGATTTCAGAGAAATGGAATTTAGAAAGATGTCATATAAGCAAAGGGCAACAGAATTGTGTGGCTATTTTTAATGATAACTAGGAAAATTCCTACTGGGACTAACTCGGCACAGAATCCATTCCCACCTGCATAATCCAAGAAAGACTAATTACTCAGAGTGACTTCAGTCAAAAGGGTAAGAGTAAATACATGAGGAGCCACTGTGCCTTTAGCATTACATGGAGCCTGGTTATGGTACCGACATCATCAAATTGTGAACACTGGATGCTTCTTATTCCAAGATCCAAGTCTTGATGTTTTCTATTCTAAGCCGAAGGAGAGACTGATTTCTGTCGAAGACTGAAAAAGATGACCACAAATTCTTTGAGCTCCTCTCCTCAAGAGGTGGGGTCCGTTTCTCCACCCCTTAACTCTGGGCTGCCTTTGCTGGTGCTTTGGCCAACAGAATGTGGCCGAAGTGCTACTTCCAAGGCTAGGCCTGAACGGAGGTGCCCCAGCAGCCAGCCAGCACCAGCCGCCAAGGGCGTGAATAAGGCCACCCTGGACCTCCCTGCTCAGCCAGCCTGTGCTGAATGAAGCCACGTGAGCAAGCCTTGCCCATATAAATGCTAGAAATAATAAATCGTTAAGCCAAAAAAAAAAAAAAAAAATTTTAAGGGCAATTAAAAAGTAAACTGTACTACACGTTTTACTTAGGTCAGTGGATAAATAAGGACCACAAACAGGGGGAAAAAAAAGTAATTTCAGCAACGCTGAATCATACTCTGATTTGGATCGGTCTTCGGTAACAACTTTAATGAACTTTCTTAACACTCAAATTAGGAAATTCAAAATTCGGAAGGAAAAATGTAAGAGCAAACCTATGACTCATTTAGTGTAAATTTGGTTTACATTTGGTTTACATTTGGTTTACATTTATTCCACCTAAGGGAAGTTCCATTATTAATATGGTTCCATTATTAATAATGGTCAAAAGAGCTGGTCCTAGCTTCAGACCTTTTCTGTTTATAAAGCATATTCCTCATATTTTTAGTTATAAGAAAACTCTACCCCCTAACTGTATATATAATCCCTGGAGAGAGAATTCAACCATCAATTCAACCATCTTATCTCACTCAAAATAAAGAGTGAGATAAGAAAGGCCTGAGAAATTCATATTTTACCAAAAGCTCTTAGGTTCCTCTCTCAGTTACTATACATGTCATTTTCTCTGTAATGTGGACATACTTGTTGAGCTTTTCATGACTCATATAACTTTCTTTTTGGTCAAGATGACCTTCTGGCCCTGCAGCCCCCAAAACAATAAGCATAAAGTCATATGCCCTTAAATCTTTTTTAAAAAGAACGCACTGTTCATGTTTGACGAAAGATCTACATCTACCGTCATTTTCACGTTGTTTCTTTGTTTATCGTACACACTCAGAACTTGTCTTTCTTTTTTTACTTATAATGCTACAGATTGATTCCTACCCTGACTCACATCCATCATTCTACCAGTGGTTTCTATCCCCTGGGCGATTAAGGTTTGGCTTGTTTAAAAGGTTAATGCCCTGCAAAACATATCCATACATGTCTTCTCACCAAACACCATTGACTGTAGGGCAACAAAAAACTAAGATGAATATTGTAATGCGTAAACTGTAATTAAACCTACTTCAATGTTCTAAGATCACAGGTTGTCCTTATAGCGATCTGAACTAAACAGAATGAGTCTACGCCCATTTCCAAATCTAAATGAGAGTGCAAGGAAAAAGATGATGCAGATATTGGTGGCACATTATTCAGGGCCCTTTGGTTAAAACTGGGAAGGAGGGCTTCCCTGGTGGCGCAGTGGTTGAGAGTCAGCCTGCCAATGCAGGGGACACGGGTTCGTGCCCCGGTCTGGGAAGATCCCACATGCCGTGGAGCGGCTGGGCCCGTGAGCCATGGCCGCTGAGCCTGCGTGTCCGGAGCCTGTGCTCCGCAGCGGGAGAGGCCACAAGAGTGAGAGGCCCACGTACCGCAAAAAAAAAAAAAAAACTGGGAAGGAGGTGGGCTCTCTCTGGTACTCACACCTCAGATGCTCAGTGACATGGTGCTGTCTGCTGGCTTCCTGGGATACTGCACTGCTTGTTGAATGGAAAATGGAAAGGAGAGAACTCCAAGAGTGAGAATGAGGTCCCCAGTTAGAAGACTCTTGGTTTGTTCAAGTAGAGATGACTTTGTTGAGAGTTGTGGTGGTCATGGTGGTCATGGTGGAGATGGAAAAAAGTAGAAGAACTTGAGATAGATTTTTGGAGGAGAATTGATAAAATGTACTGATGAATTAGATTTAGGGGCTGAGGAAAAGGAGAATTCAAGGACTTTCTTGAGGTTATTTGCCTGAGCTGCTGGGTGGATGGTGGTGGTGGGTAGCATTTATTAAGATGGGAGGAACAGGCTTTGAGTATTAGAGGGGTGGAAATAAAGAGTTCTGTTTTAGACATGACATATTTAAGATACCTATTAGCCTTCCAACTGGAGATTAGAGTTGGAATTTGGGTCTGGGGAGTCACATATTTTGAGCATGTAGCCCTCTTAGCACCCAAGAGGTACCCATGGTAAGATGGTTCTGGCAGAGTTGAAATATCAGGAGAGAACCCTTTCTCACACATGAGTGCTTGAAGTATAGACACCACAGTTGATATATCCCATTGCTGGCTGAGCCTACTTGCCCTTAAATCACACAACCACTTTAACACTTGACTTGGAATTCTGAGGGTGGATCAGCCCCGTTTCAGAGGGTGGAGGAGGCAACTAGATGGATGGTTCAGTTTTCTCTGCTTGAGGCTCTGAGTTTAAATGACCTTGGAGGATTTGGATTTTCCATATTGAATCTCTTTCAGCTATCACAGCATTTCTCTTCCTCTGGAGAAAGGTGAGGAGAGCGGTCAGGCCTCTCTCACTGCACATGTTTGATTCATGGACAATTTAAATGACTGGAACTCACACATCAGACAACGACTTCTCCAAGATCATCCCCAGTGAGCCTCACCTCCTTGTATCTATGTCTTTGGGTAGCCTCCTCCCACACTGGATCAGGGCTGAGGGCCGCTCAGAGTTACCGTTAGGTGAAGATGAGTGACTTCTAAAGCTAGGTCATAATGGCACTGAAGCTTCCACTGTGTTCTCTTGGGTTGTTCACTCTGGGGGAAGCCAGTTGCCAAACTCTGAGAACACTCAAGTGGCCCTGGAGAGTTCACAGGGAAAGGAACTGAGGTCTCCCTCCAACAGCAAGCACCACCTCACCAGCCACTTGGAACTGGATCCTCCATCCTCTGTCAAGCCTTCATAAGGCTTCAGCATCTCACTACAACCTCTTGAGAGTTACCCCAAGCCAGAACCATCTATCTAAACTGTTCCAGAATCCCTGACCTATAGAGAAACTGTGAAAGATAACACACAATTATTATGTTAAGTTTTGGGGTGACTTGTTATGCAGCAATAGATAACATCCATTTTGTCCTTTAAAAAGATAGCACTGTCGTTATGAGCAACATTATGACTAGAACTTGCTATTTTGTGATGTTAAAGACATGGAAAATAAATTCACCTGTAACTTTTCCAGAAGAGAAAAAGCCAAACAATCAACACACAGACTCTCTTAAATTCCAAGCTCCATGCTAAGAACCAACACAGCAAAAGTTGTGATTATTCGTGGATAAAGAATAGCCTAAATTTGTTAAATTGGGGTGTTTTAGGAACTCAGCCTGCATGACAAAAAAGGCACAAAAATATTTTGGATCTTTTGTTTTTATGTCACAAACAGTTCCAAAGTTCAGAGGAAGGAACTCTGGTGTTTCCTTTACACCAAAGCAAACTAAGCTGTGCTATTTTATTTATCTGAGAATAGGAAGTTAGGCGATTTTGAATTCTGAATATTGGTCAGAATTATTCACAACAAATACTTCCTAGGATGTCCTTTCTAATTAAAACCTGCCAGAAAGTAAATGTTTTTGTTTTTGTTTTTCTGGAAACTTGTCCACCTTTAACAGGAATGTGAGCTAATAGAATTTATTAAATCTTAAACTCATCCAAACATCCCCCAAACTTAAAATGTTACACTCTTCTGTACTGGCCTGGCTCTGCTGTTAACAGCTAGATGTACTTTCTCACAACATAGTGTTTAAATGGCTAAATGCTGACACTCCCCTACCATTTTAATCAGTTTCTAGTTTCTTTTGCAGCCATTATCTTATTTGAATCTTAAAACCACTCTGTAGGTGGGCAGCTCATTCCATTTAACAGACAAGAAAACAGGCCCAGAGAGATTATTCACCAGCCTCATTTAGTTGAACAATTTACCAAATTACTTTACCTCTCTGAGAAATGAGTGGGTTGGACTGCTTTCTGAAGTCTCTTCCAGTCCTAAAATTCTTTTATTCCAAGCAACTTTGCTGTGACCAAGTCCGTATGTGAGGTACAGAAAGCACAGACATGGAGTTAGATCATCTGGATCATTGTTCTAAGATATGCTGCCCTTGAATACTTGAAGGAATCATTTAAACTTTCCCAATCTCAGTGGCCTTGTACATAAAAGGAGGGTTAACAAGATACACCTGATAGAATGGCCAAATGAAATAAAATATGTAAGTCACTCATTGGCTCTGGGAACTTGATCTAGTTACTCTCCCCCTGTCCCAGATTCCCATGCATAAAATACGGAGAAGGGGCAGGAAGCAGGTTCACTTTTGGTAAAATACAGTGGGTGCTGTGATACGTCCCCAAGCCCCCCTTCGTGACTGCAGCACTCATTCCCCAGCCGCCTGGGGCTTGTTGGCTAACAATTTGCATCTTAGGCCCTCTAGAAAATTGCTTGCAGCTGAAAGCAACTGCCCTCGCCAAGGACACGTCCTCTTCGCAGGAAGCAGCTCATATCCAATGACTATCATTTCAGGGCTGTAAAGGACAGGCCCTCTTCCCTCAATGTGGTAAAAATATGAAGTGCTATCCCAACTCCAGAGCTCCTTATGAGATTGGCTGAGCCCGTTGTTCTACATATTGCAGTCCAGCCTCCCTATCTGCCTGGTCTTGTTTCCTTCAATCCCTTGCAGATGCTGTTCCTGAGAGCACTCGCCCCCCAGAAACTTCTTGCATGCAAATTTCTCTCTTCGAGTCTGTGTTCCGGGAATCCAACCATCCTGTTGTAACATGACGATAATGAGATAACAGATAAGAAAGTGCTTTGAAAACTGTAGTTATCAGCAGCGTTGGATACCATTTACCATAGCATAATGAGGATTAGCTAGAAAATACTGAATTGATGTGTATTTTTTTTTTATTCCTCACACAAACTGTGTTCCTCTGCAGCCTTTCTACTGTTATGGCCCCAGGGAAGGGAAAGGGCAAAGGTCACCTTGCCCAGAAGTAGGAAATGATGTAAGAACAGAGCCTTCCAGCCAAGAAGGGAAATTCAGGGATAGTTTCAGTTTAGGGAGGGGAGAGATGAAAGGAGAGATTCGGAAAAGGAAGTTGGATGCTGGTGCCCACACTTTACCCCTTGTGTGGTGGAATCTGTGTGGGGAGGTGATAGAAACATCCAGGTAGAGTCAGGCTAGGCTGAGAACCGTGGGGCTAGTGGCTGCCTCCTCTGGGAATAGGCAGCGGGAAGCTTTAAGACAGAGGGAACTCCATTAGCTTTGTGTGGCTTAGAAGCAGTGATCTAGCATCTGCAGAAAGAGCCCCATCATGCCCTGCCCATGGCTGGTGGAAAACCGGCAATGCAGAAAGTCAGGCATGACCTCGCCCTGCTTCATCCGTAGGAGGACAAGACCCTGAGGATAGGGACAGGCTAGCAGAAGCCCTGAGTTGGGAAGAAGAGGAAGGAACTCTGTAAGACCATCAAAACACAAAAACCTGCTGAAAATATGACAAACTGACTTCAGGGAGAAATCTTGATGAGATAATGCCAGCCAGGAAAAGGATTAAAAGATTGTATGGTAGTCATGGGGGCAGAAGAAAAATCATTGCCTGCCACAGCGTAGAAATAAATGTTTTCTTTATAAAAGTCATTATTAAAAACATAAATTTATAAATAAATGTAAAGTGACATATGTTTTGGTTTGTGGTCTGCTTATGTTTTATATTTTAGAGACATTTACTTCACATCCTATTCCCTTTTTAACAGCATTAATGCTTTGGCCTTGCTATGTTCCAGTATATAATGCATTCCTCATTTCTAGCTCTGATAGTTTCAGTTTTCTGGAAACTCTGTCTGTCATATTTTGCCATCTGTTGTATCGATGGGAAGCTTAGTAGAACCCAGCATTAGTGATATCTAAGTTATAACTTGTTGACATTTCCATTGTAAGCTCTAAGTTTTAATTGTTTATGAATAATTATGGTTTTATCTTACATTGGGCTGAAAGATGATAGAATTTCAGATAGCCTTTGTGAATGCTGACAGATTCATTATGTACATCACAAATTTTTTCTAAGAGCAGGGGAAAAATTGTAATTTACTTTTGTAACTAAAAAATCTTGTTTCTTAAGTATAAGCTGGTAGTTAACGTGAATCAGATTATGTTTTGTTTTAAAAAATAATACTTTTGATAACTTAGATTTTAAAAATAATTACTTACGTACAGGTTGAATCATTTAAATACATTTGGAATACTAGTTGAGAATGTTATGCTTTGCTTTCTATAATTTATACCCTTTAATTGAAGGTTTAAGAGAATAATGTAATGTGTGCAATGAAACATGACCAACATGCAGATTTTTTTCTATTTGAATGAAGTAAAATAATTAGAGTGCTTATCGAATGAATGAATGAATGCATTCCTTATCTAAGGAATGTATTAAGTGGTTCTCTAATACATCATTAGACAAGAGATGTCTTTCATTTATAAATGTCTTAATATTTTCTCAAGGAACAAGGACTTCCAGTCATTAAATAAAGACTAAATAGTTAAATGTCCCAATATCCAGAATTATAACTATACGTTTCTAAGATCATTTTTGTGCGATGTTATTTGCACCCTAAAAGCTTTATCTAGTTCACATTAAGCTTTATCTAGGTTCAAATTAAGTTTCAGAAAAGTTAGAATAGTATTGGTTCTGTTTCTCTAATAGACCTGATGCAAGGGTTTTCATAATACTAATATGGATTCAATCTGGTTTCATTGTTTCTTGTATTTTAGACTTTTAAAACTTAATTACACAAGCTTTCACTATTTAGTAGCTTTTTTTGGTGTGTAGATATATTGATGCAGCTTTAATAAGGCTTAATGATTTTTTTTTTTTTTTTTAGGCTTAATGATTTTTAAAGATCAGTTTTCTCTGCTATTGCTTTCAAAATCTAGTCTTGACCAAGTGATTTTTTTTTTTTTTTAAACACACAGCAATTTCATCAACTACTATGGACGGTCCATACTTGACAGGTTGGGAAAAAATATTAATTTGTGATGCTAATATGTCAATTTATTGCTAATAAAAAAGTAAAAATGTTATATTGATATTTATAGAATCATAAAATAATTTTTTGTCAAGTCCTTAATATAGGGCAAATTTTGTATCTAGTTTTAGGCCATGATGTGGAAAGCAGCATATTATAATTGCCTTAAATTGTCTCTCCCAATGTAATAGAACAAATGTTAATAGTTGCATTATGATTTTTAGACTAAGTTATTTATTGTTTATTTATTACTAAGCTATTTTATTCAAAACAAAGCAGGAAAATATATTGAAAAGGGGTTATGATTACAGAGGGCTTTTTTAATGTGCTATATTTCTGAAATGTAAACATACATTTTCAATGCATACTTAAGTAACAGTACAATAAAACAAAGAAATAAAAAATTGGGGCTTCCCTGGTGGCGCAGTGGTTGGGAGTCCGCCTGCCGATGCAGGGGACACGGGTTCGTGCCCCGGTCCGGGAAGATCCCACATGTCGCGGAGTGGCTGGGCCCGTGAGCCATGGCCGCTGAGCCTGCGCGTCCGGAGCCTGTGCTCCGCAACGGGAGAGGCCACGACAGTGAGAGGCCCGCGTACAGCAAAAAAAAAAAAAAAAAAAAATTGCAGTAAAGTTTATGTTTTCAAATTGAACAATTTGAGTGGTCTTAACATGTATTTTTGGTTGAATATAAACTTCTATGTAGTAATTCTTGAAATATAATTTTTATTTAATATATGCCTCTGAGAATTAAAAAAAATGCATAGATAAAATGTGGCCAGAATGTACTCCAAAATGTTAACAGAAGTTTTCTTAAGGTAATTATTTCCTTTTTTATACTTTTATATTTTCCAAATTTTCTATAATGAGTGTATTAATTTTTGAGTCAGAAAAAACAATAAATGCTAACAAAGAGACTGAGAGGAATGACTGTCTGATTCTATTGGTAAAATAATCTTTAATAAGAAGACTGAAAAGTAGGCCAGAGGAGACAGTGGAACCTGACATGTCATGGTATAAGGTTGGGAGAGCTCGTGAGAGATTTGGATCTGAAAGATCAGTCTAGGTACAGTGTGAAGAATGAATTAAAAGGGAATAAGTGACAGGTGCAAAGTCCACTTAGTAGGCAGTTACAAGAATTTGAAGTAAAACTTATGGAGTCTTTGCTTATATTGAGACACAAACCTTGTGTTCCTTCTCAAATCCTCTCTTTCTTCTCTCTATCTAGATCAGAGCCTCATCTGTGCCAAGCTGCTGCTCTACTTTTGAAGTTGGTTGAAGTATCATACCTTGGGCATGGGATCTGCCCTCCTGAGAGCCAACACATGACCAGAGGATAAACCCAGAAGCTGGGGGGCATTTAGTTCTCTGCTGAGTAAACCTTCACCAATGGCAAATGGAGCCAGGAGTGATGGCGGCAGGTACACTCCCCTCCCCTCTGTCATGGGCTAGTCCGAGATGTAGTTCCTCCGTAAGCCTTCCAGAGAAGTCCCGTGCCTGCTGAGTGATTTTGGGTGGTATCATTACACAACAGTAACCAGGGTGGTAATACAATGCATCTAACCAAGTCACATCTTCCCTTGCCTCATTCCCTATTCCCCCTCACTCTACCATTCTGGGCAGGTCCCTCCTAGCTAGAATACTTCATGCTCTGCTTTCTACAGTAGCTGGGCTTAGCCAGGCTTAGCAGGGCTTTACCAACATCATGACAGGAGGAGTGAGTGGAGAGGTGAACAAAAATTCAAGGGTGCAAGGGTCAGGAGTGTATTTAAGCTGACTCCTAGGTTTCTAACTTGGACAATCAAGTGGCCAGCACTTGCACAATTCCTAACATATATTAAGCCTTCAGTCAATATTTATTGAAGGAATGGATGTATGAATGGTGGTACTATTACTAAGGTAAAGACTACAGGAGGTATGTTTATTAATGTATCATATGTAGAATAATCTCAAGGAGATTTTAACAAAATATTAGCAGGGGGTGTTTTCAGTCCTTTCTTAAGAGGGCCTGATGCAGATATGTATGAATGAGTGATCAAGGTCTTGGAAAGAGTGGTGACATGTTGAGCCTAGAAAGGTATTGACAGACTGTCTGCACTTCAAATAGCTTTTGTTCTTGTTGAATCTGAATGTGAACCTAGTCTGTTTTGTCCATGATTCGCAGAGCAACCAGGCACAGTGAACATAGTGCTAAGTCCCGAACCTCTATTTCTGAGCTATTTTCATGAAAACCATAGAAAAACAGAGCTAAAGAGCCTTCCAGAGATTATCTGGCCCAGTTCCCCTGGTTCGGGGATGATTTGGCAAACAGGTTTAGGAAAAGCACTGATATTTGTTTTTCTATAGAACTGACTGACACTCAACTCCCAAATAACAATATTATGTTATAGAAAAGCTGGCCAAGAAAAGCTTACAAAACTAAAAAGTAAGGGACAGCTTTTATTCAACTATAATAGAGTGGGTGACCCCCTGAAGGTGCAATTTCTTTTTTGCAAAGTTTGGGATATTTTTGGCCTAAATGGAATTTATGGCTAAGCATAAATGCTAGAGTAGAAATGGCTGTAAAATAATTACTGTTCTTGGTGCTAAAGCTAAAATTACTGGCCTAAAACCATAATGAAAACTCCAGTGCCAGTCAGAGTGGAGCAGTATCTTATGTTATAAAGTCATTGAGAAATGGGAAAATCAAATACAGTCAAACATTTGACATGTGTTCTCTTAAAATGCTCATACATAGCTAACGATATTCCAGGCACTGTTCTAAGAATTTACAAATATTATTTATTTAATCCTTATAACAATCCTATTCAGGAGGCACTATTATTGCCCCTTTTCACATATGAGGAAACTGAGGCACCAAAAGGGTAAGTAATTTGCCCAAGGTCACACACTAGTGTGGTGGATTCAGGATTCAAACTCATTTCCCAACTGCCTTGCATTTGAGCTCCATGCTGTTCAGACAAATCAGCTTGTCTTTAAACACCCAGCACAACACATTGATCATATGATTAAGAGCATAGAGGAACTGAGAGGAACTGAGGAGAGTACAGATTCATGTCTCCCATTTCATGTTTATTTCAGTACATACACTTGCTGTGTAAAATGGTAAAGAGAATTAACCACACTATTTACATTTGTATTTTTCCCCTCTCTCTCTCCATCCCTCCCCTTACTGGGTGAGTGTAGTTTGATTCACATATTTATATGTATGTTGGATTAAACTCCATTTGAAGGGTTAGGTTGCATCATGGAGGAGGAACCATTGAGGAATAAGCTCATGAGGTTGGGGAAGCATGAAATGTTTTTACGCTTACACTAATTGAGGGACACCTTATTTCCCCACTGCTGTTTCAGGTGTGAAACTTTTTACTCATCCATTTAACAAGCATTTTATTAGGTGCCTTTTACAAGAGAAGCACTGTTTTAGATTGGAGATTATCTGACTTTATTGATACTATGAATAGGATCGACGAAGTCCCTATCCGCACAGACCATACATTCTTAGAGGTAACACAAACAATAATCAAGTAAACAGGCAAACATTTAAGAGATTTGGTAAGAGATATGAAGGAAAATAAGCTAGGTTAATGGGTTAGAGAATATCTATGGCTATGTTGCATCTATACTAGATGAGATGATCAGGGGCTCCTCTCTTAGGTGACATTTGAGCAGAGACCTGAATGAGACAAGGGGAAGTTATACAAAGATTTGGGGTTGAAGGCAGGGGAAACAGCAAATGCAAAGATGTTGGAGCAGGAATCTGCTTGACATTTTTTGAGGAACAGTGAGAAGGCTGGGCTGGTGTGACTGGAGAGGGAATGAGCAAGGAGAAAGTGACAGAGGATGAGGTGAGAGAGACAGGAGCCAAGTCATACGGGCCATTGTTAGGACTGTCGGTTTTATCCCAAGTGTGAGGGGAGACAATTAGAAGATTTTGAGCAGGAAGAGTGAGTACATTTCATTTATATTTTATTTTTATTTATTTATTTTTGCGGTACGCGGGCCTCTCACCGTTGTGGCCTCTCCCGTTGCGGAGCACAGGCTCCGGACGCGCAGGCTCAGCAGCCATGGCTCACGGGCCCAGCCGCTCTGCGGCACGTGGGGTCTTCCCGGACCGGGGCACGAACCCGTGTCCCCTGCATCATCGGCAGGCGGACTCTCAACCACTGCGCCACCAGGGAAGCCCCTTCATTTATATTTTAAAAGGACTGGCTGCTGTGTGGAGAATGAAGTGTAGGGTGGAGGAGTGGAAGCAGGGAGAATAATTAGAGCTGACTGCGGTAGATTTGCCAAGAAATGATATTTGGGCAAGATGCTAGTGTAGGGGGTAGTGAGAAGGGATGGGGTTTGTGATATATCTATATCCATATCCACATCTATAAATTAGGGCTGACGGGAGTGGCTGATAGATTGGATGTGGAGTGGGAGGGAGAGGAATCTAGGGTGATGGGGCGAGAGCTGCATTATTATTTGGAAAATATTTCTCAGAAAAGATGATGACAGAAGACTACATGGGAGACATTTTGAGGTACAGGGGGATTAGAGCCCTGACCACAAGGGCCACCATTCTCCTCCTTCTGTCTTGAGGGACTTTCTTGGTAACATGACATGAGGCCCACAAGAGGGCACACTTCTCTCATCCAGTCAGCATCATGGATGCCTTCTGTTCCAGTCTCTTCCTCTGCTTAAAAGTCAGATCAGTCACGGCC
This sequence comes from Globicephala melas, assembly GCF_963455315.2. Classification (NCBI taxonomy): domain Eukaryota; kingdom Metazoa; phylum Chordata; class Mammalia; order Artiodactyla; family Delphinidae; genus Globicephala; species Globicephala melas. The sequence goes on from NC_083329.1 coordinate 68,127,927, forward strand.
AGAGGAAGAAAATTCTACCTTTTTTGCAGGTAGTGGAAAAACTAACTTAAAGGAGGGATCCAACTGCCATTGCCCACAAGTCTTATTTTAGTGATAAACAGAGCCTATTCTCATTAACAGTAATAATAACAATTATGGAGTTCTTCCTATGCTTTGCCCTTTGTGTTAAGCAGTTGATCTGCGCTATCTCATTAACCCTAAATCCTTACACCACCTCTATACTATAGGTACAAGCTACATTTTAGGGATGGTGAAACCGAGGCGCCAAGCACCATGTGGTAGAGTAACTTGCCACAAAGCAATGGAAGAGCTATTATTTGAACATTGTACCCTGAGCACTTAACATCCTGTATGCTTCTGATTATTCTCAGTGAAGCCCAGCAATCTTTGAGAAAGGAAACGCTAAAACGTACTCAGTTTCAGCTGGTGACTAAGGTGGGACCAAAGGGCCTATTTACGTACTTCGCTCCACATGGGGGAGATTTGCTGTAGGTTGAAGGCTGTGAATAGACATTTTATTTTGGAGGAGACCATGTGATGACTAAGGCTGTCAGATGGAAAAGGGCCAACATCTTTTAACATCATTTTCCTATTGGTTCTGAATTTTTTTTTTTTCCCTTTAGGATATTTCCTCCTCTGGTTTTGTAAACTGACACAAAACATTTGTGCAATGACCTGGGGTATTATGACAGCCTTAGATCAAAATCTAAGGACAACTTGGATGAAGGACAACTTTTAAAAAAGGACACGGTCTGCCCTCGCCTTGGTTAAACAAATCGAATGGAAACGATTTGTTCAGACTGGAGCATCCGACAGACGCAAGCTCTCTGAAACAGCCCTGACGCTTTGGCAAACACCGTTGCTTAGCGAGACGTCAAAACTCCCGCGCGCAAACAAGTGCAGGAGGGGCTCATACGCCAGCACTAAGCGAAGCTCAGGTTTTGGAGAAAATCTAGGGGGCACGTGGAGTTCCTCCCTCTCCTGGTTAGGGGTGGCATGAGGGGAGTGGGGAACAGGAGAAAGAGCTCCCCGGCTAGCCTAATCTGGGTTGACGCCGCTCGCTGTTCAGGGAAGGTGCAAGGGGGGCAGGGGCTAGTCGCCCCGCAGGAGAAAACCTCTGCATCTCAGTGCAGGGCCAGGGGCAAAAAGGAGGGGGAACCCCGCCCTCAGTCCCCAGCAGGATCAGCGCGCCCCTCCCCCCAGGAAACGTGCCCGCCGGTCCCTCCCTCCTTCACCACCTCCTGGGGACGTGGGTTGTAAAAGCCCACGCAGCGGGGCGAACTTGGTGGCCGGTCGGGGCGAGGCACTGGCACGGCCCCAGCACCCCTAACACCCACCGCCCCTCTCCGTGTCCCGCCTCCAGCCTCCCTCCATCAGACCAACACCCCTCCCCCAACCCCCCAGTACAACCACCCCAAACCGCGGCCTTAGCCACCCTCCCCAAACTCCAACCCCCCCCTCGCCCCGCCCGCCGGCCGGCCCTACTCGCGCCCCCTGGGGCGTCTCCCTAGTCTGGACCCCTGTTGTCTGGGCTACAGGGAGGAGCTGCAGCCGCGGTATCCCCGCCCTTCGGGTGCTTGGACTACCCCAGCCCCTTGAACATCTGGGTGCAGGAGTTAGCGTTCCAGATGTGGCTCCTGGGCGGCCAGATGTGCGCGCTCCCCTTCCCCGCGCCTGGCGGCCGGCGAGTCTGGGCGGACGCCTGGGAGGGGCTGGGAGTTTTCCCTCAGAGCTGACTTAAAACCTCAGCCCCCGCGGCTCCCCGCCTTAGCCTCCAAACGCTCCCGGAAGCACTGCCAAAAGGAAAAGTTTCCAACCCAGCCCCTGCCCTGTTGCCGTGCAGCCCTCGGAGCTTCTCAAACCACCAGGGAGAGTAGAGTATCTCTACGGGATTCCCCAAAGAAAAACCCTTATGTTTTGGCCGCGCAATCCCGGTCCGGGCCGTGGGACTCCAGGTGCACAGCGAGCAAACCCCAGCTGCGGAGGAAGAAGATGCAGTTGGCTTGAATTGGGGATTTGCCCTAAGGCGCTCTTTGACTGGTTATGGATTCCATTTTTGATGTTGGAGGTCGTATTCCACCTGGTACGAGCAGTTCAGAGCGGGAGAAAAGCCAAGTGAACCCGGTGACTCAACCCCTTGGAATGTGCCTGGAATAATAAGGGGGACTTGAAAGGTTTTTATGGCCGAGGGGATAGCTGGTGGAGACTAGGTTCCTGCGCCTGCAGTTGGCCGGCGGCCGAGGGGGGCAGTATTGCCTTTTGCAGTGCTGCAACGCCTGCACACAGGACAAAAATAGTCGGAGCATCTGGTTTAAATCAACCAAAAAGCATTTCTATCCGCTTAACCCACTGTCCTACGGAACCGACAGAACAGGACAAGCCAGCTATAATCCCGGTACTCCTTTAACACTCCAGTAATAGCTAAACCCAATCACATTTTACCCCTGGGATTTCTAAGTGTCCTTATGTACAACTGTTGATATTTTATAGATGTTGCAAATTAAACTTCCTTTTCTGAGGTTGTGTGTGGGCATGTGCTCAAGCATTCACATTTGCAAGCAACACTCTGAATATGTTGCCTTTTTTTTCTTTTTGGGTAATTGACATTGTTGAACCGTGCAGCCCTAGAATAGTAAAAAGAAATAAGTATCTGAGGCCAACAAACGGGTTGCTTACGCTACTAAATATATAGCCGCATTTTTCCTCCCTTAACGCCCTACTCAGAATTCCAAAGGCAAGTTGGAACAAAAGGAAAACGTGTCTGAGTGTAAAGAGAGGACTAGTGCCAAGAATTACAGTCACAGGGTAAATAACCTTGTTTTCTCTTTCATCAGTGGCCGCTACCAAACCCCGTTCTTGGAATGTGGCCAACAGTCTGTCTGGTGCAGGGTGCTGCTAATTAGAGAGAGACCATAAACCTCTCTGTCAAAGAGGGCATATGACCTTCCCTTCAAGTCTAAACAATAAAGCTGGAGAACTGCAGACTGCACTCTCCACGCTGGCTGCCCTGCGGATTCCCTAAATAGGAACAGGATGAAGGCCAGGCTTAAGAGGTTACCATAGCTCTGCTCTCACACTTTGAGGAATCGGTCACTCCACTTCCCAGTATAACTTGTTTCAATTACACTCTACATCTATTTAGAGGAGAGCAGCTTGCAGAGAGAACTCATTGTCTAATCTAAATGAGGAAGCAATTATTACTTGCTGCAGTCTAATGTGCTTTGAGGCTGTCAGGTCAAATATCAACCAGATCTCATGTAACTTTACTTTGCACCTTGGAAAATATACCATTTTGATGACAATTATTTATCCCTGCTTTTCTGAAACGCGCTTTTTTTTTTTCTTTCTATTAAGGGTTTTTTTTTCTCCCCTCCTCAGATTTCAAGTCTTTTCTAATTTTAGAATTTGTTATTCCAAGGTAAAGACCACAACTTCTTCTGTACACTGCTTAATGTTAAATACTTCAAACACTATTTCTGGCTTTTTTAATGGGCATCTTCTCAGAATATAGCAAAATAGAATTCCCCAAGTCTTCCTTTCATGTCTAATTTACCTCCCTGGGAGTGCCCTGCAAGCTTTAATTTTATACAACATGTTGTAAACTATAAATAATACAGTTCCACTTTCCTAGAACATATGGAAACTGTTGCCTGCTATATATCCCAACTGTAGTTGCTTTCAGCTTAAAGATTGAATGCAGTTCATCTCCTGTGTAAAAAGGCATTTGGCCCTTTTCTGTGTTTTGTTAGTTAAAACCCCGTATGGAACAACACACGAAAATTCTTCTTGTTGTGAACAGAGCACATAAAAGGCTTTACAAGGTGTGGTTTGAAGAGAGAAGCCATGGAGCAAATGCTGGTGGGAAGGTGAGGAAGGAAGGAAGGAAGGCACTTCCTGAGTGGGTACTCCTCCCGGTTGAGCTACATCCTCTCTTCAAATCTCTCCCTGTTTTTCTTAGCCAATAATTGATAGTAAATTTGGTCTTTATTTTTCCTATTAATTTAAAAAGCATCCTTACTGAAGTGACCCTAAGAACCAAATCTATTACCTACAGATCACTCAAAAACTTCACTCCATTTTAATCTTCTGATAATCTGAAATTTTTGTTAAACGCATAAACAGTAAGAATCATTTCTATGTTAGCTGTTTAAGTATTCTGTGATTGCAAAGATAACCAAGTGTAATGGAATTAACAACACAAGAATCGGAAACTACAATTATTGTGGTTGAGGGTTTGATCACTGTTGAGTGTCGGTGTCTCTACCTGTAAAATAGTGATACTTCCCCAAGTGTGGAAACAAACAAATATACAAATCTTAGTTATCACAACCTAACACAAGGAGCATCACAAGCCTTATAAGGTATAATTCTCCCTCTCCCAAATAAAGCGTGTGCTGCAACATTCCCTTTCTTTGTAAGATAAACTAATAAAATTCAAGATTTGGAATTTTTACATATTGAATTAGTCAAACAACTTTATATTTTAGGGTAAATAGAGTTTCCTTTGGAACTTAATTTTAAGGACATTATGATGGTTAATATAGATATACATATATATGTAATATATATATATCAGCCAGATACTCTAACCTGGCTTCGACTCTTCTCACTCACCTTTTCTAAATTTCAGCATTAAACAATGCTTAGGGGACTTCCCTGGTGGTGCAGTGGTTGAGAATCTGCCTGCCAGTGCATTCGAGCCCGGGTCCGGTAAGAGCCCACATGCCACAGAGCAACTAAGCCCATGCGCCACAACTACTGAGCCTGCGCTCTAGAGCCCGCGAGCCACAACTACTGAAGCCCAGGCTCCTAGAGCCCGTGCTCTGCAACAAGAGAAGCCACCACAATGAGAAGCCTGTGCACCGCAACCAAGAGTAGCCCCTGCTCGCCGCAACTAGAGAAAGCCCATGCGCAGCAATGAAGACCCAAACAGACAAATAAAAACAAACAAACAAAAAAATGCTTAGAAGAGAAAAACTTCTCTTCCAAGGCTGATGTGCAAAACCATCTGCTCTTGCTTTTTTTTTTTTTTAATAAATTGATTTATTTATTTAATCTTTGGCTACATTGGGTCTTCACTGCTCTTCACAACCTTCTCTTTTTGTATTTCCCCAAAATACAGTTGAAAAGATAAGAAACTGTGACAGTTCTATGGAACTGAAGGTTAAAAGTCACCTTGAAAAATTTGCAAGGCTACAAAAAATGTAGTAAAGTTTCAAGAAGTTCTGCCTTAAATAACATTTATGCCCTGAGTACTCCAGGTGAAAGATGATGATGGCTTAAAATAGGGGAAATGAAGGGGAGGTGATTTTAATGGTCAAATTCAGTATATATTTTGGAGAGAGCCGAAAGGACTTACTAATGTATCAGATGTAAGAGGTAAGGGAAAGAAGAGAACCAAGAATTAAAAAAAAAAAAAAACACCAAAAACCAAAACCTGCTTTGAGAGAAACCAAATAAATTATTCAACAACCTAGGAAAAATCAAAGCATAAATAATACTCCATCTGAACATTTGGTAACAATGAATTTGTTATTTTTAAAGCAAGAATTATTTTCCTTAAATTAATTGTTATGCTATCCTACTTGGACATAGGTATTGTGCAGAGCTACCATACACAGTAGACACTCAAGGAATATTTTTGAATGAAAAAATTATTTGATTTGCACATAGTGCCAAAATACCATATTTTCCTTTTTTTCCCTCTTTCCCCTTGTCCTTAATCTGGGATTGCCAGGTAAACTAAGAGTAAATGGGGTGATTTTCCTGCTTTTTTGAGCACAGTCTCTTAGTATCCTATACTTATGGACAGTTATCAATCTTGTGTGTTAAAATTTCAGTTCAAAGCATCGTCTTATAAAAATCAATTTAAAAAATGTTACTAAAACCAGACCATAAGGAGAGAGTTTCAAGAATAGAATACTGATGGGTAGGTAAAAGGCAGAATGTTTTCCAGGGAAAAATGAATCAGTCTCTGACATGATTTTTTTTTTTTTTTTTTTTTGCGGTACGCGGGCCTCTCACCGTTGTGGCCTCTCCCGTTGCAGAGCACAGGCTCCGGACGCGTAGGCCCAGCGGCCATGGCTCACGGGCCCAGCCGCTCCGCGGCATGTGGGATCTTCCCGGACCGGGGCACGAACCCGCGTCCCCTGCATCGGCAGGCGGACTCCCAACCAACTGCGCCACCAGGGACGCCCTCTGACATGATTTTTGTTCCATGAATTTCTTTCTGAAGAACAGTGAACCACTAAAAGGGAGAATAAAACTCTGAATAAAATGCTGCAGTTCATATATTCATTGTATTCTTTTGAATATTTAAATTTCTAACTTCTTTGGATTAACACAAGGATATGTATCCTAATAAAAGCAAAAATATAACTCCATTTGGAAATACATTAAAACATTATATATCATAATGAAGTCACACAAAGAAACTTTTTTAAACACAGGCTTTCTCTTTAAAGTTTAAATGCGAGGCAGACATCTGACTTTAAAACAGATGGAACCCCGGAACATTTCCAGGATACATAAAATTGAATTTTGTGTTATATTTTATGTCTGAGACAGCTAACAATATAAATTGATGGCTAGGGTTTCTGTACTGGTTGTTTTTTCCTACCTTCTTTTTCTAACATTCAATTTAACAGTTGTTTCTTTTGTAATCCTATGGATGAGCATTCCAGAATGTATGATTTTTTTCAGTTATACATGTATATATTTTTTCAGATTATTTTCCACTATAGGTTATTACAAGATATTGAATATAGTTCCCTGTGCTATACAGTAAATTCTTGTTACTTACCTATTTTATTTTATTATTTATTTTTGGCTGTGTTGGTCTTTGTTGCTGTGTGCGGGCTTTCTCTAGTTGTTGTGAGCGGAGGCTACTCTTCATTGCGGTGCATGGGCTTCTCATCGTGGTGGCTTCACTCATTACAGAGCACGGGCTCTAGGCACGGGCTTCAGTAGTTGTGGCACACGGGCTCAGTAGTTGTGGCTCGTGGGCTCTAGAGTGCAGGCTCAGTAGTTGTGGCGCATGGGCTTAGCTGCTCCATGGCATGTGGGATCTTCCTGGACCAGGGCTTGAACCTGTGTCCCCTGAATTGGGAGGCGGATTCTTAACTACTGTGCCACCAGGGAAGGCCCTCTATTTTATGTATAGTAGTTTGTATCTGTTAATCCCATACTCCTAATGTATACCACACCCCTTTCCACTTTGGTAACCATAAGTTTGTTTTCTATGTCTCTGAGTCTGTTTCTGTTTTGTATATAGATTCATTTGTATTATTTTTCAGATCCCACATATGAGTGATACCATATAGTACTTGTCTTTCTTGGACTTAACTTCACTTAGTGTGATATTCTCTAGGTCCACCCATGTTGTTGCAAATGGCAATATTTCAAAGAATGTATATGATTTTTATAATTTGCTCTATGATTTGTATCTTAAGTGTGTACCTATGGTGTCTACTATTTAATCAAGAGACACTCAGTGATAAATAATGTAATTCATGGAACCTAACATATATATTCTGACACAGGAAAAAAAATACAAGTTACCACTAATAAAATGAGTTTATTTTATATTAAAGTTTTGAAAAACCACATTTGTAAAATTACCGCCATACTAGGCCTAAAGATAGCCTTTACAAAGGGATTAAAAATTGCAAAACTGCTTTCTCTTAACTACTAAAGTACATAGATTTAAAAGGTGTTAGAAGAGAAAACGTTAATTCATGGTCAATGTTTAAAGAGTTAAAATACATTATATCTGTAGAAAACTACTAGAAGATTAAATCTTAAAAACATTAAGAGAATAAATGCTGTACTTTCCTTTCAGAAAGCTTTACTCTTAAGTGATGTTTACTGAGAAACATACACTGCATACCACAATAACGATCTTATCAAAATTTATCTAACTGCTTTGCATATGGATCAACTTAAACAGAAACATAGGAAATTGCTTTTCAATACATATTAACTTCTTATTTTTCCTGATAAAAGAAAATCAAAATAAAAATTTAGTTCATTCCAATTAAAAATACAAATTACTAATATTTAACAGTTGTATTATTTCTAATAACACAAAAGTTCAAGCATTCCAGAGTACAAACTGTTACTTAAAAAGAAAGAAAGAAAGAAAGAAAAACATTTATCTAACCAATGTTTTACAGAAATTTGGAATATTTACATATAACACTGTAGAAATCTTTGGTGGTGACATATGGATTAAGTTCCCTGAAAACACTTTAATAATTTTGTTCCATCAATCTGTGTACTCAAGTATTTATAATTGGTAATGCTGGCACCATCATTTTCTACCCAATTCCACATACATATAGGGAAGTGTGTGGAGGGAATCTTATGCAGGGTCTATGGGGGTTTACATAATTAATTCCTTAGCAATAAGGCTTATTTCGGGCCCATTTTTATACCAGAAAAAATATGGTGAACTAAAGAATAGATCAATTAGTACTTCCAAACAAACCCTGGAAATAGTTAATATTATGAACAAGTTGAATGACTATATAATAAAATAAAACACCAGCTACAATTTCTGGATAAACTTTAACAGCTACCAAAACAGTGCCCTAAAGGCTCGTGCAGCATCCAAAGCCCATCTGCCAAGTGGTAAGCAATGGGGGAAGCAAGGCACTGTGCTCTAGGGATTAACACACCTCTTTTAAAAGCATTAGACTTAAAAGCAGAAAAACAAAACATGACCTGTTCCACCTTAAAAGAAACAAAAATTTACGTTTATTATACAAAATTCAAAAGAAAGCATGCTAAAACACACATAAAAGAAAAGAAGCAAATTTAAGAAATGTAAGAAAAGGAAAGAAAGGAAATGATAGACCAGCAAAATGACATTGACTGTATATAAGGATATAACAAACACATGAGGGGAAGCATTGCTCAGTGTAAAGAGATACAATTAAACAGAAGGACTTGCATTATCTCTTTGAAACTAGTGTTGTCCTCCATTAAACGTTTTGATTCTAGAAGTGTAGAGGGATAAATAATTCCTCCAACTTAGGACAGTATTCATGAGTTTACTATAATTAAAGAATAGGTTTAATACTGAAATTAGACTTGAAAAAAAATACAGTGGTGCAAATCAGCCCCCAAAGGTAATGTTTTTGATACAAAGTCACTTACTTACAATGACCTTGTCAGGCAATTTGAGATGACATTGCCTTTGTGTAGGAAAGATAAGCATGGCACAGGTAGCATTTATACTGGGAAGTCTAGTACTAGGCAAAATAAATAAAACTCTCTTCCAAGAGTTTATAACCAGAATTCATAGAAATTTTGAACACAAAGAGTCTTTCCAGAAACGAAGAGGCTAAAAATTAGTCAAGGTAAAATAGATGAAGATATTCATGGAATTAAACTTTGGGGGAAAATAAGTTGAATGAAGTTTTAGTCGGTGGTACTTATCAAGAATGTGAGATGATCTAGAAGACATTTTAAGACTTGTATCAGGAGAAATGTATGAATTATATTAAGGTACTCCTGAGTAAACATTCTGTTCTCTACCAACACTCTGAGTAGGTCCTGAATATACATTGCTAGCTGGCTTCATTTCTTAGAAGGTAGAAAGGTCAAAGATCTTACAAATCTCTCTCACTGCTTTTTCTTTTGGACAAACAGAAAACTCAAGTAAATTATCTGAACAAGTATAATAATACAAATTTGATTACTGATCACTAAAACCATCATCAGAAATATATTTACTTAGAGTTCATAATGCATAGTTACCTATGCCACCTAAAAAACCTCAAAGTTCAGTAACTCAAATTCTCTTGGATTAAAAAAAATGGTATTTTTCTAAAATCTATTATAATAATTTCTAACATGTAAGATTAACAACATTTGTATTTTGCATTGGCAGGTATCTTCAGGAAATTATTTCAGCTAGAAGTGAAGTGATTCAAATGGTTCTAGTCAATGCCAGATTTATAAATCAGCAGCTCGTATCAGTGCCAAGCTTGTGAATGGATTGGCTGTTGGTTAATTTCATGAATTAGAAGATACCTCAGTGCTATACTGGTCTATGACTCCATTTCACAAAAGCTACCACTTTTAAAAGCTGAAAACATAACCAGTGTTAACAAAAACATGCTAAGTTCAACTACACTATAGAGCTAAATGTGGGAAGCTGGTGAGTTTTAAAATAACTTCTTATCTGTAAAGAAGGTAAGTAAAAATAGTTAAAACTGAAAAATAAGCTCTGGTTTTTATTATTAAAATTAAATGAATATAACTAATGAAACCCACAGGAAAAGAGATGATGTAATTCAAGGCATAAATTTGACATGCCAGAATATGACAAATAACAATAAACACAGTGTTAATACAACTTAAAATAAATGTACAGTTGTAAAATAAGTAAACAATTTTCAAGTGTGCAAAACTAGTCAGGAATGAAAGTGCTATGTAGATACCTGGTTTTCAAACATTTGCCTTGAAAACTTTCAGTTGATGGTGGAAAAACTAGAAAGTATTAACAAAGTAAAAATTTGAAGACTATAAAGCGTACTTTATCTTACATTATACCCTTGTTCTATCACTGCTGGATCAGAGGCCTATTTAATTACTATCCTCATGTGATAGAGAGGATAGTAACAGAAATACAGGTAAACACAATACAATATCACAAAGTCTGGTGTATCTTGAACCATAAAAAGACTCTTTTCAAGTATACTGTGGGTTTGTGTTTCACTTTACATCACAGGCACTCAGTGTTCTGAAGAATGTGACAATAGATAACACAGTATTCTATTATTTCTGATATATCTATCTATCAATTTTTGTATAACTACCTTTAGTAGTCAAGATTTGGAAGTAATTGTTAAAGAAATAAAAGCTATTTAAATAGATGAAAGTAAACCCTATCACCACCACAATTTAAAGAATTATTTAATGTATAAATCCTGAATATATGATGTTAGAAAAAAAGTTGATGTATTAGCATAATTTGTCTTGGGATACTTGACATGTACATGACTAAAAATAAACTTGTGGTCTCTTCTTCACTTTGTATTTCAGTGACCCATACCGCACCTGAAGAGAGAAATGTGTTATTATTATGACTTAGGTTTTGAAATAAGACAGGACTTAATAGCTCATAATCACAGTAATAATTTTTTAACTTTTCTGATATAAACAATCAATTATGCGCTAAGTGTGTACTCAATAGACAGCACTACCTATATACTCCAAAATGTAGTTGGCATTATGTTGCATATATGCACAATTAACACTGATAAAAAAGGAAAACTTATTAAAACTGTTATTAACTGTTATTATTTATGCTTTGCTGGGTACATGTCAATGAACATTGCCACAATAATCTGAGGTCATTCGCTGAAATCCTCCACTGCTTTCTGGGCACAAAGACAACATATTATTATGGATAGACTTTTACTATTTAATCCTTATTTAGAGTTGGTTCAGAACAAAAGTACATACTTAATACTGCTTTTTCTTGCATATACGTAGGGCTGGCACTGGGTACTCACATCAACCGTAGGATTTTGCTGTGTGAGAATACCATTTTTTACTTAGAGTGGAAGACTAGGAATCTGCCATTTTCTAAATTTCCAGAGATCGTAATCCATCTGATCTGAACAAAGAATTTTAAATATAGCCGGTGCTCTATTATTCCGACCCTTCATCTATGGATACCCTAAATGCGAATGCAGCAGGAAACCCCTTAATAGTAATCACTGGGAAAACAACTCTATACCTGACTAACCTCTTTTCGGCCTTTCACGGTTTTCACAGATTTCATGCTTTGTGATCTTCGTAGCCCTTTGTGTGTTAACATCTCATCATCTGAATATGGCCCATCCGCTTCTTCATCTGTTTTCTCATCTCCATCTCTCAGTGGAATTCCATCACCTAAACGAGTTGTCAAAACCAGTATGTTTTGGTAAAAGGATGCCAGTCAGCACCGCCTCTTCACCCTGTCTATTGGCGGCTCTCTGCATTTGCCAGCTTGCTCTTCTCCCTGTCTCATCTGGAAGGCGTTCCCTGCCCTTTACCATCAATCTTTGCCCCTTGCACTATTCTAGAGGAGGCTCATAACTCATTTCTTCCAGGAAGTTTTCCCTGGCCATTCCTATTTTTACTATGCATTTTTCAGAATAATTAAAAATACTTTATTTTTTAGTAGGTTAACATGGTTGTCTTGTTCGAAAGTCAAAGAATATAAATAGATACACAGTGAAAAGTCTCTTCCTGCCCTTTCTCCTTTTTGTGAACTTTTTTTTTTTAAAAAAATATTTATTTATTTATTTGGCTGCACCAGGTCTTAGTTGCAGCATGCAGGATCTTTAGTTGTGGCATGTGGGTGGGATCTAGTTCCCTGACCAGGGATCAAAACCGGGCCCCCTGCATTGGTAGCAAAGTCTTAACCACTGGACCATCTGGGAAGTCCTCTTTTTGTGAATTCTAAGCAACCTAAGCAACGGTGTGTTTTGGTCTGTTATTTGTACCTTTGACTTTAATTAGGAACTCAGGGTCCTTCTCACTCCCCAACGTGTCAAACCTTTTTTCAAGACCAGAAATGGTAGAGTGAACTTAAGGAATCATATAAAACCCAAAGGGGATAGAACTATGGGCAAGATAATTCACTGGGGGCAGGTGATGGAGAAGTTAAACTGACACTGTTGCAGCTGCTAAGATAAAACCCAGCCAGACAGGCTACAGTAATTGGAAACACCACAGGCTATGATGACTGATGTTAGTCAAAGAAAATAGCCAGCATCAGGAGGGTCAGTAAGAGACGGATCCTGTGGGTGTGCTAACAGGCTGCTATGTGTAGCAACGAAGACTTAACATTGGCCAATATGCAAACATCTAGGCAGTCAGGCTGGTTACTGTCAGGAAATCTGAGAGCACCCTGAGAGGCTGGGATTCAGGGACAAGAACACTCCCATTCCTGAAGCAGTGGTTCTCAAACTTTATTAGAGTTTATTAGCACAAACTTATTAGCACCTATTAGAGTCACCTGGAGAATTTACTGATCCACACATTGCTGGGCCTGGTGTGGGGCTGAGAATCTACATTCCTAGCAAGTTCCCAGGTGATGCTTATGCTACTGGTCCCGGGCCCACACTTTGAGAACTACTGCCTGGATGGCGCAAGAGAGGGGCTCAAGTCTAAGGCAACTGGAGTACTAGGTAGGTTATAAAGACAGGGGTGAGGGACTTCCCTGGCGGTCCAGTGGTTAGGACTCTGTGTTTTCACTGCCGAGGGCCTAGGTTCCATCTCTGGCTTGGGAACTAAGATCCCATAAGACATAGGGAGCGGCCAAAAAGAAAAGAAAAAAAGAAGAAAGACAGGGGTGACGTTACAAGGCCCCATTATGTTTCAAATTCTCCTTCAATAAAGGTAAGGAGCATAGATACCTTCTTCAGATGAGAAAAAAGTAGCAGGTTTTCCAGGCTCAGGAGGGGGCAAGAGATGGACTTTTTGCATGTGAAGAAAAGTATGCTGAATAATTGTTTATTAATCTGCTCTCATAGGACATGAATAACTTGAGCATCACTAAGCAAACTATGAAGAGTTATAATGGGAACATACTGTATAGCACAAGGAACTCTACCTAATGCACTGTGGTAACCTAAATGGGAGGGAAGTCCAAAACGGAAGGGATATCTATATGTGTATAGCTGATTCATTTTGATTTTGTTGTGCAGTGGAGGCTAACATAACATTGTAAAGCAACCATACTCCAATAAAAATTAATTAAAAAAAAGCTTCCTCGTCTCATAATAAGATAAACATCTTTAATTATATATTTAGGAAGTACAATTTTATACTGCCAGACTTCTAGGCTAGAAATCAGGAAGGATTTGCAAGTAGAATCAGTCATTACATAGGTCAAGATCCTTTGCTTTCCTGCAGCAGTCGGAGGAATTTTGTTCTAGGTAGACATGATAGCATGTGCAAAGGCCCCGGGGCATTGGGAAGCATAACTGTGAGGAGGTCAGTGTGGCCAGGGGAGGGAATGGGGTCAGTAGTCCTGGGAAAACCCTCTTGGTGCAATATTAAGTGGAAAAAAATGTATGTATAGAAACAAAGTGTTGAAAAACATAAAAATGAAACCATTATATCTGTTGGAAGTGGGCTTTTAAATTTCTTAATTTTTCCTTTTTTAAAAAAAATTGCCAAATTTTTATTTAAAAAATTGTATTACTTCTATAAACGGGGAATATAAACCAGAAAAAATATTTTTAGATTGCCATTTGTAGATTTTTCTCTATTGCTGTTGCTTATATAATACCCCTAATCCCAATATAATAAAACTAAGGTAAAACATAGAATAAGGAATCAAGGAAAGAATCAGAAAGGAAGCAACTGTGATCAAAAAGTTCTCTAAGGCCACAGATGAAGCATAAGGCTACATTTCAACAAACACGGCCCTTGGATTTCAACTGCCTCTCACTTCATGTGATTAGGAATTGGACTTGCATTCAAAATGATAATTATATATACATCTTATTCTTTGCTTCCTAATTTCAACTAAAAAAAAATCTTAGTTTTCTAAATATTGTTTCAGGAAAAGTGATGGATTGATTTGTTATTCCACAAGTATTGAGATATATATATATATATATTTTTTTTTTCCGGTACACGGGCCTCTTACTGTTGTGGCCTCTCCTGTTGCGGAGCACAGGCTCTGGATGCGCAGGCTCAGCGGCCATGGCTCACGGACCCAGCCGCTCCATGGCATGTGGGATCCTCCCGGACCGGGACACGAACCCGCATCCCCTGCATTGGCAGGCGGACTCCCAACCACTGCGCCACCAGGGAAGCCCAAGTATTGATATTTTAAAAATATTACTATGTGTGAGGCAGTGTACTAAATTATGGGGGATACTATCTTGAAAAACACACAACTGTCTTCTTCTACCCTAAGAAATATATAGTCCAGTAGAGGAGACAGAGTCTAGTGGGCATGACAATACTGTAATAAATGCTATAAATAGAAGACAAGGCCAAGGTGCTACAGGAGCACACAGTAGGGGAAGTGGGTGGTAAGAGAACACTTCTTGTAGGAGGTGGTGGCCAAGCCGAATCCTGAAAGACTCATAATTCTATACACCGAGCACATGAAAGAGTGTGATGCCAAGTCTGGGGAGCTAATATACCACACGCTATTGAGCTTGGGCTTCAGAGAGCAAGGGGGAGGGGGCATTGAAACATTTTAATCGGAGGGCGACATGATTAGATTTTGTTTCTCTAAAGGAGTCTTCTTGTACTTTGGAGAATGAATCAGAAGTGGCTGAGACTGGAAGCAGGGAGGTTACTGCAGTACAACAGGCCAGAAATGATAAAAGAGTCCAGGGATTGAGGAGACAGGAGCCAAATTTGGGATCTGTTAGGAGATGAAGTCGACAAGCTTAATTTAGCAAGTTATTAAACTAAACTGCATCAAAAAGAGAGGAGTCAAGTCAAATATCTTCAATAAAATATTCATTTTCTATTCCACTTAAAAACCCGAAAATGAGTATGTATGAAAATTCTGCTGTGAGTGGCGGAAATAGTATTAATCAAAGTTGCCCGAGGATTTTAAAGACTTCGGAGGAGGGGGAGACCCGAGATTACGAGAAAAGCCCGAATATGGATGCCCTATCTGAACAGGAGCCCGGCAAGCTGGCTGAATGGTTTGCAGGTCTTCCAAGCCCAGGCAAGGGGAAGCTGGTGGGGTGCTGCTGGCGCCGACAAAGGTGATGCCGAGGGCGGCTGCTTTCCGTCATCAGTCTAGACTGGGCAAAATCCTCAGAATGGGGCTGTCCATGCACATTCCTGAGGGGGAGTGACTGAGGACCTAAGAATGAGGAGTCTGTGTTGCCGGGGGCCCTGAGGCCTAAGGCTGCAGCTGTTTGGCCACCTTCGGCCCAGAGCTCTGTTACCATTTTAGGAAAAGTAGCAGATGCTTTTGCAAACTGACCTGGTTTTATTCATAGCTCGTACATCTTAGAATTGGTATATTTTAAGTCCCCCCTCCCCCCTTATAATAGCCAATACTGATCCAGTACTTAGCATGGACCAGGCACTGTTCTAAGCAGTTTCCATGTATTAATGTAAGTGCAGAATCATGGAAAGTTGACTTGGAAGCGGCCTTAGTTATCGTGGTGGAAGGGGCCCTGGATCCATGTGAGGAGAAATGAGTACTTGGCCACTTAACAGCTGTTAAGACCTTGAGTGAGTCTTGCCTCTCTGGGTCTCAGTTTTCCTATCTGGTAAGCTGTTGAGGCGGATGGGAGATGAATATGTTTCTACGTGAACGCCAACCCTGAGCCAGTTGAGCTGTCTGGGGCACTGTGTTGAGAGGGATTCTGAGCCAGCGTGGGAAGGGCCACAGTCCATTAGCAATGGCTGCCATGGGCACAGGAGCAGAGAGGAGGCATGTCACTTATTTGCCATCTTTGACTAAAGCATCTCTAAGGTCACCCCTGCCAAATTGTTTGAATTCATTGTTCCAGCCCAAGTGTCTCACTAAGTGCAGTCTCTTTATAAAGTAAAAAAAGAGTAAGAATTAGGTTAGGAACCTTGGATACTTCATTTCTGTCATTGAGTATGTGGTCTGTGACAAGTAATTTAATCTCCTTAAGTCTCAGTTTATTCATCTACAAAATAAGGATAAAAATATTTAACCTGCAGAGTCATCTTAAGGATTAAATAAATATGTAAAGCATCAAAAATAAGACAAAACAGAAATCTCTTTATGTGCTGGTATATTGAAACTGAACATTGAACCATTTTTAACTAATATGGGAGCAGCAGGTTCTTTGCAGAAAAAATATTTCCACTTATCAGAATGTGGTGTTCTTTCTAAGGAAGTGAACATCATGTTCAAGGTGTCTATTTTCTTACAAAAAAGCATTTGGAGGGAGCTCTTTTTCCCATAGTGACAACATGCGGACTTGAGTAACTTCATCAAAGCAAGACTTCTCTCAATCAGCTAACCTCAAACCGCTCAGAGCAAGCCATTACTAGTTTTCAAAAGGGAACCACTTTTCCAAATATTTGAATTTGCTTGTGTTCTGAGCTAACTGTATTGATTACACGAAATATTAGTAAACAGACTTTGCAATATAAATATACTTCCCACACTAAAAAATGTACCAACTTGCTTTTCTTGAGGAAGTTTGGAAGTAAATAAAATAGAAAAAAATTCATGATATAAAAAAATGAATACCTTAATTGTTTTCAAAACAAGAAGTAGGTTTGCCTTATTTCTGATTTTAAGGGTAACAGGTTGATTAAAAAAAAATCACTAAAAACCCACAACTCAGAGGTAAATGCTGTTAACATTTTAGTTAGCAGCATTTAGACTCTCTTCCAGACTCTCCTCTATGTACATGCATCTGAAAAACAACTTCACATATACTGATCCATTTCATCGTCTATCTATTGTTCCTCTATGGTATAGGATCATAACACACACATTGTTTCACTGTTATTGTTCTCCCCCGCCCCCAATCTGGATATGTTTTCATGTCAGTAAGTATAAACTGACATTATTATTTTTCACGGCTAATAGCCACCTTTTTTCTTACCCATTTCTCTTAGGAATTTGGTTTGTTCCAATATTTTGTTACTATAAACAACAACAGGATGAACATTCATACATCTTTGTACCTGTATCTTTGAACACTTGTCTGATTATTTCCTTATGACATGTTCTTAGAAGTTTCTTGCTGAGTTAAAAAGAATACATTTTGATAATTCTTGCCAGACTGTCATCCATAACGATTATTCTACTTTAAACTCTCATAAAAAGTGTATCAGAGTGTTTGTTTCCCAACTTTCTTGTTCTTTTAATTTCATGGTTTAAAATTTAACAGAAGAACTAATTAACACCTCACTATCCTAAAATATTTTAGTCACACCATTTTAAATTTAATAGATGGATACCATAAAACTAGTGTCATGGATTTTCAAATTTATAATCCTGGTTTTATTTAAATAATTGGAATACAATTCTTAACCAATTCTAAGGTATAATTATGAATAAACTGCTGATAAAGGACTCAGATTACTGGTCCAAATCAGCAAAATATATATAGCAGTCCCCATAAACAAAATCAGTATACCTCATTTTTAAAATGCATATTAAGAAAATGCCTATTAGGGACTACTTTTACATGATTAAAGTATTAAGGATGATGGTTCAAGGTTCAAAGTTTCCTCACTCTTAAAGGCATTAGTACCTTAATCAATGGCCAATACTTAATTACTACCTCTTAGATAATAGCCACCAGCTTTTTAAAGTTATTCATTCTGGGGAGAACTTAGAAGAAAGTTCACTATTTTTCCTTTGTAAGAAGGGACTGTTCTTTTCTTTCTTTCATTTTTAAAATTAATTAATTCATTATTTTTGGCTGTGTTGGGTCTTCGTTGATGCACGCGGGCTTTCCCTAGTTGTGGTGAGCAGGGGCTACTCTTCGTTGTGGTGCGCGGGCTTCTCATTGCAGTGGCTGCTCTTGTTGCAAAGCACGGGCTCTAGGAGCACTGGCTTCAGTAGTTGTGGCACATGGGCTCAGTAGTTGTGGCTCACGGGCTCTAGAGCGCAGGCCCTGTAGTTGTGGCACATGGGCTTAGTTGCTCCGTGGCATGTGGGATCTTCCCGGACCAGGGATCGAACACGTGTCCCCTGCATTGGCAGGCGGATTCTTAACCACTGTGCCACCAGGGAAGTCCCTCTTTTTTTTTTTAACATCTTTATTGGAGTATAATTGCTTTACAATGGTGTGTTAGTTGCTGCTGTGTAACAAAGTGAATCAGCTATACATATACACATATCCCCATATTCCCTCCCTCTTGTGTCTCCCTCCCACCCTCCCAGGTGGTCACAAAGCAACAAGCTGCTTCCCACTAGCTATCTATTTTACATTTGGTAGTGTATATATGTCAATGCTACTCTCTCACTTCGGAACTGCTCTTTTCAAATTGGTTTTAATTATAAAGGATGATTTCCAGTCTCCCTCAGAAGAAAACTTCTACTTAAAAAACAAAAAAAAGAGATCAAGTAGCCCTGCACCTTATGAACCTAATAATACTTTAATAAGAAATATCCTGAAGATCTTAGTTCTCAATTAGGTCTTGAACTACAACTTTCTTATATGCAAAAAAAATGACTAAGGGACTATGTCTTTTTGTTTATGTGTATGTTTCTAAGACCACAAAATTTACTAAAATTTTAGAACGTATCAACTATGACATGCTTACAATTTACATTAGAACAAGGTAGTTCTTAGTCTACAAGTCATGATTTCAACACATTTTTCCATGGGAGTAATCCTATTTTCAAACCTGTCATCTTTTGTCACCTGCTTAAAACTTTTTATCTTATAAGTCAATATCCTTCTTTGTTCACAGCACTTACATTAAAGAGGGTTTAATTATAAAACTCAGATGCCAGTACATAGTTTGAGTAGCAAGTTAGAGATCACAGGTCAGAACTAGTGCTGGTGGTAGAGGGTAACCACATCCACTGCTTTCAAAAATTCATGGCAGCACAAGGCGCTACTGCTACTTTCTTAACTGGATTATCTCCAGAGTCAACAAAAAGCAAGCACTAACCTTATTTAGAGAAAATTTAGAGAAGGAGACCTACATACAGTTAAGTGTGAAGCTCAAGAAAATAAGCTTAAAAATAAATGTTGTTTACCCAAATTCAGCTAGCGACCAGGTATTATTTTAGTACCCATCTTGACTCAAGATCCCAATTATGAAAGAACAATACATTAAAACAAAACAAGCACACCTGGTGATTCACCGGAGGCTGGTTTACTTTTCTTTTTTGTTTCTGGGAGAGGCTGGTATGGTCTTTGTCCCACAGGCTCATCACCTTGGATAGCTGTTAGATCATGCATACTGAAACTTCGTAAACGTTCAGTTATTGCTCCTTGGCTCTATTTAACAGAGAAGTGATAGATCCGAGAAAAGAAATGCACTTTAAAATACTTAATATGTTTCCATTTAACTTTCCTCCAACATTTTATCATGAAGCTTATTCATTTTAAAATGAAACATTCAGAAAAGTTGAAAGAATTCTACAGTGGATACCCATATATCGTTTATATTTTGCTATATCTGCTTTACCACATATTTACCATCTATCCATCCATCAATCAATTTTTTTTTTTTTTTTTTTTTTTTTTTTTTTTTTTTTTTTTTTTTTTTTTTTTTTTTTCATTTAGTTTATTTTTTATTAGTTGGTTTACAATGTTGTATTAGTTTCAGGTGTACAGCAAAGTGATTCAGATATAGATATACTTTTTCAGTATAAAGTATATATATATATATATATATATACTTTTTCAGATTCTTTTCCATTATAGCTTTTTTTTTTTTTTTTTTTAACATCTTTATTGGGGTATAATTGCTTTACAATGGTGTGTTAGTTTCTGCTTTATAACAAAGTGAATCAGTCATACATAAACATATGTTCCCATATGTCTTCCCTGTTGCGTCTCCCTCCCTCCCACCCTCCCCATCCCACCCCTCCAGGCTGTCACAAAGCACCGAGCCAATATCCCTGTGCCATGCGGCTGCTTCCCACTAGCTATCTACCTTACTGCGTTTGTTAGTGTGTATATGCCCATGACTCTCTCTCGCCCTGTCACAGCTCACCCTTCCCCCTCCCCATAACCTCAAGTCCGTTCTCTAAGAGGTCTGCGTCTTTATTCCTGCTTTACCCCTAGGTTCTTCATGACATTTTTTTCTTAAATTCCATATATATGTGTTAGCATACTGTATTTGTATTTTTCTTTCTGACTTACTTCACTCTGTATGACAGACTCTAGGTCTATCCACCTCATTACAAATAGCTCAATTTCGTTTCTTTTTATGGCTGAGTAATATTCCATTGTATATATGTGCCACATCTTCTTTATCCATTCATCTGGTGATGGGCACTTAGGTTGTTTCCATCTCCGGGCTATTGTAAATAGAGCTGCAATGAACATTTTGGTACATGACTCTTTTTGAATTTTGGTTTTCTCAGGGTATATGCCCAGTAGTGGGATTGCTGGGTCATATGGTAGTTCTATTTGTAGTTCATCAATCAATTTTTAATGCATTTCAAAGCAAGTTGTAGACATCAGTACATTCCACTCCCAAACATTTCAGCTTTAAATTTAATTCAAGAATGTAAAAAAATGTATAATGAGCTTATCCCCTCTGTAAACATCATCCATAATATTTCTCTCTCCTAAAAGCAGCACTTTGAGGCTTACGTTTATGATTCAGAAGAACTTTTTAAAGTAAAAGAGATGCTGTTTTTTTTTTTAAACATGAATTCTACTTTATTATAACATAGCCTATACCTAATTTTCTTTTTCTTTTTAACATCTTTATTGGGGTATAATTGCTTTACAATGGTGTGTTAGTTTCTGCTTTATAACAAAGTGAATCAGTTATACATATACATATGTTCCCATATCTCTTCCCTCTTGCGTCTCCCTCCCACCCTCCCTATCCCACCCCTCCAGGTGGTCACAAAGCACCGAGCTGATCTCCTTGTGCTATGCGGCTGCTTCCCACTAACTATCTACCTTACGTTTGCCTCTCTCTCGCTTTGTCACAGCTCACCCTTCCCCCTCCCCATATCCTCAAGTCCATTCTCTAGTAGGTCTATGTCTTTATTCCTGTCTTACCCCTAGGTTCTTCATGACATTTTTTTCCCCTTAAATTCCATATATATGTGTTAGCATACGGTATTTGTCTTTCTCTTTCTGACTTACTTCACACTTTATGACAGACTCTAGGTCTATCCACCTCATTACAAATAGCTCAATTTCATTTCTTTTTATGGCTGAGTAATATTCTATTGTATATATGTGCCACATCTTCTTTATCCATTCATCCAATGATGGGCACTTAGGTTGTTTCCATCTCCGGGCTATTGTAAATAGAGCTGCAATGAACATTTTGGTACATGACTAGAGATGCTGTTTTAAAGCTAAGTCAGGAGTGGTAATGGCTCTACCTAGAACACAGTAAAAAAAATTTAAGAGCCAAAGAATCTTGAGTATGAAAGATATTCAGTTAATGAATTCACCATCCGGCAAAGCATATCTACTAATACACACAATTTAAGTCAATTTAAAGCCTTAACAATATGGTAGACATTAGGTACAAGTGGGTATTTAAATTTAACTAAAATTAAATAAGTTTAAAAATTCAGCTCCTTAATTGCACTAGCTACATTTCAAATGCTCAATAGCCACATGTGGCTAGTGGCTATTGTATTGGACAGTGCAGATACAGGACATTCCCATTACTGCAGAAAGTTCAATGCTTTTCATCATTGCACAGCTTTGAAAGGGACATTTCTGAACTTCTCAGACATAACTACATTTCCCCCCAAAGTATAAAGTTTTGTAAAGAGAAAAAAATAATTTCTAAATTTACCCACTTGAAAATTTGCATAGCATACAGATGACTCATTTCTTATTTATAGCTGGATTAAAAATATTCTTCTAAAGGTTTTTTTTTACACTTATTATTTCTTCTTCTCACACATGTGAATTTATGATTGCCTCTAGTTATAATGTAACTGTAGAAACTCATCCATAATGGTTCATCTCTAAATTTCAAAGCCTAGGGCACTATAAACATTCCAACATTACTGCTAACATGTATTTTACACTGAAGAAAAAGGTCTTGTTTCATGAGTCTTGATTTAGCTACTCCGAGTGAATGATATCCTATTCTGTCAAACCCAAACACCATTTTCATACCCCACTTAAAGCTTTGTAATTTCTACCATATTTTTTGAATTATGAAAAAGAATTATTAAATTAAAGGGTCTATATCCTCAGTAAAAATAATTGGATTCCACACATCTTTAAACATTCTTGACAAGGTTTAATTCTTTATACTCTCTTTTTATCGGATACGATTTGCTTCTTAAATAGAGGATGACAGAAGACTTCAGACACACACTAAAAGGAAGTGATCAGTGCTCATCTGAAACAGATGCCTTGTTTTCTCAGAACTGTCATTTTCTCTATTCCTACCTTTGTATTTCTGTGCCCTCTCTCAGCAATTCTTGACTGTTTGCCTATTGCCAAATGAATGATAATATATGTCCATGATACCCTCTACTGTAACTCTCAAACCCTCCCACTCAAGAAAGTACATCTCAGCATGCAAATGAGTCAAAGTGCCATTGAATAAGTCTAGCTTTATAGCACCCACAAACTTTGGTATCTTTAATGATTATAATCAACTAATTACTTCGGGCATATCTCACAAATGAACTCACAAATTAATGTTAGTTCTATTGCTGTACTTTATATATTTTGCCTCCAGAGCAAGAGTTTAAGAAACTAGAGAGGGACAAATCTTCAGCTTCTTCTGTTCTCTGAGTGCACATGGTATGGGACTGATACTGAGTATGTAATAAGTAAACTAAATACTCTTTTTATGCCTCTTCTTTTTCATTACTCTTGACTGTTGGAAAGTTCTCCATAGGTTGCAGCATGTTTTAATGTAAACACTGGAGTTTATATAGAGAGTTTCAGCACCAAACTACAGGTACAGTCATGGGTATCTACATGGGTAGATTACACCATCCACTAGGCGTCTGCTTCAGGTTTACATTAAAGGTGAGCAAGGACCAACCCTGAGGTATCTGGGTGATCTATATACAGTATGTATTTTAATGTAGCTCTTGAGTAACCAACCCTCTAGCCCCAAGTATTATCAATCCCCCAAAAAGGCCTGGTACTGTAGACAAAAGCAAAAAGGGGCTGTACCCTCCTTGAAGACCCATGGCACTTCAACAGCCATTATCACTTTGAAAAATCATTTTTTTCCACTGTATATTTTCTAATGGGTCCAGAATAGAACTAATATGGGGAGAGAACTATTGCACTATTATGAACTTCAAAAATATTACATAAATTATAAGTATCTAATGTGACCACTTTAAAGGAGAGGTGTCATTATAAAATAATTGCAGCTAAAGGCAGACCTATTCCCTGTAATTTTTATATATTTAGCACAAGAATTCCATTAATAAGGGAATTATGTTTGCAATACAATGTTAAGTGGAAATACCTACCCTCCACCTCAGAATTCTAAATCATGCAAAATATGGGCACAAGTATGCAGTATGGTTATAGTTAGGGAAAAATATTAAAAAATGAAAACAGTGTGATGTTTAGGCAGATGAGCGATTTTTTTCAAAAATTTCTTCATATTACAAAATTAGTCACAGATGGTATAGCGAAGTTTTAATTGTAACATAGTATACTATAAGAATTTCTGATCCATTTCTTGATCATTTTTCCAATATCTAAATCCCTTACTCCCATAATTAAAAGAAAAAATTGTTTCTACATTTTGAGGGCATAAACAGGGAATTATAGTCACTTGTCAATAACAATACAAAAGATATTGAGATTTTGTTTAAATTAACAATGCCTTTTCAGAAACCATGGAGGACAGAAAGCGCTGGGATGACATATTCAAAGTTTTGAGAGAAAAAGTTTCAAATGTGTATTCACTATCCAGCAAAACTGTCCTTTAAAGAACAAATTCAGACAAAGATTTTTAAAAACTAAGAATTTGTCACTAGCAGCCCTCCCCTATAACAAATACTAAAGGAAGTCATTCTAGCTGAAAGGAAAGGACGCTGGACAGTAAATATAATAGGAACCATGTGAACAAATAAAGAGCACTGTAAAGGCTTCCCTGGTGGCGCAGTGGTTGAGAGTCCGCCTGCCGATGCAGGGGACACGGGTTTGTGCCCCGGTCCGTGAAGATCCCATATGTCGCGGAGCGGCTGGGCCCGTGAGCCGTAGCCGCTGAGCCTGCGCGTCCGGAGCCTGTGCTCCGCAACGGGAGGGGCCACAACACTGAGAGGCCCGCGGACCGCAAAAAAAAAGAAAAAAAAATGAAGACAGGTTCTAGTCTGAGGAGGAAAATACGTGTGGAAAGAGCAGTCTTAGTCAATAAGTTGGAAGGGCGTTACCATCCACAAGGTAATTCTATATCCCAGTATTTTAGATCCTATTCTCTACAGAAATGTATGTACACTGTCTGTTAAAATTGGTCCTAAAAATCAAAGAGAAGGTAACAGAAAGATTATGATGAGAAAGCAAACGTCAAAGTAATTAAAAAGCATTCTGTAGAATATTTCACATCATTAGCAGAAGTGTTCCTGCCTTCAGGTAACTCTGAGTTCTCGGGGTTTGAATTTGGAGCCCAGAACATCCATTTAAGAAACTAAGAACACTGTAAGGGCTGACTGGGTGGGAGGGCTGGGACCAAATCTAACACATTCAAGCTCTGGAAAGAATCCTTCAGCTGAGAAGCAGCTTCCCGAGCTGGCCTCACACAGAGCTCACTTATATCCAAGGGCACTAGAGAATCTGAATGTCTGCTCAAGCATCCAAGTCTACAGTTGGCATCTGTGAAAAGGGACCCTGCATGTATGACTAATTCTAACTTCTTTATACCCAAACGATTCTGCCTTTGTTTAAATACTTCATATCCTGGTTATATATTACATTAAAGTTACTACATTTTGTGTTAAATAAGGGGAATTTACCATGCTTATCAGCATCTTTGTATAAAACCTCAACCTATCCTCTTCACATTTTTAAATTAAGAATTCAAAAACATAATCAGCAATGCTTTATAATCTTACAAGCATACGAACAATCTTTTATGGAACAATTTTTATGATACTGTTCAATAATGAATAGCCATGAAGCTCTATTTCTTGTTGATCTTTGACATACTACATTATAACTGCAGATAGGGTCAGTCCCCAGTTTTTAGGGAAATGGCTTTTCCCTGTGGACATTTAACACAATCTGATCAAGCCTAGAATGGAATTGATTGCATTTGCATTAAGTGAAAAATATATTTTAGTGGTTTTAAGATTAAAGCAATATATATTTATTGAAGAATGTTTGTAACAGAGAAAAATATAAAAAAGAAAGATTATTTGTAACCCATCACCCAAACTACCTATACATATTTATGTATTCTTTTAGCCTTTTCTGACTCATCATACTTTTAGAGCAGGGTTTCTCGACTTCAGCACTAACGCTATTTTGGGCTAGATAATTCTGTGTGTGTGGGGGGGATGCCGTCCTGTGCCTTGTAGGATATTAAGCAGCATCCTTGTCCTCTACCTGAGATGCCACTGGCAGCACCCCCCCTAACTTGTGACAACCCACAACGTCTCCAGACATTGCCAAATGTCCCTTGGAAGGCAAAACTGCCCCCAGTTGAGAACCACTGTTTTAGAGCATAAGGGGTTTTAGAAGTCAGTTTTTACCCCTGCATTTTACGGGTAAGAAAATAAATACTTAGAGAGATCAGTGCAGATGACTGCCCCAAATCTCACTGCTAATTAGTGGCAGAATCAGGGCTAAAAAATGCTGACAACTCAACTGCTATAGAATTCAACTTTCATTATAATATTGTGCTTTCCTAGATTGCAGAGAAAAAAATATGATCTTTCTTCTTCATTGTCTAAAGAAGTGCTCCCTTTTTAAATGGATGATACTAAGCAGCTGAATCTCCTCAAATCGTTTCACAAACAGAAAGCCATTAAAACAGATAGCAAGATGTCAGGATTTTTGACCTAATCGTCATCATTTACAGTCAATAAGATTTCAGAAATTTTAACTTTAATACTCTCATTTCTGTGATAATTGATTTTTTATAATATCTGCCAAAGAATTCACCAGGAAGAGGCTGCCAAAGAAAATCCCAAGAGATGGTTAATACGACTAAAAGTATTTTTCTTCATCTGTCCTTCGTCTGGCAGGAGTGTTGCTCATCTGTACAAAAGCCACCCGCATTTCTCGTGTGAAAGCTATGGGATGTTGAACATCCTCAGTAAAATCCTTGAAGCTCCTCATATGCTTGTGCTTTGCTCAGCCAAAATAAACTTGGACACTGACCTTGGTAACAGATGCCTGGTAATGAGGTCACAGAACTGAGTAACATTTTCAGAAAATTGCTTTACGGTGTAATAAATGTTCTGATTAGATTCCTATTTTCATCTTTAACATGCTCAGGCGGTTCAACCTGGGGAAACTAGTCAGGGGTACTGCTGATCTTTAAAGGTCACACTGAGAGTCCAATATTTTTAGCCTGAAAGATATTTTTAACAAACCATATATTGCAAAAAAAAAAAAAAGTTGAATAATTCTCAAGTCTTTCTATTAGCTTTCTTGCAGTTTCTCCTTAAACTTGACCTATTTCCTATTTCAGCTTCAATTTACTCTTCGGTATGAAGTGTCTGGTTCAGTGATTCTTCCATCACACTGCCTTTCTTTGACATCTCCAGAGATGAAACTAATTTCCCCTGCTTTAAAATAGGCACAGTAAAACTTGAGGCAAATAGTGTTAACATTATGCTGTGTTCAGCATATTTAACGACTATTTCTAATGAATAAAATCCAGTATGGTTGATGCCAACATTCCTGTGCTCATGAGGAGAATGGTGAGGGTTGCCTCATACGGTGAGCTTGATAACAAAAGGATCACGAGATCACAAACAAAAGAGAGCATTCCAAAGTGAATTCAAATCACAGGATGTGTGTTTGATTGTTCTGCAGTGGTAACTTAGATGACTTTTATGATCTGTTTCCTGCCTTTGAAGTGGGGAGGTGGTTTTGATTTGTTAAATGTATAAATAAAAACAAACATTGAACAACAAAGAAGCCAGAGAAACACAGGTATAGAATTACTTTTATAGCCTTTCTACAGCAAAGTGTTTCTGTGAGACGATGCTTATTTTTATTTTATTTATTTTTTTGGTCTGCACCGTGAGGCTTGTGGGATCTTAGTTCCCCAACCAGGGATTGAACCCTGGCCCTCGGCAGTGAAAGCACGGAGTCCTAACCACTGCACCGCCAGGGAATTACCAGATAATGCTTATTTTCATAGTGGAGGGCAAGGGGTAGGCTCTAAGCAACCAAAGATGAGGTAAAATTTTCAGTTAGTGAATACAGACATTCAGCTTGACAGTAGTAGCCTGTGAGGGTAAAGACTGTATCTATTTTGTTCATTGCTGCATCCCAAGCACCTACCATATGGTAGTCATTAAATACATACATAGGGACTTCCCTAGAAGTCCAATGGGTAAGACTCTGGCTCCCAATGCAGGGGGCCCGGGTTCAATCCTTGGTCAGGGAACTAGATCCCACATGCTGCAACTAAGACCGGGTGCAGCCTAAATAAATAAATAAATAAATATTAAAAAACATACATACATATAGATGTTAAATACATTAAATACATATATGTTGAATAAATATATCGGATGTTAAATACTGATGGCAGCAAAGTATGTATAAAATAAAAATAAATAAGAAGGGAACCAGGATAAGATAATCTAGTTGGGGTTTCTGATTCCTCACACAGAGTTTGGAAGTAGTAAGTCAAAATAAAATAAATATCCTACAAAATAGTGACAATATGTAGGGAGGTGTCTCACAGAGTATGCAGGATTATAAACTATATTTAAGTGTTAAAGTGAAGAGAGCAAGGACTTCCCTAGTGGTGCAGTGGTTAAGAATCCGCCTGCCAAAGCAGGGGACGTGGGTTTGCACCCTGGTCCAGGAAGATCCCACATGCCGGGGTGGGGGTGGGGGCAGCAACTAGGCCCGCGCACCACAGCTACTGAGCCTGCGCACTATAGCCTGCAAGCCACAACTACTGAAGCCGGCGCGCCTAGAGCCCATGCTCCACTACAAGAGAAGCCACCGAGATGAGAAAGTCCACGTACCGCAAAGAAGAGCGGACCCCGCTCGCCCACCGCAACTAGAGAAAGCCTGCGCACAGCAACGAAGACCCAATGCAGCCAAATAAAGAAAAAAAAAAGTAAAGAGGGCAAATGGGATTTGTGTGCTTCTATGTTTCCTAAAACATGTTCTAAAATGTCTATATTTTCTAAGCAATTTTTTTTTCTAAGCAATTTTTGATGTCGAAAGTTAATTTTTTGCCATAGAATCACGTTGAATGTTGCTTTTAAGTATGGAAAACTCAGAAAGCATCTTCTTTGGGGTGTAAATAAATACACGTACTGCATTTGTAAAGTTAAATGATGCTAAATTTTGTAACAAAAGAAAGCAAGAAGCCCTCGGTCCCCTTCTCTCCATCCCCCTGCAGGCAACCACTTTAAAACCTCTACTTTCATATACAGCAGATGAGGACTTTAGTTCTCTTCCACCTCATTTTCTCCTCCTCGCCATCCTCCCAATTGAGAAGTTAAGTCAATCACCGATGGTTACTTAGAAAGTCACACTCAGCACTTTCTGGATCTGAAACCTATTTTCCTTCCATACACTACACACCAAAACCAATTATGCTATGGTATTTAAAATAAACCACACTAATTACTACATGCAAAGAAATCCAAAAGCCATAATGCGAATTTTCACAGAAGGCATTCATTCCTTTGATAATTTGGCTTGCAAAACACAACACATGACATTAGTAATTGGCTAAGTAAAATCTTAAGTTTTAAGAACAGAAATTTTTCATGCCTTATTTTGAATAATCAGTTACCTCAAACTGGTTGAAGTATGGGTGCAGAAGTAAGCCAGAAATCCTACCAAGATATTGCCATGGAGAGAGAGAGGGAAAAAACACCAAAGACAGAGAAAGAAAGAATGGTCATCTTTACTAAAGGTGATTTACTCAAAACTATTTTAAGGTTATAAAGTAGGAAAATTATGACAAAATGACATTTTCCAGTATGTTTTACTTACTAACTAGCTCTCATTTTGTCATCAATTAAGAGTTTCAAAATATCCAACAATTATAGAAAACACATGTTAAAATGCCTTTAAAATAATCTACTTGTTTTTTTTTCTAGTATTACAAAAATAAACAGAAGGTAAATTTGTGCCAGAATTTTATAATGATCTGAAGTAAAAAGCCACCCTACTTTATTCATTGACAATGTGACACTGGATTAAAAAAAAAAAGGTAAATAAAAAATTACCTTCACTGCTGCAGTGACAGCAGCAGTAGCTGCTAAATTTAAACCTTGCCGCCCAAAGTTTACCATAGTTTCATAGCCTCGTTCCTTTGCTTGTACAATATAATCATCAATCTCCTAGAAAAAAAATCAAACCCACAAATATTAATTTTATTTAAAAAGAGTGTCAAGAAGCTGAAAACTGGGACTTCTCCCCCTTAACATAATAGTTTCACTCACTTTATAGCATATAGCATGTGATGATATACCTTTCTAATAAGTGATTTGTGGAAATAATCTGTATATCTTACCCTTTCCTTTGAAGAAAGTAGTGGATGAAGGAATTTTCTATATATTAAACTTGCTCCTTTGGTATAGGGAGAGAGCAGCCATATGACAAAAGCAATCTTAAGCTCATAGTACAGGGGGAACCTAACGAGAAAAAATCAGAAAAAAACGCCAGTGAAAATAAAGTACAGACCATGAGGAAATTGCAAAAAAACCTTTTTACAGTCACTGGGTTAAGTTTTCACATGTAAAAAGTTGTGATCAGGGAAACAACCATGTTTGAATTGACAAAATCTCATTAACTATACAGATCAGAGCAACCTGACCCCTGGAGTGATTCACACCTTCTAGTACAAGATTGCTCCGTTTAGACAAGCACAGCCAAGCTGCCAAACTGACTGTGGCAGTTCAGAGAGGGCATTAATAGCATTTATAACCATGATAGTAAGGTACACCCACCCTGTCTGCAGAGCGTAGCTGTTATGGCATTACCTGGACACACCTCCAAGCATCAGGAGTCACCTTTATAAGCACCAAGTGTACAGTGTTACACCATATACACATCTCCTTCCCTTAGAACTCCCAGAAAACGTCCCCTCCAATTTCATTTGGCCAGAACCGCAGCACTTGACAGACCTAAACTGTTCACTTGAAAGGAGAATGGAATTGCCATTGTGGTAACCTGGGAATTAGGGTAATATACCAATGCCCCTTCCCACTTGATTTTTCAGTGCCTTCTCGGTAGGCTGAATACACTTCCTCAAGCAATGACCATGGCTTTAGCCATGTGACCTGCTTTGGGCAACAGAATGTGTGACATATGTCACATGCAAGGAGATGCTTTAAATTCCCTTTGACTCCCTCACCTCAACACCCCCAACCTCTTGCTTTCAACTTTTGCTTTTTGCCACGAGAACAGCTGCTTCTTCAGCCTTGGTCCTTGAACAAGACACTTAAAACTGAGCTGAGCCCAGTAAAGTTGCAGCCACCCATTTGTCCTCATATAGCCTGAGCAAGAAATGAATGTTTGTTTTTCTAACCCATTGTGCTTTTAGGGTTGTTTGTTGCCACAGCAAAAGTTAACTAATACATCATGAAGAGACCAGCATCTTGTGGTACATGAAGTACTAAGATACATGACAAAAAGAAAATCTGGGCTCTTCTGATGAGACAGATGGGCAGGGGGCAGTGAGGAATGACTCTTGTGTAGTCTACAAAGGGTCTCTGCAGTGCAGTTACAGAGGAGTTTCTGGACTATCATTGCTCGTGGTAAGCTTTTTCTACGTTGTTTACTTTTTAATAGTGTATATGTGCTACATCTGCAATCAGGAAAAAAACATAGAAGTCTTTAAAGAGAGAGCATTGAAATTTAAGAGACCTAGTATGGCTTGGAATCTGTGTTCTGCCACTTAAAAACAAACAAACAACCAACCCTCCCCAAACCCCTACACCAAAACATAACAGGTAAATAAATGAGCTGTGGGACAGAGGAAGAGAAAGATCAATGCAGATACAGAGAAGTTGAAAAATAAAGGCAGGTCGTTAAGAACATTTAAGCCTGATGACTTCTGTTTTTTCCTAGCAATCCAATGTGACCTAGTGTGCTATGAGAATATGATGAGAATAGCAAAGTCAGAAAGACAGTTTAAGCAGAGAACAGTTAAATGTTTGAAACAGATGCAGGAGGGAATGGAAGTAGCCACTGACCAAAAGCAAGTAAAAGGAATCGTGACTTTCAAACTGATACCAATATGAGCAGCTGATTGATTTTTTTCAGCTCAACTGGTAGCCTGGGTAAAGAAGCAAAGAAAAGCAATTGTTGGGCTAATTTAGGATGAAGGTTTGTGCAGCAAAGGCGGTTGAAGATAGTGGCAAGGTAGTAAAAGTTTAAAGAGCTTGAAAGGAGGATTTCTCCAAGTGATGGAAAGGTATAGATGGAAATACACTACTGAAATACAGCACAAGGAGATTCAAGTTGTTCCATTAAGTATTGCTCCTCAGTAAAATGTTAAATCCTCGAGGATATAAACATGCTTTAATTTTGCCCCATACTGTTTGGAATAGAGCAGTCAAGGAGCTGGTGTTGGGGGGTGTTTCTGTGTGGATTTGACATCATCCAGTTTGAATGTTTGTAGATGAGACTTTTAAGGATGGGGAGGGAGCGCTAAAACCAGATGCTGTGGGATTCAAAAGAGGAGTCGTTTAGGAAGTAATCAAGAAAAAATAGTCTGAAGTCATCAGTGTGGAAAAAAGATAACGACAACCAAGTTTTCTCTATTCCAAGGTAGTGGGAGGTGTGTGGGAGATGGGCAGGGAGTGGCACGTGGGGAGGATGAGCCGCCTTCACCTGGAGGATTTCAAAAGGAAAGTAATGTTCTTGTGGGGAACCCACATGAAGAAAATGATACAATGGATAATTAGGTAGACTGATCAAATTCACTCAGTTAACAGCTGGAGCAGGATAAGAACTCAGGACACCTGATCAAGAGTCTATAGTCTGGCCTTTTGTCAACACTAGAACTTACCAAGCAACTGTCTGATCTGCTACTGTTTCAGTCACAGTATAGAGAGCAAAGACAATCCAGTACATCATCCATCGAACCTGTAAAACAATAAAAATATGTATGAAATAATAGACCAAAGTTATCTGCAACTCTGAAAAACTGTATATATCATACATAGTACGTTGGATTAAATGCAGAAGGCGATGGTTTAATTCTCAACAGGTTTTATGCCTGAGTTCCTCACATCACTACATCAGTAGTCTTGGGATGTAAGAATCAAAGAATAACAAATCTCTAGGCTTTGATACAATATAATGTAGGAACCGAAATGAGAGAATTGAAAAAATAGGACATGTTTTTCTTAACTGGAGGAAAATTCTTTAAAAGATCTTATCTACATGCTTCCTTATGAAGATTACTAGCTATTTAATTATTATACAAATCATATAGTATATGTATGATATGACCACATTTAATCTTTATTAGTCCTTCAAATTTTGCATTCCTTATTTCTCAATATATAGAAACTATTCGGAAACCAAAGAACAATCCCGGGTTTGTTACACCCATAATGCTAGTCATCCACTTTGCAAGTCTAAGGGTTAGTGTCTTCTTCCTCTTGCCCTAAATACAAGCCTGTAATCTTTCACATATCCTTTTCCTTCGACTCCAATACCACAAGAGTAGTTGCAATAGACCAAATGTTTGTGTCCCCTCAAAATTCATATGCTGAAATCCTAACCCTGAATGTGTACCAGAAGGTGGGGCCTTTGGGAGGTTTTTAGGTCATGAGGGTAGTGTCCTCATGAACGTGAATGGTGTCCTTATAAAAAAGACCCCAGAGAGCTCTCTCTGCTCTTCCACCATGTGAGGACATAGCAAGAAGATGGCCTTCATAAACCAGGAAGTGGGCCCTCACCAGACATGGGGTCTGCTGGCACTTTGATCTTGGACTTCTCAGCCTCTTAAACTGTGAGAATAAATTTCTGTTGTTTATAAACCACCTAGACTATGGTATTTTTGCTATAGCAGCCTGAAAGAACTAAGACAGTAGTTCAGGACATCTTTACCTCTTGCCTGGAATAGAGCATCCTAAAAGGTCCTCAAGACTCTGGTATCTCTGTACCAATCCTTTTCATGGAATGCTGCCGTATTAATTTTATCTTGAACTCATTCTCACAAATGAGTGAGAATACACCTTTCCACCTTCCTAAGCACAGAGACTCTCATCTCTCATGTAGGTTGGATTTTCCTTAAGGGTTAAAATCTCTGCTTTTCAACCTAGGTGTCCATCGATAGATGAATGGATAAAGAAGATGTGGTACATATATACAAAGGAATATTACTCAGCCATAAAAAGAAACAAAATTGAGTTATTTGTAGTGAGGTGGATGGACCTAGAGTCTGTCATACAGAGGGAAGTAAGTCAGAAAGAGAAAAACAAATACCGTATGCTAACACATATATATGGAATCTAAAAAAAAAAAAAAGGTTCTGAAGAACCTAGGGGCAGGACAGGAATAAAGATGCAAACGTAGAGAATGGACTTGAGGACACGGGGAGGGGGAAGTGTAAGCTGGGACCAAGTGAGAGAGTAGCAGCGACATATATATACTACCAAACGTAAAACAGCTAGCTAGTGGGAAGCAGCCACATAGCACAGGGAGATCAGCTTGGTGCTTTGTGACCACCTAGAGGGGTGGGATAGGGAGGGTGGGAGGGAGGGAGACGCAAGAGGGAGGGGATATGGGGATATATGTATACGTATAGCTGATTCACTGTGTTATACAGCAGAAACTAACACAACATTGTAAAGCAATTATACTACAGTAAAGATGTAAAAAAAAAACCCTCCACTTTCTCAATAATATAATAATGGCTAACAATAATACACAAAACCATGACAACCATAGGCCAGGGACTGTACTAAGTGTATCACATATATTAATTCACTTATCCCCACAACAACATTAGGAAGTAGGAAACATAATTATATGATTATAAGGAAACGGTGGCAGAGAGAGGTAAAATGACTTATTCAAGCTGCCTGACTCTGGAATTGGTGCTATTAACCAATTTTGCCACGTACAGAAAGAAATGTGAGGAATTGCTGAATGCGAGGTCCAAGAATAACCACTACTTCCCTTGTTCTCATCCCAATAAGATGACAAAAAAACAAAAATTAGGTCTCTATAATTAGCTAGAATTGACCTATTTAGTTTTAATACAGATGCTTGTTTGGGTATTCCATAAACAATAAGGAACTATAACTCAGGTAGCTTTAACAGTTTTCTATGTTCAGGGAGAAATCAATTAATAACAGCCATGAAAAACTTTTGAAGCAATGTGTTGTGACATATGCGTAATAATTTACCCAAGAGCTTAGAAAATTGCCTGAAGCAAATAGTAGGGCACGTTATCTCTATTTAAAATACAACGAAATTGGTTTATAAGATTATCATCTCAAATTAAAAAAGAAAGTTAGACCAAATATTCTCTTTAGTTTTTCACTTTTCATAAGTTATCTTAAATCCCTCACTGCTGCCAGTTCCAAGCTTTTGTCCCAATATGGGGATTTTCTTCCAGGGCTAAAATCCTATGTGTTTTTTCTCCCCGCCCCTTTCCATTTAAAGGAAAGTGAGGCTCTCACATGAGTTCCTTCATTTAGCTTTTCCAAATCAAACAGTAATTTAGTACTCTTACCGTTCAACTGTATTCACAAGGTTATCCCCTCAAAAAGAAATGAAGAAAAAAAGCCCCTGCAAACAAAACAACGCACTTTCACTGAGCCAGAAGGGACCTTGGTGGCGATCAAGTTTTTTGAACTACATAAGCCTTTATTGAAAAAAACTGTAAAACAATTACAAAAAAACCAGCTCTGGTTGGTCCTCCCATTCTATCCACCGTCGGACTCTTGAGGAAACTCCAAGAAACCCTACTGCTCCATGGGGCAGAGTTCGAAAATAAGTAACCTGGCAAACTCCTCTCATTTTACTGAGGGCCAAAGTAAGCACGTTGTGCAAGGCCGCCAAGCTGGGAAATGGGCGCAGGAGGGCACAGTCTACTTTGAAGCCTGAACCAGGCAGATTTTCAAACAAGCAGCTGCCATCAGACCAATCTTTTCAGCTCTCTTTTCCCTCTCCGGCACTCAGCCTGGGGATTTCAGTGTAAACGTTACCACCTTCTTTCCCGGGAAAGTGGTGGCTTGAGTTAAATGGTCTCTCTCATAGGAACTTTAGGCAACTTTCAGAAAAATAAATGATTTAAGTCAACGCTTGTTATTTTTCATTATTTTACTATTTCACAACAGTCATTATGGTTGTGATCTTCCAAATGGATAACAACGATAAAAAATACCCCACAGGGCTTCTCTGGTGGCACAGTGGTTGAGAGTCCGCCTGCCGATGCAGGGGACACAGGTTCGTGCCCCGGTCTGGGAGGATCCCACATGCCACGGAGCGGCTGGGCCCGTGAGCCATGGCCGCTGAGCCTGCGCGTCCGGAGCCTGTGCTCCGCAACGGGAGAGGTCACAGCAGTGAGAGACCTGCGTACCGCAAAAAGACAAAAAAAAAACAAAACAAACAAACAAAAAGAAACAACCCACAAATAGTCATAATTTACCTGTTAATAGGGTTGAGTAGAGGTGAAAGGAACTGCACAGATAGCTAATGTTTGGTGATACTCCCTGAAAGACTACTTCTCAAATAGACTAGAGCTGCTACAGTCCCACAGGTTTCAAAAGCACCCTGGCTTCAGTAAAGTCAAGTGTTAATTCAGTTTTCAAATTCATTTTAAACCCCACCAAATAAATAAGTACTTTCACGTATATAATGTTTATCTCTAAAAAGAAAAAATTTATTTAGGTTGTGAGAGTATGCAATAATGCCAAAAATTAAAAAAGGGAGAAAAGAAGAAAAAGAAGGCTCTATCTTTTTAGTTAAAAAACAACAACAAACTATATACTCAATAGGGTATTCCTAGACATTTTCCTGAGGTATCGGCTACAATTTTATATAAGCAAAACTCCATGGTTCTAATTTATCTTTAATGAATATATTCTTTGACAATCTGCTCTCATAAACTTATGGATTTTTTTGTTGTCCTCATTAGAAAGATGGACCTTAAATATAGTTGAGTTGAGGTAATAATTAAATGAATTCAATGAGTGTGTGTTATTCACAGGAACAAGCACAAAGAAAGTTAACCTTGAAAAGATATTGCTTTCTTTTTTCTGTTAATGGTTGGGATTTTATACCAAACGATTACTCAGCAAAGCTTTCATTAAAACTATACCTCAAGGCTGCTCAGCCTACTGTTTAAGGTCTAGCCCAAAGGAAATAAGAGAAAGAAGTCGAGGAGAGAAAGAAAAGAAGGAAGAAAGGAAGGAAGGAAGGAAGGAGGGAGGGAGGGAGGGAAGGAAGGAAGGAAGAAAGAAAAAAGAGCAAGTCACAAAATTAGAATTATAAATATGTGGAGATAAAATATTCTTTAGATCGACAGAAAACATCAATAACAAAATGCAATACTAAAACAAAAAACTAGTAGGAAAACAATCACACTGATAATCTTATGACTGTATATAACCAAATATAATAGAAATAAGTGTCATTAAAATGTTATGCAAATGAAAGACTGTAACTTAAAAGGTAACTGTAATAAACCACAATCTACCTTTAAAATTACTGGAAAAAAGAATTGATGTTCTTAAGATAGTGGGAACAAGTACTATTTCTTTCCAGTTCAGAAACAATTGGTAAAATCGACAAAACTGTTGTTTAGGTATCTTCATGAGAACAATGAGTAATAAGAAAGCTACTCAACTTTTTCTTAAAATTCTCTTTGATTCCAGGGAATTGAATTATCCAGCAAAGTGGAGCTTATACCTATAAGCACTAAGATGGACACACACACACATCCTACTTTTGATACATCTTTCATATCAAACATAATTTAGACTATTCCTAAGGACTCAGGTGGGCTCATTATATATAACACTCATTGACACAACTGTAGCAAACCCTACCTACTTCACATCATGGGAATAGAAACAGGAATATAACAGCTTCTGTCCTCAAGGAGTTAACATTTTACTGGGGAGAAAAACGGGTAAATAACAGTGATTTTAAAAATGTTCTTCTGTTTTTACTACATTAGATGCCCTAGTTCCCAGTATGAGTCAAGAGCACAAGTTTGAGGAAAGCTTATTAAAGGGACTATTTATAAAGTTGTGGGTGAGGTTCAGGAAAACCAACAAAGGATAGTAGTTCACCCTTGAGCTAGAGACAGCAGGAACTGACGTTATCCCCTTGGTGTGAAGAAGGGAGGACAGGGAAGGGTTTCATGGGATCCAGACAGGGTAACCGTAGGGGAGAGCTGTAGCCTCAGGTAGACAGTCACAGCCAACCTGCAGTGGCAGGGAGACCAGTACTCCGACTGCACGCTCACCCTGCCATCTGATCTTCTGCAGGAGCCTCTCATGAGCCAAACCCAAAGGGAAGTCAGACATAATGCAGCCTGTAAGGACTGGCCTCCTGGGCCCCAAGTGAGGCAGAGCAAGGTGGAGCGTGGGGAAGAAACTCCCCTGGAGGGGCAGGTGGTAGGTCCCAGCGCTATTCAGCCTGTTCGCTCTTGGAAACATATCAGGAATCAAAGTCATTTCTCACCCTTTCCACAGACACCTCCCCAGGGCACATGACCATCATCTCCTGTCTGGATTATCCCTATAGCGTCCTAACTGATTGCTCTGCTTTTTTGGGTCTTTTGCACACATCACTGAGTGTCTCCTTAACGAGCAGGTCATTCCTTTGCTCAAACCCCTCCGATGACCCCCCCTCAGGATTCTTACCTCAGCCTACAAGGCCCTGTGGATCTGGCACCTCAGCTGCCTCTCTGGCCTCATCTTCTCCTCTTCCTCCTTCCCTTGTTCTGCTCCAGTCACATTGGCCCTTTACTGTCCTTCCTGTGTAAGGTAATGTTCCTGCCTCAGGGCCTTAGTACATGCTATTTCCTTGTTGAAATGCTCTTCCCTCAGTTTCTCACTTGCTTCAGGTCTCTGCTCAAATATTCATCCAAGAGGCCTTTCCTGACCACTTGTTTAAAGTAACAATGTCGTTCTAACTCCCTTATCATGACTTATTTTTCTCTTTAGCACATATCACGTATCATAGACACATCTAACAAATATTCAATTTTTTTCCTGCCTTTCCTTACTAGAATGTAAACTCCAAGAGGACAAAGACTTTCATTTTTTTCACTACTACATTTTTTTCACTACTAAATCCTCTGCGCCTGCAATTCATAAACATATGAATTGTTGCATGAATATGGGGCTGCTTAGTGTGCTCCTTTACGTCAGGACTGCAAAAGGCTGGACAGTAGACAAGAGGTAAAGACATGACAATTAAATATAGAGGAGTCTTTTAAGAGACCTGGTTTAAAAAGAAAAAAACGGGAAATAAAAAATAGCAGGAGGCAAAAGGAAAGCATGTGTACAGCCTCAAGGACTGAACATTTTACTGGAGAGATAATGAGATTCAAATTATGAGAAAGCAGGAATACTTAATGGAACAAGATCTTGAATGAGACAGACAAGAATAATATTAGAAAGAAGAGTGGGATCAAGAAAGAAGCAGGGGGACTTCCCTGGTGGCACAGTGGGTAAGACTCCACACTCCCAATGCAGGGGACCCAGGTTCGATCCCTGGTCAGGGAACTAGATCCCACATGCATGCCACAACTAGGCGTTCGCATGCCACAACTAAGAAGCCCACGTGCCACAACTAACACCCGGCGCAACCAACCAACCAACCAACCAAATAAATAAATAAATGTTTAAAAAAATAAAAAGAAAGAAAGAAACAGGGATGCATCTTCCTCTGGGATAGAAGGAAAAGAATAGTGGCCATGCTGGGAAGAGGGCTGAAGTGGTTCATAGTTGAGGACCTCTATCTTTACTCTGCAGTAGGAGGGCAGGTCATCTTTTAAGGCTGGGGATGGGTGGGAAGGAGAGTGGACTTGAAAAGAGTAGTAAAGGTTTTTACAAGTTGTCTATATGGATGGAAAAAGACCTGCCTAGTGTAGAGATGGAAGAGGTTATGTGACCAAGGATGCTCTCCACTGCTCTGGGTGTCAGAGCTAGTGGGCTGCAAAGAAAGGTCTAGGATGGTGAAACCAGACAGGTGTGGAGGTGACAGCTTGCTGTCCATAAAAAGACAGAATAATGGAGTGGTGGCTGGGGAGTGGCCCAGCCAGGGCCGTGCTTCTCAGTCTAACCTCTGAGGGAGGAAGGGCCACGTGTCCTGTTCTCACCGATAGAATCTTAGCTGAGGCTTTTGAGTAGGGCTGGGTCTCCCCCACAGGCTCTCTCCCTTCCTGTGGCTGGGAGGGCAGGGGGCAGAGCAACCTTGGAATCTATTTGTTCAAGATGGGCAGGGCCCTAGTTCTTACACGGTTGCTTGAGAAGCATTTCTTGCTGAAGTCAACACTAACCTGGACCGTCATGTGAGAGAGGAAAACATTTCTGTATTCCCTCAGCCATTGCATTTTTTCCCGCATTTTGTGATTATAGCAGCTTAGCCTACCCTAATATAAAAGGCTATCCTCTAGTCTCTATGGAGAGTGAGAGGGCAAGGCCATAGTAGCCACGGTTCCAGAACTAGGTGGACATTGGTCACAGTGCCATTGGCTGCCATCTGTGACACAGCTAATGCCCTGATTGGCAGTGATGGGTGCTACTACCACAGTGATCTGGAAATGGAGAAGAGGACTTTCCTTTTAAGAAACTCTGGCTGAGATATCCCCAGGGGACTCTCAGAAGTATTGGGGAAGAAACTGGAGGATAGGCAAGATTGATATTCTCATGCAGCAGACTGGGGCAGAGTCAGAGAAATACTATTTCAAATTACTACTGTGATCCTTTGGCAAGTGTGGCTTCTATCTGGGTGAATTTGTTATCATTTGTATTGTCAGTATATGTGACTTAAGGCAATCCCCTGCTGCTTTCAGTAGGCCAAGGAATCAGATAAATAAGCTCGTTAGAAATATGCATAAAGTTTAAAGTCATTATATTCTGAGTGGTAGGCCAAGATATCCAAAAAATAAAATGCATAAAAGTCGGTGGGAAGACTACATGAAAAAAGTTGTTCAATGGTCTATTCTGCCTACTTTGCTTTGTTTTCTTTCCCAGGAGTACACCTAATGCCTACTACAGTACCTGGTACAAAGTAAATGCTCAAAAATATTTATTTAAAGAATTAGTGACCTGGGCTAACTTATAAGCAAGAATATAATTTCCATTTTCCCTAAGTATTTGGTAATAAAGTTCTTTTGAAGTGGTCACAATGAAATGGCAATCACTTATCGATTTTGGGACACTTTACCCACTATATGTTTCATTACTAGAGAAATGTGATGAATGTTTTAATTAAAAATAAAATATTTATAAATAAAAGATTACTCAAATAGAATGTTAAAATCATTTAAATATCAAAATGAATTTATTTTCTAAGAAAATGTACTCCTGTAATTAGGCAAGTTCTTCTGAAAATTATGGAGTCAACTGTGATATAAATAAAACCATAGTATCTAAAATTACATTCTGGTTTACATAGTGCATGAATCAGATTATCCTACTTAACAAGCCAGCACTTGCTTTATTACTCAAAATCCATAAGGCTTTTATAAAGACTTAGCATTTCGGAAACCCAGACAGTCACGTGATAGTGTTCTTGCTTTACTCTCTGAAAGGAATTAGGATAGTTTAAGCCTGAGTGAATACTGTAAAATGAATGTACTCATAGGCTAAATTTACTATCAAAAGACCATGCTCCATTTAAGAGGTATGCATTTACCTACCCCTGATGCCAAAAGAAAAGGAGGCCTCATTTCATGGGTTTTAAACATTTTTAAACAAAACAAGTTTTTATGATTTAACATTCTTAGACAAAATTTTTAATGAAATTGATTTAGATCCCAGGACAAACAAATAGAGCAAACAAAAAGTGAACTGCGACTAAAATAATCCTCATGATTTCCATCACGGAAGTTGAGACCAATGCACAGGCATGTTTATATACGGGACTATCATGTTCTGGTGGGAGGCTCGTTGCTATAGATTTGCAAGAGTTATGGAATAGTGGTTAGGGCATATTAATTAAAAAGCATTTTTCTTAAATTGTGTCTTTATATAAGTTATTCTTGCTATGCTATGAGCATTGTGATATTATGACAGCAATGATATTAACAATGATGTATGTTAAATCAGTGGTCCCCAGCCTTTTTGGCGCCAGGGACCGGTTTCGTGGAAGGCAATTTTTCCACGGACGGGGGTGGGGGATGGTTCAGGCAGTAAAGCGAGCGACGGGCAGGCGACGGGGAGCGGCAGATGGAGCTTCGCTCGCTCACCCGCCGCTCACCTCCTGCTGTGCGGCCAGGTTCCTAACAGGCCGTGGACCGGTACCGGTCTGCTGCCCAGGGGTTGGGGACCCCTGTGTTAAAAGATATAACTGTACTAAATGATACTTGCACGATGAAAGAAAAAGGTGATATATTAATTTGACAAATATTACTCAAGGCCTATTACAAACAAAACCCATTGACATAAAATAGTCATAAACCTAGATGTCAAGGCATTCCTACCCTCAAGAAGCTTTCATGGGAGGGATGAGTAAAAGAAGACACATAAAAGGATAATAATAAGCGATCACTGGCGCCTGTGTGTTGGATCCAGCATATAACTACTAATATTTTTTATATATTATATATTCATTTGCCTTGTATGAATGAAATTTCTTCATTTCCAAAGGAAAGCCTTCCCTAACTGCCTCTACCCCTCTCCAAAGGTCATATATAATTTTTGTGCACGCTACTTTCTCTTTGTGGCGTATCTGTGAAACGGTTTGTATAACATCTGTCTCTGCTTTTTGACCCTAACAACCAATAGGGACTGAAATTGTCTTGTTCATCATCATGTTCCCAGGACCTAGCACCCCCGTGCCTAGTAAAGCAAAAACAGGGGGAGCCTTTTACTTAACAGCTTCTTAATTTTAAGATCTGAATTGATGTAAGATTCAAACAAGTAACTCTGGACTGCAAACAGCAATTTATAACATACAGCATAGTCTATTTTGTCAAAGTTGTTTTCAAAGTTTTCAGAGATTAAACAACTTTCCAATGTCTCTTAATTTCAGATTCTTTGAATTATAAAGCAATTAATGCTTGTTTTTAAGAAAGAATGAAAAATAACACATGCCTAATGATTTCAATTATAACCACGCTAAGTAAATCCAGGGCATAAAATGCTAAAATATGCTTCACTGGAAAAAAATATCCCTGCTGAGGCTGAAAAGAAATAAACACTGCTGAATTTCAGACCACCCAAAGAGAACTTTATTTTCCGACCATCATTAGTTATTCCCTCAAGTCAGTTCACCTAAAACACTCATTCTATACCACATTTCAGAGACCACAGACAGATCTTCTAATAGAGATTTCTTTAGAAACAGTATAGAGTTGAAAAGATTTCTCCTGTTTCACTAACATTATGCAATAATTTGGTTACTTCA
The DNA here is from genome assembly GCF_963455315.2 of Globicephala melas. Classification (NCBI taxonomy): domain Eukaryota; kingdom Metazoa; phylum Chordata; class Mammalia; order Artiodactyla; family Delphinidae; genus Globicephala; species Globicephala melas. The sequence goes on from NC_083329.1 coordinate 68,171,267, forward strand.
TAATGATTTTCCCCATTAAAAACAAAGGAACAAAATGTGAGAAATCAAATAGAAAAACTCCCTCTTTTATCCAACCCAGATGGCTCAATTATGGGATTTTTCCCAGAGCTGTGCTAAGTCAGAAGCATGCTTGAAAATAAGCTAGTTGAATTTCAATCCACCGTGAATAAGACCTTGGTTGAAATAGTTTTTTTTTTTTCTTTAAAAAGAGGGAGGGGCTTCCCTGGTGGCGCAGTGGTTGAGAGTCCACCTGCCGATGCAGGGGACACAGGTTCGTGCCCTGGTCCGGGAAGATCCCACATGCCGTGTAGCGGCTGGGCCCGGGAGCCATGGTCGCTGAGCCTGCGCGTCCGGAGCCTGTGCTCCGCAACGGGAGAGGCCACAACAGTGAGAGGTCCGCGTACCGCAAAAACAAAAAAAAAAAAAAAAAAGAGGGAGCATGTGTTGGAGGTGAATATGTTAGACTAGGACTGATTTGGACCTCCTTGACTTTGGGGTACTTCTTCCCCCACTGACCCACTGTCTTCACTTTATAGCTTTCCAGGACTTGGATGTTTGGGAATCGGTTATACTTTCAGATGCTGAACTTGCAGCAACATGGTTTACCTGCAGTTTCCAGACGTCACTGCCGAAGACCTCACAGAATATCCTGTTGTTCTAAGGAAGAAAGCCTCACATTATACAGATGTATCTGGTGTTAAAATCAATTAAAATGGGGTAGATTGTAACTAGAAATGGATATTCTTTCACAAGATTGCCTTGGTCTTTCTCCATGTTCTTGAATCACAGAAGCCCCATGTATCTCATCCCTGACCTCAGTAGTTTGAGAAACTTGAGAGAAGGAAAAAGTGCAAAAATGTTTAAAAACTAGATGATAATTAATTTAAAAGGGGTGTTGAAAAGAAGATGTAAAAAGCAGGAATTGCTTACAGGAACTGTTCCCGGGAGCAGAATTTAGGAAGGAATGACCTCTTAGTTCAAAATAACTCTCTGCATCCACACTGGCTGAGAACTTGCACTTCACTTTTTGTATTATTTAAAGTCCTATTGATTTATGTGGGATAATAAATATCTAACAGAGACACCGTTCCACTTTTGACAGAACCACACAGAATTTCTCAGGATTTTAGCCTGGGACAGAGCCTATCCAGACAGAGAGGAGTAAACGGGGCTCAATGACCATCCTAATTGTCATGTTTCCATGCTAGATTGTCATCCTACCTTCTTTATTCCCTTAGTGTTCCCAAAGTCTTGGCCCATTACATTTCCTATTTGAGGCATTCCCAAGGGCTGGCACCACTTCTTAGGAACGTAGGTCCTCCAGTTCCTCATGCATCTTCACATGGTCAGTTCCACCTTGCTATTTCCACAAGTGAACTAACCTAGCCACTAAAAGGTATGCTCTTTTCTCCAGGTGACTGACAGGGCTATGACTGACACAGTAAACGAAAATTTTCCTTCTTTAGGTAACATACCACTTTCTATATACAAGTTGTAGCTTTATGTTATAGGCTCAACAGCATGCTCTAACATACAATAACCATTCAAACAGTAAGAGCCAGCCTTTATACCACATGGGAAAACAGCATCTTCTCGAAAAGCAAAGACTGGTAAAAAAAAAACACCAAAAGCTCCGGGAAGAGTAAATCTGTCATGACTGAAAGTGAGTCTGGGTTATCAAATTACTTTCCTTCAAAAGCATGTGCAGCCAGCCTCACACAGAGAACTGAGGTTCACATTTGGGTGAATGGAGAGAGAGGCAAGTTACAGAGCACTGGATAGTTGGGGTAAGGAAGGGATGGACGTGTGCCAGAGTGCAGGATAGTATGAAGACCCCAAGTAAACACAGTGAGAGGAAGAAAAAAGTGGGAGGAAAGGTACAGGAAGAAAGGTGGATGATTCTCAAGAAAAACTTCACTGATGTAGAAATTTTGTGTATGGCCAGCCCTACAACATGGAAGCTAGGAGAAAGTGCAACTCAATATCCTTACCCCCTTAATAGTATTATACGGTTAATTTTGTTAAAGTATTATTTTTCTATGATATAGTCCAAGTTGCTAGTCCGTTTACATACAGATGTTTTCTAAAACAAACTATTTGTTATTTCATGCCCATCTTCCTACATAAACTTATACTAAAAAAAGCACAACGTGGTAATTATTCACTTTTCACAATACAGTAAGATACCTCTTAATCAATGCTTTTCGATTTGGCTGTGGATAAGAATTACTTGGGGATTAAAAAAAATTATGTAGGGCTTCCCTGGTGGCACAGTGGTTGGGAGTCCGCCTGCTGATGCGAGGGGACGCGGGTTCGTGCCCCGGTCTGGGAAGATCCCACATGCTGCGGAGCCGCTGGGCCCGTGAGCCATGGCCACTGAGCCTGCGCGTCTGGAGCCTGTGCTCCGCAACGGGAGAGGCCACAACAGTGAGAGGCCCGCATACCGAAAAAAGAAAAAAAAGAAAAATTATGTAGATTCCTAGGCCCCATCATCACGTGCAGAGAGAGGGCAGCTAGGTGTTTAAAAGGCAAGCTCCAAAAGTTTTTAATATGTAAGCAGACTTGAGAACATGCACAAAATTCTTGCTACCTGAAATGCGGTCTACAGGCCAGTAGCATTGGCATCATCTGGGCACCTGCCGGAAATGCAGACTCTCAAGCCCAGGCCAGAACTACTAAATCAGAATCTGCATTTTAACAAGATCCCAGGGAGATTCCAATGCTCCTCAAAGTTTGAGAAGCACTGCAGCAGGAGGCTGTTCTGTGTTTTTTCTGAAAATATCACTTAGAAGGAGGTGGTATCATTCATGAAAAGAATGTAAGAAGAGCCTTGGGTTTGGAGAAAAGATGAACTCAGTTTTGCATGATAATGCTGTTTAGATGTAAACAGTTTAAATGTACCCTTTTTTTCATAACACTGTTTAGGCACATCATCATTACAAAAAAAAAAAAAAAAAACTGAAAAAAATAGAAGGAACTGAGTCTTTAGCCTACTTCTCAGAGCATTGTTTACCACTATCAGTTGAACAGACAAAAGCTTTGAGTAAACTACCCAGGGAAGGGCAGCCTACAGGCTCTTCTACCCAGAAGTTCCATGTGGAATGTCCCTGTTGTCTACTCATCCTAAGAGCCTGGAGCTATCTGCACACTGACCACTCGATGGAAACTCTCTCTCCCCAAGGTGGAAGTGCCCTTAGATTCTTCTCCTTAGGAGTAAACCTAAATCTGCCTCCTACAGAGAGAAAGTAAGAACGTTGATGAGTAGGCCGAAATTATAGTCAAACATGTCATTGGCAAAAACGTCCTTAATTGGCTCTAATAATTTATTCTGGCAATCTTCTTAAGAAGAATATAACATAATAAAACGGAATTGTTAGATCTTCACTTAAAAGATGCTATTGAAAACCTTTGGAAGTTAATATAATATTTTAAGATAAAATTACTCAACTCAATCTACTTCTATGACTTTTCAAGACCTTTTGATGAATTTTTCCATTTTACCTGCAGAGTTTGGATCTGTGGTTTAAAAAAAAAAAGGAATCAGTCTATATTTATCCTGACAGACAAGAGATAGACAAAATTTCATATATTTGTATAATTCAATATATTTTAAAATTTTAGTTTTTCAAAAGGACTTCATCTTTTTACAATCTATTACATTTCTGAAGTAACATCTCTCTCATGAGCTTTTAAAATTACATGAGGTTTTCTGAAAGATTTTATTTTTCTTACTTAGCTAAAATCTTCAGGAACAGCTCTAGCTTTTATATTTTTAGGAGGACCCTTCACAGTGTGATGGCAATCTGGCTGACAATCTGATTATTACAGCTGTAGTTGATGAAGCACTATATTACTAAAATTACATAATGGGAAGATGATGTACATATCTGAACATTCCAAAGGTAGATCCTGGTGTTGTGTACAAGAGGAAACTTCTCTGCTTAAATAATGTAAACTTTAGCTGAAAAGGAAAAATAAAGAATAGGTATATCTTACATTATTAGAAAACATCCCATTTTTATTTTATTTACTTATTTTTTAAAATTAATTTTTATTGGGGTATAGTTGCTTTACAACGTTGTGTTAGCTTCTACTGCACAGCAAAATGAATCAGCCATACATATACATATACCCCCTCCACTTAGGACACTACAGCGCATTAAGTAGAGTTCCCTGTGCTATAGTATGTTCCCATCAGTTGTCTATTTTATAAATAGTATCAATAGTGTATATGTGTCAATCCCAATCTCCCAATTCCTCCTACCCCACCCCTTTCCCCCTTCATATCCATAGATTTGTTTTTTACATCTGTGTTTCTATTTCTGCTTGGCAGTTAAGGTCATCTATACCATTTTTCTAGATTCTACATATATGTGTTGATACAGGATATTTGTTTTTCTTTCTGACTTACTTCACTCTGTATGACACTCTCTAGGTCCAAAAAAAATTTATTCTAAAATTTTAGAAAGAACTATGTTATGCATTCATTTAAAGCCCTCCATTATACAGTCTTAATTTTCTGTCACTTAAAGTTTAGCATTGCTTGCTTAAACCCTTTCTTGTTTATTTTGTCAATCCTTTTTCTACTCTTCTCCATACCTTAAGCTATTTCAAGTGTTTATCTTACTAGACTCATTGAAGGGAACAACTCTTAGATACTGTAATTCTCTTGGTTTCGTTTTTATTTTTATTTCTGCTTTTTTACTGCTTTATTCATCCTACTTTCTTTACAGATTCTTTTAATTCTGATATTCCTCTTGCTTTGTGAGTTGAATGTTTCATTATTCTTCCCTCCTGTTCAAAATAAAGGCGTTTAAAGCTATTACATTGAAGAATATAAATTGTAATATGTATTACTGTCATTTTTATTTTTGAATTCGTCTAGTACTGCACTTTTGAACTTCTCTTGTACTCATTATTTCTCCTTTTTGGAACTTATTGGGGGTTTTCTTCAAAGTAGTGAGGTAATGGTTTCTGAACAGATACGGGGGAGGCAGAACACTGGCTGCCTCTGAACACAGTTCTCCTGCAAAGAAGGCAGGCGGTGGCAGTCGGGTTTTTTGGTTGCTGTAGCTTTTATGATTTTAAGCTGTTCCATCACTAGGGATTAGGGTGGAGGTGGCTAGGTCTCCCTCCAATTTACTGCTTAACAACATTTCCTTTAATGGAAACAACGGTTTCTGTCCCTGTTTTTAAAAGTCTATTGCCATTGGCACTACAGTTAGTAAAATTCTTCCTAGATATTAGCAAAAGCCTGACTTAGCCTGTTAGGTTTAAATGTTACCATGAGAATTTTTTTCTTTCCGTAGGTTTTGCAAAGCATTTGCATTGGAAGCTAGAAAAGGACAAGACAGCTGTGGCTGGCTAGCTCCGTCTTAGTGTGAAAATTGTTGGAATGCTTTCAATTTACTTCCTAAAGGTCAAGGGGTACTCTAATTCATATATATATATATATATATATATATATATATTTTTTTTTTTTTTTCCGGTATTCAGGCCTCTCACTGTTGTGGCCTCTCCCGTTGTGGAGCACAGGCTCCGGAAGTGCAGGCTCAGCGGCCATGGCTCACGGGCCCACCCGCTCCGCGGCATGTGGGATCTTCCCGGACCGGGGCATGAACCCGTGTCCCCTGCATCGGCAGGCGGACTCTCAACCACTGCGCCACCAGGGAAGCCCCCAAGTGATTTTTTTAACTGTCTCAAGTAGAAACTGTGATTTTATCACAACTTGATTTGTGAACTATAACTCAAAACAAGATATACATGTATTCATTGCATGTCAGCTAAAACTGAATTTTAAAATTGTCGAGGATTGAATAAATGATAATATGTATTACTACTTTAAACCTATCTCCTATGCGAACACATTTTAAAAACCAATGTTAATGGTAAAACAAGTCTTATTTGATATTACAGTATAAATCAACCACAAGTATACCACTCACAAAGTCAGTCTGGAAATATGGGTAAAGATAGTAGAATGAGTACACACATTTAATTGCATTCCCCACCACAAATCTCTTTAAAGCAACAGTAAAGTGATTTTTCAAAAACATTTAAGTCCAGAAAAATATAGAAGAGAAGAGAGCATCAACATTTTTGGACCCAAGAAGGAAATGGCTGAGTAGTAACTGACTCAGGAGACCTGAGAAAACGGAATACTAAGTGGACAATGGGAAAAGCTGAGAGGCAGCCCAACTTCACACTGCAGAGCCTCCAAAAGGCTAAAAAATTGGTAACACAATTCTTGGCAAAAAAGGCAAAAGAAGGATGGCTGTAAGGATACCTGTAAGGAGCAGGTGGGCCCCTAGATGTCCTCCCACTTGAACTGTGTGGTGATGCCCCTCCCTCCCCTAGCAGGACCCTGAGGCTTATTCTCTGGAAAGGGTGAATCAGAGGATCGCTGGATTTGCAAATCTCTGGCACAGCTGAGAGTAGGGCTAATAGGGATTAAGTAAAAGTTTATAAAATATTGAGGGCCCCCAACCCTTATTTTCCCACCAGAATGCCAGCAACCAAGTACCTTTCAGAATGGAACAGTCTTCTCTGAAGAATCTGCCTGGCACAAAAGAAAACACCTAAAGATATAGACATTGATAATTTTTTAAGGAAATGATTGTTATGGGTTGAGATGTGTCCTCCAAAAGATATGTTGAAGTCTGTTATAGACTGAATTCTGTCCCCCTAAAATACACATGTTGAAGCCCTAACCCCCAGAGTAACTGTATTTGGAGACAGGAACTTTAAGGAGGTGATTAAGATTACATGAGGTTGTAAGAATGGGGCCCTAATTCAACAGAACTAGTGTCCTTATAAGAAAAGTAAGAGACACCAGAGACATCTCTCTCCATGCATGCACAGAGGAAAGGTCATATGAAGACACAGAGAGAAGGTCTATAAGCTTCCTCGAGGCATCACCAAAAACCAATCCTGATGGCACCTTAATCTTGGATTTGCAGCCTACAGAACTGTGAGAAAACAAATTTATGTTGTCGAAGCTATTTGGTGTGTAGCATTTAGTTATGGTAGCCTGAGAAGACTAATACAAAGTTCTAACCCTCAGAATGTGACCTCATTTGGAAATAGGGTCACTGAAGATATAGTTATATATAGTTATATATATAGATATAGTTATATATAGTTAGGATGAGGTCATACTGGGGTATGGCAGTCCCTTAACCCAATATGACTGGTGTCCTTAAAAGAGGAAGAAGAGAGACTCAGAGACAAAGACACAGGAGGGGAGAACATCAAATGATAATAGAGGCAGAGACTGAAGTGGAGCAGCTGAAAGATAAGGAACACCAAGGATTGTTGGCAACCACCAGAAGCTAGAAACAGGCGAGAAAGGATTCTCAACAGGTTTCAGAGGGAATGTGGTCCACATCTAGTCACCAGAATGGTGAGACAATACATTTCTATTGTTTTAAGACACTCAGTTTGTGGCACTTCCTTATGGCAGTCCTAGGAACAAATTTTTTTTTTTTGCAGTACGCGGGCCTCTCACTGTTGTGGCCTCTCCCGTTGCGGAGCACAGGCTCCAGACGTGCAGGCTCAGCGGCCATGGCTCACGGGCCCAGCCGCTCCGCAGCATGTGGGATCTTCCCAGACTGGGGCACGAACCCGCGTCCCCTGCGTTGGCAGGTGGAATCTCAACCACTGCGCCACCAGGGAAGTCCCCTAGGAACAAATTTAATTGCCTAGTCAGATCACCCTGTAGTGAAGATCACATTCAGCAAGCCTCTTCATGGGTATAGGACTTCAAATCAGCTTTTCATTATAATACTCAAATATATGAGCAGAGAACCAAGGATCATCCAACATCTCAGAAAATCATACATGAAAAACAGAGATTGAAACAAACAAAAAAACCAGAACTCAAAGGACAGAAACTGTAGAAAGAACATGTCTAAAAAGAAATCACTCATATCCTCAGACAAAAAAGGAAGTTATTTTAAACAAAATAAGAATAGGGCGCTATCGAAAAAGGGAACATTCAGAGAATAAAAGGAGCTCTTAGAAATTAAACACATAAGAGAAGATAAAATTGAGGAACTCTACCATAAAATAGAGCAAAAAAGATAGGAAAGAGAAGAAAAAAAGGTCAAAACATTAGAGAATCAGTCCAAGTGGCTTTCTAACTGAGTAAAAGGAATCCCAGACAGAACAAATAGTGAAAATGAAGTGGAGAAAATCATAAAGAAATAATTTTAACCAAATTTCCCAGAGCTGAAAAACAAAGGATTCCCAGATTAAAAGAGCCTACTGAGGGTTTAGCAAAATTGATTATAATTGGCTCACACCGAGGCACGTCATCATGAAATTTTAAAACAACGGGGACATAGAAAAGATCCCACAAGCAGGTAAGAATCAGAATGCCTTCAGACATCTGCACAGCAACACAAGAAGCTAAAAGACAAAATTCTGAAGGAAATTCTGAAGGAAAATTATTTCCAGCCTATCATCTCAAAAAAAATCTACCTCTTGGGCTTCCCTGGTGGCGTAGTGGTTGAGAGTCCGCCTGCCGATGCAGGGGACACGGGTTCGTGTCCCGGTCCGGGAAGATCCCACGTGCCGTGGAGAGGCTGGGCCCATGAAGCCATGGCCGCTGAGCCTGCGCATCCGGAGCCTGTGCTCTGCAACGGGAGAGGCCACAACAGTGAGAGGCCCGTGTACCGCAAAAAAAAAAAAGAAAAAGAAAAAAAAAAATCTACCTCTCAAAAAGCCTTCTCAGGAAGAAGGCATTGCATCAAAATGAGGAAGTAAAATAAGAAAGAGGAAAACAGGAGATCAAGAAATCTAAGGATCTAAGACAAGAGTCAGTTCAGAGGGCTTCCCTGGTGGCACAGTGGTTGAGAATCTGCCTGCCAATGCAGGGGACATGGGTTCGAGCTCTGGTCTGGGAAGATCCCACATGCCGCGGAGCAACTAGGCCCGTGAGCCACAACTACTGAGCCTGTGCGTCTGGAGCTCGTGCTCCAAAACAAGAGAGGCTGCGACAGTGAGAGGCCCACGCACCACTATGAAAAGTGGCCCCCACTCGCCGCAACTAGAGAAAGCCCACGCACAGAAACGAAGACCCAACACAGCCAAAAATAAACAAATAAATAAATAAATAAAATAATAATAGAAAAAGAGCCAGTCCAGAATATCTAACGGATGAGAATGCACTGAGAAGAAACTCACACAACTGTCACAGAGTTTGAGTCTAAATTTGCAATGAGAACAGAGGATACCAAAGAAGTGAACAAGACAAAACAAAAAAAACAAAAACAATACCACAGAAAACAAACTATTGGGCAGAAGAAGAATGGTCGCAGTAGGATACTATAGGGATCAGATGCAAATAGTGTTTACATTGTGAAAAAAATCTTATATAACAGGTACTGATTTAAATACTTTGTGTTCATTAACTCATATAATCCTCACAACCACCTGAGGAGGTAAGTACTACTACTGTTCTCATTTTCCAGATAAGGAAATTGAGACAAAAAAATAACTTGTTCAGGGACTTCCCTGGTAGTCTAGTGGTTAAGAATCTACCTTCCAGGGCTTCCCTGGTGGCGCAGTGGTTGAGAGCCCACCTGCCGATGCAGGGGACGCGGGTTCGTGCCCCGGTCCGGGAAGATCCCACATGCCGCGGAGCGGCTGGGCCCGTGAGCCATGGCCGCTGAGCCTGCGCGTCCGAAGCCTGTGCTCCGCAACGGGAGAGGCCACAACAGTGAGAGGTCCGCGTACCGCAAAAAGAAAGAGAGAAAAAAGAAGAAGAATCTTCCTTCCAATGCAGGGGACGTGGGTTCAATCCCTGGTCAGGGAACTGAGATCCCACATGACGCGGATCAACTAAGTTCGCGCGCTCTAGAGCCTGCGTGCCACAACTACTGAGCCTGTGTGCTCTGGAGCCTGCTCGCCACAACTAGAGAGAAGCCCGCATGCTGCAATGAAGATCCCGCATGCCGCAACTAAGACCCGATACAGCCAAATAAATAAATAAATAAAAACTTGTTTAAAGATACAGCTAGTAAGGGATAGGGCCAAGACGATAAGAAAAGCAGCCTGGTTCTAGATGGTTCTTTATATTCTATTGCTTCTTTCTAACTTAGCCTCAATAATGTAAAGACTGAATACTGATCCAACCCAAATTACAACCTAATGACACTGGGAGGCTACAGGGAAATTATGCAAGTATACAGTGACATTGGGTAACTACTGAATCATCTTTAATAGAAGGAAGTCAACTGACGAGATCCCTCTGAAAAATTAAGAAGCAGCAATATGAGCATGTATTTAGATGTGGAAATAAATACTAAAGGATCTGGATAAAAGAATTCAAAGTAGTTGCCTCTAGAGTCAGAAATAGGGATGAGGAGGGTGGGGAACTACAGTTTTTCATAATAAGCCTTGGACAACTGTTTGATTTAAAAATTATAAATAAGTACAGCTTTGATAAAAGCAAAAACTAAATTAAAAGTAGATCAGAAAAGAAAATAAACAGGAATGTGGCCCTGACAAAACTAATTTTCAAAAAATTAAAAAAAAAATCCCCCTTTAATCAGTGAGTTAATCTTTACACTCCCCAAATTATTAAAACCTTTTAATCAAATGAGTATTTTTAATCCAAAATATGAAAAGATGCCTGGGGAGCACTTTTGACAATAAAGGAAAGTTCTTTACTATGTTTTTTCACTATGTTTTTTCCCTTATAACTAGTAGACAAACTTCTATCTAGTAGACAGAATTAGTAAACAACTTCAGATTTTACCAACTGACAAGAACTGTAGAACTAGCATGTAGCATATTTGACCACTTTCATATCACCCAAATATTCAGTCACAAATTAGGTCACTTTCAAAAGCCAAGTCAACAGTGTTTTAGAGGGCCTTTAAAAAAGTAATCTCCCAGGGCTTCCCTGGTGGCACAGTGGTTGAGAGCCTGCCTGCCGATATGCAGGGGATACGGGTTCGTGCCCTGGTCCGGGAAGATCCCACATGCCGCAGAGCAGCTGGGCCCATGAGCCATGGCCGCTGAGCCTGCGCGTCCACAGCCTGTGCTCCGCAATGGAAAGGGGCCACAACAGTGAGAGGCCCGCGTACCGGGGGAAAAAAAAAAAAAAAGTAATCTCCCAGAGTTTTCCCTGTTCTTTGTTCTTGCTCATAGTAAATCTCAGGACCAAATGTCTGATTCTGATTTGTAAGTGCTTTTAGCCAGTCTTTTTCATTGCCTCTTTCTCCAACATTCTTAGAGTAAGAACATTGTTTTCCTAGAAAAGTGACAGCAATTATACACGACTTGGAAGTAAACACTCTATTTTCAAGTCATGAGACAGTATAAGCTTGAAAAAATTTGCAAAACCATTCTAATTCTTCAGTGAGTTTACATTTCAATTACTGCAAGACTGCAAGACTTTAAGTAGGCCATATCAGCCACACTACACAGGAAATTATATCCTAGGAAAGCTCCGTTTTAAAAATAGGCAAAGGAAGAAAGGAAGGTTGCCAAAATACACAGCACTTTCCATTTGTTTTGATTTGAATACAGCATCTGTTTTATCAGGTGCAATCTACTATTTGCAGGCTTAAGGGGAATGGTAGTAGTTACAGTTCGAAGAAGTAAATTAATAAAAAATGTTTGCTTTCTGAAAATAATTTTGAAGTAGATATCAGTAGAATTTAGGTAACAACCAAACACGACAAAGTAACTGGGTTTAGGGATAAGTCAGATTGGACTGTGTACTACTTAACCCAGTAGAATCAAAGCTGAGTAACTAGACTAATCCACTTAAGAAACGTACATGCTCTTGAAACACTATTTAATATTTCTTATATACTTAGAAGTCAACTCTTCTTTCTTCTTTTATTCACTCATTAAAAAAATATTGAGTACCTGCTATGTAACATGTACTGTTCTAGGTACAGGAATATAGCAATTAACAAAGCAACAGAACTCTCTATGGAGCTTATCTGGTGGGGAAGACCAACACAAACACATATAAAAAATACAATACAGATAGTATAAAAGAGTATTAAAAATATAACAGGCGAATTTTAAGAAGGTTAATTTTACTAAGAAACTACCATATACAAAGCAAATTTGGATGGGATTACCATACAAGAGAACTTTGTGAGAACAGAGTTTTGATAAAACTTCTATAAGTCAGAGGTAAAATTGGATGACTAAGTTTAGGTGAGACTCAGCAAGAAAATGATATTCAAAATTTTTGTCGGCCAAAAAAAAAAAAAAACACCAGACCATCCAGAAAAAGATTTGCTACCTTTAGTAAAACACTTTAAAAAAAAATTTTTTTTGTCGGAAGTAAATTTAGGTTGGAAATATTTAAAGAACTGCCAAGACTATATAGAGCTTTCAAAAACTTCCCGTTTCGTCTTTAACCATTTTGATCACGGTTGATTTAGATGCTTATGGGTCCTGCCCTAGTACTGGTTAAGCTGCCTCATTGCTCTTCTTAGAAAATATCCATACAATTGTGGCCCCTGAAGATCTACCTTGGAATTAATCAGAGGCATATTCACTGGCTGGTTGTGAAAGCTCTTTCAACTTTTTCGTGAAGATAGAATCCTCATTTACTTTTCTAATCTGGTACCATTCCTGCCTTAATGATCCACTTGACTCTGGGCAAGTTAATTCACTTCACTGAGCCTATAATATTCTAATATTCCTTACTACTTTATAGAGTTGTAGTGAGGGCCAGTGAGATATTGTAGTACGCAGAATAATGTCCCCCACCACAAAGATGCCCACGTCTTAAGCCCTGGAACCTACGAATATGTCAGGTTGTGTGTTAAAGGAGAAATCAGGCTGCAGTTGGAATTCAGGTTTGCTAATCAGCTGACCCTCAGACTGGGAGAGGAGCCTGGATTACTCAGGTGAATCCAGTGTAGTCACCAGAGTCTGTATAAGTGGAAGAGGAAGGCAGAAGGGAGAACCAGAGAGTTGGCAGCTTGAGAAGGTCTCAGTCAAGTGTTCCTGGCTTTGAAGATGGAGGCATACAGCCATAAGCCAAGGAGTGTGGGCAGCCTATAGAAGTTAGCAAAGATAAGGAAACTAATTTTCCCCTGTAGCCTCACCAAGGAATGTAGCTGTGGATCCATTTCAGATTTTTGACCTCAGAGACTGTAAGAGAATACACTTGTGTTGGTTTAAGCCAGTGTGTGGTAATTGTTATAGTAGCAATTGGAAACAGTAATATACAAAAGTATTTTGAAATTGGGAGGAAATTATATAAATGTAAGATGTTATCTTTCTAGTATTATATCTGCTTAGTCTCTTCAGCAGACTTGATGGCAGACAACTAGGTCACCAGGAGGTCTCTAGAGCTGTATCAAATTTCCTTGTCAAAAGCAGATTCCTGCCTTTCCTGTTTCGGTGTCTATTTTTGCGATCGCTCTAGCTCTCGTTTAATTTGTGAAGCAGAGTTGATTACCATGCAATAATCAAACCAATGCCAGCCACCTGCCTTTCTAGTTTCTCTTCAATTACTCATGATTCTGATATTCCCAAAGGGATGGTTAAGAAAACTTTTTCCAATAATAGCATTTAAGTCTCAGCAGTTACATCTTGGGGTTGAATCCCTTACTGAGGATAGCTTTGAATAGGGGAACACCTGGACATTCTTAGAAGCTTTAGCTCCTTGATGTTCTTTCCAAGATAATTAAGACTTTCAGATACCCTGGTTAATATTCAAAAATGCTAAAAACTTCCTTAAAAAACGGAAAAGAACAGGCTATAGATAAAAAAAGGCTTTTAAATGACCCTAAAAGTGATATAATATGCTCTGGGGCTGGAATAGGAAAGAGATACTAGAAATCTTAATGATATAAGGTTAGAAAAAAAAATTCCCTTGTTGATTTTGCTCCATCGCAGTGTCAACAACAAATTGGCCCTTGCCATTGGTACTTGCCAACAACAACAAAAATCTTTTTCCAGATTTGTAATACTGTAGCAAGATTATGTATAGATAATTCTTAACTTTGTTTATGAGTTATTCTGTAAAAGCTGTGCAAGGCAATAGGTGAAGTATATCTCCAAATAAGCATATACGCAGATATGTATGTATATCAGTACATGTCAAGTCTTATAGTTTTTTCATCAGTTTGAATAAGAATGTTAATAGATTCTCTTCCATAGGTTACTTTATCTTTAACTTATGAAGGAGAATTAAAATTTCAGGGTTAGGGGGCTTCCCTGGTGGTGCAGTGGTTAAGAATCCGCCTGCCAATGCAGGGGACACAAGTTCAAGCCCTGGTCCAGGAAGATCCCACATGCCGTGGAGCAACTAAGCCTGTGTGCTACAACTACTGAGCCTGTGCTCTAGAGCCTGAGAGCCACAACTACTGAAGCTCGTGTGCCACAACTACTGAAGCCCGTGTGGCTAGAGCCTGTGCTCCGCAACAGGAGAAGCCACCACAATGAGAAGCCCGCGCACCACAACAAAGAGTAGCCCCTGCTCTCAGCAACTAGCGAAAACCCGCGTGCAGCAGCGAAGACCCAATGCAGCCAAAAATTAAATGAATGAATAAATTAAAAAATTTCAGGGTTAGACCATTCTTATTAATCCCAAATTTATAAAATAATCTAGTAATAAAAATTTATAGACCAATCTAGTAATAAAAATTGAGTGTTGCATTAAGGGATAAAACTCACAAATCCATGTTTTTAAGTCCTTAAAAGTTAACATTAATAAAGTTAAATTGACGCATAGTAAGAAATAGACTAATATTTTTATAATGGTTCTTAGACCAACACCTAAATAACACCATATTTTCTGCCCTTTTAGCATTAATTAAGACATAACGGGTCTGTTTCTTTTTATTATAATTTGTTATGAATACCTTTATATTTCTTCTTGCTAACTTACCTTTTATTTTAGGAGATGGTTATTTGTGTGCCTGCTGATAATACCCTTATATTATTAGAGCTTCATTTTCAACTTGTACTTAACTTTTTTTCCCAACAAAAACATTGCACATTTGGGAAGGAAGATAGGAGAATACCTCAAGCAGAAATAGGTACACAAAGACACACAGAGGCTTACCAGTTATTGTTTACCCTGGGTGTATAATACTCTATAGGTAAGATGGACCCAGAGTTGAGAAACATATCACCATGTACTTCAACTATATAATTAATTAGGTTCAGAAAAAGGATCTCATTTAATAATAGTATCATAAACATTTCAAATAAGGATCACTGTTTTGGCCAGTACAATTATTAAGTACTAGCCAGTTGTATACTCCCAGCTCATATTTTCGTGGTGTTTGGAAATGAAGAGCAACTCTTATTTTTATCTTTCAAAAGAGAATTCCAATTAAATTCAAATATGACACCGTAAGGCAAAGTGTTGTCTATGGACTAGCGCAAGGCTGTGAATTGTTGCTGTTTTGCTTTAAATACAAAATTGTCAGTAATTTCAGGTCTACTGAATCTAATAATAAAAAAAAGTTGGGGGCTTCCCTGGTGGCACAGTGGTTGAGAGTCCGCTGCCGATGCAGGGGGCACGGGTTCGTGCCCTGGTTCGGGAGGATCCCACATGCCGCGGAGCGGCTGAGCCCGTGAGCCATGGCCGCTGAGCCTGCGCGTCCGTAGTCTGTGCTCCGCAATGGGAGGGGCCGCAACAGTGAGAGGCCCACGTACCACAAAAAAAAAGAGAAAAAAAAAGTTGGGGCTGTATTTCGTATGTTCTTGGGGTTTCGTTTCATTTTTCTAGTAATTATTTTTAAATTTTATTTTAAAAAGTATTTGTCTATGACTTAATGGAAATTATTTAAAAAGAAAACAAAAAATCCCAAACTGGTCCTATACCACAGGTAGCTTGAGAACCACTGTTAACTGAAGAAACTTGCTTGTTTCTAAAAACTAAAGTATGTCAGTACCATAAAACAATATTTGAAGAATTTATTTATTAATACATGGCCTTTCAAGCCATTAACAATTACTTTAAATTACTAGGACTTAATGTGGTTCCATCTCTTAAGACTGCACCAATCTTAGATCCAAGAGATAAATATATATATTAAAAGGACAGAAAAATTTCAGAGCTCAACTGAATAACCTCTCTACCTCTGCTAGGTATATTCCACCATTCTAATTAATTTGTATATACTTTACTTCAAAATTAGTTTTATACAGAAGATAAAAAGTGAATATAAATGTTCAATAGGATGGGTTAGCTCTAAAGGTTTCAGAGCCTCCACCTAATCAAAATACAAGAACAAACTACCTTGAACAAATAGAATAAAGAATATGTTCTCTGGTCATTCAATAAGTTGGATGACAAGGCTACCATCCAAGATCCCTTGTAAAGAACCATGGCTATATATCCAAGAGAACTGAAATTAGATACTCAAACAAAGCCTTGTACACAAATGTTTATAGCAGCACTATTCGTAATACTAAAAAGCTGGAAACAATGCAGTTGTATGTCAATGGATAAATGCAGAAACAAAATGTTCTATGTGCATACAGTTTTACTCAGCCATAAAAAGGAATGAAATAATGATACATGATATAATGTGGATGAATCTTGAAAACATCCTAGGTAAAAAGAAGCCAGACACAAAAGGTCACATATTACATGATTCAGTTTATATGAAATACCCAGATTCCATACAAACAAAGCAGACAGGTGGTTGCTAGGGGCTGGGGGGCAGGGGCAGTGTGACAAGTAACTGCTTAACGGGTATGTTGTTTTATTTTGGAGTGATGAAAAATCTTTTGGAAGTAGATAGAAGTAGTGTTTGCACAAGACTGTGAATGCCACCAATTGTTCACTATGAAATGGTTAGTTTTATGTTACCTGAATGTCACCTCAATTAAAAAAAGAACCACTGCTACTGATGTGCAGTTCTCAGTGTTGACTGCTTACCCCTGTTGATTAACCACTCATAAGCTATGCTTTTGCTATTCTCTGAAAATTCCCTTCATCACAAATAGTAAACTTATGCCAGGATTTATAGGTGGGGAAGCCCATTTACCATTGAACATTATGGATAAAATTGGGAGGGAGAACTTACAGAAATGTGTAAATAAATGAATGAATAATAAAGAAAGGAAGAAAATTTTAAAAATTAGTGAAATTAAAAAAAAAAACAGTTAAGGAATGGGGAAGAGGAAAGTAAAAGAGAAAAGAAACATTGATGACTGAAGAGGAAATCATTACAAATACAGTATGATTCAAGAAGAAAAAAGATTGTAATTGTCAGTAGTCATGAGGTATCTGTGTATTTAAATCAATTAGAAAGGGACAAAACAACTATGAAGGAAGAAAAAAGGTTTTGGGACCAGAGAGATATTCTTGGTGTACCTATCCATTTACAAGACTAAAAAACAGACAATTTCCCAACCTCTTATTTTACTGGGACTTAAAGTCTGAATGAATAAGAGATCCAGTTACTCATTTGGGGATCATACTTATTTAAATGCCAACTGACAGCAAACTATTTTTGAAACTCCACTTTGCAATTGTATTCAAAATTAGTTTTAAAAAAAGACTAACTTTATTACATTTATATCACATTTTTAACCCAAAACATTATTCCAGCTGTTTCTAAAATAATGGCAGTTTTTCTAGTATTGTATATAATGGATACATTCAACTAGAATTGATCACTCACAAAACTATACTTACATACTCCTTCACATTTTTTGTTTTCACAGCTTTGTATGAATAATATGCAGGATAAAGCATTCCAAACACCAACCTAAAAGTAAAAAGTACAAGAGGACTAATCAAACATAATAATGCTTTTAACAGCTCATGAAAATTTCACCTAATAGAAAAGTAGCAAGTACATGGAGAACGTATGACAGTGTAAATGTGTATGAAAACTTTGTGTATAAACTAAATCCACTGAGAAAAGCAAACTACACACACACCACATCTTTATCCATTCTAAAGTAACTCTTAAAGCATTCATAAAATGACAATCACTAATAGGACTTAATTTAATGCTCTCTGTTACAATTATTTCACCAAATTCCATATCCAAGAAGGTGTGTGTGTGTGTCAGATATAGAGATGGAATGACACAGTTTATATGGTTTACAATTGGCATTTTCACATATCATGGAATTTTTTGTCTTCAAATATTAGTCTACAGTATTAATACCTTCATTACATTCCACATTGAGATTCACATAATTTATTTAAACAGTCCCATATTTATAGGCTTTTGGTTAATTTCCAGATTTTTGCTATTGCACATAATACTGTGAAAAACATTTCTATGCACACTGATACACACTTCCTGGTTGCGATATTGCTGCTTCAAAGAGTACACACATTTCTACTTATTACCAAAAATGCCCTCCAGAGAAGTAGTTCCACTTTGCATTCCTATACATTGCCAATCGTGTGTATCATCATTTAAAAAATGTTTGCCAGCTAAATAGGAGAAAAATAATTGCCTTATATGTTCTAATGCGCATTTCTGAGCACCAGTAAGTATGAGTTTTTCTCAAGTGTTCACTGGTTTTTTGATACATGAGTGTATGATACTCTGTTGTCTACTTTTCTTTCTTTAATCTATTTTTAAAAAAGAGTATTTTAGCATAGTTTTATTTTTACAGAAAAGTTGGGAAGATGGTATAGATAATTCCCAATACCCTACACTGAGTTACTTCTATCAATAACATCTTGCATCAGTATGGTACATTTACCATAATTAATAAATCATTATTAATATATTATTAACTAAAGTTCAAACTTTATTCAGATGTCTTTAGTTTTTACCTAGCATCCTTTTTCTGTCCCAGGATCCCATCCAGGGTAGCATATTATATTTAGTTGTCTTGCCTCCTTAGGTCCTCTTGGCTGTAAGTTTCTCAGACGTTGCTCGGGAAATGATCTTGATGGTTTTTTTATACCATGTGTTTTTTGTTTTCTTTTAATTAATTAATTAGGTTGCGCTGGGCCTTAGTTGCGGCTTGCAGGCTCCTTAGTTGCAGCAGATGGGCTCCTTTTAGTTGGGGCTAGCCGGCTCCTTAGTTGTGGCATGCAAACTTTTATTTGAGGCGTGCGTGTGGGATCTGGTTCCCCGACCAGGGATCGAACCCGGGCCCGCTGCATTGGGAGCACAGAGTCTTAACTGCTGTGCCACCAGGGAAGTCCCTGATGTTGACAGTTTTGAGGAATATGGGCCAACTACGCTGTAGGAAGCTACTCGACTGGCATTTGTCTGATGTTTTTCTCATGATTAGACTGAGGTGTGGGTTTGGGGGAGGAAGATCACAGAGGCTAAGTTCCATCTCATCATATTAAGGGCACATACTATTAGTATCGCTTATCACTGTTGATGTTAACCTTGACCACCAGGCTGAGGTAGTGTGTGTTAGATTTGGTAACTTTAAGCTTACTCCCACCACCTCCATGCTGTAGTCTTTGGAAGAAAGTCACTATGCACAGGGCACGCTTGAGTGGGGAGTTGCCCTCTACCTCCTTGAGAGTGGAGTAGCTATATAAATTATTTGGAATTCTTCTGCACGGGAGATTTGTCTATTCTTCTCCAGTTATTTATTTATTCAATAATGTATTTATGTCAATATGGACTCATAGGTTTATTTTACACTTTGGATATTGATCCAATAATACTTTATTTTGTTGCTCAAAAGCTTTGAACATTGGGACATCTTTCGGTTAGTTCCTGTGTCCCTTTGACATACCTCCATAATTGTGAGGGATTTTTTCTTTCTTTTTTTTTTAGCAATTTGTTACTTTCTGGCACTACACGTAATGCGCCAGGCTCATACTGTGTACTTCCGGTCGCATTCCTAGAATCAGCCACTCCTCCAAGAAGCCTCGGTTCCTTTTATTGGATGATGGTATTTAAGACCCAGATCTGGGTGCTAGGTGTGCTCATTGTTACTACAGTGTTGTTGATTTGAGGCCCTTCTTTGTGTGTTTTGTATGTTAGCCAATATTTTTCTAGGTTATTGTTATCTTTCAATTTTGTTTATGAAGTTTGCTGAAATACATACTGTATTATGTTTGCTAGGGCTGCCATAATGAAATATCACAGACTGGATGGTTTAAACAACAGATATTTATTTTCTCATAGTTCTGGAGGCTGGAAGTCCAAGATCAAGGTGTTGGCAAATTTGGTTTCTTCCTGAGGCCTTCCTCCTTGGATTGCAGACGGTCACATTCTCACTGTGTCCTCATGTGGTCATACCTTGGTCCATGTGTGTGTCCTAATCTCTTCTTCTTGTAAGAACACCAATCACATTGGATTCAGGCCCACCCTAAATACCTCATTTTAATTTAATTGCCTCTTTAAAGATCTTATCTCCAAATACAGTCACATTCTGAGATACTGCGGGTTACGACTTCAACATACAAGTTTTGACTTCAACATACAAGTTTTGCGAGGGGGACATAATTCAGCCCTTAACACATACTGTATATTTAAGAACTTTTACATTAAATAAATGTTTCCATTTATATTAAATAAGCATTCTTACACTGAGAGCAAGTAAATATTTATATCTCTATATAAGAGATAAAGAGAGATTTTTTAGTTTACTTACAGATTACTTGGGGGAGGGGGATGGGCTATAAATCCCTGGTGACTTTCTTATCCTTCACAAAGCTGAACCCTGGGTTTGGGGCTCGTGTAACCAGGTTAGAGGAATACCAAGTCTTCTCCTGTTGCAGGTTTTATCCTCACCACCTGGAAGCCACTTGATAAACATTCTCTGCCTTACCTAACGATACTACCCTGTGAATGCTATTTCACCAGAAGCCAATACCCAGACTCTGGATATGAGATTTTTAGCTGTGCCACAGAGCCTAGGGCTTTTCAGTTTAACACAGGCACCCCACAAGGCACAGAGGCTTTCCAGCTTAGTGACTTCTAAGAAAGCGATTTACCTTAGGACCTGAGGTGTAAACAAGAATACAACTCTCAGGTCTGCTATGTGTTCATCCTCACTGCAGACCTAAGGTATAATCCCGAAGTTAGCCACCACAGTTATAGTTTACATATTCAAGTTAGCCATTTCCATCCACTTCGTATTTCCCTTGAGAATTTGGACACAATCAACATATTATCTTCCATATTCCCATGCAATCAAGTACCGCTGGATTTAAATTCAACATGAGATTCTCCATCACTCTCAGTGTATGGATCTTTGACGCCTCCTTCCCCTGCTTCATCATCCATCCAATCTGTAGCTCAGTCCTGTTGGTTCTTCCTTGGTGAGCACCCACACATCCATCCTCTTTTATTTTCAAATCACTGGCCAATGATACATTTAGGCTCTTGCCATCTCATCTGACTTACTGAATGGTTTCCCAACACAGCCTCTGGCTCCAGCGTCGGATCAATCTTCCTAATATTGATCTACTCTACTACCTTGCTTAAAGACTTCAGTAGCTGGTCTCTTCACCCCTTTGCCAACAAGCCCATGTAGGGGCTCATAAGAAGTTATTATGAAAACCACTGCCTTATATAAACCATCTGTTTCAACATGGTTTCCTCAATATGCCTCCTGTATGATATTTCTACTTCAGTCCTGCAGTGTGTGCTTTTGCCTGCAATGTCTCCTTCCCTCCTTATCCTCCCTCCACTTCTTCCATTTTTTTTCTTGCTTAATTAATTCACTTTTTTTGCTTCAAGATCCCACCCTCCTCCACAGACTTCTAAATTACTTTTATTGTGAATTGTAGAATTTGTCAGGATTAGTCATTTTGCCTTTAGCATATTCTATTTTATTTTTTTAAATACTTATTTATTTTTGGCTGCGCTGGGTCTTCGTTGCTGCACTCAGGCTTTCTCTAGTTGCAGCGAGTGGGGGCTACTCTTCGCTGTGGTGCATGGGCCTCTCATTGCAGTGGCTTCTCTTGTTGCGGAGCACGGGCTCTAGGTGCATGGGCTTCAGTAGTTGTGGCACGCGGGCTCAGTAGTTGTGGCTCGCAGGCTCCAGAGCACAGGCTCAGTAGTTGTGGCACACGGGCTTAGGTGCTCCACAGCATGAGGGATCTTCCTGGACGAGGGCTCAAACCCATGTCCCCTGCATTGGCAGGCGGACTCTTAACCACTCTGCTACTGGGGAAGTCCCTAGCATACTCTATTTTAGATCATTTGACTTTTTAATGTATATATAACCAACTTCCAAAATAGATAATTTTCTCACGTATAGTAAGGTTTGGTGCTAGTTGATGCTATACATACAGGTGTTTTGCTTTTATTTTTTAACCTCTGTATTGAATAGAAACAGTCAAATGAACAAACACAACGTCCCTAACACCTAACTTTTGTTAAGAGTAGAAAACAATAATGTATTTCATTTGGAACGATGGAAAGATTAAATGTCTTAGTGAATAGTGGGACAATTTTTAAGGACCACCACTGTTAATATTATAATTTATTACGGCTCCAATGTGAATATTACTGGATAATTTATTACTAACATCTGTAATATTTTCTAGGTTATTTTTTGGTTCATTTTCTTTAATATTGGCTTCTGCTGGAGATGTTTGCAACCTGGGAGGTCAGGCATAAAGCCAAAGCATGAGCACACACTGTATAAAATCAAATAAAGTTTATTTTAGAAGGCCACCTACAAGATAAACTTACGGTTTATAAAGGGAGTATTTTCTACAAATAAAACTGACCTATAAATTTGAATATCATTTCAGTTATAGAGGTAGGAAGAAATAGCTACTCATTTACTCTTAGTCTTATT
Source organism: Globicephala melas (assembly GCF_963455315.2). Classification (NCBI taxonomy): domain Eukaryota; kingdom Metazoa; phylum Chordata; class Mammalia; order Artiodactyla; family Delphinidae; genus Globicephala; species Globicephala melas. The sequence continues at coordinate 68,193,968 of NC_083329.1, forward strand.
TCTGCCTACAGACGCGAGAACTTTGCCAAAATACTCATAATACCCTTCCCTCCCACTAAGGTAAAGTTGCCTATACGAACACTGGCTGTGTTGAAAAACACTATTTAAAAAAGGAAATAAAATTTATGGGAATGTAGTAGTGAAGACGGTTCTTATATCATTTTTCATATACGGAAAATACTTGAAATACCTATTTTCTGGACAGATGGTACGACACAATCCATCCTTCACCAAAATTGTTTTAGAGAATTATATCATGTTCAAAGGCAAGTCTAAGAAGCAACGAGTAAAAGTGCTTTCAATACTAGAATTAATGTCATTAAAGCATAAAAGTTAAACATCATTTCATAAAAAATTGATTAACGTTTTTTCCGATTAAGATTTTAAAAAGAACTTGTAGAATTTTTGTAAGATGTAGAAAAGTATAAAAAAGACAATAAAAATCACAAGTAGGGGCTTCCCTGGTGGCGCAGTGGTTGGGAGTCCGCCTGCCGATGCAGGGGACACAGGTTCATGCCCCGGTCTGGGAGGATCCCACATGCCACGGAGCGGCTGGGCCCGTGAGCCATGGCCGCTGGGCCTGCGCGTCTGGAGCCTGTGCCCTGCAGCGGCAGAGGGCACAACAGTGAGAGGCCCGCGTACCGCAAAAAAAAAAAAAAAAAAAACACAAGTAATTCCATTATTGGATAAACCATCTTTCTTTTTGGTAAAGATTATTCCAAATATATGTTTATGTATATTTGTTATAATTTTTATCAAACGTTTCACAAGTCTGATATCACTCAAATTCTTTGAAAACCTTAAAAATGCATCAATAATAGTTAAATAACAACACTGATCAAGAATTAATTTACATTTAAACAAATTACAAAGCACTAATTCCAAGGATTTAAACTTCCTTTTTTATCTATTATTCTTGTCATTCTTTTAAAAAACATTATGAAAAATGAAGTTATACACAAATAGTATAGTATTAATAAAATAAATCCCCCTATCCCTATCACCTAGTTTTAAGAATCTTTAACAGTGATCCAGTCTTAACATTTTGGTATTATCTTTTCAAGTTTTTTCTATAATCATTTAAAAACATTTTAAGACATAACATTTTAAAGACTATTTTAAAAACATGTTCTAATAAATATGTTATAAAATACTAAAAACAATCAATTGACATCTGAGAGCATATAGATTTTTGTCCTGCCCTTCCACTAAATGTTAGATTATGAACATTTTCTTATATCTTTAAATATTCTTTAAGAACATCATTTAACAACTATATAGTATAATATTCCTTCATATGAATGAAAATCATACGTTCCTGTATGTGTACTATTTTAATTAATGCTATGATGAACAATCTTTCTCTGATTACTAATAACAGAAATTATTTATCAACATTTTATACTAAGCAGGATGTTAAGCACTTTCTGTATATGACTTCATTTAATTCTCACAATAACACCTAGAGATACGTGCTATTTTCATACCTATTTTACCGATGAAAAGACTGAGCCTTGGGGCTTCTCTGGTGGCGCAGTGGTTAGGAGTCTGCCTGCCAACACTGGGGACACAGGTTCGGGCCCTGGTCCGGGAGGATCCCACATGCCGTGGAGCAACTGGGCCCATGCACCACAACTGCTGAGCCTGCGCTCTGGAGCCCGCAAGCCACAACTACTGAGCCCGTGTGACACAACTACTGAAGCCCGCGCGCCTGGAGCCAGTGCTCCACAGCGGGAGGGGCCACCGCGATGAGAGGCCCGCGCACCACACCGCAGCGAAGAGTGGCCCCCACTCGCCTCAACTAGAGAGGGCCCACGCGCAGTAGCGAAGACCCAATGCAGGCAAAAATAAATAAATAAAAATTAAATAAATACATTAAAAAAAAACAAAAAAAAGACGGAGCCTTACAGAAGTTAAGAAATTAATCCGGGGTCCATAACAGCTTATTGGCTAGATTCAAAGCCGGGCACTCTCACTCCAAGATCCACCCTTAAAAATCACTATTTCCCAATGACATTATCCTAGAAGGGGAATAGCTAAGTCAAACGGGCTGAGATTTTGAAGATCTTTGATACATATTGCCAAACTGCTCTTCAGGAAAGTAACATCATCTTATATTCTTACAAGGAATGTATGAAATACCCATTTAAGGACTATTTTCTTTAATAAGGTAAAAAAAAAGTCAAACAGGTGAAATAGAGTAGGAGAGTCAGTAGGCATTTTGTCCAACAGATGAACTGTGTTTTTAAGGTAATATGTGGATTAGAACAATCATGCAGTGTATAAATTGCTATGAAAAGAGAAAAACATCCCAAAATATTATAGTTAATGATATTAACATTTAATTTCAGAATTATTTTAATTCCCCCTAAATTGTCTTTAGATTACAAGTTCCTGCTCTAATAATAGAAAAGAATTTACATTGTAGTTTGTTAAAAGGAAGCGTTACAAACAGCTTATTGCTGATAATAAACTATATAATGCTAATACGTAACGTGACCATGCTCATTGGCACCTGGTGTTACTCATTCAGCAAATTCTCCTCATTCCACTGCATTCAGAATCATGCTCCCAAACAAAAAAAAATTATGGTGTTCTATTACATTAAAGGACAAACTCAATGAGACGAGAGATTAACTAAAATGGGATAACTAATATTAAACAAACAAAGCATAGGATGAAAAGTCAGAATGATGAAAGATAGATGTACCAGACTCGTTAGGATTAGTCACAATGAACATAGATACCATGTACACTCTCAAAGAGCAACGTAAAATACAATACTCTCCAGGCCCTCATCAAAGAGTAAAAACAAACTCAACCTGTCTGTAATCCAGTTTACACTAAAGACCAAGACCAGTGAAATGTACATAAAATAGCCTGGCGTAAGGATGGCAAACATGAAGAGGTCTCTCTGCTACTCATTTCTGTGACCAAGAGAGAAATTGCTAGTCATTCACTGCAATCTTTTCTGCTGACCCTGGTCTCCGAATCCTTGTCAACACAGCACCAACATAAGCTCACAACAAAGGACGGAAGCTAAGTGGACTTATTTGCCTATTTTTTTTTTTTTTTGCCATCCTTGTTCTAAATCTTTATTTCTGTAGGCGGTGTCACTCTAAATTTGGATCAAGCTCGACTACCAGATTATATTCCTAAACATGATACCTATCTTCTTTGGGGGAAAATTCACTTTAACTGAGTTGTTTTTTAATATTACATTCTTGTTTTTACTTGAAGTATATTATAAGAAACTGCCATGTGAAACCCATGGCTATAAATACTAGGGGAATAGTATTAAGGGCATTGTTTATTATATTGATATCCCTATATATGAAATTTCATGTGTGAGATTTACTTTGGAATTCAGTACAATGCAATGCTTAGCTTTCTTTGAGAAAATGATGCCCTTCCTTCTGAAGAGAATTATATTATTCCTTTCCCCCTGCCCCCACTAATTGCCAGGAAGCTCACAGGCAAAATCTGTTGTTCAATATGATGGGCCTTAAGTTTGGCATATTTATATAGTACTTGTATTCACCAGATTTTTATTTTATATTTTGATTGCTATTTTTCCTAGTCTTAATTCTCTTATTTTTCTTTACATTCTAACATATACATTTGGAAAATGATTTCTCACATAATTTGAAAGAACATAACAGAGCATAAACAAATAGTTAAAATGCACTGGGCACTGCGATTAAGCACAGAATTCAGCTCTATGGTGCCAGAGAACCAAGAAACGCATTTTTTAGTGTAGGTAGCTGTGACTGAGACCCACTGTTGGTTCCCCAGCTTAGCCACACATGAAAATATTTTGGAGAGCTTCTTTTTAAATACTGTTTTTGTTGTTGTTGCTTAAAACTTTTAACATAGGTAATCTAAAAAATAGAATAAAGTAGAAAATGCAAAGTAAAAGTCTTCTCTCATTTTGAAACAGTCTATTTCCCCACAGAAGCATGGGAACAATTTCTTGGATATCTTACAATCAACTAATTTAAATATATAAAACACATTAATAGCAAAACAGTAAATACTCAAACTCCTCATTTCCTAATTATTTTATTCCTAACTACTTTGACTACATTTTGCTATGCTCTTGAAGTTATTTACACACTATCTGTATGGTGGAAATACTAAGTATTCTGTGTGTGTCTCCTCCCAGCTCCACATTTGGTGACATCACACTGGTAGCTTGAAATAGGCTATTATTGTAGGGAGTATTTACATCATGGAAATTAGCAAATGATATGAATCAGTCCCTTTGCCCCAGTTATTAAGCATTCCCAGCACACCACTGCCTATATGTGTTTTAGCCAAGGGAAACTATAGTATGTTTCTATTAGGAGAACAATGAAATACTATATGTAGAAAGAATTCACAGAATTTAGTGAAATCAAAAAGGCCGGCTATTCTGGCAATCAAGTTTATAAAAGGCTTCATGCAAGATGAAGAGAAAGAGGGCAAACGGTTTTTTGCCCTTTATCATAGTTCAATTCTGTTTGAAGATTAGGTCTCTAATATTAACACAGACTCTGGTGAATTTTTAAAATAAAAGCAGAATCTTAAATATTAGGGAATCGGACTTCCCTGGTGGTGCAGTTGTTAAGAATCCATCTGCCAATGCAAGGGACACGGGTTCGAGCCCTGGTCCGGGAAGAGCCTACATCCTGGGGAGCAACTAACCCCATGCGCCACAACTACTGAGCCTGAGCTCTAGAGCCTGCGAGCCACAACTACTGAGCCCGCATGCCACAACTACTGAAGACTGCACGTCTAGAGCCCGTGCTACACAACAGGAAAAGCCACCACAATGAGAAGCCCACACACCTCAACGAAGAGTAGCCCCTGCTCTCTGCAACTAGAGAAAGCCTGCGTGCAGCAACGAAGACCCAACGCAGCCAAAAATAAATAAATAAAATATTAGGGAATCCTGGAAATCCTATGGTATAACAGTAGTTTTCTGAATTTTTTCAAAGCAGTATTCTCCCCCCAGAGGAAATCTTTCTTAGGATCATCAAAAAATAAGAAATGAATGCAAATAAATAAGAGACAAATGCAATTAAGTTGTCCTTAGAGAATTTAGCTTCCATGATTGTAGAATCCTCTGAGGAATCCTAAACCCTTGAGAACTACTTGAAAAGCATCCTCTATAAATGGTTTAGAAGCTTGCAAATCTGTCTGTATATAGAAATCAACTGGGAATGAGAATCTTTGGAAGTGGGGTCCAAGAATTTGAATTTCTGAATTCTGCATCTTCAACAAACTAAGGTGTGACAACATTAGGTTACTTTAGTCTTGGATTAAAACTGATTATGATTAAGCAAATGTTGTCCGTATGCTAAGCTCTAACTGTATTTTTAGAAGTAATGTGACTATAGGTTATCTTGACTTTTGTCAAACTCTGTCTTTACTTAAATTCTAAAATAAATGTAAGAGATCATAAGGGAAAACAGATGTACAGAGTAAAGTGGCAAAAATTAATAAATCTTTGAAAATAATAAATTTGTGCCTGTTTAAGGCTAAATGATTACAACTGGTACAAGGTCTGGTGATAACCCATGTATCTGTGTATATTCTTTCTAAATGAATCATTATGCCACTGTTTCAGCAGCCATCATGTAGCAAAAGTTCATACATGATTACTGAAAATAATATGTAACTTTTGTCTTATACGATTTCAAGAAAAGATCTGTTGTTAAGAATCTCTACTAGTAGAGAATTCCCATTTAGTAAAACAAGTTAGGTGGCTTTAAAGAAAAGTATGAAAATTACAATCACGAGGAAAAAGTCAAACCCATGAGGAAAAACCCAAATTCTGAATTCTTTAACCAGTGATACAGGTTTAAAACTGCCAAGGAGAGAAAAGCACAGTAAAAAATTCCTTTGAAAGATTTTATACATGTTTTAATTATAGTCATCATGAGCTATAAAGCTTGGAATTTTCATGTTGTCAGAGCTAAACTTCTAATTTTACTTCAGAGCTTCTAATTTCTACTCTAAAAGGAAAGCTAAAGATAAAACTAAGGGGAAATAAATCAATTCACAGTAAATCAGACTAGTATTTCATCATCCTCTTACTCTTTCCCCTAGCCACCACCTCACCCCCCAACCACCAGGGCCTACTATGTGGTAGGCCCAGACCAAAGAAAAATGTTTAAAAATAATGTTCAACTCGGGGCTTCCCTGGTGGCGCAGTGGTTGAGAATCTGCCTGCTAATGCAGGGGACACGGGTTCGAGCCCTAGTCTGGGAGGATCCCACATGCCGCGGAGCAACTAGGCCCGTGAGCCACAACTACTGAGCCTGCGCGTCTGGAGCCTGTGATCCGCAACAAGAGAGGCCGTGATAGTGAGAGGCCCGTGCATCGCGATGAAGAGTGGCCCCCGCTTGCCACAACTAGAGATAGCCCTCGCACAGAAACGAAGACCCAACACAGCAAAAATAAATAAACAAATTAATAAACACCTACCCCCAACATCTAAAAAAAAAATAATAATAATGCTCAACTCAATACAGAATATGCTATAGAACTACCAACTTTTGAGGCCTTCAAGGAACTAGGCATCCTGTGGACAGGGTTCTACAGAATGCCATACATGACTAAAAGAAGACAAAGGTCCCCAAAATCTACAGCATTCCCCAGTTTACCAGGTGTAATTTTTCCATTCTGATTGTCACTACAAATAAGAAATTCATATGTGGGGTAGATATTATTGCTCTATCTCTACAGATAAGGCTCAGAGACTAACAATCTTATGAATTAAGCACCCACTAGTGTCGAAGGCAAAACAAAATAAACATAGAACTTCTAATTTCAAAACCTGTGCTCTTTGCTCTATACCAAAAACACTTTGTAATTTATACAACGTGTAACTCATAGCAAACATCTGCAATGTTAGTAGTTGAATGAAGTCAACATTCAGAAGTTATCCAAGTAACTGTGAACTGTGACCCATCATATATTAAAAAAAGATATCTGAGACCCATTTTCTAAAATTTTTTAAATTGAAGTATAGTTGATTTATAGTGTGTTAGTTTCTGGTGTACAGCAAAGTAATTCAATTTTTTAATATACATACATTATATATATATATTTTTTCCATATTCTTTTCAATTATGGTTTATTACAGGATACTGAATATAGTTCCCTGTGCTATATAGTAGGACCTTGTTTATCTACTTTATATACAGTAGTTTGTATTTGCTAATCCCAAACTCCTAATTTATCTCCCTGCCCCAATTCCTTTGGTAACCATAGATTTGTTTTCTATGTCTGTGAGTCTGTTTCTGTTTTGTAAGTAAGTTCATTTGTGTCATATTTTAGATTCCACATATGTGATAACATATTTGTCTTTCTCTGTCTGATTTACTACACTCAGTATGATAATCTGTAGGTTCATCCACACTGCTGCAAATGGCATTGTCATTCATTTTTATGGCTGAGTAGTATTCCATTGCACATATGTACCACATCTTTATCCATTCCTCAGTCCATGGACATGTAGGTCTGCTTCCATGTCTTGACTATTGTAAATACTGCTGCCATGAACAAAGGGGTGCATGTATCTTTTTGAATTATAGGTTTGTCTGGATATATGCCCAGGAGTAAGATTGCTGGATCATATGGTAATTCTATTTTTAGTTTTCTAAGGAAACTCCACACTGTTCTCCATAGTGACTGCACCAATTTACATTCCCACCCACAGTGTAGGAGGGTTCCCTTTTCTCCACACTCTCTCCAGCATTTATTATTTGTAGACATTTTAATGATGGCCATTCTGACCAGTGTGAGGTAATACCTCATTGTAGTTCTGATTTGCACTTCTCTAATAGCGATGTTGAGCATCTTTTCATGTGCTGTTGGGCATCTGTATGCCTTCTTTGGAGAAATATGAGACCCATTTTTTGATTGTGTACAAAGTCTACATAGAGGAGTATTGACATGTTTAATCAACATTCACATGCTCTCCATTCCTATCAAACTGGTTAGGTGGCTATACTTGGCGTGATTACGAATTACTCATATCATCGGACCAATCCCTGACCCCTGAACGACTCTTAACTCAGAGGAACTGTTTTCTTTATTTAGCCCCTTAAGCACAGGATCTGTTAAAACCCAAACTCAGCTTTAGCCCCATCGACATTAAAGATAAGGAGAGTTCAGTTGTAATCTAAAGTTTAAAAAAGGTGCTGGTGAAGAAATATCACATACAAACCACTTCTGAATATGTTGAGAAAACTTCCTCTCTTAAAGTTCATGCCTCTATACAAACAAGTAGGAGATGAGTAAGAAAAGCCATAAATATGGGTTCTAGCCTGATCTCGAAGTGAAATTCCCTGAATTGAACTCAGATCTAAAATTTCTGCCAAGTCCTCCCACTGGGCATTCATATTTACTGTGCAGTCCATACTACGATCCTCTGTAGTCCGCTCACAAATGAGCATAACAACTCTATTGGGCTCCAACCAATCTAAAGTGAATTTAATATTTTGCTTTCAAATAATCTGTTAATTTCTCTCCAATATACAGAAACAGATATCACTGATGGCATACTTTGTGCCAGGCACTGTATATTCTAGCTCTAAGGATACAACACTGAACTCCCCATTGCTTTATTTGTTTATTTATTTATTTGGTTGCACTGGGTGTTAGTTGCAGCAGGTAGGCTCCTTAGTTACAGCTCGCGGGCTCCTTAGTTGTGGCATGTGAACTCTTAGTTGCGGCATCCGTGCGGGATCTAGTTTCCTGACCACAGATAAAACCTGGGCCGCCACATTGGGAGTGTGGAGACTTATCCACTTCACCACCAGGGAGTCCCCCCCCACCCCATTGCTTTTAATTGTAACTAAATTTGTGATGATCTGGAAATCAAAGCAGTTTATTTTCATATTTCTTAAACCACTTCCTTCATTTCATTTGTTCACATCTTTCTAATACTTCTATTATCTCCAACTAAGTAATTTTTCCTCATGCCACTCCCTAGAGCTAGAATAATCTTCCTCTTTACTGTTGAGAACGCTCCCTCTTTTCATAGGCACTCTGCATGTTACTCTTTGATTAATGAGGTTTGGTCTTCTTATTTTGTAGAGCAAATAATCAATAACAGAAATTACAAAACTAACAACCAGAACATAAAAATAAAGCATTGTAAAAGCATTTAAAGATATTCTCTGTTGTCTTGAGGCTGTCAGCTGATCAGAGAATGTCTAAGTAGTTTCTTTGTACAAGAAAACCAGAGATGAGGGAACTTTATGCTGTCTTGGGCAACTCATTAACAGAAAAAGAAAGCAAACATGTGCCACAAGAACTATACCACCATCTGATTTAATTCTGACATCAGTAATTACAGCAGGGAAACAGCACGCTGACTGTTTGGCACTAGCAAGCTCTTGGGCTCTTAGGAAACATCACTCATTGTTGCAGAAATGCAGTTCTGGATGATCCTACTCCCACTCCTGAGAAGTGATACAGAATCCACCAATTCTGAAGCTGTGGCTTTTTGCTCCATAAAAAAAAAGATACAGGGCTTCCCTGGTGGCGCAGTGGTTGAGAGTCTGCCTGCCGATGCAGGGGACACGGGTTCGTGCCCCGGTCCGGGAGGATCCCACATGCTGCGGAGCGACTGGGCCCGTGGGCCATGGCCGCTGAGCCTGCGCGTCCGGAGCCTGTGTTCCGCAACGGGAGAGGCCGCAACAGTGAGAGGCCTACATACCGCAAAAAAAAAAAAAATCTTACAATACTATGGTACGTTTGCACCATTAATGAACCATTAACAATACATTAGAATTAATTAAAGTCCCTATTTTATTCAGATTTGCTTAGTTTTTACATGTATCTATTCTAGGATACCATCTGGGATTCCACTTCATTTGTGACATGACATTTAATCACCATATCTCCCCAAGCTCCTCAAAAAGTTTCTCAAACTTTATTTTTGATGACTTGATAGTTTTGAAGATTACTGGTCAAGTATTTTTTATAATGTCCCTCAATTTGTATTTGTCTTATGTTTTTGTCAGGGTTAGATTAGGGTAAGGGTTTTTGGGAGGAATATCACAAAGACGATGTATCATTTTCATGACATATCAAGGGTACATACGACATACCCTTATCACTGATAACTTATCACTGATGATGTTAACTTTACTTGGCTGTAGTAGTAGTTATCAGGTAAAGTTACTAAACAGTCCCCACCAAAACACTGTCCTGCTTCCCATACCACACCTCTTGGAAGGAAGTGACTATATACAGCCTCTGCTTAAGGAGTGGCAAGTTATATGCTCCACCTCCATGAGGGCAGAGTATTTGCATAAATTACTTGCAATTCTTCTGCATGGGAGATTTTTCTCTTCTCTTCCATTCATTGATTTATTAAATCATTATATCATTATGGACTCATGGATATTATACATTTTGGGTTCTAACACAAGAGAACTTTATTTTGTTGCTCAAATTGTTCTAGATTTGGTCATTGGGATCTCTTTCAGTTGGCTCTTGGGTCCCTTTGATATAACCCCATCATTGTTTTTATTTGTATGTTTTTCCAGCACTTTGTTATATTGTGGCACTAAAAGATGGACCAGGCTCATACTGTATACTTCTTGTCCCATTCCTAAAGTCAGCTATTTCCCCAAGGAGCGCTGGTATCTTTTACTGGAGAATGTATTTGAAACCAAGATATAGGTGTTAGGTGTGCTCATTACTATTGGAGTATTGTTGATTCCAGGCCTTTTTTTGGTCTATTTTGTATCTTAACTAATAGCAATTTTGTTTATGAATTCTGCTAATATGAATATGTTGTATATTTGTACACCTTGATATTAAATGTTTGCACTTATATTAGATAAACCTTATGCTGAGAGCAAGTAAATATTTGTATCTCTATCTTTTGTAAAGATTTTATCTTTTTTAAAAAATTTATTTATTTATGTATTTATTTTTGGCTGCATTGGGTCTTCATTGCTGCGCGCAGGCTTTCTCTAGTTGCGGAGAGCAGGTCTACTCTTCGTTGTGGTGCACGGGCCTCTCATTGCAGGGGCTTCTCTTGTTGCAGAGCACAGGCTCTAGGTGTGTGGGCTTCAGTAGTTGTGGCACGTGGGCTCAGTAGTTGTGGCGCATGGGCTTAGTTGCTCCATGGCACATGGGATCCTCCCGGACCAGGGCTTGAACCCGTGTCCCCTGCATTGGCAGGCGGATTCCTAACCACTGCACCACCAGGGAAGTCCCCCTCTCTATATTTTTAATGCATTTATAGTCTGTTTTATTTGAGGGGGGGATGGGCTGTAAATCCCTGATGACTTTCTTATCTTCTACAAAGCTGAACCCTGGGTTTGGGCCTCATGTCATCAGGTCAGAGGAATACCAAGTCTTCTCCTGCTGGGGATTTTATCCTCACCAACTGAAAGCCACATCATTAAGTCTCTGCCTTAACGATACTACTCTGTGAATGCTATTTCACCAGAAGCCAATACCCAAACTCTGGATATAAGATTTTTAGCTGTGCCACAGAGCCTAGGGCTTTTCAAGTTAACACATGTACCCCTCAAGGCACAGAGGCTTTCCAGCTTAGTGATTTCTAAGAAAGCAATTAACCTTAGGAACTGAGCTATAAACAAGAATACAACTCTCAGGTCTACTATGTGTTCATCCTCACTGCCAATTTAAGGTATAATACTAAAGTTAGCCACCACAGTTATAGTTTACATATTCAAGTTAGTCATTTCAATCTACTTTGTATTTCCCTTGAGAATTTGGACACAATCAACATTATTATTTTCCATATTCCAATATAATCTAGTACCGCTGGATTTAAATTCAATATGAGATTCTTTTTTTAATGCTTTAAAAATGCCTGTTTTGTTCATAAATTATAATTATGATGAGTATCTTTTGTAAAACTGAAGACCTTACAGGACATTTTGCACTAAGTTGCCATGAAGAAGTCCTGTTATGTTGCCAGTCTGAAGTGGTTCAGCTCACTTGGTCTGTCCATGGGTGGCAGCAAGTTAGTATTTCTTTTCTTTCGTTTTTAAAAAAATGCTTAATTCTTCCCCTTTATTTCTATTTTTAATTGATGTATAAATGACATATAACATTATATTAGTTTCAAATGTATTGATACAACATGATTTGATATTTGTATATACTGCAAAATGATCACCACAGTAAGTCTAGTTAACATCTGTCACCATACATAGTTAGAAAAATTTTCTGTGATAACTTTTAAGACCTACTTTTTTTTTTTTTTTTTTTGTACGCGGGTCTCTCACTGTTGTGGCCTCTCCCGTTGCAGAGCACGGGCTCCAGACGTGCAGGCTCAGCGGCCATGGCTCACGGGCCCAGCCGCTCCGCGGCATGTGGGATCTTCCTGGACCAGGGCACGAACCCACGTCCCCTGCATCGGCAGGCGGACTCTCAACCACTGCGCCAACAGGGAAGCCCTTAAGACCTACTTTTAAGACCTACTCTCTTAACAGTTTTCAAATATGCAGCACAGTGTTATATAACTATGTCACCATGCTGTGTATTACATCCTATGACTTACTTATAATTGTAAGTTTTATACCTTCCAATCCCTTTACCCATCTCTATCACTGTATTGATCTTTGACGCCTCCTCCCCCTGCTACAACATGCATCCATCTGTAACCCAGTCCTGCTGGCTTTTCCTTGGTGAGCATCCACACATTCATCCTCCTTTTATTTTCAAACCAGTGGCTGATGACACATTTAGGTTCATGCCATCTCAATCGATTTACTGAACAGTTTCCCAACAGAGCCTCTGGCTCCACTGTCAGGTCAGTCTTCCTAATACACCTGCTGTACTACCTTGCTTAAAGACTTCAAGGTCTCTTCGCCCTCTTGCCAACCAGCCTATGTAGGGGCTCATCAGAGTGTAATTTGGAAACCACTGCCTTATATAAACCATCTGTTCCAACATGGTTTCCTCAATATGCCTCTTGTACTTCTACTTGTCTTGGAGTGTGTGCTTCTTGCAATGCCTCCCTCCCTCGTCTTTCTTCTTTTCCACATGGATCATTTAGCTTCCTCTCCTTGCTTATGGGTAACTGCCATTCCAACAGTGAGAAACATTTACTTAGTTGTTCGATTCTAGTATACATGTATAGTGATTTCAGAACTGTTAACCCATACCTTCATGGGATACAACTTTATCAAGTAGAGTACAGAGCTATATACAGTTCTTTTTTACTTCAGTCATACAGCTCCCAGTAATTCCCAAAGTTACTTAAATAGGCCCCCTTTTTCCTATACTCCCTTCAACAAGGTTGTTTAATATGTTTGTAATATAGTTAAGATTGTGCTGTCACGTTCTGCATCCCATCCTGTAACCCTCAACCTCGTAAATGCTTTTTAAAAATTTGCATATATTAAGATATATTTGCATATAAAAATATAAATAAATAAAATATAAATAAAATATATTATATAAAATAATTTATATAAAATAAAATTTTATATAAATAATTAAATATAAAAAAATTTTATATAAATAAGTAAATTAAAAATAATTTATATAAAATAAAATATAAAAATTTATATAAAATATAAAATATAAATAAAAAATAAATAAATAAAAATAAAATATATTTGCATATATTTATTGCATAAATAAAAATTTGCATATATTAAGATTCACTCTTGGGGTTCCCTGGTGGGGCAGTGGTTAAGAATCCGCCTGCCAATGCAGGGGACAGGGGTTCGAGCCCTGGTCCGGGAAGATCCCACATGCCACGGAGCAACAAAGCCTGTGTGCCACGACTACTGAGCCCGTGTGCCACAACTACTGAATCCCACGCACCTAAAGCCCGTGCTCTGCAACAAGAGAAGCCACCGCAATGAGAAGCCTGCACACCGCAATGAAGACCCAATGCAGCCAAAAATAAATAAATATAAATAAATAAATAAAAAATTTCACTCTTGGTGCTGTAAAATTGTATGGGTTTTGACAAGTGCATAATGTCATATATCCACCATCATAGAATCATACAGATACTGCCCTATAAAAAACCCTTGCGATTTACCTATCTAACACCTCCAACCCCTCGCAACCACTGCTATTTAAAACTCTCTATAGTTTTCCCTTTTTCAGAATGTCATACAAATGGAATTATGTAATATTTAGTTTTTCAGACTTGCCTCTTTCATTTAGTAATATGCATTTAAGTTTCATCCATGTCTTTGTGTGGCCTGATAGCTCATTCCTTTTAATCACTGTACAGTGTTTGTACGGATGTACCAGTTTGTTTACCCTAGTAAAGGACATCTTGGTTGCTTCCAGCACTTGGTCTGATATGAACGTTCTATGAACATTTGCATGTAGGTTTTTGTGTGGACTTCAGTTTTCAATTCAGTTGCATAAATATATAGAAGCACGATTGCTAGATCTTATGGTAAGACTATGTTCAGGTTTGCAATAGTCAAACTGCCTTCCAAAGTGGCTGTACCATTTTGCATTCCCATCAGCAGTTCTTGCTGTTTTGTATCCTCTCCAGCAAATGATATTGTCAGGTTTTGATTTTAGATATTTAAAGGTACCAATAGGTGCGTAGTGGTATCTCACTGTTTTAATCTGCATTTCCTAATAATGACATGTGGGATGTAGTGCATCTTTCCATATGTGCATCTGCCATCTATATATTCTCCTGGGGTGGTATCTGTTCAGTTCTTCTGCTCATTTATTTGGGTTGTTATTGTTGAGTTTTAAGAGTTCCTTGCATATATTTTTCTCTTAGTCTGTGAGTTGTCTTTTCATTCTTTTAACAGCATTCTTCACAGAGCAGAAGATTTTTAGTCCAATTTATGAATTTTTTTTTTCTTTCATGGACCATGCTTTTGGCATTGTACCTAAAAATTCATCACCAAATCCAAGGTCATCTAAAGTTTCTCATATATATATATATATATATATTTTTTTTTAGGAGTTTTGTATTTTGGTCTTTGATCCATTTTAAGGTCATTTTGGTGAAAAATGTAGTCTTCGTTTAGCTTTTTTTTTTGCACAAGGACATCTAATTGTTTAGTACCATTTGGTGAAGCAACTTACTTTTAAAAGGTTCAGGAAAGTCAAGGGTAAAAAAAAGCTGTTGTTATTGCAGTACGTGCATATGTGTATACAGAGAGAGAGAGAGAGAGAGAGAGAGAGAGAGAGAGAAATCAACTGTGACAAATTGTTAACAACAGGTGCTTCTAGGTGAAGGGTAAATAGTGTTCATTATACTCTTAAATTTTCTGTAGTGTTAACATTGTTCAATAAAAAGCAGTGAAATACTTCTACAAAGAAGGTAGGAAAGAATGAAACCCATTTTAGAAGTATTTTCATTAAATTCTTTGTTTCTCAAAAGGTTAAGTTTCATTTATATAAAAGACTGCAATTATGTAGAAAACTGGAACATCTAACAACTGGATCAGCTACCATACTAGTGAAAAGAGTAAAAGATAAACAGTAGGAACTAAAGACAAAAATATTGAAAATATTTTATGCTAAATTCCTACCATAACTATGGATTCATCCATTTCCTCTTGTAGTTCAGTACGTTTTTGCTTAAATACCTCTTGAAAATATGTAACGAGATTTGTCATGCTGTCTAAAATCTGTCTTTAACTAGAATTGTCAGTCCATTTATGTTTATTGCTATTCTGATACATTTAGGTTTAAATGTAACATCTTATTTGTATTTGTCCTACCTGTTCCATTTCTCCCTTTCTCTCTCTCTGTTTTTCCTTCTACAGAATGAATGAGACCTAGTTCTTTGGTTCTCTGGTTTCTAGCTTTATGCTACTAGACTGCCTATATTGGATAGACCCTTGGTGTTGTTTCCTGTCTCATCATGCCTCGTGAAAACAGGAAAACCAAAAACTTAAGGTCATTAGGTTTCAGGAAATGCCTGTAAGTGAAAGCTAACTTTAGTGCTCGCTTTACCTTGCTAGGCTTTTGGCCTCTGAGCAAACTGTACTTCCTAGTCAGTTCAGTGGTATATTCAAAAAAAATAACCTAGAAGGCATTTATTTTGATTCTTAGAGGAGATCACCTCTGAACATATTTCCAATCCCCAGCCATTACATATAATGGTAGTATTTTCTTTACATAATCTTGAATGGTTATAAAGTTTTTGATTGATCATGTTGTCACCCAGTATTTTATTTTCATTTTATTTATAAGAATATGCATGGTCTAAATAGCTTTCATCAATGGTATATTTTAAAATGTTATTAAATAAATATTTTATCTAGCATTTTTCTTGTTCTCAATGGGTGGGCCCATCACAGTTATATTTTTGTCCACCAGACCACTGAAAATGACTCTAAATTGCTCTCTAAATTTTCAGAGGCTTTGTTCTAAAAAGGACAATCAGAACAGTCTATAAGAAGAAAGGAAATCAGTCTCTTACGAGGCACTTCTGGGGCCAGATGACATAAGTTGAGATATGGGAGTTGCCTATATCTGATGTGAATTATGTAAATCAGTCACCTAAACTACTGCTTATACATGAGAGCTCCTAACATTATTTGATGCTTATGGTAAAAGATCTTTTCTTAAAATTGTAATCTTAAGTTCAGAGGTAGATTTTTTTTTTCCTTGAAGTGTAGAGCCATTCAAGTTTCAGGCCAAATTTGAACAATGTCAATTTCTATTCAATCCTAAAAATTTAATAGTATAAAATAAAACACTAGGAAGCTCTAATTCTTCCCCCAAAGATATATAAAGAGGATGGAAATGTGGTTCAGCGTTACATAATGTTGCCACCCACTCTAGAAACAGAAATGAGTGCCTAGCAACAGGAAAGGGTCATCTCAGGAGACTGCTGATTGCTCATTGGAGCATTCTAAACACAGATGCTTTTCTATCCTTATCACTTCCAGTCCCTGCTAAACACATGCTGGTTACCTTGGATCCCAGTGCCATCTGATGAGAACCTTCCTCTTATGACAACCAATAACTGCCACTCAGGATAGCTTCTACCTTTAGGTTACATCTTTAAAAATAATAATAATAAAATTTGAAACATTAATAGAAAATAAGAATTTTGTGTGCATTTTCTTCCCCAGTAATCATATTTCTTTCAAGATATGTTAGTGTCCCTGTTGGCATTTTTCTGACTGCACCCTCCATACCCACAAGTGTTTTTTTTTATTGTTAATTAATTAATTTATTTTTGGCGGCATCGGGTTTTCATTGCTGTACGTGGGCTTTCTCTAGTTGCGGCGAGCGAGGGCTACTCTTCGTTGCGGTGCACGGGCTTCTCATTGCAGTGGCTTCTCTTGCTGCAGAGCACAGGCTCTAGGGCATGCGGGCTTCAGTAGTGGGGGCTCACGGACTTAGCTGCTCTGTGGTATGTGGGATCTTCCCGGACCAGGGCTCGAACCCGTGTCCCCTGCATTGGCAGGCAGATTCTCAACCCCTGCGCCACGAGGGAAGTCCTACACCCACAACTTTTAGCAGCAAGGCAGAATCATCTATTTCTTAATAAAGAGGTTATGCATGAGTGTGCCTAATATTACTTATGCTTATGGTAGGAGAGCTTTCTCAAAGCAGTAATCTCATGTTCAGGAATTTGTTTATATTTTTCTTAAACATATAGCCATTCAAATTTTAGATTAAATTTGAATAATCTCAATTCCTATTCAATCCTAAAGATTTACTAGTGCACAACTAGTACAAATAAAGATCCAGGAAGCTCTAGTTCTTTTCACAAAGATAAACAAAGGGGACAGAAATGTGGTTCAGCATCACATAATGTTGCCACCACTCCAGAAAGAGAAGTGAAAGCACCTTTTCCTAAGTTTCTTGGCTATTTGCATGTGTCTCCCTCCCTCTCTTTGGTATAAGGTCCCTTGTCCATTTTTCTTTGTACATTCTGAATATGAGCCAATTTTCACTTTCATATGTTATAAATGTTTTCTCCCACTCTGCCTTTTTTCACTCTCTCAATGATGTCTTTTGATGAAGAGAAGTATTTTAGTCTGTTTCAATTTATCATTATTAGACATCTCCTTTATGACTAATGCTTTTTGTGCCCTGTTTAAGATTGGTTTTCCTTATTTCAAAGTCATAAAGATATTTTTCTATATTACCTTCTAGAAACCTGCATTAACTTTTTCTCTGTAATCAGACTGGAATTGATATTTTTGAGTTAGGGGCCAAGTTGAGGGCCATGATTGTATGGATATATGGATATCCAGTTGACATGGAACCACTATTGTAGATAACAACCTTTCCTCACTGCTCTGCAGTACTACCTTTTGTTATAAAACAAGTATCCATAATAGATGTATGGGACTCTTTCTAGACCTTAAGCTCGTTCACTGGCCTATTTGTCTATCCTTTCTCCAACAGCACATTGTCTTAATTGCTGTACCTTTATAATAAATCTTTATCTGATTAACTCATCCTACTATTAATATCTGATCAAATGTGTCATCCCACTTGGTTCTTCTATTCTTTGCTCTTCTGTTTGAAGATTGCCTTGGCTATTCTTAGTCCTTTGCATTTTCATATACATTTTAGAAATAACCTGTCGACTTTCTTCTTTTCTCTAGATATACTTACTCCCTAGGTAAACTCATCCAGTTTCATCACTTTGGATATCCACAATCTGTCAAACAATCCTCTGCATTTAACAATCATTAAAATAAATCCAGAATCTGATGACTATTACCAATCTGGTCCAAGTCACCACCCATCCCTCACTGGTTTATTAAAATAGCCGACTATTTTAATAAGCTTCCATCCTTGCCCCTTTAGTTGATTCTCCATGGTAGAGAGATCTTTTAAAATAAAAATCTGGGTCTTCCCGGTGATGCAGTGGTTAATGTAGGGGACACGGGTTCGAGCCCTGGTTTGGGAAGGTCCCACATGCCGCAGACCAATTAAGCCTGTGCGCCACAACTACTGAGCCTATGCTTCAGAGCCCGTGAGCCATAAATACTGAGTCTGCAAGCTGCAACTACTGAAGCCCGCGTGCCTAGAGCCCATGCTCTGCAACAAGAGAAGCCACTGCAACGAGAAGCCTGCGCACCACAACCAAGAGTAGCCCCTGCTCGCTGCAACTAGAGAAAGCCCACACGCAGCAACAAAGACCCAATGCAGTCAAAAATAAATAAACAAATAAAAGATAAAATAAAATCAAATCTGATAATGTTGCTCCTCTGGTCAAAACTCATCTCATTCAAGAGTAAATTCCAATGTTGTTAACAATGGCCTACACAGCTGGCCACACTATTGCTCTGTCCCAGCCATCCTGACCTCCCAGGTGCTGGGCAGGGCCCCCCCTTAGGGCTTGTACTTGGTCAACTCCCTTCCTGGGAAGCTCTTCCCCAGTCTCTGCAGGGCTAATGCCTTCACCTCCTTCAAGTCTTTGCTCAAATGTCAACTTCTCCCTGAGGCCTTCCCTGATCACCATATTTAAAACTGCAAGTCACCCCTGAGACTAGATGAACACTCTAAACGAAATGCTATCCTAAACAAAATGCTTTACCTTTTAACAGAAACACAATAAGTATGACCCATAATAACGGATCAATTTAAAATGCAAAGTTTTGTTATTTTCACATGGCCAACTCTGTCTTCCTTGTGTTTGTTAAATATAAGACAGCCCTTAAGATTAATCTCACATGATAACGGCCACAGAGTGGCAGACGCCAGCCTCTTCTGCTGGCCATCCATCTCATAGTTCTTTTCTTTCTAATTTGTAATTTTTAACGTGTGGAGAAAGGACTAGGTAAATCAAATGGTCTTTGCTTTAGTGGCATTTAGCTAAACCACAGTGCATACATGTGCAAGAATTGGGAAGTTTCCTCCGAATCTTAAGAAAGTAGAGAATTCCCTGGGTCCCGTGGTTAGGCGCCACGCTTTCGCTGCTGGGGGGCGCGGTCGGGGAACCAGGATTCTGCAAGCCTCGCAGGACACCGCCCGCCCCCCCCCGCCAATAAAAGGTATTGTTTCCCTTATAGCAGTTTCACCAAATGTTACTTTTGAGCTTTACTCTGATTGTATGAAATTTCTTCCTCCTCCTCACATCCAGTCACCGAGTTTCCTCCAAATCCCCCCCGGACCTCTCTCATGCCAACATGTCTGTCCCCACAGCCCTGACACTTACCTCAGCCTTAATTCCGACCCTTCTTATTTTTCCTGGGGACTATCTGTCCTCCTCACTGTCCTCGGGCCCTGTAGCCATATCGTTGATCCTTGAACAATGCAGGGAGGGGTTGGGGTGCGGACTCTCCGTGCGATCAAAAGTCTCTCCTATAACTTGGTCGCCCACCGGTTCCTCCATACCGGCTGTTCCCATATCCCCGGATTCAACCAGCCCTGCATCACACAGTGCTGTATTATTTACTGTTGAAAAAAATCCATTTGTAAGTGGACCCACGCAACTCAAACCCATGTTGTTCAAGGGTAAACTGTACTTAAAAGCTTTCAGCTGTTTCTCCCTGCTTTCTCAATAAGGAAACAACTCATCAGGCTGTGCAAGACCTAATTGATCTAACTCTTCTGACCTCTCCAGTCTATGCTTTTGCATCTCTGCTCCAGTGATATTGAACTCCTTGCTTTTTCCTGAGAGTCAAGTTATTTTGTTTCTGTGTGGTGGCATATTTTTCCTCTCATTGAGGCCTCTGAAGGCCATTTTTCTCTTAGATTTCCTTGCCTCCTCTGTAGGTGAGGAACCCCTCCCCTCTGTTCTCACAGCATCTTAAACATACTTGATGTGACACTACTAGCAGTGTGACATTGGGCAAGTTATTAACCTTCCTGCGCCTGTGTGCTTTTCTGTAATGCAACGGTAATAGGGACTACCTTGTTGTGAGCATTAAATGAGTTAAGCCATATAACAATGCTAGGCACATGGTACACAGTCCATAAATATTAGCTACTACGATTGTCCAACAATTTTATGTTCACTGACTTTCCATCTGCTGTCTGTATCTTGGCTGTTCAGTTAGGACAAAAACTGTACCAAGTTTAGCTCCACCTCCCCAAGGTCTAGAACACTCTCTGAAACATAGTAGGTGCTCAATATATATTGACAGAAAGAACAAAATAAAAAATAAACTCCTTTAGTGTACATAGCAAGGCAGGACTGAATCACTTATAGGCACAATCTAATATATGAATATAGCCTAAGCTGAGGTCAGAAAATGAAAAAAGTGACAAAGTACTAAAGAAACTTAAATTGATAAAGTACTAAATATTCAACCTAACGGTTCTATAATTTTCTTTCATGGCCTTAAAAAACTGCAATGGCCATTTAGGATTAGTAAGTTATGACAGCCTAGCATTTTCTTTCAGTGGGTTAAATGTAATCATCACTTAGTTAAACATATGTGTCAGCAATTTAAAATTCTCCATTTGACGCACAAAGGTATCTTTTAATCATAATTTATTAAATCATAAAGTCAAAAACGCCATAAAGTCAAAAAAGTAGTAACAACAACAACAAAAAGAAAGGAGTAACAGAAGTCTAAGTTCCTTCAGTAGCAGAAATCTCAATGTCAACATACATACAAAAATGACCATATTTCCCAATGTTATATTAACTTGGATTTGTGGTTGTTTTCCTCATGTCTGACTCATTCCAATTTTGTGGAGAGCATCTGCTCTCAACTTACTTAAAATGTATTTGCTTCATTAAATTATTTTCTTTTCATGGAATGTTTTTGTTATTGGTTGGTGGTCAAAGATTTTACCTTTTATGTTTTTTCCGTATTTTTTTAGTTTCCAGAGCAACACACTGAACTATACTTTAAATACCATAAAGCTTTCCTCAGGGAAGAGACACAAAAGAAAAGTTGGAGAAATTTCAGCATGTTTTAAAAACATATATACACATATCAGTTACAGAGAAACAAGACTCACAAAATGAAACTCCTCCAAATATTGTTTGCTAGAAATAGTATCATAACAAATTGTGTGCCCATATTTGTCACTCAGAAAAAGTCACTTCTAGAAAATATATTCTCTTCTTCACCCAAATGTTTAAACCTGATAAGTCAGATTGTTTCCTGAGAGATTTATTCTTTAACAATCAAGACAAGCTTTTCAGTAAGCTGAAAGTTAGCTACTTTTACTAGTAGGAATAATGATCACCTAAAAACTGACAAATGACCTATTCTTTTAACTTAGAGTAAGTTTTACTTTCTTATTGACCAAATAAAGGCAACTTAACCAAATCATCCTAGAACTTGAGTCAGTTTATGAGAAAAAGAGAGAGGGAAGAAAAAAAAGGTAGGATTTGCATACAAGGAAAAAATGGTCAGTTAAATACTTAAAGATGACACCTGCAAATTTGTTTTTCCATCCTTACATGTAAGACTTTAGGTCTACTAGCACTGGAAAAAAACTGCAATGCACCAAAAACCTTCTAATGCATGAAACAGCTTTAAAAATTATTCCAAACAAAAGAAGCTTGCTATATGATCATAACATTAGAAAGATTAAGGAAAGCTGATGTTCTTTTTCATGTAGAACAGAATTGAGAGATATAATAAAATGGTTTTTATTTTTTAAAGCCACTAAGTTTTGGGGGTGGTTTGTTACGCAGCAACAGATAACTGAAAGCAGCAAGGAACTGCAGGTGGCCTTAGTGGCAGCGAGCACAGACTTGGAAGTCAGAGGAGAATTAGTACTGCCTGATGCATGTCTGGGGGGACACTGGTGGGCATAATGAAGCACAGAGGAAGGCGGGATCAACAGCACAAGGAACAGTCACAGCAAGAGGACTTCAGGGCTGCAGGTAGTGACTCTGCCTGTATGTGTAGCATCCTGTACCCTTGAATGCACCCAGGGAGATGGAAGTGAGGAGCTGAGGTCTTAACCTAAGTTAGATGAGTTAGGGTTAGTAATCTATTAGACTCGGGGGTCAAACTGTTAAAGTGACCTTACTTAAGGTCCACGAGTTGGTGGACAGCATCATTTACAATAGCCAAGATACAGAATAAATGTTCATGAGCCATAAAAAAAAGATCAAATCTTGCCATATGTGACAACATGGATGGACCTTGATGGCATTATTATGCTAAGTGAAATATGATAAATACCGTATGATTTCCCTCATGTCGAATATGAGAAACAAAAAACCAAAATAAATGAACAAATGAAATAAAAAACAGACATGTAGATATAGAGCACAGTGTAGTGGTTACCAGAGGGGAAGGGAGGGGAGGGCGAAATGGGTAAAGGGCATCAGCTGTATGGTGACTAATGGAAACTAAGTTTTTGGTGGTGAGCATGCTGTAGTGTAGACAGAAGTAGAAATATAATGTTGTACACATGAAACAGAAAATGTTCTAAATCAACGTTATTTCAATTAAAAAAGAAATAATTTTTAGTAGAAATGATTTATATTATAGAAACATTACCAAAAAGAACAAAGTAGAAATCTAAGACTCACCCCCAGTTCTACTGACCAGAAATAATCAGTGATAACGTCTGATAATCCAAACATCTTTCTGTACTATTAGTAGAGAAAGAAGAGTGACAGAAAAAGTATATACAAGTGGAATATTAAAACATATGGGATTTAAAATAAAAATTCTAAATTACATGTTGCTTAAATTTAACAGACAATAAGTAAAACTGAAGGAATAAATATAATCTTAAACGTTACAAATGTCAGGGTCTACACTAATCCTTTAAGGATTATGAAAGGCTAGCGTTTCAACCCTAAATAGCACCTGTCTTTCTGCTATGAAAAATTAAATCTGCCCTGATGCTTCCTCCCATCTCCCCACCCCCACCAGATTCTCATTACCTATTTTTTTTAACTAAGACATATAACACATTCTCATATACAATATTAACGCTGTGGAAACTTTTAAAAGGCATGGAATGATTTTGATGAGTCTATGTTTAAAAATAAACATAAAGCCTCATACTGACAAATTTTACAAATGATCTTTTTAAGGCAGCATAGATGTGTACTGCTGCAAATGTGCTACTCGGCCAACCTGACAAATGTGATATTTTGCTGTTTGCTAGACTTTGTTCACATACTAGCTGGAAATATGAAATGCATTTCCAAGTGAATTTCATGAAGCACAAGAGAATGCTGTAATAAAATCCAGATATTCCTTCCACTACATTCCTTTCCTCTAATACTTCTGTAATTCAATCTGAAAAGACCAAGTTTGTCTAGAAAGATTACTTCTTCATAGGCCACTAATGTTGCTTATTGCTTAGCTTCGGACATTTTCTAGGTACTCAAACTGCCTTAAAAATCATCAAATCACTGAAAACCAAACTAAGGATATTGTACAATTTTTGTTTCCTTGTTTTAAAATGATAACAATATTTAGCATCTCAATTCTGTGATAGTTTCCTGACACTATTTCTCAAAAAAATCACCACGTGGTTTTCTATCTCATAACCTCTACTGTAATGGTTTTCAAACCTGGTTGCACACTGCAATCACTCAGGTAGCTTTAAAAAATAAGGATGTCCAGCCCCAGCCCAGATCCATTAAGTTAGAATCTTTGGGAATGGGCTCTGGGAAAGGTGTTTTAAAAGCTTTTAAACATAGTATAGGGCTTGGTAAGCTCTTATTTTAAATGAAGAATCTAAGTCATCTCTATGAAAATACTCAATCTATCATGTGTTCAGTTATAGTGAAAATAATTTTTAGATTTTTAAGAGGTGAAAGTTATCACTATCAATCACATTTCTCAAATTAAATGATGGCATCAGTTTTCAACAACCGTAAAGCTATAGAACTGCTTTTCTGGTTCAAAACTGTAATTTTAAAGTACCCCATCATACAAAACTCCTTTTTAAAGGGTGAATGTTAGGAAATTTTGTCCCTTTATTGACAAGTTTTATGATTAGTTTGAGGGATTAAATGCTAGCAAAACGTAAGACTCTGACGAAACAATAATGAAACAAGAATCTGGCTAGGAGTAAAAGGAATAAATGGTCTCTGATTTCAGAGCCCATTTGTAGGCTAAGATGCTTTTGTTTTTTAAAATGTTTTTGTTTATCTCAGCTTCTAAACCTTTTCTTGTTTATATTAGAAGTTCCATTTTATCTGATGAGTTTCCAAACATCTTTTTTAAAAAAATTATTTTATTGAAGTTTAGTTGATATACAATGTTGTGTTGATTTCTACTGTACAGCAAAGTGATTCAATATACACACATAGAATTCTTTTTCATATTCTCTTCCATTATGGTTTATCACAGGATACTGAATAGTTTCCTGTGCTGTACAGTCGGACCTTGTTGTTTTCCAGTCATCTTTAATAAGAAACGTTCCATAATAACCCACTTCCTTTATCCCACTAGTATATGCATGGGCTTTGGGCAGTACTCCTTCTCTTGTAGAAGCTGACTGATGATTCATTTTCTAATTTCCTCGTCTTAAGCCATTCTTACGAAATCCTCCAAGATTCCTCAATCAAATAGGCTAACATTCTTCACGTTTAAAAAAAAAAGTGTTAGACTAGCTGGCAATCTTACTGATGTTTCTGGGTGACTGCTGGGGTAGTACAGGAATATGGATAACTTTTAAAGTTAAATATAGTAAACTTATTTACTTTGCATTCTCAAGCTAGAAATCTCCACAGACATAATCTGCACATCTACTAGCTAATGTCTCATAATCATGTTCCTGAGGTGCTGCGAGGCTTTGAATGTCCTCCTGTAATGACCAAGTGAGCACAGCATGTGGAATGACCAGGGAGCAAGGGGACAGCCTAGCAGGCCAAATAAATCCTGGCCATCAGTGGGTGACAGATGTCTCAGCCAGATCATCCCCATAGCAACACTGACCACACAGAAAACACACAACTAAATTTAATATTTTCCGTTTCCCTCCCCTTCTATAAATGATGCTCAGGGTGCATAAGGAATCAGAGCTACACATTAGTATAAAATGTTAATATTAGGTGTTATCTTCCATTGATAGGTTCAAACCCACCCCAGATTCTAGAAGTAATGTCATCTCCTTTTTAATAGTGGGGAATTGCTCTAAAACACATAACCTAAAAGCTAAATTATTCTTGTGTAGCTATTAGGGAATTTCAAGCAATGTAACATATTTTGACAGCGACATTTTTTTGTAAACGATCAAAATGGACAAGCAAAATCATTAAGAACACAAAGCAGTGGTTGTTAAGAAATTATTCTACATTTCAACATCAACACTATCTCTTAGGTCTGTCTTAATCTAGAAGTAGCTATGTGAAGGCACATTGATTTATACAGTTTTTTTGACACTGAATTACTTTTTATAGCAATATCCCATATACCAAATGGACAGACAAGGAAAATACTGTTATCTTAAAGTAAGTGGGAAAAAAAGAGAAAGCTCTTAAGTGGCCATCTATGTACTTACTTCTAGAACCTTGAAAATCCTTTGGATAAATAAGAAAGTTGACATCTTCACTGGACTCATACCAGCTTTGAGGGGAAAAAAAAAAAGGGACCAGAAACAGCCTGCCTGGAGGTTTCACAGAGGTTCTGGCCTTCTGTTCACATATCCTTCATGACAGGTGCAGTTCCTTCCCTCCCTCCATCTGGGGCCTGGCTTAGCACTTAAACTGGCCTCTACACCAGCAAGAAGCATATGGGCTGGGACAGAGGCGATATCTCCTTTCTGTTGGTATCTGCTCTGTGTTGTCTTAAGCTTGTCCCTTCAGTTACTGTAGATACCTTGGTCCTGACTCACTATATGTGTTAAGCATTTTCTTTTTTTTTTGGCTGTGCCACACGTCTTGCCCTGACCAGGGACTGAACCTGCGCCCTCGGCAGTGAAATTGCGGAGTCCTAACCACTGGACCACCAGGGAATTCCCCTAAGCATTTTTAAAATGTAATAGTTGCTATAAAGAAAATATCTGACATACACTTCTAAATCGGGGAGCATAATGAAGTGAATCAGTCATCCAACTTCAAAGGAGAACACCACCAACACCATTGTCCCAGCACCCCTTCCTCTGTCAGGGTACTCTCTGAGTTAACCCCTATCCTAAAATTCATGTTTATTATTCTCTCTTTTTTGAAAAATATGTTCCATATATGTATATATCTCTAAATTATGTATTGTTTAGTTTTACCTGTGCTGGAGCCTTTAAAATGGTATCGCACTAAATGCAATCATATCAGGCTGTTTTTTTTTTCAAAAAACACACTTTGTCCTAATAGTCATCCACACTGATGCTTGTAAGTGGTATCTCATTCAGTTTTACTGCTGTGTAATATTCCATTATGTAAACAGACCGGCATTTATTCACCCATTCTCTTGTCCATGTATGTTAGTATTCTTGGTAGATTTTTGCTTTAAGACTTTCCTATAAATATCCTTGCAAATGTCTCCTGGTACACGTGCCAAATTCTACCTAGTTGTGGAATTGCTTGGGTTATAGGTTACGTGAATGATTAACACTATGAGTTAGGGCCAAATTGTTTTCCAAAGCAGCTACAGCATCTTACTCTCTGACTGGCATTGCAAAAAAGGATCCTGTTGTTCTACCCATCCTTGCCAACACTTGGTATTTTCAGACTTCTTAATTTTTGCAAGCTAGAAGGTGTGAAATGGAATTTCAATGTGGTCTTAATTTACATTTTCCTGAAAACTAATGAGTTTTGTGCATCTTTTTCCATGTTTAGTTGCCACTGGTTCATTTGTACATTCTTCTTTTAGACTGTCTATTTTCTTATTGATTTTAAAGAATTCTTACACCTTCTGACTATCATACTTTGTTAAGTTACATATGTTACGGAACTGTGCAATTTTTGCCCTCATTGGGCCACAATTCTAGTACTGGCTTCTTCTATCATACCTTCCTTCCCTGCCCTCGAGCTATTGAGGAATTGAGAAAATAGCAGTATGAGTTTCTAAATGGAGTTTTAAAAATTCTATATCCTGAAAAAGATATTTAATATAATTAGATGTTTCTTTTTCACATAGATTGGCAGACAAATTTATTGCCAATGTAGTGAAAATCAGTTACCACTTGTTGAGAATGTAAAGTGAAACTTGATGGGGTGGTGATACATGAGTGTACTATTTGACAAAACTCACTGAAATTATTATATGTAAATTATATCCCCAAAATGCTGATTTAAAATTAATAAAATAACAGGTGTAAATTATAACACAGGGAGGTGGTAGAGCACATTAAGGTCTGGTTCTAGAACCAACCTGCCACTTAGCTCTGCCACTTAGTACGTTACCACCTTGGGCAAGTTATTTCATATCTTTAACCCTTGCATTTCTCATCGGCAAAGTGGGGATAACAGCAGTACCTATACTGTTATATTATAAATGTTACAGTTTTCACATTTGGGCAGGTAATCCACTGGTAATTTATTTTTGAGCTTGCTGTGAAGTAAGGCTGTAGTCTCATTCTTTTTTCTGAGAGATAACCAAGTTGTCACAACACTATTTAATTATCCATCCTTGCTCACTGATTTTGAATACTACTTCTGTCATATCAGATTTCCTTATAGGCATCATTTAGTTTCTGGATTCTTGATTGTGTTTCCTTAAGTCTATTGTCAAGCACTGCACCAATACAGTACTACACTGTCTCAATCACTACAACATTATAATTAATCTTGATATATAACAGGACAAGTTTTCCTTCCCTGTTCTTTGCTGCTATCTTATTGATTCCTGAGCTTTTGTTCTTTCCTATGAACTACAGATAGTCTATCAGGTTTCATGAAACAAAACCAAAAAATCCTGTTGGAATTTCAGAGAATTCATAGATCTATTTGGGAAGAATTGATAATCATCAACTAACATTGATCCATTATTATGAGCTATCCATTTATTTAGAATTTCTTTTATCTTTCAATCACATTTTGTAACTTTATAGGTTTTTTCCCAGTGTTACAGTCTGTCTTTTAACAGAAAAATGTAATCTGTTTACATTTATTGTCTCTATTGATATTTTTGAACCCATTTCTACTATCTTTTTTTGTCCATATGTCTCCCACACCTTGTCCCCTTTATTTTGGTCTTTTATATCCCTTTAGCCTCTTTTTTTCTCTGTTGGTGTGGAGACTATAGATTATATTTATACCCTTTTAAATTACTGTATCTCTGCACATGACAGAGACCATTCCATTCTCTCCTCACCTTTACTGAGAGTGAAGGGAAAAAGAGTAAAACTAGACAAAAAGGTGAGGAAAGCATAAAAGAGAGGACAAGAGCCAGTGATGACATACTTTGAAGTGGGGGACCAAAACTGAATTCTTCAAAGGAAGAAACTGAATGCTTTCCTTCCTCGTGCAGTTCCTCCTCTTATCACATATTTAGATAGGCAGTGCCATTTTTAGGTTACAGGTTATATGATATTCAGCATTTCCTTTATACTTCTCAGTCACTCAAGGTAACCCAGGTCTCTTTTATAACTATTATAATAATTATAACTATTATAACTAAATAGTTATAATAATTATAACTATTACTCTTAAAATGGTTTACCAGCTATGTTGAACTCATCTTACTTTTAGGTGAGTTATTTTAGTTAAAGCACTATAAGAATTTGTCACCAGCAAACATTTAAGGTAATTGGGTACAGAGTTACTGGAAGACAGTACATTTAATTTCTTTTTAAAAAATTATGTATTTATTTTTGAGGTATAGTTGATGGATAATATTATATAAGATTCAGGTGTACAACACAGTGATTTATGGTTTTCAAAGGTTACACCACATTCACAATTATAAAATATTGGCTATATTCTCTGTTGTACAATATATCCTTGTAGCTTACTTATTTTATACATAGTTTGTATCTCTTAATCCCCTACCCATGGACAGTACAGTTTATTTCTTAAACTTAGAGAAGACCAATTGAAATAAAGTAGTATTTGCATCACATTTATTTACCATATAAAACAAGATATAGAGTTTAGAAGTTCCTAAAAAATATTTAATCATAATAACAATGCATAAACTTTGTGGGGGGGGAAAGTTTATTTCTAACTTGCATATTTGAAACTTTTACTTCGCAAGAAGAAGACCAGATATCCTTTCACAATATCTTTACACAAAGCTTTCAGACCACGTTTCTCATATAGTTTTATTTAACACTTTAATATTTTTAGATTAAGATTTATACACTAGCAAGTCTCTTTTATATGGACCGAGAGGTATATCTTTAGAGAACACTTTGTCCTATACATTCATGATCCATTAAACACCTTAAAACCATTATCATTTATATTGGCAAAATTAGCCTAGGTTTACAAAGTGAAAACTGAAAGGCCCCATATTTCAGAAAATCAGAAATAGAAACTAAGGTTGATGAAAATTAATGATTAAAAAATATAATGCAAATAAACAAACATCAAATGAACAACTGGGAAGTTTGTTCAGCAACAGTGAGATTGGTCAGTGTTCCCATAGAAAACACAGGCACAAAGCAGTGAAGAACTGATCATGGCTGTAATGACACCCATCAGGCAAATATCACTAAGTTTGTTCTATTCCCATATTCTTTAAGTCAGCACTCATGGGTATCTACTGCTCATTGTTCTTGAGGGACTCTCAAATGTTAAAGAAAAAAAATCAGTTGATCCATTTTTTGTTTGTTTGTTTTTTGCGGTACGCGGGCCTCTCACTGCTGTGGCCTCTCCCACTGCGGAGCACAGGCTCCGGACGCGCAGGCTCAGCGGCCACGGCTCACGGGCCCAGCCGCTCCGCGGCATGTGGGATCCTCCCGGACCGGGGCACGGACCCGTGTCCTCTGCATCGGCAGGCGGACTCTCAACCACTGCGCCACCAGGGAAGCCCCAGTTGATCCATTTTTAATGTTTTATAGTTCTAGCGTGTAAGTCTTTGACCTCTACTTGGTCAGGTTTATTCCTAGGTATTTTATTTTACTTTTTTGGTGTGATTTTAAAAGGTACTGTTTTTTTACATTCCCTTTCTGACATTTCATTGTTAGTACAACAAAATGCAACCAATTTCTGAATGTTAATCTTGAATCCTACTACTTTGCTGATTTCATTTATTAGATTTAGTAGTTTTTGTGTGGAGTCCTTAGGGTTTTCTATATATAGTATCATGTCATCTGCATATAGTGACAATTTTACCCCTTCCCTTACAATTAAAAAAAAAAAAATTTATTTGGCTGCACCGGGTCTTAGTTGCAGCATGCAAGATCTAGTTCCCTGACCAGGGATGGAACCTGGGCCCACTGCATTGGGAGCATGGAGACTTAACCTGGACCACCAGGGAAATCACTTTTTTTTTTTTTTTTTTTTTTTTTGCAGTACGCGGGCCTCCCACTGTTGTGGCCTCTCCCGTTGCGGAGCACAGGCTCTGGACGCGCAGGCTCAGCGGCCATGGCTCACGGGCCCAGCCGCTCCGCGGCATGTGGGATCTTCCCAGACCGGGGCATGAACCCGTGTCCCCTGCATTGGCAGGCGGACTCTCAACCACTGCGCCACCAGGGAAGCCCGGGAAATCCCTTTTGTTTGTTTTTCTAGTTTGACTGCTGTGGCTAGGACTTCCAACACTATGTTGAATAGAAGTGGCGAGAGCGGGCATCCTTGTCTTGTTCCAGATTTTAGTGGGAAGGCTTTCAGCTTCTCACCATTGAGTATTATACTAGCTGTGGGTTTGTCATAAATGGCTTTTATTATGTTGAGATATGTTCTCTCTTATACCCACTTTGGTAAGAGTTTTTATCATGAATGGATGCTGAATTTTGTCAAGTGCTTTTTCTGCATCTATTGAGATGATCATGTGGTTTTTGACTTTTCTCTTCTCTTGTTGCTGAATTTTGTCAAGTGCTTTTTCTGCATCTATTGAGATGATCATGTGGTTTTTGACTTTTCTCTTGTTAATGTGGTGTATTACACTGACTTATTTGCATATGTTGAACCATCCTTGTGAACTTGGGATGAATCCCACTTGGTCATGGTATATATTCTTTTTTTTAAGTGTTATCGGATTCAGTTTGCTAATACTTTCTTGAGGATTTCTGAATCTATATTCATCAAGGATATTGGCCTGTAATTTTCTTTTTTGGTGGTATTTTTGGTTTTGGTATCAGTGTGATGGTGTCTTCATAGAATAAAGTCAGTTTATCCACTTCACAGTTTTGGTGAAAGCGCATTCCAAATTTGGGGAGCCATTAAGATTGATCACACTTTGACAATGAAAAAGTGTCACATTACTAGAAGCTTTAGCATATAATTGCTGTACATAATCACGCTGTTTTTTTAATGCCAAACAATGCTGTTTATTAATTATTCTTGATATTGTTGTAATACAAGGTTAATGTATTCATTTAAATATCTAAGTAGTTTTATTAAATACAAAATGCTTCACAGTACTTCATCTACGATTCTCCATAGGAAGGATACAAGTAATATAATCAAGATCTTTAACTAGCTTTCTACTCTCCCTTTCATGCCTCCAGTGATGGAGAACACACTGCTCTCATGAGACTGTCAATCTCAATGTTGAACAACTCCAGGTGTTAGAAAGTTTTCCCTAACACTGAATTAAATTATCTTCCCTATAACATCTACCTATTGCTCTAGCCTTGCATTTCACAGTTAAGATAGAAAAATCAGTATTCCTTCTCCCATGTGACAACTCAAATTATATTAAGACAGCTATTTTGTTAGTTTTTTCCCCTACTTTTCTAATCCAAATCCCTCAAATTATTCCTTGCCATATACTAGTTTTCCTCAAGATATATAAAAGAGATTGTTGTGTCCCCCTAAAAAAGATATGGTGACCTTATTTGGAGATTGGGTCTTTACAGAGGTAATCTAGTTAAAATGAGGTAATTAGGGTGAGCTCTAATCCAGTATGACTTGTCTCCTTATAAAAATGGGAAATTTGGACACAGAGACAGGCACAAAGGGAGAATGCCAGGTGAAGATGAAAGCAGAGATTAGGGTGATGATTTACAAGACAAGGAACACAAAGAAGGCCAATAAAACACCAGACTAGGAGAGAGATATGCAACAGATTCTCCCTCACAGACTGCAGAAGGAAGAACCCTGTTGACACAATAATTTTCTTTTGTTTAAGCTATCCACTTGGTGGTACTTTGTTGTAGCAGCCCTAGAAAACTAATACATTACTCAGAAATGTGACATGACAAAAGGTTAAGGAAATTTTCCACAGCCAAATTGCTTGGTTTTCTTTATGAGTGAGAATAATTCTTTCCTAAAATGGACATATCATTATTGAAAATATTAATGCTCTCAGCAATGATATATTTGAATACATTCTGAAATTATACTCTGAATTTCTGGCCAGCACAAGTCTATTATGTTTAGATTTTTCCTATGACTTTCGTTTTCACGATTTTTCTTTGGTAGCTCTGCTTTTGCAGAGTTGATGACACTGTTAATAGTAAAGGAAGCAACATACTTGTAACCTTTGGCTCTGTATTCAAATCCTAATCTAGGACCAGGAAAACTGTAACTTGTAAACCACATTTCATTCATAAATTTAGAAAAGAAGGACTATAAGAGTGATATGCAGAATATGTGATTATAAAAATTATTTTCAGGGCTTCCCTGGTGGCGCAGTGGTTGAGAGTCCGCCTGCCGATGCAGGGGACACGGGTTCGTGCCCCGGTCCGGGAGGATCCCACATGCTGTGGAGCCGCTAGGCCCGTGAGCCATGGCTGCTGAGCCTGCGCGGCCGGAGCCTGTGCTCTGCAACGGGAGAGGCCACAACAGTGAGAGGCCCGCGTACCGCAAAAAAAAAAAAAAAATTATTTTCAAAGTGTACCGTAACAGCGATTTTCATCAATGTGGGGAATTTCTCTGTAAATACTGAAATAGAAATTAATTTTGAAATAAGTAATAAAAAATTATGACAGATTGATCCGCAACAGTATTTTATACAGAAAATTCTTAAGCGATATCCTAAGATGCTTATGAATTTCCATATATTATTATGGGTTATAATTTCTCCCATAGAAGCAGCAAAGAGTAAACGACAAAGCCATTTTCCGATGGGGATGCTGAGCAGACTGTATGTGGTAGAGGACCATTCCAAGAGAGCCAGGCAACACCTGGAGACACTTTTGGCTCTTAAACCTGTGCGGGTGCTACTGGCGTCTTGCGAAGAGAGGCCAGGGATGCTGCTACACTGTCTACAATGCACAGGACAGCCCCCACAAGAAAGAATTATCCAGTCCAAAATGTCAATAGTGCTAGGTTAAGAAACGCTGACATATTTAAAGGATCTTCAAATGAAATAAAAAATACTTTGAATATAGATATGAACAGCTGTATAATATTCCAACATTAGCTAGTCTGCTCTTCAAATAATCTTTAGCCATGGTTAAATAATTTCATTCCAACTGCTACTGCTGTCTCTGTCCACAGTATCTTAGTGAGTACGCCATCTCACCAGATTTTTAGTCATAGTGGGCTCTGTAATTCCAACATGACTGAAGCTGGTAAATTTACTTTAGTAATAGAGGTAAATACGCTTAAACCCTTAACAGACAGTTTTGTAAAAGTAAAGACACTTATAACAATAATTTTTATCTTTAACCTTTCAATTAACTTCAAAAAATGCTATGAAAGGGGTAGTTTAGGGCAAATGCATAATCAATGACATACAAATAAGCTCATGTTCTGCTAACAGAGACTCAGCAGTAATCTTTTTCCATGTGATGACCAAAACAGTAATATCGTATTTATTTAAGACATTTAAGTTACCCACTTATGCTATTATTATTGTAATGTACTGTTTAAACATTTAAATCTATACTGAAAGAACAGAATATAAAAATCTCTACCCTAAAAGGGTTAAAAAAATCTAGTGGAAAAAGAAATAGCTAATATAGCAGCAGTGACAAAAAAATGGACAAAAGCAAATTGTTTCTGAAATGAAGGCTAATAAAGGAATCTTGTTGGAAGTTCTGGCCTATGCAATGAAAACAAGACCCAATAGTTTAGGATGTGTTTTCTGTCTTAAGCAAAAATGACCTCTTTCAGGACCTTCACAACAAATTACATGTTTAAGATTTTTAACTTGTCCAATTTCCTTGAAAAAATCATGGCTCCTATTTTCCTTATTTCCCATGGTCTAAGAGCAGCAAGTATCCTATTCCTAGGCACAACTCATGAACATTTACATGATGGAGCTCATCAAAACTGGTAAATAAAGTTAAAATCTACCTTAACCTAACTGAAAGAAACTATTTTAGCCATCATTGAGATTTTACAACCATTTAAAAATATTTAAAGCATATATGAAGGAAGAAAAATATCACTAGTAAATTGTGACTGCACTCAAAGTTCCCAAGGATTTAAAAATTACTCAAGATCTTTTTCATTAATCCTGTCATAATCTTAACCAACACGTACACGAAGTGTAGAAACAGGTTGCTTTTGTAACAATACAAAATGTAACAATACATTTCAGAGATGATTGCTGGCTTGGACTAAGGTAACGTAAGTAAAGGTGGTGAGAACTGCGTGGATGCTGGGTATATTTTGAAGGTAGAGTCAACAAGATTTACTGTAGTATTTAATGCAGGGAACAAGAGAAAAAGAAGAATCAAGGATGATGCCAAGGTTTTTGGCTTGAACTACTGAAGGACTGAGTTGTCATTAATTGAGCTGGGGCAGGCTGCCAAAGTCAGATCAAAAAGGAAATTCAGGAGTTCAGTTTTGGATATCTTAAGTTCAAGATGACTTCTAGATGTTTCCAAGTAGAGTTAAGTAAGCATTTAAAAATGTATATGATCATGAGTTCAGCAGAGGTCTGGGTTGCAGATATAAATTAGCAAGAGTCCTCATAGGTGTGTAGATAGAAGAGAAAAAAGGTTTAAGAATTGAGCCCCTGGACACATCAACTTTAGTAATTCAGGGCATGTGGAGGAGTGTGGCAAGGGAGACTGGGCAGGGAGTGGCCAGTAAGTTACAAAGAAAACAAAAAAAGCAAGGTTTCTGGGAATCCAAGTGAAGCTAGTACTACAAGGAGAGAATGAGCAATTGTATGAAAAGCTGCTGCTAAGTCAGATGAGGGCCAGTTTGGCCACGTGGAGGTCACTGCTGACTTACAGAAAGGTAATTTTAGTGGAGTGGTTGGTGGCAAAGCCCAAACGGTAGGGGTTCGAGAGTGACCCAAAGGAGAGGAAGTGGAGAAACTGTGTATAGACTATTCTTTTGAGGAGTTTTCTGCTTTAAAGAGAGGGAGAGAAATGGGTAAATGAGATGAAAAGTATAGTAGGCTGAAAGAGGTTTTTTTTTGTTTTTTTTTAAGATGGGAGCAATAGGGGCTTCCCTGGTGTCACAGTGCTTGAGAGTCTGCCTGCCGATGCAGGGGACACGGGTTCGTGCCCCGGTCTGGGAAGATCCCACATGCCGCAGAGCGG
The DNA here is from genome assembly GCF_963455315.2 of Globicephala melas. Taxonomy (NCBI): domain Eukaryota; kingdom Metazoa; phylum Chordata; class Mammalia; order Artiodactyla; family Delphinidae; genus Globicephala; species Globicephala melas. The sequence goes on from NC_083329.1 coordinate 68,230,301, forward strand.
CTGGGCCCGTGAGCCATGGACGCTGAGCCTGCGCCTCCGGAGCCTGTGCTCCGCAACGGAGAGGCCACAACAGTGAGAGGCCCGCGCAATAAAAAAAAAAAAAAAAAAAAAAGATGGGAGCAATAATAGCATGTTTGCATGCTGACAAGAAAGATCTAGCAGAGAGGGAAAACAGATGAAGTCGGAAAGAAAGGGGAAAACTGCTGGAGTATGGTTTTTTAGGTATGTTAATTTAGACTCTAAAGATACCCATTAACTATAATGGAAGAGGATCAATTAAAGAAAGAAGACTTAGGTTTTACTAGTACTGCCAGATAATAAAATTATGGTAAAAGGAAAATTAAAATGTGTTTAAGATGTAAAAAGGGAAATGCAGATTTATGGAATTTAAAAGGAATTCTCCAAATTTATCTAATTCTGTATGAGAAAGTAGTGCTAATCAAATATCTGGAGTAAATACTTTAGAAGTGAAAAAGAAATCACAAAGTAAAAAATGAACAAGTTGAACTGTGAACTGTGTTTAAACTGTAAACTCTCTATATAAGTAAAAGTAAAATATCTAAAGAGAAGTACGGTTAGATTGAGAAACATACTTGCATCAAATAGGATTTAAGGTTAATTTCTTTATTATGTAAGGAGCTCAGACAAACAAGTAAATTATTAGCTAACCAAGAGATAAATGGGTAAAGTGCATAAAGATTATTTGCACAATATGTGATATAATAAATATTAGAACAAATATTAAACCTTGCAAATAAGAAACAAAATGCAAAAGAAAACAGTGAAATCTGTTATATTCATTAGGAAAGTATAAAAAAGATTAAAGCCTCCCAGTCTGGCTACACTGTCATAAAGACAGTACTCATACATTGTTGGTGGCAGTGAAAAATACTAATATCCTTCTGGACAGCAATGTGGAAATCAGTATCAATGGTCATAAAAATATTTATAGCCTTTGACTCAGAAATAGTCCTCTTGGATATTATCCTAAGGAAATACTAAAAAGTATATATGAATGATGTCCATTGCAGCACTATAATTACATTGTAGCATTACCTATGATAATGAGATATTAGAAATGATCTAAAAGGAAAATTAAAACATAGAAGAATGGCTATGAAAATTATGAATACTGCCCTGATCAAATAGAAGATATAAGATTTCAGAGCAACACAGACGATGCTTACCATATAACAATTAATGGCAGTGTAAAAAATATTTTACTATACTCTTAATTACAAGTATGTCACCTACACAAAGAGACAGAAAGAAAAATGTAAATTGAAAATAGTTTAAACATTCAGTATGCTGGGACTAGAGTGAAATACGTTCTTCCTTGTTCTAATAACAACTACTAACAGTTACTGAATACTTACCATCTACCTGATGATGGAGAATGGACATTATTGTATGCGAGCACATTTAATCTTATGGGGTAGGCTACAGTCAATACTAAATGGCAGAGCTGATATTTGAATTCAGGCAATCAGTCTTTAGTCCTGATCTTCACCACAATCTATGCTGTATACACAAATTAAGAAAAGGTAGAAAATGGGGTTTCCCTCAACTTCTAAGAATCATGTTTTAAAAGGTAAGGTTATGGGTATCACATATTGTATCACATATACTATCATTTGGTAGTCTCAGATTACTATCCCTTAATAATTGCTAACTAACCTTTCCATTTTGCCTGTAAAATTAAGGTAAGTTGATTTTAAACAGACTGGAAAAAAAATGAAAATCCTCTCATAGCATCACAGAATGCTACAGCTGTACAAAAGAGTTTGGAGGGTCTTCACTAGCAGTCCAGTGGTTAAGACTTGTCCTTCCGATGCAGGGATGCGGGTTCGATCGCAGCCAGAAAACCAAAACATAAAACATAAGCAATATTGTAACAAATTCAATAAAAACTTTAAAAATTGTCCACGTCAAAAAAATCTTAAAAAGAAAAAGATTTTGGAGACTACCAGATCCCTCTACCTCTACAGAGTAAGAAACGGAGGTCTACTATCAGTGACAGGTTGACTCAAGGTCATTCAGCTGGTTAATACAACCAAAGCTAGTTCTAAATTCCAGGTTCTCAATGATAACAATAATGAGAATCATAGTCCAATGATACTTCTTGCTATACCATCTTACTCCTCTTCCTTGTTAAAAAAAAAAAAAAATCTATGTACATATTACGTTTTAAGGGCACAACAAATGCCAAGCACCACATTTGGTGTGCTTTAGTTAAACTAATTTAATCTTTACAACAGTTTCAAGGAGGTAAATATTATAACCATTTTGAGACAAGAACAATGAAGCTCAGGTTTAGTATGTTGCCCAGGACCATGCAGTTATTAACTGGCATCCAGGTCTGATAACCAAGTCACTGCTCTTCCCAGAAATGGTCTGCCACAGGGCTTGGGGAGAAAGTGCTCATGCACACAGGGAGCTCTGGTTAAAGAGGGTCCTTATGTTCCCCGCACATGCCACCAGAGGTTCATGTTGAGAGAACTGTCTGATCTTTCTTCAGGCTGAGGATTAGCTGGCTGTTCCAGTAGATTAGAAAGAATGTAGTTAATCTATCTGCTGGTGTGAAAAAGGTTTCCAAGTTTGTGTAAACCCTGGGGGTTGATCCTTTGTGCTGTTATGGGTGATCAAGGGAGTAGAAAACATTCAGTGCTTAGAGAGTAGGGGCAAAATATAATGATGGTTATATTCCCTGACAAGTGTGCTTTTTTTTTTTTTTTTTTTTGAGGTACGCGGGCCTCTCACTGTTGTGGCCTCTCCCTTTGTGGAGCACAGGCTCAGGACACGCAGGCTCAGCGGCCATGGCTCACAGGCCCAGCCACTCCGCGGCATATGGGATCTTCCCGGACTGGGCCACGAACTCGTGTCCCCTGTATTGGCAGGCGGACTCTCAACCACTGCGCCACCAGAGAAGCCCCAAGTGCTCTTTTTTAATATGCTAGTTGTTCAAGGGCTCATGAAATACATTTCCAGACACCTGATAAACACCTTCCCATGACCTTTTCTCCCTCACTATTTTGCTCCCTTTCCTTTTCCTCACACTTTCAATTCTGTAGGTTCTAGCATTGCGGGTTTTAATCCTCTCTCTCCAGTTAGGGAACCCCTTAAGTGGTCTCCCCATTTTCAGAGTCTCTCCATTCACAACCATCTCACACAGGGAGAGAATCTTCTAAAGCAAGGCCATTGCTGCCTAATAATAGCTATCAATTCTTCATGAAATTCCTTGAAAACAGGCCCCAGCCTACCTTTCCAGCTTTCTCTCTCCTCAGTCTCTTAAGTCCTAGGTAACTAATCTGGGCTTTCCCTCCTCTGTTCTTTGGCTCACAGTGATCCCTTTATCTGGAATCCTCTCCATTTTCATCTCTGGCTGTCCAATTTCGGTCTGTCCTTTAAGGCCCATCTCAAATGTAATCTCCCTTGCTTTTTCTGATTCTCCAACCAGATATATTCCCTTCCTTGTCTAAACTCTATAGCTCTGGGTGTAACTCTTAGAAGACTTGACCTGTACTGCAGGTATCGGTGTATTCCAACTGGCAGTTCCATTAAGATCAGTTACGTGTTAATAACCTCTGTGTTCTAGATAGCACCTAGAAAAGACACTCATACTCATAGTTAATGATCAAAATCAAAAATCTGATTTTCAGTAATGAAAACTAAAAGTGCTTCACAATTTTCTGTCAGTTAAAGAACTGGTTAAAGGAACCCAGAGAATAAAAAAAAAGATGTCTTAATGGGATACTTGATTTCCTAGGTGCTGACACAACAATTGATAGACATCTTCTAGGTCTGGAAAGGTATGTCTGTGTGATGAAAATGTAGGCTCAAAGAAGGCCCCAAAAGGCTAAAAAAAAAAAACAAAACAACTTAAGACATCTTTGCTATGCTTTCATTTTTTGAGTTTTAGTTTTGTACAGATGAACATGGGACACTCTGAAGCTTTAAAGCTAAAAACTATACCGAGGAAGAAAAAACTGATTAAGACAATCAAATAACACATTTTGAATACTACTGTAAATCAGGTTAAACAGGGCTACTAAGCGATTAATTCACTCTCCAAAAAACACACAAAAAAAAACAAAAAACCCAACAGAAAAATTAGCTCCTTTTCCCCATTGAGAAATAAATTAAAAATCTGGTAATTTTTCCACATTATAAAGCTAATCAGAGAAGCCTACCACCTCATAAAAACATTTCATAAAGGTACAGAGATAATACTACTCCTACAGACATCATGATTAATGAATCCACGGGCCCCTGGCTGTAACTACGTCATTGTTTACTTCGTGACTTTTGTTTTCGAGGAGGAGGTTAAGTCAGGGAGGATGGGAGGAAATTAAATTGAAACCCAACAAATACCTTTACAGAGTAAACACCACCACTCAACTAATTTTTTTCTTAGGGGCCTGTAGCACTTGTTGGTAAAAACACAATGAACCGATAATTTGAACAAAGGCAACAGGCACCTGCAGCCTCTCAATCCCTTTGCAAATATTTCCACTAAGATAGGGCCAAATTCTGGGGTCTGGACGAACAGGCGAGTGTCACCATTCAATAATGAGCTCCTTTCTCGATAAGCTGTAAACCTCGAGGCACCTGAGACCCTTCCCAAGGATCTGAGCTGGGAGCGGTCTCGGATTTTTAGACAAATCTCTCCTCCTACCACACGTGATCAGCCACCCTGGAAGACCCGCAACGCACGATACAAAGGCTCGGCGCTGCCACGGCATCCTCAGGAGGATCGCGGAGCCTCCCGCGCTCAGTTTCTGAGGAGCTTGCGCAGGGCGCCGCCGCCAGGCGCGCCGCTCCCGGGCCCGCAGGGCGGTGCCGCGCAGCGCGGGGAGCGGGAGCGGGAGCGGGGAGCGCGCGCCGCCTGCCCTGCGCGCCTGCCCACCCAGCGCCGGGGAGCAGGGCAGACGAGCTGCACGCAGCCCGGCCGCGCCGCAGCCGCCGGGCCCTCCGCCGACGCAGGGAGCCCCGCAGCGACGTGGACTAGGGTGAGGAGGCCGAGGGCTCCCAGACCCCGGGCAGGCCCGAGGCCAGGCCAGCCCACCCCGCCCAGGCCCCGGCCTTGCCTTCTCCTCCTGGCTCCTAGCCCCCCCCCACCCTTCCCCCGGGCCTCGCGTGGGGGGTTCGGGGGCGCAGTGAGCGGCACTTACACCACGGCTCTGGAGATGATCCAGGACACCATCTTCCCGGGGGCTTGGACCCCACCTCGGGGGCGGGTGGGCGCCAAGCGTGGCGGACCAGGCCGCCAACGGCAGGCCGCGCGCTCGCCGGCTCCTCGCGCTCCCCGGGGCCGCGCTGGCGCCCTCGGGAGCTGGGCCCCGTGTCTGCGCGCGGCGGCCCGAGCTGCGCTGCGGTCGGTCCCCCGCCCGTCCCCGCCCGCCGGCGGAGCCGCCGCCGAGCCAGCCAGCCCCGCCCCTGCGCTCCGCTGATAGGCGGCGGCGGCGGCGGCGGCGCGTTGGCCGAGGCCAGGTCTGGGTTGCCGGGCTCCGGGGGCTGGGCTGGCGGGACCCCGGCCCGCGCCGGATGGCGTTGTGGCTCGGATATTTGGGCTCTCACTTCCCTCTTCCTGCCCCTTCTCTCCCTGGGAAGTCCACCTGGCGTGGCGGGGGGGGCGTGGGGGGGGCGTGGGGGGGTGGGAGGCGGAGGCTGAGGAAGGGGACGTGTGGATAGGGGTTGTGAGTGCCTGTGTGAAAAGCAAAATAGTAGCAGCAACTCTGTGTCCGATAGAATCCTCTAGACCAGGCCCTAGATTCTGGAGAGGAGAGATTTTGAGATGTGTTTAGCCACATCCGGTGTTCTCACTGTTCACTGAGGCCCTGGACGTCCTCAAAGTACCGCATTTTAAGGCAAACGTCGGGAGGATCTTTGCACAGGCCTGTGTGTATCAGGAGTCTTCTGGTGCGTGGTGCAGTGCAGGGAGGGGCAGAAGGAGGAAAGCATTGGATTTCAAGTTTGCAGTAGTGGGTGTATAGATATCACTGTTCTGGGCCTCTTAAGGCAACTTTCCATCACAACATCTGCAAAGCCTGTTTTACAAACACGCCTCTGACCTGCTAGATACTCAAAGTAAAAGTTGGGCCTAGGATTCCTGACCTGTCATGCTATTTACAGCTGTCTATTTTTGGGGAGGTTGGATTACTGCTTACACCTTACAGCTCTTTCAGGTATGATAATTTAAGGAGACAGAATTTAAAATCTGATTTTTTTTGGTGGCAGTACCAAGTCGAGAAAGTGATCTTAAAGTTTAATTATCATCTTATTTTTTTTTCTGTTAAGACGATGATAAAAGATAATTCTAGTATTCAGATGGTGCGAAGAATAAAGGATGAAATGGGCGCTTTAAGCCTTTAATTGAAAGTTGAAAGCCCCAGGAAATATAACAACTTATTTTGTGACCATACTCTAATTTATTCTTTTTGTTCCTCAGTTTCCTCATAATAAAAAGAGGCTGATAATACTACAGCTTACCTCCTGCCTTCCAGGGATGACATAAAGCATGCTAAATACATGTTTAGAAAGTTCTCCCACTTGCTTGGGAGAAAATCAAAAGCAAATATAAGATTGTCTTGAATTCTTTTAAGGTCCCAGATTCAATACATTTAATAATATTTTCATTATTTAAGGAATGAAATCAGAAACTGCTTTCTGCTCTTGGGTTAGGTTCTTTTGCTTATTTACCCATATTTAGAAAGTATATTTTAATTTCAGGGATCTCACTAGTGAAAATTTGCATTTGTTCAGAATCTTATTTTTGGCCATTATTCAACATTATTTGGGGATCACATGTGCCACATAAGCACCAGTTTTCTGGAAAATTCTCTTGCCCAGTAAAACTCAAAGTTACTTGAATGGCATTCAGATTCCTCCGTAAACAGGTCCTGAAATGTTTTTTACAGCCTTAATTTTTACTGCCCTCCCAACCTCTAAAGTACCCTTTCCCTACCATTTTTCTCTGAACCAAGCTGTATTTTCACCCTCAGTGCCTATGCCCAGACTTCATTTTTTATTTAATGATTTGCGTCCCATTCTCTACCTGTCAGAGTTTTTCAGTGTGCTCTGCCATGAAGATGTCCTTGATTTTCATAGTTATTCATAATTTTCTCTAGGTCCCCAGAATTTATTACTTGAATATCTATTTAATACCTGTGTCATTCTGCTTTATATAATGGTTATGTTTTACCTATGCCTAATCTACTGGATGGTAAAATGTTTAAGGACAGGTATGGTATATTAGTTATTTGTGTTTTCCTAGTGTCTAGAATAGGGTAATTGCCCAGTAAAAGTTTGAATAATGTTTTTTAGTACAGTCACTCTCTTAAGTATGAAAACTTTATGAAATTTCAGCCTTGAACAGTGGAAGTCTCTTAAAGCTGTCTTTCTTGCCTTCTTATTTTGGAGGGGTCATCATTCTGAATATTATTTCACTGCATCACAATACACTAATGCTTTCAGGGGTTGTTGAGATATATAGGACTGCTCACTGCTCTCTGAAATGTCTGTAGGCTGCTGTGTGTTAAATTTCATCCTGTATGCTTGTTATATCTTCAACCTCCTCCATATTCATGTCACTTTTTGCTGCTCTCAATCTGCAACAGCCCCCTTCTTCACATCTCAATATGCCGTGTGTTGGAAACCACCTACCCTGTGCTACAGACAATTTGTGGAGTCAACCTTTTACAACTCAGAGCCTAGGTAGTGTTTATTCCCGTTTTGTACACTGGAAACTGAGGTTTAGAGAGCTCACTGAATGGCCAAATAACGCATAGGTGATAGAACTGGAACTCTAATCCACGCTTCCCGAGTGCTCTTTACATTATACTGTGATAGTTGAATTGTGTTTAAGGCAGTGGGTCCAGATGGGGGTTCCCTCTAGGAGGAAGTTGGGAGGCATTTTTGGGGGGTTGTTGGAGTGATTGGGGCTAACCACTAGCATTTGATGGGTGGGGGCCAGGGATGCTATATATATATATATATATATGTATGTATATATACTCTTTGTAAATGCATGGGCTGTCCTGGACAAAGAATGTTCCCATGTCCTGCAAGGTTTAGGAATATCCTGCCTGACATTTGTGTAATACGTGTAATTATATGAACCTGGAACCTCCATTTTACATATAAACCATGGTTTTAACTGAGACTGAATTTTCCAGTGTCTGTTTCCATGCAACTGCTGTGCGAAAGAAAGATTTGTTTCGTTCACAACTTAATCAAGAGTTGTTTACAGTTTTGGAGAATTGCATCACAAACTACTTTGCATTCATAGCTGTCATGGTTAGCTACTAATTACTCTTGTATGTCTTCTAGTTCAGTTTTGTTTCAAGATTAATATATTGAAATACATATTATCTTATTTTAAATGATTTTCATTTCGCTTTTCCATTCATATTTTATTTAGGATACGTGGGTTTGTTTGAAGTCTGTAGGGAGATTGTTTTAAATTTCATTTCAGGGTGATAAAGCAGAAGATAGAAAATATTTTATGAAAGGGGGACATCAAGCCTGATACGGTTGAGAACTCTTAGCCTAAACAAAGAGTAATTTCATCTGAGGAGAAGTCTCACATGGAAAGTACCCAGATTTTAGTAGTGGGTGTATAGTTGAGATTTAGTAGTACGTGGCCATTAGGTAAGTGCTTCATGGTGTAAGACAAGGCTCTGGAGACAGTGGGAGAAAAGGAAATACATTACCTGCTGCCTTTTAAAGCGTGGTCTCTTTTGGTGTACTTGAGATCATTTCTTGTTTACAAGATGGAAAATTGTTTCTTTAAATACTAAACTTAATTGATTTTTAAAAAACATATTACTAGTATTCATTTGAGCACTTCCGTCATTGTATTCTACAAAGACTTTTCTTTGGGTATTGAGTTTAATCATGGTGGGATGCAGCATATTTAGGGCAAAGGACATCAGGAGACCTATTTTAATTGCCAGTAATGTGATATGTGGCAGGTCGATCTGTTTCCTGTTAAATGGGGATGATAATGTTATGATGATCCAATGCAAGGGGTTTTAAAAACTAAGGGTAATTAGACTATTAAAAAGAATTGGTTTCTCTTCTGCATTTTCACTTAGAGTTCCTGGGAGATATGTGGATTATGTGTCTTCTACATGTTAAAGGAGTTTATTTATTAGGAAAAAAAAGAGAGTGGGAAAGTATCTAGGAGAGCAGATAGTGAGAGAATTACAGGGTACAGAGATAGTATCTAATCTATATAATTAATGAGTATGCTATTGAAACTAAATACTAGGTCACCTGCACGTTTCTGTTGGAGGAGTATTTTCAAGTGCTTGAAAATATTTTTATTTATAGAAAGGCTAAAATGACTAAATGAGTCTACCTTTCATAGTTGTTTAGAAAATAGTGTGAGGGAGAGGATCTTAAAGAGAATGACTTAAAAGACAAAACCTGTTGTTTTTCCGTCTGCTGCCAGATGAATGTTTTTTGTCTTAGCCAGTTTGCTTTATGGTATTATGGTTACAACAGAGGTCAAATTTGGCAGATGACATTGAAATCAAATTATAAGAAATAATATTGAAAATAAAGTAATTGGATTGCATTAGAATAGAAAGATTAGATTCTTTTTTTTTTTAACATCTTTGTTGGAGTATAATTGCTTTACAATGGTGTGTCAGTTTCTGCTGTATAACATCAGCTATACATATACATATATCCTCATATCTCCTCCCTCTTGCGTCTCCCTCCCACCCTCCCTATCCCACGCCTCTAGGTGGTCACAAAGCACGGAGTTGATCTCCCTGTGCCATGCGGCTGCTTCCCACTAGCTATCCATTTTACATTTAGTAGTATATGTAAGTCCATGCCACTCTCTCACTTTGTCCCAGCCTACCCTTCCCCCTCCCCGTGTCCTCAAGTCCATTCTCTACATCTGGGTCTTTATTCCTGTCCTGCCCCTAGGTGAAAGATTAGATTGTGAATTAAGTATTTGATAGTTATTAGCTAACATTCCATGAAAAAAGCAAAATATGTCTGTGATGGCTGGATCTAGGGAACACATATCTGAGGTTCTTATACATTTGAGGTAGCAGCTTTGCTTACAATGATTATGGATTTAGACATATTTGAGGCACTTTTACTATTTATTCATTTAAATCATAGTTCCCAGTTTTGAAATCAAGGTAGATCTATGATTTCGGGTATTATTCAGGTGCATATGGGGGTTGTTATGATGTCATTTACAGAGAGCTGAAATATTTGATAATTCTGTTATGTCTAGTAAGCAGAACTTTAAACAATTTTTGTTGATGTTTTTGAGTGGTAGTTGAAAGCACCCGGAATAAAATTCAAAAGGGTGAACAGTGAAAAGTTAGTCTGTTAGTCTTCTTCTATCACCTGTCTCCAGCTATCCAGTTCCTTTAGAGGCGTATCTCTGTTGCCAGGTTTTGTTTTGTTTTGTTTTTTGGCCAAGAGTAAAGACTAGAACGAGACCCAATTGTATATAGGTATTTAGTCTAAGATAAAGGTAGAATATTACATCAGTTGGGACATGATAGATTTATTTAGTAAATGATTTTATGGTAGCCAGGTAGCCATTTAATAAAATCTGAAGAAAAAGTAGTCCTGGATGGATAAGAACTGTAAATGTAAAAACTAAAAGTACCATGAAAGTATAAAAAGAAAACGTGAAGGTAATAAAATCATGATAATAATGGAAAGCCCTCTCAAAGCATGCCATAAAATCAGAAGCCAAAAAGGCAAATTTCATAGACTTGATTGCATAAGAATTTAAAAACCCTATGCCTTCAAAAAACAGTATAAATAAGATTTCAAGACAAATGACAAATTGGGGAAAAACATTCATAAAACCCAACAAAGGTTAATATTCTTAATATACAAAGCACTCATTAAAAAAAGCATTAATTAAAAATGTGTCTCAAAATTCAGAATCTCTGGTTTCCAGTCGGGGATGTAAGAAGCAGCTTAGGAGTTGCAACTCTAACAACAAGTAAAAAGCTGAACAAACTAAAAAATCAACAATTCTTCTTAGATGCTTCAGAGAAGTAAGGTCATAGGTCATAGGATAAACTGCTGTCTCCCAAATTTGAGAAACAGGCAGATATGGAGAATCACAACTCACTGGAGTGGAAACCTCTGCAAGAACCAGTGCCAGGGTAGGAAAACCTAAACTGTAATTGAATCTGGAGGCTCAGGGTGGACAACTCTGAGAGTTAAAAACTGCAAGAGAATCCAGTCATAGGAGCTCTACCCGATCTTCACAGTTAGTATTGAAGAAAAATTCCCCCTGCTGGAAGCAGGGAAACGAAAAAGAAACCATTTTGAAATATATCAGTGCATGTGCTCTTCTTAACAAAGTATGCCCTCGGGAGAAGCTCTTTCACCAGAGCCTAACCTAACTGGCGGAAGGGAAATACCCCACACCAGCCAGCTCTAGTCTTTCACCGGGGCGGGGGGAGGGGAGGAGGGAAAAACTCAATTTGAGCCCCTCTAGCCATACATGTAGGGGAAGGGAAATACATAACTCCTGCCCCCTCCAGCCATCCTGTCCCATCTAAGGGAGGTGGGGACTGAGAAGCATTGGTGAAGTTTACAGTCCAGAGGTTTAGGGTCACTGGAAGACTGAGACCTAATCATAGGACTATAGAATGCTCCCCCTTCCCCACCATACCACTACTTTACCACAGTTCCTTTTACCCAGTGCTTCATGTCTGTCTTTCAACAAAAAATTACAAGGCATCTAAAAGGCAAAAAATCCATTTGAAGCGACTGAGCAGTCATCAGAACCAGAGTCAGATGTGGAAGGAATGTTGGAATTATCAGACCAGGAATTTAAAGAAGAACTATGATTAATATACTAAGGGTTTTAATGGGGAAACTAGACAACATGCAAGCATAGATGGACAGCGTAAGCAGAGAGGTAGAAATTCTAAGAAAGGATAAAAAAGGAGTGTCCCTTCTAACCATTGCTTTTCAGCATCATACTGGAAGTCCAACTTAATGCAATAAGATAAGAAAAGGGAAAAAATTATACTGAATGGGAAGAAATAAAACTGTCTTTGTTTGCAGTGTTATTTCTACATGATTGTGTAAAACATCAGGAGTAATTGACAAAAAGATTCTTGGATTATAAGTGATGATAGCAAAGTTGCAGGATACAAGATTAATACAAAAAAGTTAATTGCTTTCCTATATGCTATCTGTGAACAAGTAGAATTTGAAATTGAAAGCACAATATCATTTACTTTAGTGTCCCCCAGATGAAAAACTTAGGTATAAACCTAACAAAATTAAGATGTATTTGAGGAAAACAATATAACTCTGATTAATTCCCTGGTGGTCCAGTGGTTAGGACTCTGCACTTCCACTGCTGGGGGCCCGGGTTCAATCCCTGGTCAGGGAACTAAGATCCTGCAAGCCCCACAGGGTGGCAAAAAAACAGAAACAATAACAAAACCCCAAAACTCTGAACGAAATCAAAGACTAAGTGGAGAGATATTCCATGCTTATGGTTAGGAAGACTCAATAGTGTCAAGATGTCAGTTCTTCCCAACTTGGTCTGTAGGTTCAGTGCAATCCAAATCAAAATTCCAGCAGGTAATTTTGTAGATATTGACAAACTGATTCTAAAGTTTGTATGCTGAGGCAAAAGACTCAGTAGTCAACTCAGTATTGAAGAAAAATAAAGTCAGAACTGACACTACCCGACTTTAAGACTTGCTATAAAGCTACATTAATCAAGACAGTATGGTATTGGTGAAAGAATAGACAAGTACATCAGTGGAATAGAATAGAGAGCCCAGAAATAAAAGCATACAAATATAGTCAACTGAACTTTGACACAAAGAAGCAAAGGGAATACATTGGAGCAGAGATATTCTTGTCAACGAATAGTGCTGGTACAACTGGACATCCACGTGCAAAGATGGATCTAGACATAGACCTTATGGCCTTCCATAAAAATTAACTGAAAGTGTATCATAGACCTAAATGTAAAATGCAAAACTCTGAAACTTCTAGAAGATAACATAGGGGAAAACTTAAGTGGCCTTGAATATGCAATGATTTTTTTAGGTATAACACCAAAGGCATTATCCATGAAATAAATAATTGATAAGCTGAACTTCATTAAAATTAAAAGCTTTGCAGATGAATAGGCAGAGGACAGAGGATTTTTAGGGCAGTGAAACTATTCTGTATGTTGTTACAGTGGTATAAATATGTCGTTATACTTTTGTCCAAATCTATACAATATACAATAGAGTGGATTCTAATGTAATCTGTGGACTTTGGGTGATAATGATATGTCAATGTAGGTTCATCAGTTCTAACAAATGTAACGCTCTGGTGGGGATGTTAATAGTGGGGAGGTTGTTATGTGTGTGGGGACAGAAGGTATATGGGAACTCTTTGTCCTTTACCTTCAATTTTTTTTTTTTTTTGCTGTACGCAGGCCTCTCACTGTTGTGGCCTCTCCCGTTGCGGAGCACAGGCTCAGCGGCCAGTGCTCATGGGCCCAGCCGCTCCGCGGCATGTGGGATCTTCCCGGACTGGGGCATGAACCTGTGTCCCCTGCATCGGCAGGCGGACTCTCAACCACTGCGCCACCAGGGAAGCCCCTCCCCTCAATTTTTGTGAACCGAAAACTGCTCTAGAAAATGAAGCTTATTAATGAAAAAAAAAATCTTGGTAGAAAAAAAATGCACAAATATCAACACATAATTTATAAAAGTGGTGCAAATGGCCAGGAGAAACTGTAATCCTAACTGATTTACGAATACACTTGGTCCAAATTCAGAACTGGGTCTTGTTCAAGAAGCATCGTTCAATCCCAAAAGTTATTAAAAAGGAGTTCCATTTTTTCTTCAAAGAGCATTAAAGGGAATTTAATTCATAAACCAGATTATTCTTGCAAGGTCTTTTCTCCTCCCCATTTCTCTTACTGCCCTGGGGCTTCTTACAGGTCACACTCTAAAGCTTTTTCCTCAGATCCCAGCTAACAAGATCACTTCCCCCCAACATTTCTTACTTGTTGCCTTTATTATGTTGGTCAACTTAGTATCAGCAAGTCATTCCTTTTTAAGAAAGAAGGAAGTGGAAGGAGGAGGGCTGTGGACATTCACATGTTAATCAAATTTTCCATGTCATACTAAGAAAATGTTTTCAGTTTCACTGATTATTAGGAAAATCCAGATAAAAATTTTCTTTCTTATTGCCAAAGTGTCAGATAGAGTATTATTGCTTAGCTGTTGGTGAGAGTGTGTGGTACTCCTAAGTCCCTATTGAAATTTTTTTGGGAGAAATAGTACATGTTTATATGTATGTTATATTTACATATTTGTAGGTGACAGGCCTTTAAGTCCCTGTTCTAAGAATTTATCCCCGGCCTTTTAGTTCAGTCTGTGTGAGTATGGGCCCATCAAGTATGTATTTAAAAGGTTTATTTTCATCCTCTTTCTGTTACGTTTTCAAAAGTGACTCCAATGTATATATCTCAAAATTGTTTGTGCAACCTGTGTTCAAAACCTATGATGGTTCTTAAAGGAATAGGTTCCAGTTTCTATTCCAGACCAACTAAATCAGAATCTCTGGGTATGGCCTAGGGATCTTTTTAAACAAGCTAACATAATTAGATATAAAATTAACTATATGGTTAAATAATTAGAGCCATTCTTTCGGGCTCTCAAGTTTGTGAACTTCTGCTCTGATCAAGCTCCAATCCCATCCACCCTAACCCTGGAAGGACTTGAGTGGAATACTTGTCAAGCCTTAATTCTTTGAATTTCAGTTCTCCTTACCTTACCTTGAAATTCCTTTACATAATTTACCACCCTCCTTTTTTTTAAAAAAAATATTTTATTCCTGGTTCTAAGAAATCATGTACCCCTTGCTAAAAATCACTCGAAGAAGCTCTTCATCTTTCTTTCACAACTCCTTCCAGATACTCTGTGGTCTTTCTTCCTTCTCTCCTTCCCTAACACCTTCCCTTCTTTACTGCATCCTATTTTTGAGACTTATCCTGTTGTTACTTGTGACTGTAGTTCATAGATTTCCACCACTATGTAATATCCATCATATGTAGTATATACAATATATTTTTCATTCCAAATAAGGATATTTTGGATGTTTGAAAAACTTTTTTTGCTCCAGCTGCTTATGTTAAGGTTTATCTAAGGTGTGTGATATGTAAAGCATCACATTTAAAGCATAATAAATATCATATTTTAAAAATTGTAGATATGTTTATGATTGTCATCCTTCCTACTAGGTTTTAAGCTTCTTGAAAGCAGGAGTTGTGTCTAACACATCTCATCGTGCGTTACCAACCTTACATATAATAATAAATATTTGCTTAACTGAGTTGAATTTTGTTCTTTACTGTTCATGCAGCACCCTCTTAAAAACCCAGTTTTCTATAAGCCTCAAATTTCACAAGAGAGAACTATTGATAAGCAAAATACTTAGCCATGTTGTAATACATGAAAATCGCATTAAAAATTTCAGCAACTTGATCAAAATAAATATGAATTAGCAGGATAATGTCAAGAATTCTTAGTTCTTATTTGACAGTTTTAAATTGGTACATTCTTGAAGTCTTTTAAAATATTAAGCTATCACTTTAGTTTCTCTTTCTAGAGATGGAAGTAATAACCTCTAGTTAATTGTGTAATATTTAACTAGTGTTTACAAGCAGCTTTCATTTCTCCGGTCTAGAATAATAGGAATAATGTTAAAAATTCTAACAGAAAAAGAGAAAACTGGTTATATTTTTAAACATTAAGGAATGTTTAGCTTTATGATTAATTTTATTATAGGACTTGTACTATTCTTTTAATTTTTATTTTATATTGGAGCATAGTTGATTAACAATGTTGTGTTAGTTTCAGGTGTACAGCAATGGCCTTGTACTATTATATTAAAAAAAAACTGTTGCTAATAGGGTCATATTGGTACTATGTTGAAAAGTTTCTTGAAGGCAGCGCTCTCATGCTTTTTATTCACCTGTCCTGGGCCTGGCACATTGGCTTCAGTTCACGATAAGCACTGTACTAAGGAGCCTGGTTTTATGATCCCAGCTCTAGCTCGTTAAATGATTAGACCTGAGCAAGTCAGTTTACCTCACTGGACTTCCGTTTCCTCATCTGCAAAATAAAGGTAAAACTTCAGACTGCTTGTTGTTGTTTTTTTAACATCTTTATTGGTGTATAATTGCTTTACAATGGTGTGTTAGTGTCTGCTTTATAACAAAGTGAATCAGCTATAGGTATACATATATCCCCATATCTCTTCCTTCTTGCGTCTCCCTCCCACCCTCCATATCCCACCCCTCTAGGTGGTCACAAAGCACAGAGCTGATCTCCCTGTGCCATGCGGCTGCTGCCCACTAGCTAGCTGTTTTACCTTTGGTAGGGTATATATGTCAATTCCACTCTCTCACTTCATCCCAGCTTACCCTTCCCCCTCCCCTTGTCCGCAATTCCATTCTCTACGTCTGTGTCTTTATTCCTGTCCTGCCTCTAGGTTCTTCAGAACCTTTTTTTTTAGATTCTATATATATGTGTTAGCACATGGTATTTGTTTTTCTCTTTCTGACCTACTTCAGACTCTAGGTCCATCCACCTCACTACAAATAACTCAATCTTGTTTCTTTTTATGGCTGAGTAATATTCCATTGTATATATGTGCCACATCTTCTTTATCCATTCATCTGTCGATGGACACTTAGGTTGCTTCCATGTCCTGGCTAGTGTTGTGGTCAGAAAAGATACTTGATACGATTTCAATTTTCTTAAATTTACCAAGGCTTGATTTGTGACCCAAGATATGGTCTGTCATGGAGAATGTTCCATGAGCCCTTGAGAAGAAAGTGTATTCTGTTGTTTTTGGATGGAATGTCCTATAAACATCAATTAAGTCCATCTTGTTTAATGTATCATTTAAAGCTTGTGTTTTCTTATTTATTTTCATTTTGGATGATCTGTCCATTGGTGAAAGTGGAGTGTTAAAAGTCTCCTACTATGATTTTGTTACTGTTGATTTCCCCTTTTATGGCTGTTACCATTTGCCTTATGTATTGAGGTGCTCCTATGTTGCGTGCATAAATATTTACAATTGTTATATCTTCTTGCATTGATCCCTTGATCATTATGTAGTGTCCTTCTTCATCTCTTGTAATAGTCTTTATTTTAAAGTCTATTTTTTCTGATATGAGAATTGCTACTCCAGCTTCCTTTTGATTTCCATTTGCATGGAATATCTTTTTCCATCCCCTCACTTTCAGTCTGTGTGATTCCATTGCTGTCTGAAGAAGGGGGCAGGAGGTCTTTGCACCTGCTAGTGTTGGAGGATCTCCTGCAGAGGCGGGGGGTGGCTGTGTCTCACTGCGGGGACAAGGACCCTGGCAGCAGAAGTTCTGGGAAGTACTCGTTGGCGTGAGCCCTCCTGGAGTCCGCCATTAGCCCCACCAAAGAGCCAGACTACTTGTTTTTATAGGGTTATTAAGGTAATCCTTTAGACTGCTTGTCTTCATAGGATTATTAAGAGAATTAAACAAGGTGTATGAAATCCCTTTATAAGCTGAACACTGTGATGGGGATATGAGATATTATTTTTAGATTAGTAAAAATCCAGCACAAATATTCAAGACCACCTTTTAACACTGAATTTGGGAGAAGCGTACTGTCATGTATGGGAAAAAGAATATTTGCAGATAACCACGGCCCAGGGTAATGTGCCAGGCAAAAACGTTTATTGATTTTGAAGAAGTTCATAGGAAGGGGAGAGATTGCTCTGTTTGGGGGAAAGGACTCAGATGCTTCGAAAGATGATACTTTGGTAGGGTCTTATACTAGTAGAAAAGAGAGAAGAGAACACAGGCAAGGAGTCTTGAAAGTTCAGTGCAATGCTGGAAATCAAGTAGAAATACTGTATTAGAGAAGCGGAGCCTGGAGTGTATGTCTGTCAGTGCCATACTATCTATAGGCTATGAGGAACCCTTCCAAGGACTTTAAGCAGGGGAGTATTGTTAGATGGGCCTTTGTGATCCTTAATCAGGATGAGCGATGGATTTGAGGAAATACTGGAGGCAGGGTGATCAGTCCCAAGGCTATTATGTTAATCTGGGGGGAAAATGATCAGGGATTTAACCAAAGGCTCTTAACTTGGGGTCTACAAATTAGGTGTTCCTGGATAGAATTCAGGAGGCCGTGAACTTAGAAGGTGAAAAATTGCACTTTTCCCCACTACACCTTTCCTGAAAGTTAGCATATCCTTCAGCTATGAATGTAGGAAACAAACGACGGGAATATTTGTAGTACTTTTAACTTTTTGTCAATAGAAATAACAAATATTTTCATATCCCATTAAAATCGTTGCAGGTGTCTTGAAATATTACTTACACCACACGTCGTTACTCTGAAACTATGGTAGTTATTAGGTCTGCTCTGAGGTCTTATTATTGAATGAGTTGATAAGGAAGCACATATAGTGTTACCAAATCACATTTTCTTTTACTGTTTTGATAACTGTATTTCAATACAATTGGTTTTTTTGTAATCCCATACTTAAGAAATTTCTTAAAAAACTAAAACGTTATTTTGATTCCAAGTTTGATTAGACTACTAAAGGGGCTTATGACACAAAAAGATTAAGAACTCTTGGTAAACCGAGGCAGTGGCTCTTCCAGAATGTACTGGTACTTTGTGATTTTTGGCAAGTCGCATTAACAAGTTTGAGTCACTTTACTTCTCTAGAATAAAGTAGTTGAACTAAATGATCCATGAGATCTCTTCCAGCTCTAAAATTCTGCTCTTGACTTGACCCCCTCCAAACCAACATTTCCATAGGCTGTCCCATCTCACTAAACTACGCCACTCTCCAGTCAGTACATCAAGTGAAAAATGTAGGACTTATCCTTGATTTCTTTTTTTTCTCACCTGTCCTCACCTGTCTTCTCCAAGTTCTCTCAGTTCTACTTCCTAACCTTCTGAATCTCTGTACCTTTCTCTCTCCACCACCTCTCTCAGCTGGACTACTGCAAGCCCTCTAATGGATCTTCCTATTTCTGTTCTTCACCTGCTATAGTCTGTAACCTGCATAGCAACCAGAGGGGCCATTTTAGTACACAAATGATAGGACTTTGTAAAGCTTAAAACCCCCTCCAATGACTTTCCTTGCACTTGGATTAAAAACCCTGGGTGAGCTGGCCCCTGCTTGTCTTTCCAGCTTCATCTGCTGTCACTCTCCTCCTGGCCCCCTAAGCTTCAGCCACACTGGCCTTTTTTCTGTTCCTATAAACGTGTCATCCTACTTTCTGTCTTAAGGTCTTTGTATTTATTGTTCCCTACTCCAAAATGAGCAACTTTCCCCTCCGTATTGGATTCTTAATGCCATTCAGATTCCAGGGAGCCTCCTTCATGGATCACCCAATCTAACATAGTCACCTAATCACTCCTACATCATCCTATTCCGGTCCTCTACAGTAGTACTCACCACTGCTGCTGTTCTTGTTTTCTGTCTCCTCTACTTAGAACGTAAAGTCTGTTAGAGCAGGAACATTGTCCTGTTTTGCACTTGTTATATTCCCAGCACCTAAAAATAGATGTTGATTGAAATATTTTGTATTATTTCATTACATTAAGTCTTAGTCCGTGAATATTTCGGACTACACTAATTACTATGAGAATATTCAAACTGGTTGCATTTTAAAACTCACAGGGGCTAGTGTTAGCTTGAAGAGCGGAAAAAGTGTCCAGAGCAAGTAAAATGGGGAATGAGAAAGAGTTCATAGTTATTGACGATTTGATAATGTCATTATATAGGAAATAAAAATAATACTAAAGATTCCAAGGAAGTGAATCATAAGTTGTTTCATTCAGAGAGTTGGGGATGGGGCGGTTGTGAGTCAGCTGTATAACATCCTTTAGGATTTTCATTGGTTAACTCTAGCTAAAAAAGTACAAAAGTAAATAATGACTTTATACCTTGGGTATGATTTTTTTTAATTTAATTTAATTTATTTATTTTTTATACAGCAGGTTCTTATTAGTTATCTGTTTTATACATATTAGTGTATATATGTCAATCCCAATCTTCCAATTCATATTAATAGTTTTTTTTTTGCCGCACCACACGGCTTGCGGGCTCTTAGTTCCCTAAACAGGGATATAACCCAGGCCCTAGGCAGTGAAAGCACAGAGTCCTAACCACTGGACCACCAGGAAATTACGGATATTAAAATTTTTGTTCACAAGCTGCCCATAGCATTTTATGGAGTGTGTGCCAACCAAAATCAGCTATAATATTATGGTCATTTTAGAAAGTCATGGTAAAGTATGGCTTGTAGCAGCTCAAGTGGAACTAGCAAGGAAGCAGAAAAGGGAAAAGAGAGCACTTATGAGACACAAGCATGTGAACTCTGGTGGAGTTAGGTACTTCTTAGTCCATCAGTATGATCCAGATCCCAGAGATGGGGGCCGGGATAGAGACCCAGTGATCATACCCTGAGCAGCTTCCAGGAGGTGGTCAGTAGTTGAAGAAGCAGAGCTAGGCAATTGGACAGAGGGTAAGTCAGTCAGCAAGTAGTGAGGAGAATCAGAAAACAATTGCAGGAAACCAGGTAAATTAAAGAATTGTCCAGGGCTTCCCTGGTGGCGCAGTGGTTGAGAGTCCGCCTGCCGATGCAGGGGATGCGGGTTCGTGCCCTGGTCTGGGAAGATCTCACATGCCGCGGAGCGGCTGGGCCCGTGAGCCATGGCCACTGGGCCTGCGCGTCCAGAGCTTGTGCTCCGCAACGGGAGAGGCCGCAACAGTGAGAGGCCCACGTACCGGGAAAAAAAAAAAAAAAATTGTCCAGGATTCATAGCAAAGAATAAAAGTTGAGTCAACTTCAGCTGCCTTTATTCAGCTCATCCTAGTAATTGAGAGCTAATCTCAAAGTTTCCTAGGCCTGCCAATGGTAATAAAAAGCAGCTGATGGGTTATGAGTGTGAGATTTGGAGGGAGGAAGATACTGGAGTAAGGGTGGAGCAGACGTATTTCTGGGGTAGAAGCGTTTGTTAGGCAAAGAATCAGACGTTGTTAGATCCATCTTAGATCGTTGAGGTCATTTAGTCCATCGTTTCCCCAGATTTTCACACAAGATATCTCTTAAATTGTTTTCTCATTTTGAATCCCATATTACAAAAATATTTTTCCTCAAAACCTTCGATTATTAATGATTTGCCTCCCCATTTTTTTACCAAAGACTGTAATTAGAGCAGCACATGCTATGCATACTGAATTGACGTTAAGTTCAACTAAAGGAAAAAAAAACAAACTACAATTTTAGCTACCTTGTATGGCATTTACAGTTAAATGGTTTAATTGGTTGTTTCATGTAGATTTTTCAAATATTAAAAATAACCTATGGCTTTAAGAGGTTGAGAGCTTTGGAGCTTGGCCATTGAAGCCCTAAATTTATTTCTCAGGCCCTTTGACTTGAAATCTTTGTCACTTAAGAGTATGTCATTTTGCATAGGGTACTTAGCTCTAAGACTTAGTTTCCCCATTTGCAAAATGAGTATAATAATAGTATCTACTTCAGGAAGTTATTTTGAGGATCACGTGAGATAATGCTTTTAAGCACTGGCATATTGCCTGTTACATAGTACAGCTTCAATAATTATTAGCCATTATTCTATTTTTATAATTGTTATTGCTATTTGGAGCTATGCAGCTCATATTCCTGGGATTGTAGATTTTGGTTTCAAAGTTTGATCTTTTTATCCCCAGGAATTGATTCCCTCTCCTTTAACCCCAGGAAAGATGGAATTGAGAAAAGAATTTATTATATTGGCAGCTGTGACTGGAGGGGGAATGAAGAGCTGGCAGGTTTGTAAAACCTCTAGCCTTTTCAAAACAACAGCTGTGCTCCATTCACTGAGCACAGAGCGAGGGGAAACAAGCCTCAGCTTCAAAAATAAGTGGATTATGGAGGTGCCGTAATGAGCTGCTGCTGATGTTTTAGAGGTTATCTTATGTTGAAGTAAGGAGACAGAAGGGGTGAGATTTGCAAATTGGCAAAATTTGTAAAAATGATGCTCGCCTTAAGTGTGTTTCATGCACTCCATTTTATTGCAACACACTTCATAATTGGAATCTATGAAAATGAATGTACATAAAGTAAAGTATATTTCCTTGGTAGCTGTTGGCATGTTATTTTAACATGGGAAGAAAAATGTTTCCCTTAGAAGTTGTATTTCAGTCTTACTCATTTTAGAAAAGATTATTAAATGGTGAATTAGCTAGATTTTAAATACTGAAATGAAGTCTTTACCCTCTCTCTACCTCCTTCCCTCTCTCCCTCTCTTTTCCTCCCCATAGCACCACGAGTTTGTTCTCAGGTGGTGATTTTGCTGGAGAATTAATAAAATAATCGCCTGGCAGAAATAGTGGTACTATTCTTAATAAAATGATTTTTTTTATCGTGAAAAGAATCTTATATTTAACACCTTTTAAGAGTAAGTACAGGGAGAAAGAACTGAAAAATCTAACATGGTAATACGGTTTTTTAACTTTAAAATCAAAGCACAATTAACATCAGTACCTTTGGTTTAGTCCTGCAATGAATCAATTTTTGTCTTCTGCAGTACCTGTGTAGCTGGTGTAAAACTTACTGATGCTGATTGTACGATTAAATTGCTTGCCTTTCTGATTCTTAAAACGAAAATAATATAAACTCTCCTCATAGTATCCAATAAGGTGGCATTGAAGGGAGCTGATAATATGAGCATTCGTGTAACCTGATTAAGGTACAAGGTCCAGCAGGTCCAGGAGCTCAGACCTGCATTCAGGCTCTGGCCCTACCTATTATGACTGGGGTTCTTGGGCAGGTTACTCAGTTTTTGAATCTTCTGGTCTTCATCAGTAAAATGGGAATTATGAAATCAATCTCATAGGGATGTAATAGTTCATATGTGCTATAATTCTAAAGTGCTGTTCAGAGGGGGAAAACATTATTTATTTAGTGCAGTATGTTGATTAGGTTTGGTGGTTCTCTACCAAGTCACCTTTGATAGTTAAATATTCATTTGTTATGGACAGTTCTAACACATGAATTATATGACTATCCTCTTACTGGGTTACTCATATTTACCCCTAGTTAAGCCATAAAATGTGCCTAATTAAAGGCTGATCTACTTAATGGGAATATGTTTAAATAGACTCGGTACAAAGTAAATTACTAAATATTAAGTAGTAGAGTTTATTGGGGTGATAGCATTATCCCAATCTTTTTTTTTTTAATCAGAGCAAATTTTAAAAAACTTAGATACAAGGGACGTATAATGTTATATCAGTTTCAGTTGTACAGCATGATTCCATATTTGTATATCTTGTGAAATGGCCACCACAATAAGTCTAGCTAACATCCACCATGACATATTTACAGTTTTTTTTTTCTTGTGACGAGAACTTTTCAAATTTACTCTCTTAGCAGCTTTCAAATGTACATACATTACAGTATTAACTATAGTCACCATGCTTTACATTACATACCCATGACATTTATTTCTCTTTTTTAAGTTGAAGTATAATTGACATACAAAATTATGCTAGTTTCAGGTGTACAATATAATGGTTTGATATTTGTATATATTGTAAAATGATCACCACAGTAAGTCTAGTTAACATTCATCAGCATACATGGTTACAGAACTTTTCTTTCGTGATGAGAACTTTTAAGATTTTTTTCTCTTAGGAACTTTAAAATATACAATACAGTATTAACTAGCATTGTCATGCTGTGCATTACATCCCTGTGACATTTATTTTATAACTGGAAATTTGTACCTTTTGACTCCCTTCTTCCATTTCACCCACCCTCCACTCCCACACCCTCCTGCCTCTGTTCTCTTTATCTGTGAGCTTGTTTTTTTTAAAAAAAATAGATTTCACATATAAATGAGATCATATGGTATTTGTCTTTTTTTGTCATATTTATTTCACTTGGCGTATGCCCTTAAGGTCCATCCATGTTGTTGCAAATGGAAAGATTTCTTGTCTTTTCTTTTAAACGGCTGAATGATATTCCATTTTATACACACACACACACACACACACGCACACACACACCCCCCCCCCACAATTTCTTTATCCACTTACCCATCGATGGACACTTGGGTGATTTCTGTATTTTGGCTATTGTATGTCATGCTGCAGCAAATGCGAGGATGTGTACATTATTTTTAGCGAGTTTTTTCATTTTCTTCAGATAAATAACCAGAAGTGGAATTGCTGGATCATATGGTAGTTCTGTTTTCAATTTTGTAGGGACCCTCCATGTTGTTTTCCATAGTGGCTGCACCAGGTTACATTCCTATCAACAGTGCACAAGGGTTCCCTTTTCTCCACATCATTGCCATCACTTGGTAGTTCTTGTCCTTCTGATAATAGCTATGTTAATAGGTGTGAGATGGTATCTCATTGTGGCTTTGATTTGCATTTCCCTGATGACTAGTGAAGTTGAGCATCTTTTCATGTTGGCCTTCTGTATATCTTTTGAAAAAATGTTGATTTAGATCCTTTGCCCATTTTTTAATGGTATTATTTTTTGCAAATGGTATTTGTTGCATGAGTTCTTTATATATTTTGGAGATTTACCCCTTATCAGTTATGTGATTTTCATTTTGTTGATGGTTTCCTTTGCTGTGCAGAAGCTTTCTAGTTTGATGTAGTCCCACTTGCTGATTTTTGCTTTTGTTGCCTTTGCTTTTGAGGTCATATTTACTTTATTGTCTGTGTTTTCTACTAGGAGTTTTATGGTTTCAGATCTTTCAAGTCTTTAGTCTATTTCAAGTTATTTTTGTATATTGTGTAAGATAGTGGTCCAATTTCATTCTTTTGCATGTGGCTATCCAGTTTTCCCAACACCGTTTATTGAAGAGAGTGTCTTT
Source organism: Globicephala melas (assembly GCF_963455315.2). NCBI lineage: Eukaryota > Metazoa > Chordata > Mammalia > Artiodactyla > Delphinidae > Globicephala > Globicephala melas. The sequence goes on from NC_083329.1 coordinate 68,255,230, forward strand.
TCCCCATTGTGTATTTTTGGCATAATTAATTGTCATAAATTAATTTGTGATAAATTAATTGACCATATATGCTTGGTTTTATTTCTAGGCTCTCTATTGTGTTCCATTGATCTCTGTGTCTGTTTTTTTTTTTTTTTTTAACATCTTTATTGGGGTATAATTGCTTTACAATGGTGTGTTAGTTTCTGCTTTATAACAAAGTGAATCAGTCATACATAAACATATGTTCCCATATGTCTTCCCTCTTGCGTCTCCCTCCCTCCCACCCTCCCTATCCCACCCCTCCAGGCTGTCACAAAGCACCGAGCCAATATCCCTGTGCCATGCGGCTGCTTCCCACTAGCTATCTACCTTACTACGTTTGTTAGTGTGTATATGTCCATGAGCTGTGTCTGTTTTTATGACAATACCATACTGTTTTGATTACTTTGAAATCAGGGAGTGTGATGCCTCCAGCTTTGTTCTTCTTAAGATTGCTTTGGCTATATGGGGTCTTATTTGGTTCCATACGAATTTTAGGACTTTATTTTATTTCTGTGAAAAATGCCATTGGAATTTTGATAGGGATTCCATTGAATCTGTAGATTGCTTTGGGTAATATGGACATTTAACAACATTAATTCTTTTTTTTTTTTTTTTTTTTTTTTTGCTGTACGTGGGCCTCTCACTGTTGTGTCCTCTCCCATTGCGGGGCACAGGCTCCGGATGCGCAGGCTCAGCGGCCATGGCTCACGGGCCCAGCCGCTACGCGGCATGTGGGATCTTCCCAGATCGGGGCACGAACCCGTGTCCCCTGCATCGGCAGGCGGACTCTCAACCACTGCGCCACCAGGGAAGCCCAACATTAATTCTTTCACTCTCTGAGCACAGAGTATCTTTCCATTTATTTGTATCTTACTCAGTTTCTTTCGTTAATGTTTTATAGTTTTCAGTGTACAGGTCTTTAACCTCCTTGATTAAATTTATTCCTGGGTATTTTATTCTTTTTGGTGCAGTTGTAAACGAGATTGTTTTCTTAATTTCTCTTTCTGATAATTTGTTGTCATTCTTTAGAAATGCAACAGATTTCTGTATGTTGATTTTGTCCTGCAACTGTACTGGATTCGTTTGTTAGTTCTAACAGTTTTCTAGTGGAGTCTTTTTCTGTTTATAATATCATGTCATCTGCAAATAGTGACAGTTTAACTTTTCCTTTCCAATTTGGATGTCTTCTATTTCTTTTTCTTGCCTAATTGCTCTTGCTAAGACTCCCAATACTACATTGAATAGAAGTCCCCTTCAATCTTGTATCTATTTATAAATTTTCTTTTTAAATACTTTAATGATATATAGTTGAGAAGTTTGAATTTATTTTTAATTGATTTTACTCTGAATTTGTTTTTAATTGATTGAGTTTTTTCCTTAGTATTTTGGTGTGCAACCTGTCTTTCAGCCATGGCTGAAAAGATATTCTTCAGTATTTTCTGAGTTGTTTTCCATGATATCTTTGCTATAGAGACTATTATAAATCTGTCTTTTTCAATTGACAAGAAATCCATAATCTACATTAGTGCATCGAGCTTCAATCAGTCTTGCCTATAAATTTTACACAAGTTTAGAAGTTCGGTTGTCTGATTTTTGTAGATTAAAACTAAAAAATTAATAGCTTAAGACTTATAGAGAATTTGAATAATACCGTGTCTCTTTTTTTATCTGTTTTATTCAGGTGTTGTGTGATAGCTTGGCAACAGCTTTTTCCAGGAGTGTGTTGTTGTGTGGGTTTTTTTTTTTAATCACTTTATTGTTCATAGTTATCTGCGCTTGATACTTTAAAATAATATGACTCCTATTAAGAAAGCATATTGTGCTAGTGCTTCATTATTGAACAGATAGCTAAAACAAACACAGGTTTTGAATTAATGTCAATGTATGATAAATTTCCAGTTTCTTAAGATCTCTAACAAATGATTTGAAGTTATTTAGTTCTACACTGTTAACTAGGGATGTTCTTTGATATACTTAATCTTTATTTTAATAAGAGTCAATGTCTCTTTTCCATACAGAATGTCTGTTTTCTTTTGTTTTTTTTAATCAAAGTATAGTTGCTTTACAGTGTTGTGCCTGTCTCTGCTGTACAGCAAAGTGACTCTTTTATACACATATATACATTCCTTTTTAAAAGTTCTTTTCCATTATGGTTTATCCCAGGAGATTGGATATAGTTCCCTGTACTATACAGTAGGACCTTGTTGTTTACCATTTTAAATGTAATAGTTTGCATCTACCAACCCCAAATTCCTAGTCCATCCCTCTCCCTCCCACCCGTCTACCTTGGCAACCACAAGTCTGATGTGTCTGTAAGTCTGCTTCTGTTTTGTAGATAGATTCATTTGTGCCATACTTGAGATTCCACATATAAGTGATATCATATGGTGCCTTTCTGACTTACTTCACTTAGTATGATAATCTCTGGTTGCATCCATTTGCTGCAAATGGCATTATTTCATTCTTTTCTATGGCTGAGTAATATTCCTTTGTATATATGTACCACATCTTCTTTATCCATTCCTCTTTCGATGGACATTTAGGTTATTTCCATGTCTTGGCTGTTGTGAATAGTGCTACTATGAACACAGGGGTAAATGTATCTTTTTGAATTATAGTTTTGTCCTGGTATATGCCTGGGATTGGGATTGCTGGATCATATGGTAATTCTATTTTTAGTTTTCTGAGGAACCTCTGTACTGTTTTCCATAGTGGCTGCACCAACTTACATTCCCACCAACAGTGTAGAAGGGTTCCCTTTTCGCCACACCCTCTCCAGCATTCCTTATTTGTAGACTTTTTTAACGATGGCCTAGCATGTCTATTTTGTTATAAGGCATTATTAATTAATCAAACAAAGAATTGAAGCTTACTTTATAATAATTTAGAATTTTTAGCCTGGGAGGATGTGAAAATTGTGAGGAGCAGACAAAGTGTCCAAACAAGTGTGTCAGTTTGTTTGTTGAGCCAGGCAGTCCCACACTTTTAACTTCACTAACTCCCCAGGACATCACCCTGATGTTTATGGTGATGACCTTAGCTAATTAAGCAAAGGCAAAATTAAACAAAATTTACATTCTTTAGGAAGGCTAAAAAATGTTACATATTTTGGAAGTGGAAGATTTGGAAGTAAAAGATTACTTTTGCTAGTGGTTAGAATAAAACTAATTTTAATGCTAATCAGATAAGGGAACTTTTTCAAATATTTGAAGCTCTCTGAAGCCCCCTGCTTCTTGTGGATGAGAGATTAAAGACAGTGGAGTGGTCATTATTGTGATGATACAGATTGTCGATGAGCCATCTCTTATACAGACTACATGGTTGGCCCCATCCTCAAACTACTGCTCTTGGTCTCCTTTCTCTCTTTTTTTTTATTAGATTAGTGACTTGCTATATTTTCAGAGTCATTTTATTTACTTACTTGAGGTATAACTGCCAGTATCTGACTCTTCTATAGTGTGTGCTTGTGATGTTTTTATCGTGAAGACCGTATCACTCACTCTTTCATACCTATCGCTCTCTCTTCACAATGTGCCCCTTCTAATCCCAGTATTGACAATGTACTTTTAAAGGTCATTAGGCAATATAGTTTAATGATTAAAAGTGAGGATTTTAAGATGAGTGACACAGTTTGGGTTCTGTCCTCATCACTTGCTGACTCTGTGTGACCTTTGGTCAGATACTTTGCAATCTAGGGGTGATAAGACCTCTCCTATGGGCTTGTCAGAAATTAAATTAGCTAGTGTTTGTGTAATATGCTTAGTATAGGGCCTGGCAAAAAATAGTTACTATTTTTTTTTTTATTATTGTCAAACTCAGTGACAACTTAACACCATTACTTGATTGTCCAGTTTCCTCAACTAGTTTGTAAACTTGTTGAGAAAAGGAAGACGGTGTAGTTTTTTTATGTGTATCTGTCACTCTTCCTATTCTGATACTTTGTATGCAAAGATATCATTCTTGTATTATTTGTTTCAGCTTTTTGAGACCTTGATGGCCCAGGAGTTAGTAATTTTTATAATTTTGTTTAGGCACAAAATTAGAATTTCACATACTAGGGAGCCTTGTGTGTAGGAATGAGTCACTCCTCTTCTTCCCAACAAGTATATACAACACTGCTCTTCTTCCCAACAAGTATATACAACACTGCTATGTTTACTTTACTTCACTATATAGGCAAAGTTAGGTGCCATTGTTTTACTTCCAAATTTGGGGAATTGCAAATGGTTGGGAGAGAAGCTTTACACATCTTAAGGCCCACTGTGCTCAGTAAATACTTACTGACTGATATTTCACCAAGGTGAAGAACAACTTGACTGTACCTTCGTAGAGAACAACTCATAGTGATTGGTTGCTTTGACATTTAACAAAGGTTTCTGGATTACTTTCTTTTTGTTCTCTGAAGGCTTCACTTTTTTGAATCCATATCATGTGAAAGTTACATTTAGAATCAATTAAAAAATTTTTTTTTTCTCTGAGCTTTTGTCCTGAGCTTTTTCTAAAGTATGCTACTTACTTACTCTTTTGTAGGTACTTAGGAATTTTTACTTAGGTTGTTACTCCAGTGATGTTCTCCTGGTTTACAAAGAAAACTTGTATGGCTTTAGAGCAGAAAATTGACTTATTTCATTTATAGTGATTTAACTTTTAAAAACCATCCATTTATTGACTTTAAAAATAACAGCTTTGTTAAGATAAAATTCACATTTCATGTAATTTACCCTTACATTAAAGTGTCCAGTTCTGTGGTTTTTAGCATATGTACAGAGCTGTGCAGCTTTCATCACAATTAGTTTTAAATCATCCTAATCATCCCCTAAAGAAAATCCATACATTTTAGCAGTCACTTCTCATTCATAGAAATGGAATCATACAATACATGGTCTTTTTTTTTTTTTTTGGAATATGGATATGTAGTCTTTTTTGACTGACTTCTTTCATTTAGCAAAATATTTTCAAAGTTCCATCATTTGTACCACATATCAGTACTTAATTCATTTTTATTGTTGAATAAAATTCTATTGTATGGCTAGACAACATTTTATTTAATCCATTCATCAATTGATGGACATTTGGATTGTTTCTACTTTTTGGCCATTATCAATAATGCTGCTATAAAAATACATGTACAGCTTTTTGCATGGAAATATGTTTTCATTTCTCTTGAGATAATTTTTTTAATGAAATAAGTTCTAAAGGAAAAAAATTATGTACTATTTTTAGAAAAATCTTTTGTAGATATTTAAAAATTCTATCTCTTTTATTCCCATATATTAGTTAGCTTTTGCTAGGTTTGCTGTGCTAACAAATAACTTCAAAATCTCAGTAGTTTACAACAATATGGGTTTGTTTTCTGCTCATGTTACATGTTAGTTGCAGTTGGCTGGGGCTCTTCTTCGCCCATCTTCTCATTCCAGGATTCAGGCTGAAGGAACAAACTCTATTTGGGACATACCATTTTTATAACTGAAGGAAAAAGAAACAAAACTGGTAAAACATACATGTAAAGCATTTGCTCGGAACTGGCATACATCGCACTTCTCACATTATATTGGCTTAGTTAGGCAAGTCATATAGCAAACCTGACAGTCAGGGAAGTATAATCTGACTGTAGTAGGCAATGCAAGTCACATGGCATTAGGTGGGGATAAATAGCCTTCTTACATGTAATGAGGCACAGATGATTTGAAACAGAAATTCAGGTTATCACACCTCAGAAGGAAATAATGAAACTTAGGGAGGAAAGATGAGAAAGATGGAGGTGAAGCTGGTGTAGCTCCATGTCTTTTGAATTCAAGGAAATATCCCAGAACTTCACAAGTAAAGGGAATGTCTAGCACTAAGGTCACGGGATAACCAACTTCAACCAGTAGTATCTAAAAGTGAGCCAGAGACCCATGCAAGAGCATGAGAGTGGAGGTGAGGCAGAGATCCCATCACGACGAGTGTTACGAGATAACTTACCAGAGAATAATAGAAGACTCACTCCTGGGTGTAGTCTTTTTTTTTTTTTTTTTTTTTTTTGCAGTTCGCGGGCCCCTCACTGTGTGGCCTCGCCCATTGCGGAGCACAGGCTCTGGACAATGCAGGCTCTGTGGCCATGGCTCACAGGCCCAGCCGCTCCACGGCACGTGGGATCCTCCCGGACCGCGGCACGAACCCGTGTCCCCTGCATCGGCAGGCGGACTCTCAACCACTGCACCACCAGGGAAGCCAGAAATTAGGTTTTTTATTCTGTAGAGTTTCCCTCAGTCTAGATTTTGCTAATTAAATACCTGTTGTGTCATTTAACTTGTTCCTCTGCCCCGGCATTTCCTACAGATTTACAGTTAGATTTAGAGATTTGAGCAAGTTCAGGTTTGAGATTTTTTGCACAGCTGCCTCATAAATTTTATCGTGTATGTCCATTAAGGGGCACATAACGTCTGTTGGTAGCCATTGATGGTCACTGTATAGATCCATTAATTCACTAGGAATTGCTAAGTGGTGATATTCCTTTTTTTAAAGTCCATTCTTTCTCATGTTTAACAATTAATATTTTTTAAGTAGAGAAATTTTCCTTGTCAACTATTTGTTACCCCAAAATAAAGTTTAAAAAGGAAAGGAAGTATAAATGCTCAATTATATCCCTTTATTTATCAGTTTTCAAACTAATGAGTTGGTTCCTTAGGATCCTCCAAAGATGTTGAGTGAATTAATTTTAGTATCCTTTGATGAATTCGAATTTGATGATTTAAAAATATTTAATGTTTTAGTCCATTACTCTACTTGTAGATATTCAAACTGGTGAAAGGCTCTTCAAGTTGGCTCTTACGTCCTCTTGACATGACCTTAGTCATCCTTGATTGCTTCCTTGCTTTTTGGTGTGATAAGACATTCCAGGATCATCTTGTAAATGTCCTGACCCAGACCTGGAATCAGCCATTTGCTCTAAGAACCTTGGTATTTAGAGGCTACAATCTGAGTGCTTGGGGTGCTCATTGGTACTTGGTTTTTCAGTGAACAGATCCAGGAAATACGTTTTTGTTTCTGGTTTTGAATACCTAGGTACTGTGTTTGGCACTTGGAGAAATAGATATAAAACACGGTCCCTGCTTTGTAGATAATTAAAGCATGGTGTTATAAATACTAGAATGTGTTGGGCTTTTGGTATAGAAGCTCATAGGAGGTCACCTTACATAGAGGGAAGATGGGCATCAAGGAAGGCTTCTTTGAGGTGATGGCACTTGACCTCAGCTTTGAGGAATAAAGTGAAGTGAAGGTACTCTTGGGAATTGTCTCTTTAGGACATGTATGTGGTATGCCTTTGTCTTTGCACCAGTATGAGCCTCAGTCTCCTCATCTTTAAATTTATGACATTTTATCAACATATATTTTGCCTTTCTTCAGGCTTGCTCTGTCAGTAATAATACCACAGGAAACATCATTGTGTGTATACTCTTGTGCATTTGACTATGTATTTTGAGAGGGCAAGATTCCTAGAAAGAAAGTTGCCGTGTGCAAGAGTAGGTACATTTTAAACTTCGTTATAGATACTGCCAAATTGTCATCAGAAAAGGTTGTAACAATTTACAACTTTTACCAGTGGGAGGCTAGTGACTGTTCTTCACATCCACGATAGTGTGTCTTTTAAAACTAAATTATTTTCATTACTTTAGTATCATATTTTTTAAAACTAAATTATTTTCATTTATTTAGTATCATATTGTGTTGCTTCCTTCCCAGAATATCAGGAAGTTAATTTAAATATGTTTACCTCTTGCAAGTATGGTGTTAAGATTACATTTAAAATTTAAGATATTTTCAGCACTAGAAACTTATTTTATAATGGAACTTTGTAGTTCTTTACTGTGGATTAATAATTATCTGTATTTTGAAAAGTATCAGTAATTGAAAGTCAGCATACCAAGAAATCATGTACCCTGCTTCTGACCAGCTGCAGGAAGAAAAGACCTTCTGATGTCACACTTCTCTCTCTCTCTCTTTTTTTTTTTTTTCTTTTTTTGAAATGTGATCTGGAGATGTGGATTAGAAAGAAAACATTCCTAAGGTAGTTTGTGAGCCTTCTAATTTTATCAGACTTTTTCTACTTTTCTGACTTTATTATCTCCATTTATAGTAGCCACTTGTGTGGTCTGTGAAAATGGATAAACCATAAATTAATTTATACATGAAAGCAGAACATTTATGCTCTCTCCTTTATGTGCTGTTGAACTTATCATTTTAATAATTTGTACTTTCTGAAATTATGTTTTGTTCCTGTCTACTTAAAAATAGCCTGTGATTCTTACGTAGGTGTCAATCTACATTTTAATATTATCTACTTAAATTTTCCTGCTATAAATGTATAATTTTATCAGGTTAGCATACGCAGAGAATTTTCTTAAATTATGAATGGTGTTGAAAAAAGAAGATAAGGGAAAGAATAAATAAAGAAAAGCAGGGAGAGAAATTGAAAGAGAAATCCAGACAATTTTAAATCATGTTCCTTTTTCCCCCCTTTAAACAGAAAGCTAACCACTTATCTGACACTTCTCTTGAAGATACAGCTGTTATCTAGACTCATATCTTAGAACCTCACAGTTAAAACAAAGGCAAGACTTTAAGTTAATATTGGGGTCATTCAGGCAATACTGTGGTGAGTTATTTGTCTGAGTTATTTTCAATTGTTTAGATCTCCCCTACCTCAGCATTTTGGACTTACCACTTTGAGCTTGGTGTATAAAAGTGTAATTTGTTTTGCTTTTTCTTACACTTTTAATGATTACTTTTGTTTACTAATTACCTTTTAAAATGATCTTTTAAATCGGTATTGTAGATTAAAACTTCCCTTCTTGTGATTAACTTCTTCGTCAGACTTTGTGCATATTAGAAGTTCCTTTTTTAGTTCCTTTTTATTTGGAACTAAAGCATGCCTTTCAAAGAAAAAGTAATGATTATTATTTAAAAATAAAATCTCTATAAGGTCAAGGAATTTCTGCTAAGTTGGATTTTTGTTTTTTCTTTTTTAGTTTAGAATGAATTCTCTTTTGTGGTGACACATAGCTGTTTCTGAAGTTGGCAAGAAAGCTTCCTTTTGGGACTCTCTTGGAAGTGTTGTGGCAGCTCTCTGATTCGGCTGCTTAGAAAGCTCTGTGCAAGTTGCCTTATTTGTCTGGAAAGATTCTGGAGCCCAAGGTTCCTCCACTGAGGAGGATTGTAGCTCTAAGCTGCTGTTGGAACAGCAATGAAAGATTCTGTGATGACAGTGCAAAATAGAGCAATACCAAGGCATACATTTAAATTTTGTGCTCCAAACCAAATTTTCAGACCCAGTAAAAAAGGGGCTGTTTCTAGTACAGATAGGCTTTGGCAGTATTTATATTCCTATCTATCTTCCTAGGATACCAAGAGAAAGAAGAGGAAAGAAAGGAAGCATCTCCTTTTCTTACTAGACAGTCCACAAACAAGTTGAGTACCGTAAGAGAATCACTATGCAAGAAGAAGGAGGGTCAAGAGTGTTGGTGCAGATTCCTTATTGAAAAATGAAGTTGTAGGTCTTTGTATAATGTCTTAGTGAATACTAATTACCTCATATTAAAAGATTACATATAAATGTTAAAGTGTGTATCATGAAATTATTTTGAATCAGATTAAGTGTAATGGAGAAAAGAGTCGGTAATTAAAAATAGTTGTGTAGGGGGGAAGAAGAGCAGTAGTAGTAAAACAAGATGAGAAAGGTAAGAGAAAAAGATGGAAGTGGAGGAATTAAGGCAAAGAACGATTCTAATTTTCTCCCTCTAATGACTCAGCTCCCTGCCAACACGTCCACCCTCAGCTCTCACCACTCCATTTCTCCTCTGTCCCCAAATCCCCCCTGCTCCATTAAGTGTTCCAAGCTTCAGTCATACTGTACTGAATTTCTCTCAGTTCGTTAAATATGGCACGTTCTCTCAAGCTTTCCATTTTTTATATTTGCCTGAAACCCTTTACCTTCCCCCATTCTTTGTCTATCATTCATTCTTCAGGCTTCATCAGATCTATTATTGCTTCCTGATCTCTGCTTCAAGCCCAAGCCTGGATTAGTTAGTTGCCCTTTCTGTGTGCTGCCATCTGTCTAGTCATCCATCTATTTAATATCTTCTCGTAGATTTCTCACTTAATATCAAAGGTCTGTATGTCTACTGTGCTGTAAACTTTGGGAGAGCCGAGACCGTGTCTTTCCTGTTCACTTTTGGATCATCGTAGTAAACAATAGTGCCTGGCATGTGGTAGGGCCTTGACAAGTATTTGTTGAATAAATTAATAGATTTAATTTTTTTGTTAAATTGAGAAAAACATTAATTCATTCATATTACACTTTTACTTAACAGTTACTCTGTGCTAGGCATCATGTCAATTGCTGTGCAATATTGAAAGGTCCCCAGTCCCTGCTTTCAAAGTGCTCTGGTCCACTTGTGGAAATAAAACATGGATAGTGATGTTTTCCTGAATACGAGTTCTCCTAATTTGAAATATGAGGAAATTTGGATATATCTGTAATACTTTTTTGTCAATTGTGAGAATTTTATTCCTAGGATAAGATGTCACTCCTCTTCTCACTGTTCTACATTGAGCTGTCACAGGTTCAGAAGCAGAAAGAAGATGTTGGCCTTGAGAAGGAGTGACGGGATATCTTTTCTCTGATTGTCTCTTCTTTTTTTTCTGCTACTATTTTTTTCTGTTTGAATAAAGATTTATGAGGTGAACTGGAGGTTGGAAGAAAAATTTGCATTCTCTGACGACAGCCTCAATCCAGGGGACTTTGAAAGAACAGGTATAGAAGGGAGAGCACAGAAAGTATTTCAGGAAGAACCACAGGTACTTTCCTCTGTGTTTTAATAGTCTTCATAGTAACATTTTCCTTTTAACAACAACAAAAACAATAAATACCTAAAATTTACTGAGCCCTGACTCTGTGCTTGTCACTGTGCTAGTTGTTTTATGTGAATTATTTCATTTAATCCTCATGAAGCTAGTGTTTTTATTATCCCTTTTGTGGTTGTACCTCTATTCCTGGATTTTAGTTTTTAAAATCTGTGCAGCAAAGAAGAGGTAATTCTGAGAAGTTCTTTTTAAAAGAACCCATTATGTCAAATGCTAACTCATCCCTCCAGTGGATGAGGGTAGAGGAGAACAGAGCAGCATGAACCCTCACTTGCCCTAGTGTCACGAGAATTCTCTGTCATGAGGATTCTCTGGGCCTTATAGTAAGGGAACTAGGAAAACTGAGGAGACGCTTATCCTTCCTTTTTTTCTCATATTTCCCCTGTGAGACTGACTACTGTAGGAAATATGTCCTTATTATCTCTGAATCAAAGGTCAATGGAAACTAAATATACAGTATTCACTCTAGTCAATTTTAGATGATAGTTGGAATGGATATTTTCCTTATCTACTTTTGTGATTTTTTAAGAGAATATAAAAATGTTTGTCATTGCTTTCATTGGTTTGATCAAGATCTTATATTTTTAACCCTCTTTATTTTTTTTTAAAATCCTAAATTCTTCAACTACAGATTCTCCTATCACAAAGGCCACAACTGAAGTTCAAATAAGCTCTGTGTTTGTCCTGAGGAGAGAGGGACTAAATGCTAGGAGAAAGGTATTGTTCATCTGGGAAAGTTACATACACTAAAAGTTATATATTCAAAAATCGTTCAATGAGGATAGCAGTATTATCTCAAAAGATAAGAGTTCTATTGCTTCCCTGTTTTGAAACAATGTTTCTTAGAGTCCTTTGTAGGGAAGCACATTGCAGGTAGTGAGTGTGAATTGTTGGCTTTGGAGACTTGAGATCCAATCCTGATTCTGTACTTACTAGCAGTGTTATTTAGTCACATTGTTCTTTCTTAGCCTCAGTTTCTTCCCCTTAAAAATTCGAGATTATAATACCTCTTAAGGATATTGTTAGGATAAACGAGGTAGTTTGTGCTTATCACAGGTTTCATAAATCTCAAGTGTTGCCAAGTGTGAGGTATTCTTTTGTTGAAGTGCTGTGCTGGTAATTGCCAACATAACAGTGTGTCTGGTTTAAAGGGAAGATATGATTAAATATTTCAGTCCTTATGCCTAAGGGGCAAATTTAAAATGAGACGTTTAAAAAAATGGATTAATGAATTACATCCTTTTGTTTTGTGCAGAGAATCGAGTGAGTGTAAAATAAGACACCAGTGGCAGTCTTATTTGCAAGTATTATCAAGATACTAAAATGTATTGTAGGCAGGCAGTTAATTCACCTTTTTTTGTGAAGTTTTCAAGGAAATAGCCAAAAAAAAAAAAAGGGGGGACGTGGAAACCTGGTTGTTATTATAACCCCTTGTTTGTTAGAAGTAGAAGAACTTTTCTCACAATCTAGAGCAATTGGGGGCGATTTTGTTCCCGCAAAGAATTAATGTGTTTCAAAATGTCAGTAGTGCTCAAGCTACCCCTGATTTAGACTTAGGGATCAGCTTATTTGAGAAGCTAACATTATGTTATGTTTTGTGGTGAATACTTTGTAGAAATGACTGGATTTTTAAAATATTTTATGCTTCACCTGTAACTGAAAATAGTATTTTATCCTCTTTAAATTGGTATTTTCATGGGGGAATTAAAATAATAAATTTCTTAAATGATTACTTCATTGTCTTCGTGATGAATAATAAACAGTCTAGTTGACCCATTTTTTAAAGACTATTTGGATTGTTTTATATTTCTTTTACATAAGATTTTATGGTTATTACAGTTTAAGATGAGTTCCTTTATAAAGATAGTTATTTAGACTAGAGATGTTGAGATTTTACAAAATGATCATACCTGGATTAGATCAACTCTATATGGTAATTAGGAATTTAATTTTTAAAAAATTAGGAAGCATTTTACTGGTTTTAAAGAATAAATGAATGGGCCATAACTGACATTTCTTGGAAATAGCTAATATTTATTGAGTGCTTCCTTTGTGCAACTCTGTTCTAAGTATGCAACATTATATTCACTCATATCATCCTCACAGCAATTTCTTTACATAGGAACTATTATTATTTCCATTTTACAGATGAGGAAACTGAGGCACAGAGAGATCATGTTACTTGCCCAGGGTCGCACAGCTAGTAAACGTTGGAGCTGGGATTAGAATTCAGTTTAGTTGGAGTTTGCTCTCTTAACCACTATGTTACTTTATACTGACTCTCAATAAAGAAGTTAAACTATTTTCTGATTAATTACATCTCTGTAGACTTGATGAATATATATAGCTAAAAGTAAATTGAAAGATACATAATTTTAAAATATTCTTGTGGCATTGGCATGTACTGTGTAATATAAGTTCATATGCTTAGATTAGGATGTGAAAGAATGGAAATCTGAGTTTACCTCCATCTCCATGCAGCTTCTGGTGTGCAGTCGTTCGTCCAAAGGAAACCTACTATTCTCTCTCTGATTTAGATTTTTCTTCTCCACATAACTTCCTTCCAACTTCTGTTTGTCTCTTCCTCCTCTCATGTGTTTTACTACTTTGGTTGGGGGGTTTTGTTTGTCCCCTGATTTCTACCTTCTTTCCATCCCCCAAATGATCTTAATAAACTAGAGATTAATTTATTTCTAAAAGTAATATTTCTGTTACTAAGTGAGGTCATGGAAGAGGTCCAAAAGCATGCTGGGTGGCAGGAGAAGACAACAAAAATATACAGTTAACAAACCATAAATGGATGGTCTGTAATTGACTGTGGTTTACTTCAGAAATATCTTTTGTTAAATGAAGCTTCTAAGTGAACTCTCAAAGCCACGGAATTAAGAAGGCTATTTGTTTAGTTTGAGTACTGCTCATATTTTTATAAATAAATTAGTAAATAAATAAATAAACAAATTCGGTTAATTTTAAAAGGAAATAAGTGTCTGCTATTTTATTTTATTTTATTTTAATTTTTTATTTTTTTTGAAAGGTGTCTGCTATTTTAAAACATAAATATCCAGTAGATATGTTCGTTGTAATTAATACGATCCTGGACATATTCTAGCAGTATAATGCCCAAGTGAAAGTTTCTCAAATCCAACTTTAAAATTAAGGTATCTTTAGTTTTTTTGAAATCTGAAAACATGAATTATCTGAAATAACATTAAAAACTATTCTATAGTGTTTACCAACCATTAGTCTAGGAAAAGACTTCCCATTATTTCTAACTACGTGTAATCAAGGAAAGCCTATCTAGTTCCTGAGGAAAAACACTTAGTTAATTTCTCAGTGAGTCTATTGAAGCTTCATAAAACATATGAAGATTCAGTGTACAGTAATGTTTAAAATAATTCTATCAGCATATGAATAGCATTCGGAAAATTTGTAAATACGAGCCTTAGTTGTTCTGATGAGTCTACAGTGTATTTATATCAGTTTCTCTAGCATACACATATGAGTTACAGACTGGATGATGAAAATGCTTACAGCCCCCCTTCCCTTCTGATAATTAATTTCCTGTATTACAGAACGAGAGTAGGGAAAGAGCTGCTGTTGAGACTCACAAAAAACATTTTCTGGTATACTGGTAGCTAGGGTCCTGGGCTTTCTTGTTTGCCATCCATCCATTTTTTAAGTGATGTATCACGAAGGTAACCAAAAAAGCTTTGAACCGGACTCCTCTCTAACAGAAAGGGTACCTCTATCTGTAGGCATACAGACTACCTGTGGTGAATCATTATTAGTCTATAATAATATTTTAAAATTGTTAATAGCAATAAAAATTGTTAATAACAGTTGTTAATTGTTAATAATAAGCAGTGAGTGGAGCTTGAGTGCATCCACCCGTAATCATTGTGTTCACAGTTTTCGGTGTTCCCAGTTTAGAGTGCCAGGCCTTAGCACTCTAAGGCCTTACAGAGGCTGTAAGACAGCCTGGCTGTAAGACTACATTTTAGGCTGTTTCTGAAGGATTCATTACTACCCCTGTGGAATATATCTTGCAGACCCCCAAAGGTCTGAAATTAGGGTCTGAAATTGCTTCAGAAGATGGGCTCTGTATGTCTTCTGCTTCTCGATTAAATCTGGATTGTTCTTAACTGGATTAGAACCTTTTATACTAGCCATAGAACAATGCTGTTTGATTGGATAGCCTCTAGAATAAAACTCACTGTACTTTAAAAAATACTGTTTTTTAAGGTGATTTTTTAAATTGTCAAAGTAACAGATATTCATTCTTTTATAGTAGTTTTCCAAAATCCTGTATTTGGAAAATCCAGAGAAGTAGGAAGCACTTCAAACCAACCAACCAACCAACCAACCGACTTCTGGTAATTCTACTACCCAAAGGAAGCCACTGATACTATTTAGTCCTCTCAAAAATCTCTTCCCACTTTTTGGTTACTGGGATCCTCATAGTCTTATTCTCCCAAAGTAGAAACCTGGGGCTCATCTTTGATTAGTTACATTTAGTAAATAAATCCTGCTAGTTCTGTGTCTACTGTGGCTCTTGATTTTGTCCAGTCCCTCAACTCCTGACTTACTCCTTTTCACAGTGCTTGTCTTAGATGTTAAACTAGTCTTCTCTATCTGGTTTTTCTGTTTCTGTTGTCTTTCTTCTTTTATTCTTTACAATATTAGTAGATTTATTTCTCTAAGAACCAAGTCTGATCCTATCACTTAGCTTAAAAACATTTTGTGTCTCTGCCTACTTTAAAGTGTGGACAATATATTGTAGCATATATGAAGTGTTAGAAGATTATGAAACATTTCACAGTGGCCTCATCCATAGCAGTCCCTCAGTAGGCACTTTATATGTGACTTATATGATGTAACTTGCTTATGCCTTAAATACAACGCATATTTCCAAACACCAGTGTCATGTTTTATGCTATTTTTTTCTGCCTTGAAATACTTTTTTCTTTTTACCTTACCTCCCACAAAAATGCTTCTTAACTTTAAAAATATAACTTAGACATCATCTTCCCTGGGAAGCATTTTTATTTATTTTTATTCATTTTTTAAAATTTAATTTTTTAAAAAAATTGTTTTACTGCAGTATAGTTGATTTACAGTGTTGTGTTAGTTTATGGTGTACAGCAAAAGTGATTCAGTTATACATATATATAATAGTTAGCATTTGCTTATCCCAAACTCCCAATTCATCCCTCCCCCACCCCCCAAGCCACGGCAACCACAAGTCTGTTCTCTATGTCTGTGAGTCTGTTTCTATTTCGTAGATAAGTTCATTTGTGTCATATTTTTAGATTCCACAGGTAAGTGATATCATGTGGTATTTATCTTTCTGTTTCTGATTTCACTTAGTATGATAATCTCTAGGTCCATCCATGTTGCTGCAAATGGCATTATTTCATTCTTTGTTATGGCTGAGCAGTATTTCATTATATATTCCATTTTATACACACACACACACACACACACACACACACACTCTCCACATCTTCTTTATTCATTCATCTTTTGATGGACATTTAGGTTGTTTCCATCTCTTGGCTGTTGTAAATAGTGCTGCTATGA
This sequence comes from Globicephala melas, assembly GCF_963455315.2. NCBI lineage: Eukaryota > Metazoa > Chordata > Mammalia > Artiodactyla > Delphinidae > Globicephala > Globicephala melas. The sequence continues at coordinate 68,271,739 of NC_083329.1, forward strand.
ACATAGGGGTACATGTATCCTTTCAAATTATAATTTTGTCCAGATACATGCCCTGGAGTGGGATTGCTGGATCATATGGTAGTTCTATTTTTAGTTTTCTGAGGAACTGAGATACTGTTTTCCATAGTGGCTGCACCAACTTATATTCCCACCAACAGCGCAGGAGGGTTCCCTTTTCTCCACACCCTCTCCACCATTTGTTATTTGTAGACTTTTTAATGATGGCCATTCTGACTGCTGTGAGGTGGTACTTTATAGTAGTTTTGATTTGGTCCCATTTGTTTATTTTTGTTTTTATTTCTATTGCCTTGGGAGACTGACCTAAGAAAACATTGGTACAATTTATGTCAGAGAGTGTTCTGCCTGTGTTCTCTTCTAGGAGTTTTATCATGTCATGTCTTATATTTAAGTCTTTAAGCCATTTTGAGTTTGTTTTGCCTGTGGTGTGAGGGTGTGTTCTAACTTCATTGACTGACATGTGGCTGTCTAGCTTTCCCAACACCACTGGCTGAAGAGACGCTCTTTTTCTCCACTGTATATTCCTCCCTCTTGTCGAAGATTGACCGTATGGGTGTGTGTTTATTTCTGGGCTCTCTCTTCTGTTCCACTGATCCATATGGCTGTTTTTGTATGAGTATGGCACTGTTTTGATTACTGTAGCTTTGTAGTATTGTCTGAAGTCTGGAAGGGTTATGCCTCCTGCTTTGTTCTTTTTCCTCAGTATTGCTTTGGCAGTTCTGGGTCTTTTGTTGTTCCATATAAAAGTTCTGTGAAAAATGTCATGGGTAATTTGATAGGGATCACATGAAATCTGCAGATCACTTTGGATAGTATGGCCATTTTAACGATATTAATTCTTTCAATCCAGGAGCATGGATAACTTTCCATTTCTTTGAATCATCTTCAGTTTGCTTTATTAATATTTTATAGTTCTCAGCATATATATCTTTCATCTCCTTGGTCAGGTTTATTCCTAAGTATTTGTGTTTTTTGATGTGATTTTAAAACGGTTTGGTTTCTTACTTTTCTGATATTTTATTGTTAGTGTAAAGAAATGCAACTGATTTCTGTATGTTAATCTTGTATCCTGCTACCTTGCTAAATTCATTTATCAGTTCTAGTAGTTTTTTTGCAGTCTTTAGGGTTTCCTATATATACTATCATGTCATCTGCATGTAACAACAATTTTCCCTCTTCTTTTCCAGTTTGGATACCTTTTATTTCTTGTCTGATTGCTGTGGCTACGACTTCTAATACTGTGTTGAACAGAAGTGGTGAGAGTGGGCATCCTTGTCTTATTCCAGATTTTAGTGGGAAGGCTTTCAGCTTCTCACCGTTGAGTATTATACTGGCCGTACATTTGTCACGAATAGCTTTTATTATGTTGAGATATGTTCCCTCTATGCCCACTTTGGTAAGATTTTTTTCTCATGAATGGATGTTGAATTTATCAAATGCTTTTTCTGCATCTATTGAGATGGTAATGTGATTTTTGTCCTTTCTTCTGTTGATGTGCTGTATCACACTGATTGATTTGTGTTAAATCATCATTATGACCCTGGGATGAATCCAACTTGGTTGTGGTGTATAATCTTTTTTATATGTTGTTGGATTCGGTATGCTAATTTTTCTTTTTTTTTTTCTTTTTGCGGTACGCGGGCCTCTCACTGTTGTGGCCTCTCCCATTGCGGAGCAACAGGCTCCGGACACGCAGGCTCAGCCGCCATGGCTCATGGGTGCAGGCACTCTGCGACATGTGGGATCCTCCCAGACCGGGACACGAAACTGTGTCCCCTGCATCGGCAGGTGGACTCTCAACCATTGCACCACCAGGGAAGCTCCGGTTTGCTAATATTTTGTTGAGGATTTTTGCATCTATATTCATCAAAGATACTGGTCTGTAAGTTTCTTTTTTGGTAGTGTCTTTGGTTTTGGTATCAGGGTGATGGTGGCTTCATAGAATGTCTTTGGGAGTGTTCCCTCCTCTTCAATCTTTTGGAAAAGTTTTGGAAGTGTCAGTATAAGTTCATCTTTGTATGTTTGGTAGAATTCCTCTGGGAAGCATTTTTAAACTGTTCCAGATATAATTACTTACTCTGGTGTTCCAGAGGGAACTAATTATACTGCTTTAAAACACTTCCCATGTTGTATTATACTTAGTTATATATATCATGTACATTTCTGCTTCTCTAGTTAGTTAAGGGAGGTATAGATACCCTGTAATTTGGAATCACAAGATGATTTTTAACTGTCAGAAGGTAATTGTAGGGAAGCAGATTTTGTTTCTCACCTGTGACTTTCTCTATTGCTTATTTTATTATGTTGCCTTTACAGTTCTTCTACCTGCAGTACACCTAGAGTATTCACGTTGAATCTCTATGTGCAGTCAGCCCTCTGTAGCTAAGGTTCCACGTCCATGGATTCAACCAACTGCGGATCAAAAATATTCAGAAAAAAAAATTCCAGAAAGTTCCAGAAAGCAAAACTTGAATATGCTGCACTGCAACTATTTACATAGGATTTACATTGTATTAGGTATTATAAGTAATCTAGAGATGACTTAAAATATGTGGGAGGACATGTATAGGTTATATGCAAATATGATGACATTTTCTATGAGGGATTTGACTTGAGTATCTATGGATTTTGGTACCTGTGGGGTTCTGGAATCAGTCCCCCATGGATACAAAGGGATGACTGTTCATCCATGCTTTGTGCCGAAGATATCCAAAAGATTTTGAAGAAGATTTTAGGGGAGTGAGGAGGAATGTTGTTTTGGAATAAAAAAAAAGTCTAAGACACCCTCCCCCTAAAATTTTGCTTTGGGTTTCTTGGTGCTACCTTCACTGCTGTCATCGTTCAGAATTGTCAGTTTGTGAAAGTGGCCCTGTTAAAATTACACAGTACATCTTTTCAGTGTTAATAGTTCACAGTACTTCACAGTGACCTATTAGCATTTAGGAATTGGTCCAAAGAATTCTGAATGTATTATCACTATGTTTATTTCTATAGAATTGAGCAAGATGACACAACTTAGAAGTTAGTGAGAAAGACAAAAAGCAATTGATATGAGTAAATAGGTATCATAGCTTTTGAAGGTGCTAGATCGCCAGTTCATTTTCTGAGAAACTGTAAATGGAACGAGTCAAGAATTTACACTGTTTTTCCTGTGTAAACTGCATGTCAGCGTATCTAAATAGTTATTTAGGGAAAGTCCTTTTTAGAAGAATTCCAGATAATAAGTGCAGATGGAATGATAGAATTAGCATATCACTTTTGGGCAGCCCTTAAATAAATAATGGAGAATGATCATTGGGTGAATCAGGCCGGCAACACTTGAATATAGTAATCAATCGAAACATTACTTTAAGTGGGATAACCAGATATTACGTTTTTTCTAATGTGATGGATTAGGAAAGTACATGTATCATCTCTGGAGTATGCTTGTCAAAAATTTGAAAATGAATCACGTCTCTAGATCTTACTACAGTTTACTGGAAATATGGGGAATGGAGGAATAAGTTAACACTGTAAGGAAATAGCTAAATTTAGGATATGAGAAATTCTACAGGACAAATGACTTGTTACAGATTAAATGAGATTTGAAGAGATATATCCATCAGATAAAGTGTGTGGTTCTTGTTTCATTCCTGGTTTAGACAAATCAGTAGTAAAAGTTTCATTTTTGAGATGATTGAAATTTGAATATGTACTATGTATTAGAGGATATTGAGGAATTATTGCTAATTTTGTCAGATGAGATAATGGAATTATAGTGTCAATTTAAAGAAAAGTCTTTAACTGATAGTGATACATTCTTGACTAGTATGGGTGAAAAGATATGATGTCTATGATTTGCTCTAACTCCAAGCCCCAAGCCCCTCCTCCCCCAAAGAAAAAGAGAGAGAGAAATGGTAGGACAGGAGAAATGAGACTGTTAACTTGCATGGCCTTTCATTCTACAATTATCTCCTTACTTACATATGTATTTGAAAAATTTCAGAACCAAAGATTTAAAACAATTAGCCTAAAATATGTGTATCATAAAGATTTCTAGCAGCCAACATAGAAAGAAAACTAGGTCAGTAACATAATTCATAGTGTCTATGCAATAAAAACAAAGCAACTTGGGGAAAAAGCACAATTATTCCAAACATTTATTAAGACCAAAAAGAAGTTTTCCTTGACAGTGTTCTTGAGGACACTATGTAAGGTAGTGTGAAAAGCATTTTAAACCACATCCCTCCAGTAAATAGAATCAATTTTTTGTAGCATTCCTCAAAATGGCCAGTGAAATCCCATCCATGATTAATTCCAGTGAAACCAGCTTTATGGGGAGCCAATATGATACATTCGAGGAACCTCACTTCCCAGTAGAATTCATTAGAGGTCTCATTCCCATCCCTACCACTCCTCCCCTCCATTTCTGTAATGATTTCTTCCCCTAACCCTGTTTCAGATTAGTTAATATAACATAAATTTCCTTATAGCTGTTACTGTTGGCCAAACAAATTTGATTGAATTTTGTTTTCTATGGTTTGTTTCCAAAACAAGTATTTTTTAAAATGTAAAAATGTTGTCTTAAAATAAACATTTAAAATACCATAGTCGGCCCTCACTCCCTCTTGTGAGAGCACCGGAATCACAACTAACTGCTGAACAGTCATCGACAGGAAGACACTGGAACTCACCAAAAAAGATGCCCCACATCGAAAGACAAAGGAGAAGCCACAATGAGATGGTAGGATGGGCGCAATCACAATCAAATCAAATCCCATAACTCCTGGGTGGGTGACTCACAAACTGGAGAACACTTACACCACAGAAGTCCACCCACTGGAGTGAAGGTTCTGAGCCCCACGTCAGGCTTCCCAACCTGGGGGTCCGGCAACTGGAGGAGGAATTCCTAGAGAATCAGACTTTGAAGGCTAGCGGGATTTGATTGCAGGACTTTGACAGGACTGGGGGAAACAGACTCAACTCTTGGAGGGCACACACAAAGTAGTGTGTGCATCGGGACCCAGGGGAAGGAGCAGTGACCCCATAGGAGACTGAACCAGACCTACCTGTTAGTGTTGGAGGGTCTCCTGCAGAGGTGGGGGGTGGCTGTGGCTCAACGTGAGGACAAGGACACTGGCAGCAGTTCTGAGAAGTACTCCTTGGCGCGAGACCTCCTAGAGTCCACCATTAGCCCTACCAAAGAGCCTGAGTAGGCTCCAGTGTTGGGTCACCTCAGGCCAAACAGCCAACAGGGAGGGAACCCAGCCCAACCCATCAGCAGACAAATGGATTAAAGTTTTACTGAGCTCTGCTCACCAGAGCAACAGCCAGCTCTACACACCACCAGTCCCTCCCATCAGGAAACTTCTGCAACCTCTTAGATAGCCTTATCCCCCAGAGGGCAGACAGCAGAAGCAAGAAGAACTAAAATCCTGCAGCCTGTGGAACAAAAACCACATTCACAGAAAGATAGACAAGATGAAAAGGCAGAGGGCTATGTACCAGATGAAGGAACAAGATAAAACCCCAGGAAAACAACTAAATGAAGTGGAGATAGGAAACCTTCCAGAAAAAGAATTCAGAATAATGATAGTGAAGATGATCCAGGACCTTGGAAAAAGAATGGAGGCAAAGCTCGAGAAGATGTAAGAAATGTTTAACAAAGAAGTAGAAGAATTAAAGAACAAACACCTAGAAGAATTAAAGAACAAACAAACAGGGATGAGCAATACAATAACTGAAATGAAAAATACACTAGAAGGAATCAACAGCAGAATAACTGTGGCAGAAGAATGGATAAGTGACCTGGAAGACAGACAGGTGGAATTCACTGCCACGGAACAGAATAAAGAAAAGAGAATGAAAAGAAATGAAGACAGCCTGAGAGACCTCTGGGACAACATTAAACGCAACAACATTCACATTAGAGGGGCCCCAGAAGGAGAAGAGAGAGAGAAAGGACCCGAGAAAATATATGAAGACATTATAGTCGAAAACTTCCCTAACATGGGACAGGAAATAGCCACCCAAGTGCAGGAAGCGCAGAGAGTCCCATACAGGATAAACCCAAGGAGAAACATGCTGAGACACATAGTAATCAAATTGGCAAAAATTAAAGACAAAGAAAAATTATTGAAAGCAGCAAGGGGAAAATGGCAAATAACATACAAAGGAACTCCCATAAGGTTAAGAGCTGATTTCTCAGCAGAAACTCTACAAGTCAGCAGGGAGTGGCATGATGTATTTAAAGTGATGAAAGGGAAGAACCTACAACCAAGATTACTCTACCCAGCAAAGATCTCGTTCAGATTTGACGGAGAAATCAAAGGCTTTACAGACCAGCAAAAGCTAAGAGAATTCAGCACCACCAAACCAGCTCTACAGCAAATGCTAAAGGAACTTCTCTAAGTGGCAAACACAAGAGGAGAAAAGGACCTACAAAAACAAACCTATAACAACTAAGAAAATGGTAATAGGTACATACATATCAGTAATTACCTTAAATGTGAATGGATTAAATGCTCCAACCAAAAGACACAGGCTCACTGAATGGATGCAAAAACAAGACCTATATATATGCTGTCTACAAGAGACCCACTTCAGACCTAGAGACACATACAGAGTGAAAGTGAGGGGATGGAAAAAGATACTCCATTCAATTGGAAATCAAAAGAAAGGTGGAGTAGCAATACTCATATCAGATAAAATAGACTTTAAAATAAAGAATGTTACAAGAGACAAGGAAGGACACTACATAATGATCAAGGGATCAATCCAAGAAGAAGATATAACAATTATAAACATATATGCACCCAACATAGGAGCACCTCAATATATAAGGCAACTGCTAACAGATATAAAATAGGAAATTGACAGTAGCACAATAATAGTGGGGGACTTTAACACCTCACTTACACCAATGGACAGATCATCCAATCAGAAAATTAATAAGGAAACATAAGCTTTAAATGACCCAATAGACCAGGTAGATTTAATTGATATTTATAGGACATTCCATCCAAAAACAACAGATTACACTTTCTTCTCAAGTGCACACGGAACTTCACCAGGATAGATCACATCTTGGGGCACAAATCAAGCCTCAGGAAATTTAAGAAAATTGAAATCATATCAAGCGTCTTTTCTGACCACAACGCTATGAGATTAGAAATAAATTACAGGGAAAAAAACGTAAAAAACACAAGCACACGGAGGCTAAACAGTACGTTACTAAATAACCAAGAGATTGCTGAGGAAATCAAAACATACCTCGAGACAAATGCCAATGAAAACACGATGATCCAAAACCTGTGGGATGCAGCAATAGCAGTGCTAAGAGGGAAGTTTATAGCAATACAAGCCTACCTCAAGAAACAAGAAAAATCTCAAATAAACAATCTAACGTTACACCTAAAGGAACTAGAGAAAGAATAACAAACAAAACCCAACATTAGTAGAGGAAAGAAGCCATACAGATCAGAGCAGAAATAAATGAAATAGAAACAAAGAAAACAATAGCAAAGATCAATGAAACTAAAGCTGGTTGTTTGGGAAGATAAAGATTGATAAACCTTTAGCCAGACTCATCAAGAAAATAGGGAGATGACTCAAATCAATAAAATCAGAAATGAAAAAGGAGACGTTACAACAGACACCGCAGAAATACAAAGCATCCTAAGAGGCTACTACAAGCAATTCTATGCCAGTAAAATGGACAACCTGGAAGAAATGGACAAATTCTTAGAAAGGTATAACCTTCCAAGACTGAACCAGGAAGAAATAGAAAATATGAACAGACCAGTCACAAGTAGTGAAATCGAAACTGTGATTAAAAATCTTCCAATAAACAAAAGTCCAGGACCAGATGGCTTCACAGGTGAATTCTATCAAACATTTAGAGAAGAGCTAACCCCTCTTCTCAAACTCTTCTAAAAAATTGCAGAGGAAGGAACACTCCCAAACTCGTTCTCTGAGGCCACCATCACCCTGATACCAAAACCAGACAAAGATACTACAAAAAAAGAAAATTACAGACCAATATCACTGATGAATATGATGCAAAAATCTTCAACAAAATGCTAGGAAACAGAATCCAACAACACGTTAAAAGGATCATACACCATGATCAAGTGGGATTTATCCCAAGGATGCGAGGATTCTTCAATATATGCAAATCAATCAATGTGATACAGCATATTAACAAATTGAAGAATAAAAACCATATGATCATCTCAATCAATGCAGAAAAAGCTTTTGACAAAGTTCAACACCCATTTATGATAAAAACTCTCCAGAAAGTGGGCATAGAGGGAACCTACCTCAACGTAATAAAGGCCATATACAACAAAGCCACAGTAAACATCACTCTCAATGGTGAAAAACTGAAAGCATTTCCTCTAAGATCAGTAACAACACAAGGATACCATGTTCTTGGATTGGAAGAATCAATATTGTGAAAATGACTATACTACCCAAAGCAATCTACAGATTCAGTGCAATCCTTATCAAATTACCCATGGGAATTTTTGCAGAACTAGAACAAAAAATCTTAAAATTTGTATGGAGACGCAAAAGACCCCGAATAGCCAAAGCAGTCTTGAGGGAAAAAAATGGAGCTGGAGGAATCAGACTCCCTAACTTCAGACTATACTGCAAAGCTACAGTAATCAAGACAATATGGTACTGGCACAAAAGCAGAAATATAGATCAATGGAACAGGATAGAAAGCCCAGAGATAAACCCACGCACCTACGGTCAACTAATCTATGACAAAGGAGGCAAGGCTATACAATGGAGAAAAGACAGTCTCTTCAATAAGTGGTGCTGGGAAAACTGGACAGCTACATGTAAAAGAATGAAATTAGAACACTTCCTGACACCATACACAAAAAGCAACTCAAAATGGTTTAGAGACCTAAATGTAAGACCGGACACTATAAAACTGTTAGAGGAAAACATAGGAAGAACACTCTCTGACATAGATCACAGCAAGATCTTTTTTGATCCACCTCCTAGAGTAATGGAAATAAAAACAAAAATAAACAAATGGGACCTAATGAAACTTAAAGCTTTTGCACGGCAAAGGAAACCATAAACAAGAGGAAAAAACAACCCTCAGAATGGGAGAAAATATTTGCAAACGAATCAGTGGACAAAGGATTAATCTCCAAAATATATAAACAGCTCATGCAGCTCAATATTAAAAAAAAAACCCAATCCCAAAATAGGCAGAAGACCTAAATAGACATTTCTCCAAAGAAGAGATACAGGTGGCCAAGAAGCACATGAAAAGCTGCTCAACATGACTAATTATTATTGAAATGCAAATCAAGACTACAATGAGGAATCACCTCACACCAGTTAAATTGGGCATCACCAGAAAATCTACAAACAAAAAGTGCTGGAGAGGGTGTGGAGAAAAGGGAACCCTCTTGCAGTGTTGGTGGGAATGTAAATTAATACAGCCACTGTGGAGAACAGTATGGCGGTTCCTTAAAAAACTAAAAATAGAATTACCATATGACCCAGCAATCCCACTACTGGGCATGTACCCAGAGAAAACCATAATTCAAAAAGACACATGCACCCCAATGTTCATTGCAGCACTATTTACAATAGCCAGGTCATGGAAGCAACCTAAATGCCCATCGACAGACAAATGGATAAAGAAGTTGTGGTACATATATACAATGGAATATTACTGAGCCATAAAAAGGAACAAAATGGGGTCATTTGTAGAGACGTGGATGGATCTAGAGACTGTTCCACAGAGTGAAGTAAGTCAGAAAGAGAAAAACAAATATCATATATTAATGCATATATGTGGAACCTAGAAAAATGGTACAGATGAACCAGTTTGCAGGGCAGAAATCGAGACACAGCTGTAGAGAACAAATGAATGGACACCAAGGGGGGAAAGTGGCAGTGGGAGTGGTGGTGTGATGAATTGGGTGATTGGGATTGACATGTATACACTGATGTGTATAAAGTGGGTAACTAATAAGAACCTGCTGTGTAAAATAATAAATACAATTCTAAAAACAAAAATTGTTTATGACATAGAGCTAGAAAACATCTTAAGTCACCTAATATTTTTCCTTGACTTTAAAGAAGAGCATAAATTATTTTATTTTTGAAAATTCTGAAGGGTATTTCACAATTTCCTTCAGTAGCCCATTTTAGTATCTAAACATATCGTTTTGAACTTAAAAAAGATCAAACTCTTCTGTTTTAGCAACTTGAGACTTAGGTCAATTACCCCTAGGCTAATAAAAATGCTAATCTTTTAAAAATTTTGAAACAAAGGGTGATAAAGAATAACTGTCTCAATCCTGGTCTGGGATATAAATTTTGTATAACAAAATTTACAATATTTTAGGAAGAAATCAGCATTTCTGATAAAATGTTTTATAATCATATGTTCAATCTAATGGAATTAAACGTTTTGAGAAACTAGCTCTCTATTGATTATCAGGCAAAAGTTTAATAGTTTAACAAAATATTCTCTTTTTGTATTAGTGTAAGCAGTCTGTTTTTGTTGTTGCTGTTGTTTTTACTGGATGTCTCTAATTGGACTGAATCTTTTAGTTGACTTGTTTTAGGTCTCTTGTGGCAATTTTGAAATAAAACTTCATACGTGCTCATAATTTTAAAAAAAATACCATACTCATCTACTTCCTTAGAGCTTTTTTTTTCCTTAGAGCTTTTGCTGTTAACTCCTCTCCCTCTCCCCAACCACTGTAAGTTTTTTTTTTTTTTTTTTTTTTTTTTTGCAGTACGTGGGCTTCTCACTGTTGTGGCCTCTTCCGCTGCGGAGCACAGGCTCCGGACGCGCAGGCCCAGCGGCCGTGGCTCACGGGCCCAGCCGCTCCGCGGCATGTGGGATCTTCCCAGAACGGGGCACGAACCCGCGTCCCCTGCATTGGCAGGCGGACCCTGAACCACTGCGCCACCAGGGAAGCCCCACTCTAAGTTTTTGAGTAACTAGATCAACTGTATGAAGCATCCTGCAGACAGTTCTCCATAAACATTGTTTTGTGTGGAGCTTTTCCCGGGTAATGGGCAGGAGTGAATTGAGATTTTATTTGCTGGCAACTTGCTGAAATGCAGGTCCTCTGTGTTACTGATTAAATCTGAACCATTATTCAGTGAAAGTTGTGTTAAGGTTCACATTCTTTGGTGAAAGTTGAAGTGCCTAACAAGAACAGGACATTTACTGTAATTTGAGATGAGCCATTATTAAAGCCAAGATTCTCCAGAAAATAATTTCAATTACTGGATTACTTTTCTATTGCTGTGTAATAAATTGCCAGAGTTAGCAGCTTAAAACAACACAGACTTATCATCTCACAGCTTCCGTGGATCAGGAGTCTGGGCACAGTTTAAGCCGAGTCCTCTGCTCGGGGACTCACAAGGCTGCAAATCAAAAGTGTTGGCTGGGGCTGAGATGTCATTGACACTGGGTCTTCTTCCACGTTCACATGGTTGTTGCCTGAATTCATTTCCTTCCAACCGTAGAACACAGGTTGACTTGCATTTTCAAGGCTGGCAAGAAAGTCTCTGACGTCTAGACCCTTGTTTAAAGGGCTCACCTTCTCAGGTAGGCCCACCAGGGGAAAATCTCCTTTTTGATTAATTTAAAGCCACCAATTAGGGACCTAAATTACATCTGCAAAGTATTTTCACCTTTGCCATTTAAAACAACATAATCATGGGAGTGATATCCCATCACCTTTGCCATATTTCATTGGTCAGGAACAAGTTGCGAGTCCTACCCACACTCAGGGAGAGATGATTGTACAAAAGCATGAAGCTTATTTTGTTTGTTATTATGCAGACAATATTAATGGAACTTGAAGTAGAAGAGGAAAATAGTCACACATAATCCTGCCAGCCGATGACTAAAAATGTTTTCCTTTGGCTGTGTGCATGCATAAATTTTATAAAGAACCTATAGAGCAAAGATCCAATTTTCTGTTGCTCTCTACTTAGGAAAGGCATTTGTTTTGTTATTTACCTAATATTTATACTTGCCACTTTTAAAGAATGAAATTGTTTTAGGTGACTATGTATATTACTGGTTGTCTTAGGTTAATCAAGGTATAATTCACAAACAGTAAAAATCATTGTTCTCTGTGTATAGTTTTGTGTTTTGATAAGCACATGTATTTATGTAACCAGCATCACAATAAAGACATAAAATATAATCTTGTGCCCATTGGTAGACAAGCCCTCCCCCCCTGCATCCCAGACCTTGACAATTACTGGTGTATTTTCTATCCCTGTAGTTTTGCATTTTCAAGAATGTTGTATAAATGGTATCATATACTTCAGAGCCTTTTGGGCTTTTCCTTTCACTTAGTACAATGCATTTGAGGTTGTGTAGTAAAGGAATAGCATTCCTCTGACATAGTAAAAAATACATATTTTGTCTTTGTCCCTGGTTCCTGGTCTAGAACCCCTAAAAACCCTTGAAAGGAACATTTTCTGTTATTCATAATAAGCCTTTTCCAACCATGTCTGACTTGAACTCTTGGTGGGTCCCTAGATAGCTTCAGAATGGTGGCTAGTTGCCAGAGGAATCAACAATGTGATTAGAGGTTGGAACTTTCAGCTCCATCCCTGGACCTCCGAGGAGGGAGAGGGTTTGGAGATTGAGTTCAGTCACCAGTGGCCTATGATTTAATTAATTATGCCTATTTAGTAGAACCTACATAAAGACCCTGAAACAGTGGGGTTCGGAGAGCGTCAGATTTGGGAAACACATCCACTTGCTAAGAGGGTGGCACACTCCCAACTCTGTGGAGACAGAAGCTCCTGTGCTCAAGAACCATCTGGACCTTGCCCTGTGTGCCTTTTTATATGACTGTTCACTTGTATCCTTTATAATAAACTGGTAATAGTAAAGTTTTCTCTGGAGTTTTGTGAGCCATTCTAGGAAATTAATGTACCTGAAAGGGGGTGGGGTTTATGGGAGCCCCCCCCCGCCCTCGACCTTGTAGCCAAGTTGAACAGAAGTATGGGTAACCTGGGGACCCAGTACTTGCAACTGGCATCTGGAGTGGATGTCTTGTGAGACTGAGCCCAAAAGCCTGAGGAGTCTAATACTGACTGAGTAGTTAATTGTCAGAATTGAAGTGAATTGTAGGACACCTAATTGGTGTCTGGAGAGCTGGAGAATTAGTTGGTGTGAGGAAAAAATGCACACATGTGGTGTCAGAAGTGTTTTGAGTAAAAGTCGCTCAGTTGTACCTAAAGGTGCCTAAGGTTTGGCCTTGCCCAGCTCCTGGGAGGTAACCTTTAAGCCCTTGGAACGTCCTGCTTAATAAGGGTGTCTTTGTTTACTTGGGAGCATTTGGCCACCCCAGACTGCCTATCCTGACAATGTGGCTGATAATTGCGTGGAAGCCTTGGGCTGTGTGGTATCAGTTTGACCTATAGACGAGCTGAGACTAAAGTCAGCCATGCAGATGGTTAGCCCTACCTATGTTTCAGACCTCGGATAAAAATGCTGGACACTGAGCCTCGGGTGAACTTACTTGATTGCTTATACTCCATGCACATTATCACAAGTTCTTGTTGGGGGAAGTAAGCGCTGTGTACACAACTCCACTGGGAGGGGACAGCTGGAAGCTTGGTGTCTTCTGGACCCTGCCGTATGCCCCTCTTCCCCTTATTGATTTTAATCTGTATCCTTTTGCTATATTAAACTGCAACCCTGAGTAAAATGGCTTTTCTGAGTTTTATAAGTCTAGTGAATCATTGAACATGAGGGTGGAGTTGGGGACCCCTGAATTGCGGAGGTTCATTCATATTATTTCATGTATATGAAATATTGAATTATTTCAGTGTTGAGTAGCACTCCAAAGTTTGTTCATTCCCCAGCTGAGCCGGTTGCATCTAGCTTTTGGCAATTACAAATAAAACTTCTATAAACATCTGAGAACAGGTTTTTGTGTGAACATAGGTTTTGATTTTACTTGGGTAAAAATACCTAAAAGTGGGATTGCTGGGTTATATGAAAAGTTTAACTTGATGAGAAACTTCCAAGCTGTTTCACGAAGTGGCTCTACCATTCTGTACTCGTCCCAGCTACTACTGTATGAGAGTTCTAATTGCTTCTCATTCTCCTCAGTATTTGATAGTGCCAGTTTTCTTTTTCTTTTAGCCATCTTAATAGGTATGAAATGGTATCGCATTATAGTTTTTCTTTCCATTTCACTAATAACTAGTGATGTTGAGTATCTTCACGTACTTATTTTCCATTTGTATATCTTACTCGTTGAAGTATCTGTTCAAATTTTTTGCCCATTGAAAAATTTTAAAAATTATTGTTTTGAGAGTTCTCTAAATTTTCTGGATACCAATCCTTTATCACATATGTGTTTTGCAAATATTTTCTCCTAGTCTGTGACCTTTGGAGAGGAATTTTTAATTTCAACAGTGTTTAATTTTTAATTTTATGGATTTTAAGAAATCTTTGTCTAACTCAATATCATGAGAATTTTCTGTTTTCTTCTAAAAGTTTTTTAGCTTTTCAAATATTTTACATTTAGGTTTTTTATTTATTTTGAATTGATTTTAGTATATGGTATGAGAGATGGATCAAGGTTCTTTTTTTGGTGTATGAATGTCTAATCGTTCTAGCACTATTTGTTGAAGGGATTATCCTTTCTCCATTGAATTACTTTTTTACGTTTGTCTATCAATTGACTATATATGTATGAGTCTGTTTATGGACTCTCCATTTTGTTCTATTCATCTATATGTTTACTCTTCTGCTTATGTCATGCTGAGTTGATTAATGAAGCTTTACAGTATAGTCCTGAGGTAAGATACTATGAGTCTTTTAGTTTTGTATTTTCAAAATTGTTGTGAAAAAAACCTGTTTTGGTTGTTCCGGTTTCTTTTTCTCTTTTTTTAATTTTTTAAAAAGTTATTTTTATTTGTTTATTTTTGGCTGCATTGGGTCTTGTTGCTGTGTGCGGACTTTCTCTCTAGTTGCAGTGAGTGGGGGTTATGTTGTGGTGCATGGGCTTCTCTTGCGGTGGCTTCTCTTGTTGTGGAGCACGGGCTCTAGGCACGCGGGCTGCAGTAGTTGTGGCTCGCAGGCTCTAGAGTGCGGGCTCAGTAGTTGTGGTGCACGGGCTTAGTTGCTCCGCGGCATGTGGGATCTTCCCGGACCAGAGCTCGAACCTGTGTCCCCTGCATTGGCAGGTGGATTCTTAACCACTGCACCACCAGGGAAGCCCCTGTTCCAGTTTCTTTACCTTAACTTACTGATTTTAGAATCAACTCGTTGATTGCCAGCATCAAAAAATTTGCTGGTATTTTAATTGAGATTACTTTGAATTTGTAGATAAACTTGGGGCTGATTGAGTCTTCTAATACATGTTTATGGTATATCTCTTCACTTATTTAGGTCTTCTTTCATTCATCAGTACTTTGGAGTTTTCAGCATGGAGAGCTTGTACATATTTTATTACATTTACACACATTTTTATTTGTTTGGGTGCTATTGTAAATGGTACTGGTTTTAAATTTAGATTTCTAACTTTTTGTTTCTAGTGTATGGAGACATAGTTGATGTTTGCATATTGATCTTGTATCCTGCAACCTTGCTAAACTCATTTATTAAAGTTCTAGAAGCTTTTTTGAAGGTTCTTTATGATTTTCTATGTAGACAATCATGCCATTTGCAAATAGAGGCAGGCTTATTTCTTCTTTTTCCAGTCTGTATGCCTTTTATTTCTTTTCTTTTATTGTACTTTCTAGGACTTTGAGTATGTTGTTATTGAATAGGAATGGTGACAGCTGATGTCCTTTCCTTGTTCTGAATCTTTGGAGGAAAACATTTAGTCTTTTACTGTTAAATATGATGTTAGCAGTAATTTTTTAGTAGATGCATTTTATCAGGTTGTTTAAGTGCCCTTCTCTTCCTGATTGAGAATTTTGTCAGGAATGAGGGTTGGATTTTCTCAAATGTGTATTTTTTGCATTTGTTGATGCTATCATATTTTTCTTCTTTAGTCTGTTGATCTGTTGAATTATACTGATTGATCTTTTAATGTGGAATCAACCTGCATTCCTGGAATAAACCTGCATTGGTTGTGGTGTTATCCTTTTTATAAATTACTGAATTTGATTTGCTAATATTTTGTTGAGGATTTTTGCATGTATGAGGGATAATGAGTTTTCTTTTCTCGTAATTTCTTTGTCTGATTTTGGTATCCAGGTTAATGCTTACCTCATAAAATGAATTTGAGACTTTCCCTCCTGTTCTATTTGTGTAGACTTTTTTCCCACTTTTTTTTTTTTTTCCTGTTTAGTTTCAGCTTTGGTAATTTCTTTTGACCTGTCTTCAAGGTTATTGATTCTTTCCTCAGCTGTGTTAAGCCTGATGAGCCAGCCAAAGGCTTTTAAAATTTGTTACTGCAGTTCTTGTTTTCAGCATTTCAATTTCAAAAATAGATGTTTTTGTATAATTTATAGAACAGGTAATGGTAACCAAACATGCAGGCACTGCCTTGGTGATCAGGGAAGTCACCCCCATGGCTAGGCTTATAAATTTTGATTGAATGCCAGCTATCATTGGCAAGGTAAGAGAGATTTAAGTATACAGTATTTATGCCAAGAAGTAGGCATGACTCTTATTCCATTAAGCTGTTAACATGGGGGGTTGAATCAGTCTTGCTTGAAGTTGATGAGGTTTTATGTTTTTTTGTTGTTGTTGCTCTGGTTACCTTCAGTGTATCGTCAACTGTAAACACTTCTATCATCACCTCATGCTTAAGGTGAGAGTTGATTTGCTGGAAAGTTTAACTCAATATTTTTACTCTGCCTCTATGTTTAAGCCTTACTTGTATATCTGAGAAGCTCTCTCTGTACTCTTTTGTTCCTTCTCTACTAGTAGAATGCGGTTACTTATTACTGGGAGCTCTTTTGCCTTGTGGTAGGCTAGGGCCCTGGGAACTCTAGCTTTGTGGTGGTGGGCATCAGGCCTTACTTTTTTGTCCTAGATCAGCGTTAGTTTTAGACAGGCTCTGTTTCCTTCTCTTCTCAGTAATCCTGCTTTTCTCCTGATAATAGTAGACCTTTATTGTTTGGGGACAGGATGATTTCCTGTCCCTCTCTCAGGGGTAGATATTAGCCTCTAATTTGAGGGAATTATAAAAATTTGAATCATAAAACTACCAGAAGAAAATACAGAATACCTGTGTATTTTCTAAGCATGGCTTAAGGCCAAAACAAAGATTTTAGCATATTTGTGTAAAAACTTAAAACTAGTGAATATCAAAAACAAAGTGCAAGTGGGGAAAGAAACATCCATGAAAATTTAGCTGTGAAAAGCAAATGAAACAATTGACTTTAAGATAATTTTTGTAATTAGAATAATTGAAAAATGGATTTTTAGCCATTATAAACAAAGAAGAATATAAAGGCATGCAAGCCAGAGGTTTCTAATATAAAGGTTACTTGTAATGCAGAGTATCTCAAAAATTCCTCCATTTGGAGTTAATTCTGCTAGGTTATTTTAATATGATAGTTTTAAGAGCAAATTTGGAGAGAAGAGGAAAGAAGTGATTCTACAAGGGTGTTTAAAAAACTGTTGTTTAATTGGGAAATCTTTTGGTCTGTATTATTAAGTTTGTATGTATTAAATGATTGATATGTATATCTTCTGTGAGAGCTTTGAGATAGAAACTTTCTGGCTAAAAACATTTGTTTTCCTAAGCAAAATTACTTTTGTCAATCCTTTAACATTTTTCAGGTTTGAACCTAGCATGTATCAGGAGAGTGTACTTTGCTGCTTGCTGGATTATTCAGAAGCTTTAGAAGCAAATTTTTAGGAACTTCATTGATTATATTAGCCTCTACTTTTTCTGTATGATTCCTAGAGAAGCAGAGGGGTTTGCCCAAAGTGTACAGTAGTTAGCAGTAGAAGTAACTTAGACTTCTGTGACTCTTGCTCTTTCATTAAATTACATTATGTGACTGATAATTTTAAGTTTGCTATATTTGAGATATACATCTTAAAATACCCGTTTGTAAATGGCTCTAAGGCATGGAGATTGACCAGTTTTAACCTAAGTGTATTTGCATACTTTGTGAAAAGAGAAGTTGGCTAGTTTTCTGAATACTCTTGGCCTAATCTTAGATAATATCAAAATGTGCCTTGAAGTAGCAGAATGTTTTGGGGATGTTGATTTGGATTTTAAGTTTGTAGTTAAAGTTTTTTCCAGGTCTCTTTTTTATGTGTGTCAATTTTGATTTTTGAAGAAAACATCTAGGGGCCTCCAAATACTGAGCTTCTGTGAACATAGGCCTTGGAATTGGAACAGTATTTTATACACGCTTTAATTGAATAAATAAATTATATGTAATAGTGAAGCACACGTGGAGCCAGAAGACAATGCTTTCCTTTATATAGAGTAATTTATTTTTATTGGATATTTATGTTTTGTAGTATGTTATAAATCTCATTATATGTAATCATGTGGCTTTTTCTAGAATATGCCAAAGAAAAGAATGACTAAAGATTTCCCATATTTCACTGCTAGGTCTTGTTTTGTTTTGGTTTTGTTTCTTTGAAGACAGATGCCATTAATTTAAGAAATGTGTCTCAGAGCAATGTGTACTTGACCGTGAAGTTTCGTCTGTGGGGAGGAACTTCAGTGGAGTAAGCATGCTGAGATTTTGAGTCAGTATTACTTTATTTATTTATTTATTTGGCTGCGTTGGGTCTTCGTTGCTGTGCGCGGGCTTTCTCTAGTTGCGGTGGGTGGGGGCTTCTCTTGTTGCGGAGCACGGGCTCTAGGTGTGCCGGCTTCAGTAGTTGTGGTGCAAGGGCTTAGTTGCTCTGCGGCATGTGGGATATTCCCGGGCCACTTTTTAGCTTAGGTTTTACTTTGACTTTCCCTCATTTGTAGCTTTAAATACAAGTATAGACGCTCTTTTACTTAATTAACTTCCATGGATATAAACAGAGCCATTCTTTGGGATTTTTAGCTTTGCCACTACTGACACGTGGTAATAGTGAAGGCTTGTGAGAATAATACATACCTTTAGGAACCTGACCTGTTGATAAATGAAGGAGCTAATGTAACAATTGAAGATGCGAAGTGCAAACTGCCATCTAGCATATGCATATTTTAATGGTAGTTAATAGTGGAAGCATTTGTGTGAGGGGTGACAAACAAGAAGTCCTATGGGACACACCAGGAAGACTCTTGCTGTATGCTCAATGGCAACTTTTCATTTATTCTTTTTCTTATAGTTGCTCATTCTATAATGAGAAATTTTCAGTGCTATTATGTTCATTCTTTCTAAATTAAAAAAAATTATCATTGAAAATCAGATTTGAAGTCTCATTTTTAATAGAAAAATGTTGAAAAGAAGTGGTAGGTTCCTGCACATCCAGAATTTAAATTGGAAACTAGGTAACAAATGTGGAGGCCCAGTAGAGATTTCTTTATTTCTCCTTTCTTCCTTTCTTTTCACCTTCTTTTCGTCTTTCTCCCTCTTGCTCCTTCCACGTGGCATCAAGAAGACAGAAAGTTATGTTTGTATGTTACCTTCATCAAAGACATTATTTGAGACTGTTCTCTTTGGAATACTAAGAATAGACTGGTGTTTTGCATATATACTTATAGGATCGTTTGGGGGTTTGCGTTAAATTGGTAATTTGGTAACAGTGAAAGTTTTTCTTGTGAATTGTAACCCTTTCTCTGTATCTCTTCTTTAGAAAGTATCCTCAGGAACCACCTTGCTTTTCTGGTGAAGCTCAAGTTTCATGAAGGCTTTACATTGTACTTCCATGATGAAATGAGATAATGTATGTAAGACATTGTTTTAAAGGCGATGAATAACCCTATAGAAAGAACATGAACTCTTGTTTATGACCCTCAATTGAGAGATTCTAAGTTCCTCTTAGTTGGGTTGGATTTAGAAAAAGGTACATTTTTTGCGATGTTCATTCGTTA
Source organism: Globicephala melas (assembly GCF_963455315.2). Lineage (NCBI taxonomy): Eukaryota > Metazoa > Chordata > Mammalia > Artiodactyla > Delphinidae > Globicephala > Globicephala melas. The sequence continues at coordinate 68,291,721 of NC_083329.1, forward strand.
ATTCAGTAACATGTATTGAGTATTTATTCTGCTCAGGTCTTAGTGGGTGCTGGGAGTATTGTTATGAACAAGATAAATTGTCCTCGCTTTTATGGAGCTTATAGTCTGCCAAGGGAGACAAATATAAAACAGTCTTTTACACAATAAATGTTATAAATACAATTGTGATAAGTACTAAGACAAATGGGAAAAGTTTTGAAAATCCATAATTGGGGATTTGATAATCTTGGAATCAGATAGCTTCCTTAAGGAAGTGACATTTGAGTTACTTTATCATTATCATAAATGTGGTTGAGGAATTCAGTTTAAGTGCTTAGGGAAATACTTAGATAAATATTAGTTAAGGTTTAATAATAAGCATGATAACAAATTTATATTCCATTCTACTCTTGGTCTTCCATTTGCAGAATTCAGTTGAAACTCTTGGCTTTCTTCATTTTAACATTGGCTTCCACAGTTCCTAGATATACTCATATAGTCTGAGCTCATAACCCAATCCAGTCTTTACATTTGGCAGTAAATAAAAGCCTCCAAGTTATAATAGATTTGAAAATTATTTGTTAAAATGCACTAAACTTACCTTATATTCCATTCCAGGAATACTTCCTTAAATATTAAACAAACCAAGGCATTTCTATTGTCTATCTTTCCAGATAGACTGAACTTCTTAAGGACAGAGGCCCTATCTCCAAAACCTTGCAGGATGTGAGACACATAGTAAGTGTAAAATAAACAAATCCGTTATGAATAATCTGTGTTAAATAAGGAGGAAACAACTTGGCTACTGACCTTCCTGTTTCTTTTAAGTTACTTTTTAGCATAATACAGAGGCTTTGAATCAGAAGGTCTGGTTTTGAATTCCAGTTCCTTAATGTGTATTCCTAGGCAAATAACTAATTAAACTTCTGTAAACCTCATCTTCTTCATCTTTAAAATAAAGATTTATTTACATGCGATTACATGTGTAAAGTACTTCGCATAGTGTCTGGCACATAGTAAGTGTTTCACAAATGGTGGCTAATATTATTACAAGATACAGATCTTCCTTGGCTTACGATGGGGTTACCTCTAGATAAACCCATCAGAAGTTGAAAATATCCTAAGTTGAAAATGCATTTAATACACCTAATCTTCAGAACATCATAGCTTAGCCTTGCCTACCTTCAGCATGCTTAATATACTTACATTAGCCTACAGTTGGGCAAAATCATGGAACACATAGCATATTTTATAATAAAGTGCTGCATATCTCATGTAATTGATTGAATCCTTTACTGAAGTGAAAAACAGAATGGTTGTAAGTGTATATCAGCTGTTAACCATTGTGATTGCATGGCTTGACTAGGAGCTGCAGCTTGCTGCCATTGCCCCGCATCAAGAGGGAGTATGGTACTACCCTTACTAGCCTGGGAAAAGATTAAAATTCAGAATTCAAAGTAAGGTTTCTCCTGAATGCATATTGTTTTCACATTGTCCTAAAGTTGAAAAATTCTACGTTGATCCATCTTTAAGTTGGGGACTGTCTGTACATGCACTAAACCTTTTTACATATTTGTTTTATCTGTGATGTTTAAAATATATACCTATAGTGATGCAGGATACTGGTATGTGTTAGAGCAGATAATTGGCCCTTTCTATAGTTAAACCAAGTGAAAAAGTAAAAAATAACTAGTTGGTTGTTTATGAAACTAAGTTTGATGAACTACTCATTATTGATAATTAAGTGGGTAATGGTGGCACTTATCATTGTAATGAATACATTGTCTTCCTTTATAAGTCAGGTTTTTTAATAAATCAAGTAGATTTTATAAATAAATTTTTGTAGACTTTTAAAAAACAAAACGATCCCCCATTTTATCTTGTATATAGATTAAGATAATTGGATGTACGAAATTTGCCTGAATTGATGTGTATGTGTGTGTGTGTATATATTTAATGTACATATTTGGGTTTGGGGATGGAAAGAGTAGAAGATCTAGTCTATATATCTAAATTTTCAGCTTCTGTAAACTTAGTTATTTTAAGTACTTCTGTGTCACTGTCTTCATCTATATAGTGAAGTACTATAACTTACAACTATAGTATTATAACTTCTTTTCTTTATAGTTACTAATCCTGGCATTTTCTGAGGATCTTTATGAAAGTAAAGGATGTAAGGGAACTAACTGAACAAACAAATATTTTAAGGTTTCAAGTCTGACTTTAAATTTATTTTTATTCCATGTTATTTACAGTTATGAGTTGCTGGCAAAAATAATGTAACTACAGTTGACTGTTGAACAACTCGGGGGTTAGGGGCACTGATCCCCAGTGCAGTAGAGGATCTGAGTATGACTTTACAGTTGGCTCTCAGTGTGAGAGGTTCTGCATCTGTGGATTCAACCAGCTGGATGGGGTAGTACTATAGTAGTACTTAAACGGAAAAAAACCTGCATGTAAGTGGACCCACGGTTCAATCCCATGTTGTTCAAGGGTCAACTGTACTCCCTGAAACAAAGCAAAAAAATGCCAGCAAACAAACAAAAATCCTTTAAGGCCGTTTTATTTTACATTTTAAAAAATGCACTTCAAGTTTCTCCAAAAGCAAAACATCCACACATTAGTGATTTGTTGTTGTTGTCATTGAACCCTAGGTACTGGTTGTAGTCAAGGGATTCCTAGACTGCTATCTGGAATATAGTTCTAAGAATATAAGATGTTTGAAGATATATGGCCTTCTGAAAAACTTTTTGTTTTTTTATTTGAAATGTTTTGATTGATTTGGTTGATTGACATGCTTTTCAGAGTACTTGAAAGGACAGCATTCTACATATAGAGAGGGTTCCTAGGGTCCATTTAGAGGAGCTTGCCTACAAAATTAAAATCAGCTGGCAGTTTTATTAAGGCAACAGGACAACCTATACTCTAAAAATATAATTTAGTGAATGGTATTTATGTGATAATATGTGCATATTATATGTGCATCTCTTTTCTCAAACGACTTTATATTTTCTCACTTGCTCCCAGACTATCACTGAGATTAGGAAGCAGGCAATTTCAGTTGTAGCAATTGTGTCATACCAGAGATCACAAAGCAAGTCATTGATAAATTGGTATCTGAATTTAGATCTTACTTTTTTTCTTTCCACGTGTTAGATTATTTTCACCAGGTTATTTTACTGGCTCCTTAATCCACGTTGAGACTTTAGAAATCTTAGTCTGTAGTTCTCAAGGTGATTTGCTAAGTATTATACAGTGTGTGCTAAAAGAGTGGACTTGGAAATAAGATGGCACAAGTAAAATTAAATTTTTCTCTCAACTTGCAAGTATGCATTTCTAGATATGGTTTTCCTTTGTTATCTATTACAGTTCTACATTTGGTCTTTAGAGTAGCAAAATTAGACAATGATGATTAAAATCTGTCTTGCAATTTTGGTTTTTAACCTGTTAGCTGCGGCCATGTATTTTCCATTTCAAACAGCTCAGCTTGGGTGTTGTAAGAAAGCAGATAAAAGCCTTATGTTTATTTTAAATATTCAAATTTCTAGTGTAAATTCCTTTTAAAAAGGTAACTTTTTTTTTGTGGAGGCTTAGAAAAATCTTTAAGAAACCGAAATTTAGAAAAAGTTTTTATTGGACTAGAAGAATTTTGGGAGTTTATGTAATCAGTAGTGGCCGTGAAAAAAACCCACAACTGGGATTTTGAAAACTACTTTTTAAAAAACACTGTAATGTATGCCTGAAATCGAACTTCTCACCGAGATCTATAGAGGTTTGATCTAGAAGGATTGAAGGGTTAGATCAAAGAAGGAGTAATTGTTCTAAGTTGGAGATCTGTACGTGTATGGGTTACAAAGTCCTGTTGTGATTGGACGGGAAGAAAACATAATTTATTTTCCTGAACTATGATTGGCCAAAATCCTTTTCTTTCCACGGTATTTTCTAACAACTGAATCTGGAGCCTTTCTCTGTTTTTATTATCTGATCAGTGAGTTTGGCGTATGTACTAGTACTAAAAGTACTCAAATTGGTGCAGAGACTGTGAATTTTAAGAATGTTGACAAAAAGCCCTCAACCGGATGTTTGGCTTTCTTACAATAAAGCAGTATCGCGGTGTAAATCTCTGAATAGCTCAAACCCAGAATGAGTATCTCCCCAAAACAGGAAGAATGAAAGGATGACAGTGTTATCTTCATTTTCATTTAAAGTCGTGGACTGTGTTTCTGTCGTGACCGAGTTCTGTGGGCTTATTTTTCATTTGAAAGTGTTGCTCTGCTTTGCAGCCTGGACTACGGGACTGTTAATTCAGGCAAAATTGCGGCTAACTAAGACTGCAGGCGCCATGTGTTCTGAAAAACATCACTCTGGAGATGCGGCTTTTAACCTTGAGTTTGTTTTGTGACCCAGAGTGGAACCAGCACACTTCACTTTCACCTCACCCCCAACTCCCCCACTTCTCAGGGAGCGACGAGTAGAGAGGTGGACGTCAAACACTACGTTTCTGAAGGACTGCACTCCTTTCTCCCGCCCCACTCTGTTTTTTTATCCTGGCTGGTCCCGCAGACGCTGCTGCAGCGTCGGGCACTACTTTCCGTCTGCGGTGGTTCCTCCGACCCTGTCCCGCGGCTCCCTCCCCCAGCCCGCGCCGGCGGAAGGAGACGCGCGGCGCTCCTTCAATCACGCTAGTGGATGGGGAGGCGGAGTAGTACTGGCCGCGGCGCGGTGGCTGTAGCGGCCGGCGCTGCCTCGGGGCCTGAGACGGCCGTGTGGAAATTTCTGTCCGTTTCTTTCTTTTATTTGTGGAACTGCAGCCAGAGGCTGCAAGTCGGGAAGACCAGGGGAGCGCTGAGGACTGTGAGAGACCGAGGTCGCTGTGCCCTTCTGGGCAGAGCGTCCAGTGCGCCCCCGAGCCTGCGCTCGCTTGCGGGGCCGCCGCCTTCCCTAGGTCAGCTGTCCTCGGCATGGGCGGCCGGTAGGAGCGGGGTTTCGGTGATTTCCTGGCAGCTGAGGAGGCAGCGGCCACTTCGGCAGCGACGGCTATGGCGGTGGAGACGCGGCCGGAGCTGGTGGGGAAACGGTTCCTGTGCCTGGCGGTCGGCGAAGAGGCGCAGCCGGAGCGCGGGGAGAGCGGACGCTGCTGCCGGGGCTGGCGAGCGGGGGTTATCCGAGCGGTGTCACATAGGGACAGCCACAATCCCGACTTGGCGGTAAGAGAGCGAACTCCCCTCAGTCTTTCGCCCGCGGCCGCAGCCCCACCCCTGGTCTCGCAGCCGCACCTTGTGGGGTTACCTCTGGCACCTGGCTCAGCCAGGCCAACTGGCGGTCACGCCCCTCTCCTGCGCTCTGGGCCGGTTTGCCCACGTGCCCTGCCAGGATCGCCTCCTCCCCGCGAGGAACTTCCTCTGCGGGGGCGGTGACCCCCTCGGGACTCCCCGGCGCCCGCCCGGGCCCTTTGGCCGCTATCCAGGAGGGATGCGGCCGCGGAGACCTTACGGAAAGGCGGGGTTGCCAGCCGGGTGCTGCGTGGGCGGTTGGGGGTGGGGGCGGACCCCTCGCTCGTGGCGGTAGGGGCCCAGCCTCACCTGCCTCTCTGTGCGAAAGTCTTAACGGTGCAGGCGTTGGAGACTGAAAACTTATCCCGTAAGATTGCTGAAGGGGAGGGAGAAAAGGAAAGAGACAGAGCTTTGGTTTTCCAGTCTGTCCTGGGATTCTTGTGTGTTTTCGAGGCAAAGGCCCTGGCAGTGGCGGGGGCCCTGATTCAACCTTTTCCTACAGTAGATGCTTGGATTTCTAACAGAAAACGATGAAAATGAAAACTTTTGGTTTGGAGGGCCATGGAAATTATTATCTCCCTCCCTCTCTCCCTTCTTTTCTTCCGTTTGTTTTTTCCATAGTGTTGTGTTTTTTTGTTAGAAGGGAATAGTGCGTTAAAGTCATCCATTCCTGGATTTTATATGATTTTAAATGAAGCAAGAAATATTGTAAGTTAAAACGTTTAAGATTCTGCAGAACCCTAAAGTGTCTTTTTCTTTGCTTGCTTTTCCTCACTTGTGAGCACTGCCAGTGTTTTCTTTCACTAGTGTAGGAGTGTGCAAGATTCTGAGACAGGATATGCTGTTAGTGTTCCAATAACGTTTTCACTGGGGGACATGTTGGAGTTAAGGAGCCAAGGAGAGGCGAGACACTGACTAGGCTTTGAAAGGTTGACTTATGAATACATAATCCATGAAATTTATTGGTAATACTGTGGGGTATTTAATTTTTCAGTGGATATTTAAAATTTGGGAACTTTCTTTTTGTTTATATGCAGGTTTACAATTCCGAATTTACGTGTACATATGTATCTTAATACTTTTGTTGGAGTTTTTGCGTGTTTCTGTTAACTCCGGTTTCATGAACGTAGTCAGTGATATGGTTTCTTGCGGAGTGTGTTAATGTCAACTTGATACTGCAAAATATATTTGCAGAATAGAAGTAATTTTGGAGATTCTGGTTGGTTATTCTCGTTGAAAAGAAGAAAAAGAGAATCTTCCTTAAAAAAAAATCCAAACATTTCTTAATGGTTCTACAAATTGTGGCAATTCAGTGTTTGTGTAAAAAGCATGTGCTTATTTTATTTTTCCTCCTTTTACTCTGATATGTAATTGTCTTGGTTTTATGTGGAAGATAGATTATGGGTCAGCTTTTTTTTTTTTTTTTTTTTTTTCCGGTAAGTGGGCCTCTGACTGTTGTGGCCTCTCCCGTTGCGGAGCACAGGCTTCGGACGCGCAGGCTCAGCGGCTATGGCTCACGGGCGCAGCCGCTCCCCGGCATGTGGGATCTTCCCGGACCGGGGCACAAACCCGCGTCCCCTGCATCGGCAGGCGGACTCTCAACCACTGCGCCACCAGGGAAGCCCTTGGGTCAGCATTTTTTAATTGTTTCAAAACAAACATAGAATGATATTTTGTGTTTTCCTAAAAATTTTGTGTTTTGTTTTAGTAGATACGTGAAAATTGGGAAGTATAGTGTTAAATTACGAATGTCATTGGCGACGGTCAAGTTATCGAAGTTAAATATATTAAAAATTTTTTTGTATGGGAATTTAAATTATATGAGATGGGGGGTTTACACATACCATGTTTGAAAAGGCAAGATGATAAATTGGGTATTTAAAAATGAAAAGTGTACGTGGATGGAGGGAATCAACTGGAAAGAAGAGGAAGGAGTTTCCTCAGATGATGGAAACGTTTTGCATCTTGATTGTTGATTACACGGGTGCATACATATGTCAAAACTCATTGAATTGTGCACTTAATATCTGTGCATTTCCTATATGTAAATTTTACCTCAGAAATGTGTTTTGAACTATAACTATGTGAACCTTTGACAGTTTTCCTGTAACAGTCTTAATTTTAAAAATTTATGTTGTTACAGTGTAATCTGAGTTTTTTAGCCTGGAACCTACAGATTTAGCGTTACTTCCAAACTTTCTTATATTTCTTTTTTTGCATTCATATTTTCTAAGTTAAACTTGGGACAGTTTAGCATCACCAAAATGCAATTCGCGTTGTAGACTTTTGTTACTGCAGAATAAATCAAGCCCAAAGGAGCGCTTTTTTAAAAAAATTAATTAATTAATTAATTTTTGGCTGTGTTGGGTCTTTGTTGCTGCTCCTGGGCTTTCTGTAGTTGTGGTGAGCGGGGGCTACTCTTTGTTGCGGTGCGCGGGCTTCTCATTGTCTTGGCTTCTCTTGTTGTGGAGCATGGGTTCTAGGAGCACAGGCTTCAGTAGTTGTGGCACGTGGGCTCAGTAGTTGTGGTTCGCAGGCTCTAGAGCTCAGGCTCAGTAGTTGTGGCGCACGGGCTTAGTTGCTCCGCGGCATGTGGGATCTTCCCGGACCAGGACTCGAACCCGTGTCCCCTGCATTGGCAGGCAGATTCTTAACCACTGCACCACCAGGGAAGCCCCCCAAAGGAGCTTGATCAATTACTTCTGTGTATTTTTTTTGGTTACAAATATATGTAATTTAAAAACTGCAAGTTCATTAGGAATCTCAGATATGTATGTATTTATGGCACATGATTTGGAAGGATAATTATCAGAACTTGAAAGTAGTTTAGGGGATGCTTGGTCTCAAAAGTTAGTCAGTTATTCTTATTTTTGGTCTTATGTATGAGGAATTTCCACATGCATTAATTTCCTATACTACTGTTAACTAATTATCACAACCTTGGTGGTTTAAACAATACGAATTGATTATTATAATGGTTCTGGAGATGATAAGTCTAACTTCTGGGTCTCCATGGGCTAAAATCAAGGTGCGATTAGAATTGTGTTCTTTACTGGAGGCTCTAGGTCTCACTTTTAGAAGCAGCCCACATTCATTGGCTCGTGGTCCTCTTCCTCCTTAAAAACCAGCAGTTTGTCTCTGTTTTTCTCTAGTCACATCTCCCTCTTGACTCTCCTGCTTCCCCTTACACTTTTAAGGGCCCTTGTGATCATATTGGGCCCACACAGATAATCCAGGATAATCTCCCCATCTGCTAATTAACAACCTTAATATCATCTGAACCCTGATTCTCCTTTGGCATGGAATTTAACATAGTTACAGGTTTCATGTATTAGGACATGAGCATCTTTGAGGTGGCATTATTCTGCCCACCACACCATGGTAGCAAAAATATTCTTTTACAATATGACCATGATTTGATACAAATAAATTAAGGCTAAAATTATTGTACTTTTTCCTGCTGTGAGTTTTAGCAATATCACTATGTGATCTCTTAAGTAAATGAGCTTAATTTGTAGAAGCTGTACTCAGCTGTGCTTGTATAATTTCACCTATTTTGTTGGTGACTTTTAAAAAATGGCTTGAAAAATCTTCTGGGATATCTTGGAATTACATTAACCAACAAAAGACTTTATCTGAACCCTTTTAATTAAGGAGGACCAAGTTGTTGATTAAATTGAAATACATAAAATACATTGTGAGCCCTCAGCATGTTTTCTTTTTTGTAGCTCCATTGTTTAGAAAGGTTCTTGAGTTGTTATACATGTTGAATGTTTATTACTGCCCTACTTTTTCAGGAACTTTCTAGAAGATTGATAGTATTATGGAAGGAAAGCTGACAGTTGAGACAAGTATGGTTGCATAATATTCAACCTTGAATAATATTGTCATGCTAATTATAGAGCAAAAATTGATTTACTCTTTGCTCATTTTACTACCCTTGCACAACTTAACAGCCCTTTATTTATTTACTTATTTATTTATTCATCCATTCAGTCACTTACCCACCTACCTTCCCTTGAAGCTTAATGTGATTGCATCATTGTTTCACGCTAATCCTATCCAAAGTGTGAATATTTTTAAAAAATATATCAGGTTTTCATAAAACATTCCAGGTTACTGTGACATTTTGCAGTGTCATTGAAAATCATTTTTAATCTGGTTAGAGACCTCCCCACTGGGATTCCTCATTTTGGATGCAGTCATCTATTTTCCTTTCCCACAAAAGTTTCCACTTTTCCACACTCCTCTTTTTTTCTTTTATCTTGGACTTTAGTCTTCCAGATTAAAATCTAAGAGTGTGCTGTTTGTGTTTGAGTCTGCTTCTTGAGAATAAAATTCCCAGAATTTTGCACTCGACTTTGTGCTGTGTTGCATAAGAGGTTAGATATTTGCTGAGTGAATGAGAAGTTGAAGTACATTATACCCGATAGATCTTCATACCAAGGACCCAGTCCTGTTTCAAATGAAATAGAAACTGCTCTGGAGCTCCTGAGAATGGACACTTAACAGATTCACACTTGGGATGTCTGGATCTTGGGTCAGTTATTTTTTTCCTCTGTAGAATAATGTTTCCATCATTTCTATTTTTACACAAGAATCCTTTTGAGTCAATATCCTTTATATTAATATATTGCTTGAAACAAATACAGAGTCAGGGAAGAAGTAAAGTCATAATAAAGGAAGGAAAATATTAACTGGAGTATTCAAAAATTCAGGAAGGGATGCTAAGAACTGAATTACATCTTGATTGCAACATAAAAGAAGAACACAGATACAACAACAAAGGCAACACACACACAAATAAAAACTTCCGTTTCTTGGTGAAAGAAGCTAACTCTTTTTTAATGTCAGTAGAGAAATATGAAGATATTTTGTGTACATTGAAAAAAAGCGGTTTTACAATCATGGAACATTTTTCTATAGCGCTTATAAAACTTTACTCCTGGCTACCATTAATACTAAATTTGATAACATCTTGAGTTCTTTGGGGACTCATTATTGGATAGAAAGGAGCAAATGCACACAGTTTCTGAATGCTCATACCAAGTTGCTTTATGAGTGATATAATATAATTTTAAATCTCTTTCACAAGAACAGTGTTCTCAGCAAATGTTTTATTTGAAGTACAATGAATCAATGTGAAGTTACTTGAAAATAGTTGTTTTCTAATAGTCCCTTGTCAAAAACTCAGATTGAAAGTTTCTTGTAGAGAAATGAAAAGTATGGCAATTATTGTTACCTATTTTTTAACTTGAAAATTACTCTCTAATAAAAAGCATTCTACAATTAAAAAAAAAAAAGTACCAGGTTTTAGGACTTCCCTGTTGGCCCAGTGGTTGGGACATGGCCTTCCAATGCAGGGGGTGCAGATTCAATCCCTGGTTGGGGAGCTGGGATCCCACATGCCTCATGGCCAAAGGACCAAGAACATGGAATGGAGTCAATGTTGTAACAAATTCAATAAAGACTTACAAATGGCCCACGTTGGGCTTCCCTGGTGGCGCAGTGGTTGAGAGTCCGATGCAGGGGACGCGGGTTCGTGCCCCGGTCTGGGAAGATCCCACATGCCGCGGAGTGGCTGGGCCCGTGAGCCATGGCTGCTAAGCCTGCACGTCCGGAGCCTGTGCTCCGCAACGGGAGAGGCCACAACAGTGAGAGGCCCACATACCGCAAAAAAAAAAAAGGCCCACATCAAAAAAAAAAAAACAACAACCTTAAAAGAAATGTTATCAGGTTTTTTCAGTACCCAAAAGGAACAAAAAATCATAGTATTGTGTTTTATAGACCAAACATGTAAATTTGTTTGTATTTGGGGGAATTTTCTAAAGCTCACTTAGTGAGGAGTAGCTAACTTTGTAATATAGATTTTAAGCTGTTCTAAACTGTGTACTACCTGTAGATTAAAGTTACTTTGCAAATCTTATATGTCCTATGTAAGTATCTTAAATATGAAAACTGTGTTTTTCTGCTTAGCTGTCTCTTCATTTAAGTTTCATATTGAATTGGTGGTATTTGATTCTTTAAGTTTTGTTAGGATAATTCTTTAGGTAAGTCTAAAATGTATATCGTAATATTGCTAATACTAATTTCTGGTCTAGGCGCACAGTGTTGAATGAGTTAATGAATGTATTTTATTTCATTGCTCAGTATGACCTGGATAAGTTAACCATAGGGAAAATTGGTTTAGCTGGTAGGTAGAAAAACTTTTATGTCTGATTTGAGTACATACAGGTTCCGCTGCCACCCCCCCGCCCCGCCCTTGAATTTATATTGTGATTGGTCCTAAAGACTTATGTACAGGAAAATAAGTATGTAAACTGTAGCTGTGGTGGTACGTAACTTGTGCAGTTGTAACCACTAGCTGGTTTTAAAAGTAGACAGCCAACCAGTAAATGGTGTGAAGTGTATGTTTCTGTGTAAAACTAAATAAAGGATCTTTTGTTTTTTCCCTTTTAAACAGTCATAGATATATCCTGGCACGTATTGTGATGCCATTAATTTAAAATAGAGAATGTGGGCTTCCCTGGTGGCGCAGTGGTTGAGAGTCCGCCTGCTGATGCAGGGGACACGGGTTTGTGCCCTGGTCCGGGAGGATCCCACATGCCGTGGAGCGGCTGGGCCCATGAGCCATGGCCGCTGAGCCTGCACGTCTGGAGCCTGTGCTCCACAACGGGAGAGGCCACAACAGTGCGAGGCCTGCGTACCGCAAAAAAAAAAAAAAAAAAAGATAGGAGCAAGTGTACATGGTTTCATTCCTCCCACTCATATGTGATCAACCTGAGCATCACTGAAAGAAAACCACACATTATGAATCTACTGACAATATATGGTAGGAAGTACACCAATGAAATATTTGTACTAAAAATGAAACCAATGAAGTATTTGTACTAAAAATTATTGAACTTGAGTATAATCAAGCTTCTACATTCAACCACTAATTTGCAGGACATATGAGGGTAGAGGAGCATGTTAAACACCACCATGAGGATACAGTCAACTAGATCCAGGATGTGGGAAATTCTAGAACTAGAGCTGTGCTGTTGAATATTGTGGCAAGTTAAATTGATTAAAATTGAATATCAGTTCCTCATTCACTGTAGCCAATTTCAGGTTCTCAGTTGCTACATCTAGCTAGTGACTATGGTTTTAGACAGCACAAATAAGAAAATTTCCATCATTGCAGAAAGATCTATTGGATGCCACTATTCTAGAGTAAGCTTTAAAAGAACAGGCAACTTATCATACAGACTAGTAGAAGGGGAAAAAAATGGAGTGATAAAAATAAAAGAAGGCAGGAAGAGAGACAAACATAACAAAGGTGAGACAAACAGAAATCACAAAATAAGAGATTTAATTTAAACCCAGATATATCAGTAATTACATTAAATGTAATTGACTAAACATTTCTATTAAAAGGAAGGTTATAAAACTGGGAGGAGAGAACCCACAAAACACACTTACTGGGACTTCGCTGGTAGCACAGTGGATAGGAATCTGCCTGCCAATGCAGAGGACACGGGTTCGATCCCTGGTCTGGGAGGATCCCACATGCTGCGGAGCAACTGAGCCCATGCACCACAACTACTGAGCCTGCATTCTAGAGCCCGTGAGCCACAACTACTGAGCCCACGTGCCGCAACTCCTGAAGCCTGTGTGCGTATGGCCCGTGCTCCGCAACAAGAGAAGCCACCGCAGTGAGAAGCCTGCACACCGCAACGAAGAGTAGTCCCTGTTTGCTGCAACTAGAGAAAGCCCACGCGCAGCAATGAAGACCCAACGCAGCGAAAAAAAAAAACAACCCACGCTTACTTGCTGTTTATAACAAATCTATCTAAAACATAAGAATACTTACAGGTGGTTGTAAAAAGATGGGGAAAAAACTTCCATGCAAATACTAATTAAAGATAGTTGACATGGCTATGCTAAAGACAGTGTTTCAGAAAAGAAGCGTTATTTGGGATAAAGAGGCTTTGTTTACCATGGTAAGAGTTTATTCAGCAAGAAGATATAATTTCAGTTTTCTAAGTATCTGTGACATGACTTAAAATACATAAAGCTGGAATTGATAGAACTATTAGAGAAAATAGACAGATGTATAACCATAGTGCGAAGTTAAATAGCTGATAGAACTGGCAGTAAAATAACAGTAATAGAACATTTAGAATAATAAGTACTTGGCTTTGGCCATCTCACAAGGCAGTTGTGTGAATGAGGTAGTATATTTAATAAATATACCGTCATTCAATATGAGTAGGTATTTAACATGAATAAATACTGAAATACTTTTATTCAAAAAATATTTGAGCACCTTCTAATGACTGGTACTGTTTAAGACATGTGTTTTGTAAGGTGTGCAGCCTTAATCAAATGTAAGATGTTGTCAGGTACAGTTACCAATTTTAAGTGCTTAATGAATGATAAGCAGTAATATCTGTATGGATTCATAGAAGTGAGTGATACAGATTTGAAGGATGCATTCGTTGAGGAAACAGGATATTTTGGGCCCTGAAGAGTGACTGGCATAATACATTGGGTTGGCCAGAAAGTTCCTTCGGTTTTAAAGTAAAAATAGAAGACACATTTTTCATTTTCAGCAAGAAATTTATTGAACAACGTATTCACCATTTTGTTCCACTACCTTCTGCCATTTTTCAGACAACTTCATAATTTTCATCTTACCAAAACTTTTTAATCTTTTTGAGCAAAGAACTGGTCCAGGTGCCTTTTCCAGTCCAGGTGCCTTTTCCAGTCTTCCAGGGAATTGAAATTCCCTGGAATTGAAATTTTTTCCATTAAGAGAATTTTGTGAAGACGGAAATAAATGGAAATCCGAAGGTACAATGTCCGGTGAACTTCCCAGCCAAGCTGTAAACAGTTTTTGCCTGGTCATCAGAGAAACATATGGTCTTGTATTACCCTGATGAAAGATTATGTGTTTTCTGTTGACTAATTCTGTACGCTTTTCGTTGAGTGCTGCTTTCAGTTTGTCTAATTGGGAGCAGTACTTGCTGGAAATAATCGTTTGGTTTTCCGAAAGGAGCTCATAATAGAGAACTCCCTTCCAATCCCACCATATACGTAACATCACCTTCTTTGGATGAAGACTGGCCTTTGGTTTGGTTGCTGGTGGTTCATTTTGCTTGCCCCACAGTCTCTTCCATTCCCCATTATTGTACAGTTATCCACTTTTCATCGCTGGTCACAATTTGTTTTAAAAACAGTACATTTTTGTTGTGTTTCAGTAGAGAATTGCATGCAGATATACGGTCAAGAAGGTTTTTTTTCGCTTAACTTACGTGGAACCCAAACATCAAAGCAATTAACATAGTCATGCTGGTGCAAATGATTTTCAGTGCTTGATTGGGATATTTTGAGTATGTTGGCTGTCTCCCACATGGTATAACGTTGATTGTTCTCATTGATTGTTCTCAGTTAATGTCTCGATTTGATCGCTATCAACTTCAACTGGTCTACCCGCCTGTGGAGCATTGTCCAGCGAGAAATCTCCAGCACGAAACTTCGCAAACTGCTTTTGACACGTTCGATCAGTCACAGCACCTTCTCCATACACTGCACAAATCTTTTTTTGCGTTTCAGTTGCGTTTTTACCTTTCTTGAAATAATAAAGCATAATGCCAAAAATGCTGCTGTTTTCTTCCATCTTCAGTATTAAAATGGCTATACAAAAATTCACCAATTTACAAAGTGAGAGAGTGGCATGGACATATATACACTACCAAATGTAAAATAGGTAGCTAGTGGGAAGCAGCCGCATAGCACAGGGAGATCAGCTCAGTGCTTTGTGACCACCTAGAGGGGTGGGATAGGGAGGGTGGGAGGGAGGGAGATGTAAGAGGGAAGAGATATGGGGGTATATGTATATGTATAGCTGATTCACTTTGTTATAAAGCAGAAACTAACACACCGTTGTAAAGCAATTATACTCCAAGAAAGATGTTAAAAAAAAAATTCACCAATTGTGATTTTTTTAAATTCACGCTGATATGACAGCTGTCATGGTACATTCTACAAAATTGTTTTGAATGAAGTTAAAGACACCTAAGCGCTACTAGAGCCATCTTAACGAGGAAACTGAAAAACATTATAGCCAACCCAATAATAATATTAGAAGAGGTATAAAATGGTTTTGGTAGAAAGAATGGCATGAGGAAAAGCAAACCACTTGGCTTCAGAGAGGGTTCATATTGGAATAACAATAAGAAAAATAATGTGAAAATTAGGGCCAAATTGTAATATCAGATTGAGAAATTTATGCTATGTCTAGAGTGGTTGGCTGAAATGAATATCCTAGTACTTGTGTCATTTCCCAATTTTATGAATACAGTTGTCCCTAGGTATCCATGGGGGCTTGGTTTCAGGGCCCCCTCAGATACCAAAATCCAAGGGTGCTCAAGTCCCTTTCTTAAAATGGCATAGTACAGTTGGCCCTTCGAATCTGAATATGTAGAGCCATAACTGTATTTTTGAAGGTAGAATGAAGGGCCTTTAATTTTGGTCGCTGAAACAGCAGACTAATTTCCATACAGATTGTACCTGTTTACAGCTGCAGTTTATGGAAGCACCAGTTTTCCCACACAAGTCTCAACACTATTGGATATTGTCAGTCATAATTTTTGCCTAATTCGCTCCCCAAAAAAGGTACCTTGCTTTAATTCCTGTTTATGTGTTTTTGAGTCTCATGTATTTATTGGCCTTATTTTAAAAATATATAAATAGCTTGCTCGTAGTTTGGCCTTTTTCTTTTTTTAATTATTTATGTATTTTATTTTTGGCTGCGTTGGGTTTTCGTTGCTGCATGCGGGCTTTCTCTAGTTGCAGCGAGCGGGGAGCTACTCTTCATTGCTGTGCGCAGGCTTCTCATTGAGGTGGCTTCTCATTGCGGAGCACAGGCTCTAGGTGCAGGGCCTTCAGTAGCTGTGGCTCAAAGGCTCTAGAGCACAGGCTCAGTAGTTGTGGCTCATGGGCTTAGTTGCTTCGCGGCATGTGAGATCTTCCCGGACCAGAGCTCGAACCCGTGTCTCCTGCATTGGCAGGCGGATTCTTAACCACTGTGCCACCAGGGAAGCCCTGGCATTGGGATTTTGATAGAGGTTATATTGAATCTGTAGCTCTCTTTGAGTAGAATTAATATTATTAACAATATTAAGTTTTCTAATCTATGAATACAATATTTCTTTCCATTTATTTGTGTTTTTAATTTTTTTCAGCAACATTTTGTTGTTTTCAGTGTAGAAGTATTTTGCCTCCCTGGTTATGTTAATTCCTAAGTATTAAATATTTTTAATGCTATTGTAAATGGAATTTTCTTAATTTCCTTTTAGGTTGCTTATTGTTAGTGTATAGAAATGCAACTGATTTTCATGTGTTGATTTTGTATACTGCAACTGCTGAATTTTTTTCTAACAGTTATTTTCCCCTGTGTTTGTGAAATGTTTAGAATTTTCTGCATATAAGATCATATCTGCAAGTAGATATTCTTTCCCATGTGGATGTCTTTTTAGTTTCCTGTCTAATTTTCTATTTAGAACTTCCAACACCATATTAAATAGGCATGGCAAGAGCAAGCATCTTTGTCTTGTTAATCTTAAAATGTTTGTAGTTTTTTACTGTTGAATATGATGTTAACTGTGGAATTTTCATATATGGCCTTTATTATGTTGAGGTAGTTCTTTCTATTCCTAGTTTGTCGTGCACTTTGTATCATGAAATGGTGTAGAATTTTGTCAAATGCTTTTTCTGCATCAATTGAGATGATCATTTTTTCCTCCCTTTCATTCTTTTTTTTTTCTCCCTTTCATTCTTTTAATATGGTATATTACATTGATTTTTGTATGTTGAACCATCTTTGCATTCCAGGAGTAAATCCTGCTTGGTTATGTATTTTACTATTTTTAGTGTATTTAATTAAAAAAAATTTTGTAACTCCTTTCATTTTCTCCCCTTCTCACACATATATTCTAGTATAATTTTGCTTGGAATTGTGTACGTCTTTATAGACAAATTCAGGAAGAAAGAACACCTTTCCACTGAGTCTGAATTGCAAATAGCATGGAATATCCCTCCAGCTATTAAAGTTTTTTTTTTAAGTTCTACAGTTATTTTCCTCATTTAGGTCATGTGCTTTTTTTAGGTTTATTCTTAGACACTTTATATTTTGATTTTTTTTTTTGCGGTACGCTGGCCTCTCACTGTTGTGGCCTCTCCCGTTGCGGAACACAGGCTCCGGATGCGCAGGCTCAGCGGCCATGGCTCACGGGCCCAGCCGCTCCGCGGCATGTGGGATCTTCCCGGACCGGGGCACGAACCCGTGTCCCCTGCATCGGCAGGCGGACTCTCAACCACTGCGCCACCAGGGAAGCCCTATATTTTGATTTTTAAATGCGTGTGGACATACCCTGAA
The DNA here is from genome assembly GCF_963455315.2 of Globicephala melas. Taxonomy (NCBI): domain Eukaryota; kingdom Metazoa; phylum Chordata; class Mammalia; order Artiodactyla; family Delphinidae; genus Globicephala; species Globicephala melas. The sequence goes on from NC_083329.1 coordinate 68,309,397, forward strand.
TCATTAATACAGACCTTTATAAGTCACTGATTTCTTTCCCCAAACATGATTTTTGGACTAAAAGTAATGTTCCTATTCTTTTCCCTGTGTATATTTTTAGCTCATGTAATTGTTTTCTAGTTTTTTCACTAATGGGCTTAACAAAGTTACAGTAAAGGTTAGTGTCATAAAGAAAAAGTGAAATGATAATGTTACTAGTGTCTTAAATCTTTTGCTTAAATTCTCAGGAGGCTGTTGAAGATGTTATTTCTTTAACCTGTCTTTCATTTTATAATTGTAATCAGTGGAAATATAAAGTTTATTTTATAGAGCTTTACTTTTAGGTTAAGTATGTAGCAGTTTATCTTCAGATAAAATTATAACAAATTACCATATTCACAAATACAGATAAAAATATTTTGGTGGCAGTTACTATACAAAAAAGTACATATCAGAATTCTTAATTTTAAAGTGTATTTAAATTACTTCCCTAAGGTATCAATTCTTTTAAAACACTACTGTTTCAAAATGCTATATTTATGACATAAAATTATAATCCACTAAAAACGGTGTGTGTGTGTATATATATATATATATATACACACACCCCGTCTAAAGTGCTTTTTTTTTTTTTTTTGGCGGTACGCGGGCCTCTCACTGCTGTGGCCTCTCCTGCTGCGGAGCACAGTCTCCGGACGCGCAGGCCCAGCAGCAACGGCCCACGGGCCCAGCCGGTCCGCGGCACGCGGGATCCTCCCTGACCAGGGCACGAACCAGCGTCCCCTGCATCGGCAGGCGGACTCTCAACCACTGCGCCACCAAGGAAGCCCCTAAAGTGTTCTTTTTTATCTCTTCTGCAATAGACTCCACTCTCAATTGATTTCTCACCTGTGTTAACCTTTTAGAGAACTGTTCTATTTTTACTTCTCAAGAAGGGTACTGTAGTGAAGGTTAAAATTTGGAGAATAGGAAACTGACCTTATGTGCACTGTCATTTTTTTAATGTGCTTTCTTCAGCTTTTGATATTTTGAACCTTGGTATAGCTCAGGAAATAGTAGATCAAAATTATCTATTTTAAACAACAAATGGCTGTACTTTCTGGATTCTTGACTGAGTCACTTACCTGTGAAATTTTAAAACGTGTGAGGAAAGTGTTCAGTTTTACTAAATTCCAAAAATGCAAAAAGGGTTGAAGGGATAATAGGTGCATTTGGTACTAATTTTTTGTCTAGTCTTTCTTTTTTATTATTTTTTACATAGAGAAAAAATAATCCAGGTTTTGGCAAAACTTTTACTTAAACTTTGTTCTGAGGAAGTTTTTTTTTTTTTAATTAATTAATTAATTATTGTCCACATTGGTTCTTTGTTGCTGCGCATGGACTTTCTCTGGTTGTGGCGAGCGGGGGCTACTCTTTTTTGTAGTACATGGGCTTATTGCGGTGGCTTCTCTTATTGCGGAGCACAGGCTCTAGGCATGCGGGCTTCAGTAGTTGTGGTATGTGGGCTCAGTAGTTGTGGCTTGTGGGCTCTAGAGTGCAGGCTCAGTAGTTGTGGTGCACGGTCTTAGTTGCTCCGTGGCATTGTGGGATTTTCCCGGACTAGGGATGGAACCCGTGTCCCCTGCATTGGCAGGCCGATTCTTAACCACTGCGCCACCAGGGAAGCCCTGTTTTGTTTTTTAAAGCAGTTGTGACTCTGGCAAAATTAACAATCAATGGACATATTTAAAAATCTTGAACTCTTTGATCTTAGTATCTCATCTTCTAAATGAAAATGATCTTTTTTCTATTGTAATAAAACAGTAAGTTTTTTTTAGATTAGTTTTTTTTCCCTTCCACCTTCTCCCATACTTCAGAGTTATGGATAGTGTACTTATACTGCTGATTCTTTTTAGTTATAATATTAATGGCACAGAGCCATAGAAAGTAAGATTTAATCTCTTCAGAGCATAAGCTATTACCTTTATTATTTCTGTCCTTTTAAGTAATGTGGAATATTATGATTCATGTTAGAGTTAGAAGGAAAATGTACAGGCTCAATGAAATTCGACTGCTCACCTACGAGTACAAAGGAAATGAAAGAGGTCGGAAATACGTTGATTTTGATTACAGGAAAAAAAGGGGGGGTGTAATCTAAATCCAGTACTATTTTGTACCCTTTAAAATTATATTTATTTTTTCTTCCTCTGTTCTACAGTCTTCTAGATACTATAGGCTGTTTTCTGGTGAAAAAGAGGAGGTTTCTAAGAAGTTTTTTTTTTTTTTGAGAAGCTTTTTAGAAGTAATGTGGGAACATGAGGAAGAACTGAGTTGAGGTCAGGGAAGCTATAAACCTTTGAGCGTTTTTGTGATGTGCTGTGCTCTGTGGGAGGCACTCAAAACGGTCAAGCTTGAGAAACTTGCTTCTTAACAATGTGACTATTAACACTTAGCGTACCCTATTTTTGTTGAGTCTATGGGGAAGATTTTTATTTAAAAGTTGATTGTATCAAAAAAAAAGTTGATTGTATCTTGTGTTTATTTATAAAATGCTTATATTTTGTTCCTAGAGTTATACCAATTCCTTACAAATAACCAAAACACAAATATAGCAATAACAGAAAAACTTTGTTGCAAATGAAGAAATTTCACGTTAATTAGAAGGAAATTGGAATCTCTCCTTTGTAAAGAAAGTAGTCTTTGTTGTATCTTTGACATATAAGTTGTTTGGTATTATTCTCAGTTTCTTGACTTCTGTTACCTCTTGAATCCACTCTACCAGCCTTTTGCCCTGTTACTCTAGGGAAACTGCTGTGATCAAAGTCACAAATGACCTGCTCCTTTCTAAATCAAATGTCATTTCTCACTTCTCACTCCTCATCTTACTTTGACCTATCGGCAGTATTTAATATGGCTAATCACCCTCTCTTCCATTAAATATTTTGTTCACTTTGCTTCTAGGATATTATGCTCACCTGATTTTTCTCCTACCTCTCTTGCCTCTCCTTTGAAGTTTCCTGTCCTAATTTTCCTTGTTTCTACTGCCTGTTAAGTGGTCAGTTCTTGGACCTCTTTTCTATCTAAACTTTTGTCCTTGGAAGATATACCATCTATATGCTGATGATTCCCACATTTATATCCTTAGTTTGGACCTTTCCCCCAAACCCCACACTCATAGACTCATATTGAAGCACTCCCTTCATGTCTCCATTTGGGTGCCTAATGGGCATCTCAAATGTAACATGTCCACAACTGAGCTCCTGTTACTATCCCCCTAAGCCTGCATTGCTCTGTGTTTTCACCATCCAGTGAATGGCAGCTCCGTCTTTCCAGTTCAGTTCCTTTGAAGTCATCCTTGACAACTTACTCTCGCATCCCATATCCAAAGTATCTGCAGAATATTTTTGGTGCTGCCTTCAGAATACAACCGGAATTCCAGTACGTCTCACCTCTTCCATTATCATCCATCTAGTACAGGCCATCATGATCTTTTGCCTAGATTTTCCAGCAGTTTCTAACTAGTTATGAGTAATAAATAGGTGCCTAACTTGCTTTCTATTTCTTCTTACCCATAAAAGTACCTACAGCAGGTAGTCAGATTATGTCACTCCCATAATCGAATGCTTCCAAAGTCAACCACACTGATTTAGAGTTAAGAACCGAAGGCCTTAAGTGGCCCGAGAGGCTCTACATTATGTTGTTCCTCATCAGGCCACTTTGACCTCATCATCTATTACTCTCTGATTTATGTATTCTTTTCCAGCCACATTATTGGCCTCTTTGCTGTTCCTTGAATATTCCAGGTGTTATCCTTGCTTGTGGCCTTTGCACTTGTTTCTCTGCCCAGAATGCTCTTCCCCAGGATATCCACATGACTCGCTCCCCCAGGTAGGTCTCTTCCAGTGTCAGTATGCTTGCTCATTGTGGTCTTCTCTGGCCACCTTATCTAAAATTGACTCCCTCCCTCCCTTCCTTCTTCCTTTAACATTTTCTGTTTGCTACCCTACTCTACTTGACTTGTCTGTAATTTCATTTGACTAAACATTTTATTTATTTTTCTGCATTAGAATTAAGCTTCATGAAATGGGTTTTTGCCTACTTTGGTAACTGCTATTTTCCCGTCACCTAGAACATCGCTTAGCAGCTAATGGGGATTTAAAAAATATTTGTTTAGCTAAAATACAATGAAATGTCCTAGAATTTTCTGAAATTTAGCTCTTATTCCTGGAGTTATATTAGTTTATAATGAAAAACCTAATAAAGTCAGTAAAAGAGAACTTTCTAATACGCAAATATGAAATCAGAACACACTCTGTGTCATTTTTTGTTAGGTGTTGCCTCTCAGTAAATTTATTGAATGAATACACACGAAGTATCTATTATGTGGTTAGCGTTGTAGGCTAATTGAAAATTTAAGAAATAAACTCACTCTCAAGGAATTTATATTTCTAGTGGAGGGGGATGACTAACATTCAACTGTTGATTTATACTGTAGTATACAGTTGTGGTATAATAAGAAATATATATGTGATTTATGTCACTGGTTCCTGGCACTGAGCTTCTAAAATCCTTGGAATTTCCTGAGTGATAAAGGTGATGGGAGCATCTTTTGTTCTAATGAGGTGACTCCTCATAAGTCCCTAGATAGCTTTAGGTTGGAAGCTGGTCACTGAAAAGACTAAGCTTTGATTAGAAGCTTGGAACTTTCAGCCCCAACCCCGAGCTTTTGGGGAGGTGAGAGGGGTTGAAGTTTGAGGTAATCACCAATGGCCACAATCATGCTTTTATAATGAAACCTCCATTAAAAACTCCTAAGCTGGAATTTGGAGATCTTCTGGGTTGGCCAATACATCAAGGTGCTGGGAAGGTGATACACCCAGGGAAAGTATGAAAAACTCCGTCTCGGGCTTCCCTCGTGGTGCAGTGGTTGGGGGTCCGCCTGCTGGTGCAGGGGACACGGGTTCGTGCCCCGGTCTGGGAGGATCCCACGTGCCGCGGAGCGGCTGGGCCCGTGGGCTGTGGCCGCTGGGCCTGTGCGTCCGGAGCCTGTGCTCCACAACGGGAGAGGCCACGGCGGTGAGAGGCCCGCGTATAGCAAAAAAAAAAAAAAAAAAACAAACTCCATCTCCCGCTCACCTTGCCCTATTAATCTCTTTCATCTGGCTGTTCATCAGTTGTATCCATAAACCAGTTGTAAGTAGGCTTTCCAGAGTTCTGTGAGTAGTTCTAGGAAATTAGTGAACCGGATAAAGGGGGTCATGGGAACCCTGATTTACAGTTGGTCAGCCAGAAGTACTGGTAACTCATACATTTGACTGGTGACTGAAGTGATGGCAGTCTTGTGTGACGGAAACCTTCAACCTGTGGAGTTTGATGCTAACTCCCTATAGTTAGTGTCAGAATCTAATTGAATTGTAGGATACCCACTTAGTATTGGATTGTTGGAGAAGTCATTTTGGAAAATATACCACCTAATTGATGTCAGGAGGGAAAAAGCCAGCCAACAATTAAGGATTAATTATGTGGTGATGTTAAGTGCTACAGAAATTAAGAGATGGGGCATTATGAGAGTGTGCTACTATTATACTTTTAATGATAGAAAGGCTTCATGGAGGAGCTGGATTATAAAAAGGGTAGTCATTGAATGAAGAGACTACATTCCAGAGAAGGGAATAGTATGAATATTGCCTTGGAGACAAGAAAAACTTTGGCATGGAAATAGAAATACTTAACAAATTTTTATGCCATCTTTTTCTTTAAAGCCGTCCCTTCATTTTCTAGTTGGTTATATTTTACACTACAGAGCATCTAATATTGCATGCACACTAACATATGCCTAACATTCTAATGAGTCGCTAGAAGTTACAGGGAATATAATGAACCAAGTCTTTTTTCTTTTTTAAGAAATTTTAAATTGAATGGCCCTTTGGAGTCAAGTAAAAATCCAAAAGAACAAATATGTATGGAGAATACACACACACATACACACATACCCAAAACTGTCTGTATTTTGCATGTGCATATAATGTAATTAACTGTGTTGTAAGTTAATTGGTATCCTAGTTTTATTAAGAATCGCGTATCCAATTGTTATATGCCCAATTTGAGGATTGAATTAGGAGGAACTTTTATGGCCGGTCCAAACATTATTTACTTTTTTCTCCCTGGCAATCTAGGACTCTTATTTCTGAACTCGTTGATTCAGATTTTTAACCGATAATGGGAAAACCTAGCTTTGTACTAGATCAGCCTCCGTGAATCTTTGGGCAGTAGTTTTGGTTGCTTGTCCGCATCATTTTACCAAGTATGACTGTTTCTTCTTGATCTCACCAGTTATCATTGTGTATGAGTATCATCTTAGTTATATATATATATATATAGCCCCAGAATAGTGTTTAGCAAATAATAGGTGCTGCATATATATTCTTAAATGTATAAAATATTGGGTAAAATTTATTTGCTCACCTCTCCCATGCTTAAAGAACACCAACAGTGTAACAGTGAGAAGAGGAATGAGAGAAACAGAACAACAGAGATTTATCGAAGGTGACTAAATCCATAAAATAACTGAGGCCAAAGAACTGGAAGAGATTCAGTAATGAGAATAAAGTTGAGTGTAGTAATTCAAAAGGGGCAAAAGTCAGATTTTTCTCCACTATCACCGTATATTGGAGTTAACTTTTTGAGTCACCAGCTGGCTGCTATGTGATTTTATTGAAAATAGGGTGATGCTTGAAACAGGAAAACTGAAAAGAGAGCTTTTAAGTGAAACTTAAGAATAGAGATAGGAGAGAATGCAAAATGAGAAGATTGAGGGAAGGACTTAAAATTAGGCCAATAGGAAGGGAAGAATGATTGGTTCATAGTGGTAATATTTCTACTTACATAGCCCTTGCCCTGTACCAGCCATTATCTTAATGTTAAACAGTTTACATGTATTGACATTTTATCCTCATAGAAACTTTTTGAGTTAATCGCTGCTGTTAGTACCATTTTACAAATGTGGCAGCTGGGGAGTATATAGGCTTAGGAAATTGCACATAGATATTGTAAGTGATGACTAGGTCACCCAGGTGCTGTGACTGCAGAATCCACATTTTTCGTGTTATGCTGCCTCTCAGGCACAGCTCTTCCAACGAGGTACTTCCTGACTGTAGGCACTTTTCCTTCTATCTGGATGAGTTAGGTGACTTGGGGAAGGTCTTATTCATAATTACTACCTGTGTGTGTGTGTGTGTGTGTGTGTGTGTGTGTGTCTCTGTGAAAAATGATTTGACTTTTCTTGGTTTTCTCATGTATATAAGAGGGAATATATTACCTAAAAGGGTTATTACAGGGATTAAACTATGTAAAGCACTTGTCATAGTGCCTTTTATGTTGCCTTTACTAAACCTGATTGTTCATGTAACTGTTTGGGGGACTGCTGTGGACAGTGTAGTAAAGGACAGTAATTAAAGGCTCAGTCTTCAAGGAAGATATCTGGAATCAAAAGATCTAGGAATAGAGTGGTAAAAATCTGGTGGTTCTTTTCTTACTGAGAGTTAGTTGGTCACTGGGTTACTAAATCGTAGTCTGTACAAACTGTGTGAAAGCAGCATCTACTGTTGTTTGGTGGATACTCAGAAAATGCATTTTAATTTTAATAATAAAGTAGAAACTTTTACAGAAAAAATGTAAGTTGAATCATATGAGGTATTACAAAGGCAAATGTGATTGCTTGGATGATTATTTGTCTGCTTATACTTTCTCACTGGTTTAAATAACACTGCTTTAATTAGTAGTAGACATCTTTAAGATCTTATCGATAAATTTTGATACTTTATCTGTAATGTGCCCACATTTCTGTTTGTCTGTACTGTATAGATTAATATTGCTTTCTTATTTCACTGTCACCTTAAGTGAAATCATTGCATTTCATTCCCTTCCTTTGCTTATGTCTAGCTGGAAGTAATACTATCCTTCTTGTGATTTGTGGAAAAACAACAAACTTCTTATTTATGTTTAATTTGGCTACTCCTTAAGTATTTTTAATGCTCTTTAACACCCACATCTCCCCCATTTTTTCTCTAAAAGCCTGAAATTTCAGTGGTTTATTGAGGTTGCTTGTTTTTCCTATTTCTTTTTTTTTTCTTATTGAAGTATAGTTGATTTACAATATAGTGTTAGTTTCAAAATTATATTTCATTGTAGGTTATTACAAGCTGTTGGGTATAATTCCCTGTGCTATACAGTAAATCCTTCTTGCTTATCTATTTTATGTATAGCAGTTTATATCTGTTTATCCCATACTCCTAATTTAGTCTTCCCCCTCCCCCTCCCTCTCCCCTTTGGTAATCATAAGTTTGTTTTCCCTGTCTGTGAGTCTGTTTCTGTTTTTTATATAATTTTTAGAGTCCACATATAAGTGATATCATACAATATTTGTTTTTCTTTGGGTGACATTGCACTAAGCATAATGTTCTTTAGGTCCACCATGTTGCTATACATGGCAATATTTCATTCCTTTTTATGGCTGATTAATATTCTATTGTGTATATATACCCAATTTTCTTAATTCAGTCATCTGTTGATGGGCAGTTGGGTTGTTTCCATGTTTTGGCTATTGTACGTAGTGCTGCTGTGAACATTGGGGTGCATATATCTTTTCAAATTACAGTTTTCATTTTTCCCATATTTATACCCAGGAGTGGAATTGCTGAATTACATAGTAATTTTATTTTTAGTTTTTTTAAGGGACTTCCATACTATTTGCCATAGTGGCTGCACCAGTTTACATTCCCACCAACAATGTAGGAGGGTTCCCTTTTCTGCACATCCTCTCCTCCATTTATTATTGGTAGACTCTTTGATGATAGTCATTCTGGCCAGTGTGAGGTGATACTTCATTGTGGTTTTGATCTGCATTTCTCTAATAATTAGCAGAGTTTAACATCTTTTCATGTACCTGTTAGCGATCTGTATGTCTTCTTTCGAAAAATGTTTATTTAGGTCTTCTGCCCATTTTCTGATTAAGTTGTTTGATTTTTTTGATACTGAGTTGTATGAGCTTTCTTGTATATTTTGGATAGTAACATCTTGTCAGTCACATCATTTGCAAATATTTTCTCCCATTCTGCAGGTTGTTTTTTGTTTTGTTGATGGTTTCCTTTGCTGTGCAAACACTTTTAAGTTTGATTAGGTCCCATTTGTTTATTTTTGCTTTTATTTCTTTTGCCTTGGGAGACTGATGTAAGAAGGTATTGCTATGATTTATGTCACAGAATGTTTCACGTGTGTTCTTTTATACGAGTTTTATGGTGTTGTGTCTTAGATTTAGATCTTTAAACCATTTTGAGTTTATTTTTGTGTATGGTGTGAGGGAATACACTAATTTCATTGTTTTACATGTAGCTGTACAGATTTCCCAGCACCCTTTGTTGAAGAGACTGTCTTTTCTCCATTGTATATTCTTGCCTCCTTTGTCAAAGATTAACTGACCGTAGGTATGTGGGTTTATTTCTGGGCTCTCTATTCTGTTGCATTGATATATGTGTCTTTTTTGTGCTGATACCATGCTGTTTTGATTACTATAGTTTTTTAGTGTAGTCCAAAGTCTGAGAGGGTTATCCCTCCAGCTTTGTTCTTTTTTCTCAGAATTGCTCTGGCAATTCTGGGTCTTCTGTGGTTCCACATAAAACTTAAGATTTGTTCTAGTTCTGTGAGAAATGTCATGGGTAGTTTGATTGGGATTGCATTAAATCTTTAGATTGCTTTGGGTAGTATGACCATTTTAACAATATTAATTTTTTCAATCTAAGAGCAAGGGATATTTTTCTGTTTCTTTGAATCATCTTTAATTTCCTTTATCAGTGTTGTATAGTTTTTAGAGTATATGTCTTTCACCTCCTTGGTTAAGTTTATTCCTAGTTTTTTTTTTTCCTTTGACAGTTTTATTATTTATTTATTGTTTGTTTGTTTGTTTGGCCATGCCTTGCAGCTTGCAGGATCTTAGTTCCCTGACCAGGGATTGAACCCATGCCCCCTGCAGGGGAAGCACAGAGTCCTAACACCTGGATGCCAGGGAATTCCCTGATGTGATTTTAAATGGAGTTGCTTTTTTTTTTTTTAACTTTCTATTTCTGATATTTCATTACTAGTGTGTAGAAATGCAATAGATTGCTGTATATTTATCTTGTATTTTGCTACCTTGCTAAAATCATTTATGCTAATAGTTTTTGTGTGGAAACTTGAGGGTTCTCAGTGTAGAAGATCATGTCATCTGCAAATGGTGACAGTTTTACCTCTTCCCTTCTAGTTTGGGTACCTTTTATTTATTTTTCCTGTCTGACTGCTGTGGCTGGGACTACCAAAAGTATGTTGAATAGAAGTGGTGAGAGTGGGCATCCTTGTCTTGTTCCTGAATTTAGCAGGAAGGTATTCAGTTTTTCACTTGAGTATTATGCTGGCTTGTCATAAATGGCTTTTATTGGGACTTCTCTGGTGGTGCAGTGGTTAAGAATCTGCCTGCCAATGCAAGGGACATGGGTTAAATCCCTGGTCCGGGAAGATCCCACATGCCATGGAGCAGCTAAGCCCGTGCACTGCAACTACTGAGCCTGCTCTCTGGAGCCTGCGAGCTACAACTACTGAAGTCCACATGCCTAGAGCCCATGCTCCGCAACAAGAGAAGCCACTGCAATGAGAAGCCCGCACACTGCAACGAAGAGTAGCCTCCGCTCACCACAACTAGAGAAAGCCTGCGTGCAGGATTGAAGACCCAAAGCAGCCAAAAAAATAATAAATAAATAGTTTTTATTATGTTGAGATGTGTTCCCTCTATACCACTTACAGTTTTTATCATGAATGGATGTTGAATTTAGTCAAACGCCTTTTTGTGTGTGTTTTGAGATGATCATTTGGTTTTTGTGTTTCCTTTAGTTAATGTTGGTGTATTACATTGATCGATTTGCCTATGTTGAACCATCCTTGCGACGTGTCCATTGACGTTTAAAGTAATTATTGACAGGTGTGTACTTATCACCATTCTAATCCTTGTTTTACAGGTTTTTGTGATAGTTCTTTGTTCATTTCTTTTGTTGTTTTTCATTTTGTGGTTTGATGATTTTCTTTTGTAGTGTGCTTAAGTTTCTTTCTTTTTGGTTTCTGTGAATCTGTTGTATGTTTTTGATTTGTGGTTACCTTGGAGTTCACATATATATCTGCTTTAAACTGATAGTCATTCAGGTTCAAACACATTCTAAAAGATGTACATTTTTTTACTCCCCTTCCCCACATTTTGTGATTTTGAAGTCCTGTTTTACATCTTTATGTTTATCCTTTTACTGTTCATTGTAGGTATGATTGTTTTTACATTTTTTTACTTGTTTTTTAAATCAGTGTACTGCCTTTTTTTTTTTTCCCGGCTGCATTGGGTCTTCGTTGCTACGCACGGGCTTTCTCTAGTTGTGGCAAGCGGGGGGCTACTCTTTGTTGTGGTGCATGGGCTTCTCATTGCTGTGACTTCTCTTGCTGTGGAGCACGGTCTCAGCAGCTGCAAGGCATGTGGGATCTTCCTGGACCAGGGATCAAACCCATGTCCTCTGCATTGGCGGGTGGGTTCTTAACCACTGTGGCACCACGGAAGTCCCTGTACTGCCTTATTTAACTGATGGTCAAACCTTAGTGTACATTTGCCTTTCCTATTGTGATTTTTTTCTCTCCTATAGATTTTTTGCCTCTTTTCCATTTAGAGAAGACCCTTTAGTATTTCTTTTAGGGTGGGTTGCTGAATTCTTTTAGTTTTTGCTTGTCTGAAAAATTCTTTCTATTCTAGATGATAATCTTGCCAGGTAGAATATCCTAGGTTGCATGTTTTTCCCTTTCAGGACTTTGAATACATCATGCTGTTCCCTTCTGGCCTGCAGAGTTTCTGTAGAGAAATCAGCTGATAGCCTTGTAGTGGTTTCCTTGTAAAAGACTCTTGGTTTTTTCTCTTGCTGGCTTTAGAATCCTTTCTTTTGCCATTTTAAGTACAGTATGTCTTGGTGTGAGTCTGTTTGGGTTCATTGGGACCCTCTTTGTTTTCTGTACCTGTATATCTGTTTTCTTCTTTAGATTTAGGATGTTTTCAGCCGTAATTTATTAAAATACATTTTTGATCCTCTTCTCTCACTTTTCTCTTTCTATATCCCCTATTATGTGTTGGTTTGCACATTTTATATTATCCTATAGATGTCATATGTTGCTTTCACTTTTCCCCCTTCTCTTTTTGTCTGCTGTTCTGATTGGATGTTTCCATTATTCTGTTTCCCAGATCACTTATTCATTCTTTGCTTCAATTTTGTCAGCATTTCATTGCTCTTAGATTGCTTTTTATCTCAGATATTTAATCACCTATTTTTGATTGGTTCATCTTTATAGTTTTTAGTTCCTTATTACATTGATTTGCATTCGTATCAATAATCTTTAATTTTCAGTTTTATTACCACCTTTTTGAAGTAGGAGTCTGATAGACTGGTGAGTTCTGTTTCATTATTTGTTCTTTCAGGGGATTTCTCTTGCTTTTTTAATCAGGAGTAGTTCCTCTGCCTTTTCATCTTTCTTAACTTTCTCTGTCTCTATAAATCGAGGAGAAGCAGTTATCTTTTGTGGTCTTGAAGGGGGTGTTTTTATGTGGGAGTGTCCCTGTGTAGACTGTCCAGTATTTTTGGTGTACATGTTTCCTCAGGATGTGTTGGCCATGATTACTTTGATAGGGTGTTTGGTTGGTGTCGGAGGATCTAAAGCCTGTTCAGGGTATGAGGTGGGACTTCTCTGTTACCTGGCTGTTGTGGCCCTGTCCAGGTGGTTTATTTTCCCAAGTTGTCAGAGTAGAAGCCCTGAGGTTTGGGCTTGATCAGTTTCTGTTCCCTTTCATTTCATGCCCTGTCCCACAGGAGGGGATTACTGAAGCAAGTGCATCCCATGCACTCACAGAGGACCAGTGTGCCACCTGAGTAGGAGTCTCCATCTCCACACAGGCACAGCCCAAAATCACATCTCTTCTCCTGTCGTATTCGTCCCAGATCTACTGCAGGGTTGTGGCATGGAGTGTGTGGAGCTGGAGGTGGACCATTTACTGTGCTGGGGCTGGGGCTTGAGGTGTTGTGGCTGCAGGAATTGAGGTGGCCACACTGCTGCCAGAGGTCTGGGCTGCCTCTGTGACAGTCTTTTCCCAGGACCTGTCTGCCCTAGGTCCAGTACCAAGCTGTGGGGTGGAGTGGGAGGGGCCAGAGTATCTGCAGAGCTGGGATAGGAACCGTAGCATGTTCCTGGGGTGCTGACTGAGTGAGTGCTGACAATGGCTGCTGCTGTTGTCCTACCCAGACTACATCCAAGCAGGGCACCCCCCTCCATCTGTCTCTGTACTATAGCTAAATAGACTTTTTGCCCAGGACCCAGGTAGCCCAGATCTCGTGCCAAGCTGTTGTGTGGAGTGAGCGGGGCTGGGACATTTGCCCCATTGGGAACAGGGAGTGTGGTGAGGCAGCAGACAGCTGTGAAAAGCTCTCTTCGCCCTGATTGTTAGCAAGCCAGCACATATGCACTTCTCGAAAGTAGAGTCTGTGCTTCTCCAGCCCTTCTGTCTGTCACAGGGGTTCTCTCAGCACCCACGGGGGCCTGTCTCCTCATTGCAGGACCCTGAGGCTGGGATGCCCATCTGTGGCTTCAACCTCTTGCTCCCCAGGATGAGGGTCTGCCTTGCGGACCTTCTCTTCCTTTCAGATCCCTTTCGAGGGTGGGAGTCCCGACACTATGCTTTTTTTCTGTCCTACCCAGTTACATGGAAATCTTTCTTCCAGCTTTGTTTGTGTAGGAGTTCTGCCAGTTTCTGGTCAGTTTTTTTGTGAGAATTGTTCCACATATAGTTGTAGTTTTGATGTGTTTCTCCGGGGAGGTGAGCTTCATGTCCTCCTACTCCGCCATTTTCATCTCTCTCTCTTTCCTCTTTCATAAATAATAATTATCTCACAAAGCTGTGTTTTCATAGAGGACTATAAAAGTATTCAGGAGATACAGATAAAAATATCTAAAAGTTTTGGCTTTGAATCTAGAACTTAAGATTTTTACCAGATTGGGTGTCTGTTTAGAGGGTACTTAAGCATTTTGATACCACTCTTCAAGTCATTCTCACTCTGTATTAGAGAGTCACTAAGAAGGGCTTTGTGAGTCAGTAAAATATTCCAAAACTTAGAACTCCATATGAATCCTCAGGAATTAGAAATTTCTCCTCCTCCAGGTTTTTTTGTTCTCCATTTTTTTTGACATTTACTGTTTTTTTTTTTTTTTTTTTTAAGATGTTGGGTGTAGGAGTTTATTTATTTTTGCTGTGTTGGGTCTTTGTTTCTGTGCGAGGGCTTTCTCAAGTTGTGGCAAGCGGGGGCCACTCTTCATCGTGGTGCGTGGGCCTCTCACTATCGCGGCCTTTCTTTTTGCGGAGCACAGGCTCCAGATGCGCAGGCTCGGTAGTTGTGGCTCACGGGCCTAGTTGCTCTGAGGCGTGCGGGATCCTCCCAGACCAGGGCTCGAACCCGTGTCCCCTGCATTAGCAGGCAGATTCTCAACCACTGCGCCACCAGGGAAGCACTACTGTTTATTTTTTATCCTGTAAACTCTCCATATTAAAGTTTGATTTTGTCTCTCTTCTATTTATTTGATTTAGTCGGCTATTCCCTCCCAGTTATTCAGGTTTTCAGTCTATTAAAATGTTTCTTTTCTCAAAAAAAATTAATAATAAATCAAAGGTAGCAGCTATTAAGTAGGGATTTTGTCCATTTTAGTGAATGAAAGTGAACCTGACCAAAATAGCAATGTGTTATATATTGGTACTTATAAAGAAACAACAAATATATTAATATATGAAAGGCACTATGGTAGATAATAAGTGTAAGGTAGGTATAAATGTTGAATGATTAAAGGTACTGGTCAGGAAATGATTTATACCCCTTGCAAATACTTGAATCAAATGTTCGCAAGTAAATTTTTTTTTTTTAATAAATTTTATTTATTTATTTTTGGCTGCGTTGGTTCTTCATTGCTGCGTGAGGGCTTCTCATTGCAGTAGCTTCTCTTGTTGCAGAGCATGGGCTCTAGGCACGCGGGCTTCAGTAGTTGTGGCTTGCGGCTCTAGAGCGCAGGCTCAGTAGTTGTGGCGCATGGGCTTAGCTGCTCTGTGGCATGTGGGATCTTCCCGGACCAGGGCTCAAACCTGTGTCCCCTGCATCGGCAGGCAGATTCTTAACCACTACGCCACCAGGGAAGCCTGGAAGTAAATATTTTTGTCCAGGCTGAGTGTGTCACAGAGGATATGAGATTTTAATTGACATTTCAAAGATTATGGTATTGGTATAGGGAGCAGTGTGAGCAGGATGTTTTAGGCAAAAGGGATTATGAGAGCCAGAGGCAAAGGTAAGAGAGAGGAAGGGCTTTTTAATACTAGAAGTAGAGTAGTTGGTCTCTGTGAAGAGGTAGTATAGCTTTGAAGATTCGAACGGTGAATTTATGGAGCTTCTTGAATGCTAACCTAAGGAATTTAGACTGTTAGAAAAAGGGAACTCTCAAGGGATTGCACAGAGGTCTACAATTATTATAGTGTGTGTTTTAGGGAAAGGAATCTGGAGATGTTGAGTTTTAAAAGGGGGTCAGAAAACAAAATAGAAAACCCTAGTTGTTACACTGCAGTTCAGATTGCTTAAGCAGAAATAATCAACAATCTTTTTGACAGCATTCAGTTTGTAGTCTCTGGGCTTGGTTTACATGGACTTGAATGGGCATGTATGATTAGGTTACAGTATTTTCCCTCTCTTATATTGTTCATTTCTTAGAAATGCAAATGCTTCATATGCTGCTTTTCCCAGTCTTTTCTCAGTGTGAACACAAATACGTGTACACACATTTCTATTTTGTATTGTCTTGTACTGCATTTGAATTGGGTGAACATTTGTTTTTCAGTCCTTCAGGTTTACCTTTCTCATCCCTTTTCCTACTATTCTTAAATAATCCTCTTTAAGATACAATTAAGAAAATTTATTTTCAGTGAAAAAAGATGAAAATTTTTTGGTTTGTGCTTTTTTTCGATCTAAGAATGTTCAGCAGCGTTGTTGAGCTATACCTGAGATACAATAAACTGTACATATTTAAATGACATGTATAAAGATACATGATTCCAAGATAAAACTAACATAATCAAGAAAACAAACACATCTTGTGTTTCATATACATCTGTATATACTCATACACAGAGTGGAATATTATTATTCAGCCTTAAAAACAAATGAAATTTTTCCATTTGCAGCAATGTGGATGGACCTAGAGAATATTATGCTTAGTGAAATAAGTCAGACAAAGATTAATACTGTATATCATTTATATGTGAAATCTAAAAAATAAAACAAAGGAATGTATATAGCACAACAGAAATAGACTCACAGATTTAGAAAACAAACTGTTGATTAACAATGAGGAGAGGGATAGGGAGAGGGACAAGATAAGGTTATGGAATTAAAAGATACAAACTTCTATGTATAAAATAGATAAGTAACAGGGGTGTATGTAGTACAACACAGGGAATTATAGCCATTATCTTGTAATAACTTTTAATAGGAGTGTAATCTGTAAAAATACTGAATCACTGTGCTGTACACCCGAAACTAATATAATATTGTTATGTTAACTATACTTCAATTAAAAAAAAAGAAAAAAAAACCACCTCAGAATCCCCAAAATTTCTTTGGAATCTCTTTGTAAATCTCGACTCCCACCCCACAATCTCAGGAAACTACTCACTGCTTTTTGTCACTATAGACAAGTTTGCATTTTCCAGAATTTTGCTCAAATATAATCATATAGTATATGTTTTGTTTTGTCTGGCTTCTTTTGTTAGCATAATTCTTTTGAGATACATCCATATTGTTACAGGGATCATTAGTTCATTTAAAGTTGCTATGGAAATATGCTTTCATTTTTCCTGGAAAAAAATACCTAGCATTAGAATGTCTGGGTCATACGATAGTTATATGTTTAACTCTTTAAGACAGCGCCAGACTTTTCTATGTACCAACACTCTTGTTATCCTTGGCTTTTAAAAACCTAAACTTGAAATATATTTTATCTAGATTTTTAATTGTCACAGCGATGGTAATGATGGTGGTATGAATTATATATAGGAAGCAGAAACTTCCACATGGTGTTGATATTTTGATTATTTGTTTGCATATGTGTCCTTCAGGTAGAGGTAGCTTGTATTGTTTGTAACACAGCTCCTGGTAGTGTCTGATACATTAGTATATAGAAAATATTGAGTGGCTTTAGCAAGGCTTTAAAAAATGTTATGTAGACAGACGTTCCCTTGAGCCATCAAAGAAAAATGAGACTAAAAGACAAATGGTTTTCTCTCTTGTAAAACCTTCAGTACAGATCTTAATAAATTTGTATGTTATGCTCTTGGCAGTGGAAGATCATGGAGAGATTTCTGAACAACCGTTTAGAGCTTTTTAAGTGTTGTTAACGGGAGATTAATTGGAAAACTGTGCAGTATAGATTAGATATTTTGTCAGGATGCATGTTACAGGTATCCTTTAGTATGGTAATTTTGTGTGGTCGGCAAACCAGTAGCATCAGCATTACCTGGAAACTTGTTACCTTTCTGTGATGATATTCTTGTAAAATATTTAATGTAGTCTCAATCTTAGGCTTTCTTTGGAGTTAAATTGTAAACCTATATAAAGCAATGAAGCTTATTAGAGCAAAATAATCATAATAGTTGAGTTCATTGAAAAATAAAAACTTGTCTGTATTACACAGGAAAGTGATGTGGTTCTTATTTGACAATAACCTGGCTTCTTTCAGCTGACTTACTGAAGTATTGGATTGTTTAAGACCCAACTTTTCTTAGTGATAGTCTGGGTAGAAGTAAGTTCTCTATTTTTCATTGTTTGGAAGGAAGTAATTTATGTCTATAATATGATGGAAGTTCCTTAGTATATGGTGTAATCACAGGTAAAGTTTTATGATCCATCTATTTTCTAGTAGCTTTAGCATATTTTTATATGAGAGAAGATCCTATGCCATATAAAAATGTTGACATTAAAAAAAAATGTTGACATTAAGTTTTTTTTAAAAAGCTTCCAATAGTCACTTGATCATTTAAACATCGGTCACTAATTTTCTGAGGGCCTTTTGACAAAGTGTTTCAATCTAAGATTTAAAACTGTCCATTCATTATTGGGCAGGCTTATATAAAACGGCACATTCTTTATATTTATCATCATTTTGTAGATTCAGTATTTTTATCAAAAATTTGGCAGCAGTTTGAGTAATTAACACTAGTGTGGTACTTTGAAAGGAAAAGTAACTTTTAAATTTGGCTTTAATATTTCTGCTCTTAAAAAACGGAAGACCCAGTAAAGGAGTACCTCATCTATATATGTGCATTGAGAATGCTTCTTATGACATTTAACTATTATTCTTTGGTGATCTGTTGTGTTTCATTACTCTATTAAATAATTGATCAAGTTCCCAAAGTTGTAGCATATAGAATGTGTTTAAGATGACTTGGGTCAAAAGTTTTTCAGAGTAGGTGACATCAGTCTCTATGATCATAGAGAAATCTGAATGTTTCTATGACAAATTTAGTTTCAACATTATATCTTTTTATAAACTCAGTCATCTACTAATGTGAATTTGTTGCAAAATGAATCGCTCAATTAAGTGACCTACTATTACAACTTTCATATTTGTAAAAAAATAATAACTATAAATATTTATTGTTATGTTAAAATTATCCCTAAAATTTCATTTGGACATATAGCACCTCTGTGGAGTGTGAAACTAAAAAATCAATTACGTATTTTTTACCAAATTGAATGTAGAGTTTTATATACATATTTCATGAATATAATAAACATTTTAGAATAAAATGCAAATAGAATTTTACAATAATTTTAAATGTATGAACTCTGATAAGAAAGGGATAGACTTTGCTACAAGTTATTATTACAAAGCTAAGGTTATGTTTCATTACTTATGTAAAATAGTGTTCTGTGTTTAGCTTCTTATAGTGCTAGGAGAATTGTGTAGTTCTATTGATTGGTTCCATGCATTGGAAATCTGACCTTAAACAGATGTTTGAGAAATTGCCAGCTCAGCATGATCAGCCAAGTAGACAGTTTGCCCCCTGTTGCTTGACAGGCCTTTAGTGGTTTAGTAACATGCCAAGGAAATTTTAAACTTTTTTTCATAATATCAAAAGCTTTCTAAAATATTAAGAACACATTGGAAAATATTGACAAAATGAGGTATGTTATTTTTCCCCAATCATGGATTACAGTTCAGGTAATTTTAAAATGTGTTTGTTTATTTCAGGAAAAAAACAAAACAAGAAAATCCTATCTGTTGAGTGAATAAGATTTTACTTTTTTTATTTAAAAATTTGCCTATGAAATTAATTGTCATTAAGGATTAAAGCATGTTTCTTTTGCGTTGGTCATATTATTCCTTGTGCAGTTTAAACATTGTACATTTCTCTTATTTTAGTGTTCTTATTTGATTGTTAGTATCTTTCAAAAAATATAGAATTTTTAAATAGAGATTAAATGTGTCACTGAATAGTTATCGTATCTGGAACTCCTGACTAGGAGCAGGATGCTGCATAAATGTGTGTTAAGCCTGTTGTCTGAAGGACAGCCTTTTTTAGAGTGTGTAAGAGATCCAGCTGTGTAGTGTGGGGGTTTGGCATGAACACTCTAAGCTCTGTTTTCTTCAGTTACATGCTTTGAGTGTGTAGGAAGGGGGAAAAGGAATACCATAATGTTTGGGAATCAAGTGTTGAATTGATAGTACCAGCAGTTGCCAGACTGGATCTTTTCCTTGCAGGTGCTGCTGTTCCATACGGCATTATAGTTGTTTTTCGTTGTGTCAGATTTGGAAAAAAGATTTTATTTTAAGGAAAGTTTAAGAAATATAATCTTACATGTAGTTCTGTTTTTTGGTTTTGTAACAGTTGTGTATGCCTTAAGATTATATACTGAACTAGTTCTTTAAAATAAAGGATTACAATTTGTGATGAGTTGGTATACACTTATATTTCACCTTAAAAAAATAAAAAGGCTTTTTAAAAAGTCATCAGGTATTCTAAGAATAACTATGCTAAACCAAAACTTTAAAAAACAAAACATCTGTGCTCTAGTTTTTCTGAATCCACATGAACCACACTTAATGGCCAATACCAATTGCACTGCAAGTGAAAGCCAATTTTTTGTTTATATATAAAAGCTTTAAAGAAAACAATATAGGTAATTATTTCTCCAGTAATGTTATCAAATTACAGTAACTTTTCATATTGGTGCTTTCTGATAAAAGTCACATATGAAATTTTATTAGGTGGGGAAAGTTATTAGTAAACTGGTAGCTTTTAAAAATATGTATATGGATAGGACACTAAAACTTATAGGTAAAATTCTAATGAAGCTTATCTTCATTATGCCTGTGATATTATACATACTGATACTAAAGTTTTGGTGAAGTCACTTTATATGTAGAAAAATTACGTTTTTAAGTGAGATATGGTAAGTAACCATATTCTTACTCATACCCATACTGCTACATTTACTCATTTTCAAAACCAGTAAAATGGAGTTGTGTCTTAAAAAGAGGGGATTAGGTTGCAGTGTGGGCAGCAGCAGGGGAAAATGCATCTAATCAAATTCACTCCTAAAGCCTTTTGGGGAAAACTAAGCTGTTGTTTTTCAATTCATCCAACACAGCTGGCTTTTTTTCTTTCATTGTCGGAATAATTTCTTTTTGTATATTCAATAAAGTGTTTTTCTTTTCATTCGTATCTTTCTTGTATCTCTAAATACTAGAATCATACTCATCTTTTGGGGAGGGTGGTCATATAAGAGCCTTGCAGAAGCTGTGAGGAAGGTTTGAGCACCTAACCTTAGGTGATCTGGTTAGCCTTGAGATCTTTAAACTGAAATTCCTAAATCAGAAAATACAACACACGGTCATGTGCTTTTTTTTTTTTTGATTAATTGATGATTTATGGCTGCATTGGGTCTTCGTTGCTGTGCGCAGGCTTTCTTTTTAGTTGCAGCGAGCAGGGGCACCTTTTCGTTGTGGTGCGCAGACCTCATTTAAGATGGCTTCTCTTGTTGTGGAGCACGGGCTCTAGGTGCGTGGGCTTCAGTAGTTGTGGCATGCGGGCTCTAGAGTGCAGGCTCAATAGTTGTGGTGCACGGGCTTAGTTGCTCTACGGCATGTGGGATCTTCATGGACCAGGGCTCGAACCCGTGTCCCCTGCATTGGCAGGCAGATTTTTAACCACTGCACCACCAGGGAGGCCCTCGTGTGCTTCTTAAAATTAAAACAAAGAACTCTTCACTAAGTAAGTTCAGTAGGTAAGGTTTCCTTAATTATTAATAATTTTAGAACATATAGTATTCTGCGTACATTTTAAGAAGTCTAAATATCTTTGTAAAAGTGTGAACTTTTCAGTCTTTCAGTATTTATTGATCACTCTTTACTCAGGTTCTCTCTCAGATTTGGATAGAATCAGTCAGTCTTTTTTTTTCTTCATTGATCTGGGATTTATCGGTTTTGTAATTTTGAAATTCTCTAATTTTCATCACAGATATTTGTGACTGTCTTCCATTCACCTTTTAATCTGACTTGAGGGACAAAAGTTAAATGCTTGCAAAAGTTAAAAGAATTGCTTTATTTAGATTTCTTAGCATTTCTTATCTCTCTGTCTCATGTGCGTACACACAGACACATACACACACACAACACATATACAGAGCCTCTGCCATTATCTTACCTCCTGATTTCTTTCTTTGTCTCCTAGCAAAACAGAAAAAAAAAAAAAGTTCAACCTAAGGCAGCTGTGAAGGGCCTTTTTCCCCCCAGAAAGGAGTTTAACCAACTATTTTACTAAATTAGTCTAACTATTTTCTCCTTTCCAATAGTTGCCACTGTTTACATAAAAATTTCCTGCAATATGAGGTTGTGTCTCTTCTGTTACTCTCTCCTCAGGAAAACCATGCTTAAAAATCTATACATATTAAGCTAGAATATGTCATATTTTTAAGATGTTATTAAACAGAGGTAAGTTTATTTCATCACTATGTATTTAAGGTGGCAAAACACAAATAAAATAATATATTTTGGTATTTAGCACCAGACCTGTTAAGTACAAATAATTCTGTGACATCAGAATATTGAAGAGTGCTTGTCTTTGACCTATTTTTGCATTATCTCTTTAAGATAAATACGCAAACACATGTATTGAAAGATGAGAGTAAGTATTTGGAAATGATATGTCTTTTAGTCTGTCTGATTAAAATGGTTTAATTCTTAAGATAGCTCTGAACTAGTCAGTCTTTCAATAATTATTTAGCAACTATTTTGTGATTATTGTTTTGATGTTTCTGCTCTGTGTTGTGGTCTTATCCTTATTTCTTTTAATTAAACCATGTCGTACAGAATATATTCTGTTCTTCTTACTGAACCCAGTTTGGGTCTGCTCACCTGCTGTTCAGCAAGCCAATCTACTGACACTGGGTCATGGTAAAGGAAAGTTCAGTGTTTATTGCAGGGCACCAAGCAAGCAGAAACAAGCAGCTCATGCTCACAAGACCTGAACTCCCCAATGGCTTTCAGGGAAGGGTCTTTTAAGGCAACATTTAGAATGAGGGTTGCAGCCTGTGGACTTTATTCCGATTGGTTTATGGTGAGAGAGCAGGGTGTTGTTTTGGGAATCTTAACCATCAACCTTCTGGTTCTAACCAGTCTGGGTCAAATTGTTTTGTATATCCCTTGAGGAGGAACTAAGATTCTGTTTTACCTCTGAACTGTTGTTTCAGCTATCATCATTTTTCTTGCTTGACAGCTTTTACTTTGTTTCTTCATTTGTCTCTTTCCTAATTAGTAACTGCTTAAGACTGCTCTTTGGAACTCGGGGAATACCTAGGAGACTAAGACCTTTTTTTTTTTCTTTTTCTTTTTTTTTACAAACAAGAAACAGGGATCACGGAGGGGCTTTTGTACCTGGGTGGGGGGCCCTGAAGGGTCCTGCTTGGTTTCATTTCCCCTTTTTCTTTGATACTCCTCAATCCTGAGGGGAGCAGGGTCAGGAGAAGAAAGGGGATAAAGTTTTGGATAGAGAGGTTAATCATAATCTCGGCAGGGTAACTCAGCTTTTGGAAGACTCAGTTTCATTCTTTGATCTTTAGAAAATACATTTTTATCTATTCATGTGACTACCACCAAGATCAAAATACAGAATAGAATGTCTCCAAGACATTACACTTACCTTAGTACCCCTTCCTGATGCTGAAACTCAGCCTCTGTGCGCTGGTGCCAAATTGAATCTCAGAGAGGGGTTTTGTGTGAAGTAGAAAAGAAAAGCTTTATTGCTTTGCCATGCAAAGGGGGGACACAGTGGGCTATTGCCCTCAAAACGTTGTGTCCCAACCTGAGGGATTTGGTGATGAGTTTTATAGCAATGGTTCAAGGGGTGGGGTTGCTGATAAGGATCAGGGTATGTGCAGGGCCAGCCTTCATTCCTTTAATCTGGCCTCAGGTGGTCGCCTGGTGAGCTTCTGTCATTCTCACGGTTATCAAAAGTAGTTAATATCTTCCATTTGTTGGGTGTTTTAGTTTTACAGAAGAGCTCAAAGATACTGTTATGTGTATCTCTTGAGGTGGAACCAGGACCCTGCCCCAAGGCTGCACTATTGTTTCTTGACTGCTTCTCCCTTGTCTTTGCATCTTTAGCAACTTTTTGAACCTGCCCTTTGGAACTCAGGGAAGGTCATGGAGGCTGAAGCCTATTCCCTACAAACAAGAAATGTGGGGCACAGAAAGGCTTCCATGCCTCGGAGCCCCACAGGGTCCTGCTTGGTTTCACTCCCAGTTTATACTGCTTCTCTATTCTGCTTATCTGATTTCTATCCCAATAGATAGTGTTTTGGTGATATATTAATGCAGCCCTAGGAAACTAAGTCATTCATTAATGTTATTGGATCTACCAGAAATTTATTCTTTTTATTGCCATGAAATATTTCATTGTGCGAATACATCACTATTGAGCTCTTCTCCAAATACAGGTATTTGGGATGTTCCCAGGTTTTTTGGCTTTTGTATAAAGTTGTATTCACTTGGAAATTTTGGCTATTCTCATGGGTGTGTAATAGTATCTAACTGTAATTTTAATTTGCATTTCATTGGTGAGTAATTTGTTGAGTACCTTTTCATATGCTTATTGGCTGTTTGGATATATATCCTTGTTTTTCAAGTCCCTGATCAAGTCTTATGCAACTGGATTGTTGTTTTTTTCTTTTTGATTAGTAGGAGGTCTTTATGTATTCTGTATATGAGTCATTGACAGCAGGATTTGGGACTAGAGTGAGACAAGTGAGGTACTTAGGGTACAAATTTAAAGAGGCATCCACTCTTGGAGTTGAGTTCCCTCTGCTGCTGGATTGCTTTTCCCCTAAAGCATTCCTGTGGTTCAAAGCATTCCTGTGGTTCACTTTCTAATTCAAGACTCTATTCAAATGTTGCCTCATTAGAAAGGCTATGATATCTAAAATAGCACCCCATTCCGCTGTCATTCTATCATCCTAGATACCTCTGTTTTTTTTCATAGTACTTATCACCAACTGACATATACTTATGTGTATACTTTTTTATTTTTGGTTGCCCTCCAGAAGAAAATATGCTCTGGAAGAGTTGGGGCTTTCTTTTTTTCCCCTGCTGTTTTACCAACTTACTAGAGCAGTGTTTGGCCTCAATAAATATTTATTAAATATTAATAAAATAATGAAGTTGAGAGGAGCAAGTATCTGAAAAAAAGGTGAGTTGCATTTTAGACATGTTAAATATGTATATGGGATTGATACAGATAAGAGATTGAACTAGGTCAGGGATCAGCAAACATTTCCTTTAAAGGACCAAATAGTAAACATTTTATGCTTTGTGGACCTTATGGACTATGTCACAGCCAGTCAACTCTGATATCAAAGTGAGAAAGCATCTGTGGACAATGCGTACATTAATGAGGGTGGCTGTGTTTCAGTAAAAACTTACAAACAAAAACAGGTGATTGGGGACTTCCCTGGTGGTGCAGTGGTTAGGAATCCGCCTGATAATACAGGGGAAAACAGGTTCGAGCCCTGGTTTGCGGCATCCCACATGCCACAGAGCAACTAAGCCCGTGCGCCACAACTACTGAGCCTGCGTGCCACAACTGCTGAAGCCTGCACGCCTAAAGCCCATGCTCCGCCATAAGAGAAACCATCACAGTGAGAAGCTTGCATACCACAACGAAGAGTAGCCCCTGCTCACTGCAGCTAGAGAAAGCCCTTGTGCAGCAATGAAGACCCAACACAGCCAAAAATATAAATAAATAAATAAATAAATAAAACAGGTGATTGGCTTATGGGCCATATTTGCTGACCCTTGGAATATGTAATAGAGACCTATGAATGTGAGATGTAGGAGCTTGATCTTGACTCAGAAGGTAGTCATGCATATTTTACATTATTAAAGTGAGATGATGAAAGGAACTGTTATAAGAAAATTAGTCTGGTGGTATTAGGTAAGCTGGAGAAAAAAATGCGATTGGAGGTGTTACTGACCTCAGGTTCAGCTGCTCGCAAGCCAATACTTGAGAGAAAAGCATTGGTAGGAAAGGAAACGTTGCTTTATTCAGGAGGCCCACAGCCCGGGGAGATGGCAAACTCATGTTCGGAAACCAACTCTGAAGATTCAGCTCAACAATGAAAGTTTTTAAAGGAAGAATCACGGGTTGGGGGGGCGGTGTGCAGGGAGGGAGGGATCAGAGTCTTAGTTGTCTTCCACTGTGTGCAGACTTTTTTTTTTTTTTTTTTTTGGCGGTACACGGGCCTCTCACTGTTGTGGCCTCTCCTGTTGCAGAGCACAGGCTCTGGGCACGCAGACTCAGCGACCACGTGGGATCTTCCCAGACCGGGGCACGAACCCGTGTCCCCTGCATCGGCAGGCGGACTCTCAACTACTGCGCCAGCAGCGAAGCCCTGTGTGCAGGCTTTTTTCTGATTAGTTAGTGGTGAGGTAACAGGGTGGTGTTCCAGGAATCTTGTGCTCAGTCTGAAGTTACCATCCTCCACCTGGGTGGGGGCCTTAGTTCCTGCAGAAGAGCTCAAAGGTATCTGTTATGTATATTCCTTGAGGAGGAATCAGGACTCTGCTTTATTGCTGCGCTAGTTTCTTTACTGCTCCTCCTTTGTTTCTGCATTGCCTCTCTTCCCTGATTAGCAATTGTTTGAATCTGCCCTTTGGAACTCAGGGAAGGTCAAGGAGGCTGAATGAAGCCTATTTCCTACTGACGGGAAACCGGGACATGGAAAGGATTTGTACCCAGGAGGGCCCCACAGGGTCTTGCTCTGTTTCAGAGGCAGGGAAAACAGTTATGAAACAGGCTTATATAAAGCTTACTTTATGTGAGGCACTGTACTTCCTTTGCCTCTCTCTCTCTTTTTTTTTTTTTATCAGATTATGTTCCTGAATTCCATGTCTTGGTTTATTCTCTTGTATTGGTGGAATATATCCTCCAGTAATTTCTTTAAAAAGACTGCCTGTTTGGACATTTTTTAATGGCTTGTTCATCTGAAAGTATTTGTATTCTGCCCTCAAACTTGACTCACATCTGACTGGATATAAAATTCTGGATTAGAGAGTTCTGAAAGCATTGATACAATATCTTTCAGATTCTGATGTTGCTTTTGAAAAGTCATATCATTCTGCTTTTTGATTCTTTCACAAGAAAGAAGTGTGTAGGATCTTCTCTTTTGTTTGTGCTTGGAAATTTCACAGTAACATTTCTAGATGTACATGCCTTTTCATCTGTGTGCGTAGCTCTTCAGGAGTTGCTTTTCAATATGGGAATTTACGAGTTTCAGTTCTGGGAAATTTTCTTGAATTGTTTACTTAATTCCCTCTTTTCTGAATTCTTTTTTTCTTTTCTGGAACTTTTGTGTTGGGATGTGGGACCATACTGGTCCTCTTTTTACCATATATTTTCTTTGCCTATGTTCTTTTTGTTCTATGAGTAGGAGGAATTTTCAACTTTATAGTCTAAACTTTTTCTTGTGTTTTTCATTTCTGCTCTCTTAATTGATTTTCCTTAAACTTTTTTGTTCTCTGAATGGTTATTTTTAAATAACCATTTAAAATTTTTGTTTCTCTCTGTGTTTTAATTATGTTGTTTCTGTTATATTATTGAGACTATTAATATTAGTTTTTGCGTGATTTTTTGCTTCTTTGTTTTCTTCTCCCTTCAGAGTCTTGTTTTCTTCTAGTCACTTTTTTCTCTGTGTAATTTAGTCTCTAGGTTTTATATTTGATGTTTTCCCCGCATGAAATACTTGATGATTCTTTTTGACTACTCATACTTAATAGCATAACAATTAAAAAGCACTATGGGAGCTCTGAGCATGTGAGCAGGGTTTGTTGACCGTAGTCCTGCCTGTTTGGAGATCAGGCCATGTCCTTGGGGAATACCTAATGTCTGTTTATTTGGGTGTCTTTTATCTTAAACTGGTCAGGTTTCCCATAGAAGTAAACCAGTCTTTTCCCTAGCTCTCAAAAGTTAAACCCTTTGAGGTAAAAAAGAGTGGGAGTGGGAGGGATGGGGTTGGTTTTCAACGTATTTAATTATGTATACTGTAACTTCATCGTCCTATTTCAGTAATAATCTCATATTATTTTATAAATAATACAAAGTAGTATGGTCCTTGATCCAGAGACCCTCTGATAACTTTTTTCTAAAAACTCTTTTTCTGCCAAAGTGGGAGAGGAGACAGTTGCTAAGCTAGAGCCAGGGAGAGATCTGTGGGTCTGACTGTTGCTGAAATAGACTAATGTAATTCTTCCTATTAGCCCTACTTTACTCTCAACCAATTTTTGACCCTTTGTGGGCTTCTCTGCTCTAAACTGGAGTGTTTATCGTTTATCAGCTTTCCCAAATTCTGGCTTTAGCTTAAGCTAAGCCTCTTTTATTTCATGAAGTCAGCTATGACTACTATTGCTGTTGTTTTAATATTAGTTGATTCTACCCATTTTCCAATCTATTGAAATTGTTTTGAAACTTCATGTTATCATCCAACATGTTAATTATTATTCTTAAATTTGAATCCTATTGAGTCATCTGTCTTGATTAAAGTATGAGGATAGAGGCATGTGGATTACTTTTGAAGACATTTAATTTTACTCTAGTTCTTGGTAAATACTGTAAATTATGGTGATTTATCCAGCTATGAGTACATATAGTGTTATACTAGCCTACCTAAAAAGAAGAAATTTACTGATAAAGAAGAAGTTGAGGATCACTTATAGCGAAAAAACAAAAATGCTCCAGGAGTAACCTTTTTATTTTTTTAGTGCTTACAAGCCATCTTCAAACAATAGTCTTTGTACTTTGGATACAGATTGACATTAATGGATTTTCAAAAGCGTTTTAAACTAAAAGGCTACATGCTTTTTTGATACATAATTCTCTTAAATTTTTTTCTTTCAGTATCAGTGCATTTTAGAAATTGCTTTCTTACGATGTTTTACAGATTATACACATTAGAGGTGCATGCCTAATACAGGCTCTGTAGACAAAAACTAATTTAAAAAGTGGCTAGGTATTCTCTTACAGTCTTCTTTACTCATTTCAACTTCATTTACTTTTTAACTATGTTTCTTCTACCTTTTCCAGTTTTCTACTCAATTCTCCTTGGTGGAGAAGATGGATGCAAAAGAGAAGGTGTGAGTAGTTCTTTATTCTCTCTGCATCTGTTAACATTACATCATCTTTTCCATGCAATATTCTTGTTTCTTCCTAGTTCATCCTCTTACTTTTATGCAGCCAATGGACCTGTTTGGTTTTCCTTTGTATTATTTATAAAATTTAGCTTATTCTAACTTATATTGTTATTATAAAGTTTATGATATTAATTTATAAACACTTAGTTACATTTCCCTCCTTCCATTATTTATATATGTCCTTCTAAAATCTGGCATCTGAAAACTATATGTAGTCATACTGTTTCACTCACTCATCACCTTCATTAATTCAATTCACTGAAATTATTTAAGTTCCTAAAGTGTATCAGGCCCTGAGAAATAAAATATTGGTAAGATACTACTTTTACTAGTAGAGTTCATATTTTCATAGGGAATATCTTCTACCATTTCTCGTTAGAATTATCTACATCTGTATTATTAAAAACTAACTTTTGCTCTTTGGTCTCTCATCCACATTGTCGAATAATACTTACTTTTGGAGCTGTATGGTACTAGAATAGTAGACTCAAGTTTGAGTTCTGGCTCTGCCAAATGCTGACTGTGTAATGTTGGATAACTCAATCTTTCTGGGTCTTAGAGTTCTCACTTGTAAAATGTACCTAATATCTACTTGATAGGGTTGAATTGAGAGGATTTAGATGTTAAAAATTAATTGAGAAAATATACATACATATATTATATGAACTTTTTATGTTTAAAAAGCTTTATGATGGTATTATTTTTGTAAGGATTGCTATCTAGATGTTTATTGCAATCCTTTTGAAGTAAGATTCTAAATCTCCTTGGGAGCAAGAATTATGTTGTACCGATCCTTATCCATTGCAACTGGTAAATAGCAATGACTTACAGTCATTGCCTAAATTTGTTGGTTATTTCTTTTCACCCATTTCATTGTTGATATTTCTTTTTATCCATATGTACTGCCTCTGTGTCACTTTAAAATTTAATGTTAAGAAAAAATTCTCCATATGGCCCATTTCTGTTATATACTTATAAGTATTATTACTTCTGTTTATTCTCCTTCCCAAATTGCCATGTTATCACGCTTACGTTTGTGGATTTCTGGATGTCTGGCATCTCTGCTGCTCAGTAATCCTTCTTCTTTACCTGTTTTTGAAAGATAAATAGACATGTTGCTGTATTCCAGTAACAAATTCCTTTCTTTTCATATAGAGAGATTATTTTTACATTTTATGTTAAAATATTAAATAAACGTTAAAAGTTAATGTGTTTAACCACTGGATTATAAAAAAGCCAAGGTTAAAAATACGTGTCTGTGTCCTCTCCCCTCCCCCTTCTCACTCTTGTTTTTGAATGAGATTGGCCAATTTCTCTGATGGTTCTTTTTAAAATTAAATTCACTGTTTTTCTCAATAACTTCATTTTACATATCCTTTCTCTTTCTGACATTTCAGTGCAATGCAATCGTGATCGTGGTGACAAATCTCTAGCCAAACATTTTCTTTTTAGTTTTTATGAAGTACATCGTACTTTAAGGTCAAGGACAAAAAGAAGCCGCCAACATGTGTCAGTTACTTTTTTGAGTTCTTTTCTTACATTATCATGTTTAGTCCTTAAAACAGCCATCTGAAGTATTCATTATTACCTCTATTTTGCTAATTTGAAAACTGAGACTCAAAGAAATTTTACCATTCAAGGTCTCATTGTTCTTGCTGCCAAAGAATATGCTCTCTGTGCTGTAATATATGACCTGAAAAGTAATGATGCAGAACATTGAACATCATTCCGTATCTTCAGTGAAATCACTTACATAACTTCATCATCCAAATTGAAGTTCTTTGGTATCTTTCTTAGATTATAAATAATAATTCTCAGTACTCTTTATTCATTGTTGGTCTGGTTACATTATACTTACCTAGAATGTACGTTGTATGCGTATTTCTGAACTTTTAAAAAGTTCATACAGCTTGGTTAGGTAATGTACATTTGGAAGTAGTAGGACAACTTGTATTACCCTGGGCCAATCTGTTGGGTTTCCTAGTGACACTTGTATTTCCAGCTCTTTGACATTTGACCTGTTTTCTCTAAAGAGTTAAAGCACGGCTCCAGAGATTAGTCTGTCCATCTCCCTTTCTCTTGACATTTCTTTAGGTTTCAAACATTGTATTTCATTCCTGTTTTTAATCATTGCAGTAAAACTTTATCTTCTGCTTCTTTTCTACCGTGAGATCAGAATGAGCCTGGTATGTTTTAGGAACAGAAAGAAAATCATAGTACCAAGCTGTAGAGTAAGGGACTAGTAGTTGTAGCAGGTTGAGAAGAGTGCAGAAACTAGATCTTTAGGGTTTTTGTTAACTAGCATAAGTTTAGACTTTATTCTTGTCTCACGAGAAGCTAATAGAGGGCTTTAAAGTAAGGGGAATGATTTGGTATCTTTTTTGAGGTTTTAGTATCTTATTCTAGAACAAATGAAAAACCCTAAAATATACCCATTAATGGCTGCTAAAATGTAAATTGAGTGATACAACAACAGAAGTCTAATTTATAGTGTGGTCACTGTGTGATTATAGGTACAGAGATTCTTCCCAGCTTACAGCTGGGGCTCTTGGAAGCTATTTCATACTGTGGAGCAACATGACGGGGAATTAAGCCCTGAAATCTTGGAGTTATCACATCTACTTTTTCCATCCTGATGGGAATAGGTAATTAAGGTATTCCTAAAAACATTCTTTTCAGATGAGTTTTATACATTCAGTCATAATGTTATTCATTTGCTCAATACAAAGCAATAAATATTTTTTAAAGACAGGAGGGAAGGAAAATGTATTTTAAAGAGAATGTAAAAAGTGTTTTTTGTAAATCTACCCAATTATTTTGTTCTCATTGTTTATTTTTTTATTTTTATTTTTTTAATTTTTTTTTGCGGTACGCGGGCCTGTCACTGTTGTGGTCTCTCCCGCTGCGGAGCACAGCCTCTGGACGCGCAGGCTCAGCGGCCAGGGCTCACGGGCCCAGCCGCTCCGCGGCATGTGGGATCTTCCCAGACCAGGGCACGAACCCGTGTCCCCTGCATCGGCAGACGGACTCTCAACCACTGTGCCACCAGGGAAGCCCTCATTGTTTATTTTAGATGCTCCCTGGTGGTCTAGTGGTTAGGATTTGATGCTCTTATTGTTTATTTTAGTGGTAATCCATTACTAGGTTTTTAATTAAGGATTCTAGTTTTTAGTAGTATATTAAAATCAATTGGTTTTATTTTCATTTGTTTCTTGAGAGACTGTCCATCTATTTGTAGATGTTATTGTTAGGAGGACGATAACCTTTTCTCTGTTAGGGGAGGGGTGAAGAAGCTAATTTTAGAGGATAGTACTTTTTTTTCCCTAATATTTATGTATGTATTTATTTATTTTGCCTGCTCTGGTCTTAGCTGTGGCACACCGGTCTTCGTTGTGGCATGTAAGCTCTTTTAGTTGTGGCATACAAACTTCTTAGTTGCAGCCTGCACGTGGGATCTAGTTCCCTGACCAGGGATTGAACCCAGGCCCCCTGCATTGGGAGCACAAAGTCCTACCCACTGGACCACCAGGGAAGTCACAGAGGATAGTACTTTTATATTGTCTTCTGTTTGTGTTGTTGTGATGGTAGTTTCACCTGAGTAAGTAAATTATTTGAATTCACTACCTAAAAAAGATAGGATTATGTAAATATGTGAATATATAGAGTATGTCATGATAGATTTTCTCATTAGTAACTTCAGATATTATTTCTTATTCCAGAAATTTGCAGATCATAAGCAACCTATAAACCTTAGAGATTTAATGCATTTACTCTATTCTCACTTCTGTAGAAGTGAGTTTTACAGATTGAATTTCTTAACCCTACTATACTAGAGAGGTTTAGCTTTTTTTACTTGGAATCTTCCTCAGCCACTATAAGTCTGTGTTTTAGAATTTAAAAGTTTCATCTAATAAAAAATAATTCTTAGTCTCCTATAAAAATTCTTATTTTAATCATCAGAGTATTCAGTGATGTGAACTCTGCTTGTTAGGCCCAGCATATTTGTTTTGTTTCCTGAAAGGTGCATTAAATTTAGAAGGCTGACTTATAACTTAAATTGCATTTGTTGAGGAATTGTTTTCATAACTAATATATCTACGTTAAAAAGCATATTAAATGAAAAGTTTCAGTATCAATTATCAGAGTTTTCACTGTGTACCTAAATGTATTTATGGCCCTGTGATCATGTAGCATCATTCTCTATTTTAAGAATGAAGCTTGCTTCTGATGTTTTTACATTTAATATAATGGATTTAGAGATATCCTGTAAATATGTAGAAAGTTGTTTTCTGTAAGAAATTTCCCAATTTAACTTTTAGATAAATTAATTTATTGAAATCTTGAAGCTAAGGGAAAAACAGGAAAATTGGATAACAAAAGGATATATTTTTCCAAAATAAATATGTTTACATAATGTTGAATATTATAAAAATATTTTATTCATTATTACTACCAGTTTTCCAAACTTGAAAATACTCTACATCTTGACTTAATAAAATTTACATTATCGATGCTTTTTTTTTTTTTTTTTGGCGGTACGCGGGCCTCTCACTGTTGTGGCCGCTCCTATTGCGGAGCACAGGCTCTGGACGCGCAGGCTCAGCGGCCATGGCTCACGGGCCTAGCCGCTCCGCGGCATGTGGGATCTTACCGGACCAGGGCACGAACCTGTGCCCCTGCATCGGCAGACAGATTCTCAACCACTGCGCTACCAGGGAAGCCCCATCGATGCATTTTTTAAAAATAAGTGAATGATATTTATTTATGGCTGCGTTGGGTCTTCATTTCTCCACAGGGGCTTTCTCTAGTTGCGGTGAGCAGGGGCTACTCTTGGTTGCGGTTCATGGGCTTCACGGTGCCGTGGCTTCTCTTGTTGCAGAGCATGGGCTCTAGGCGCGCGGGCTTCAGTAGTTGTGGTGCACAGACTTAGTTATGCTGCGGCATGTGGAATCTTCCCAGACCAGAGATCGAACCCATGTGCCCTGCATTGGCAGGCAGATTCTTAACCACTGTGCCACCAGGGAAGTCCCCATCAGTACATTTTTAATGGTTACTTTACAAAATGTTCTTGTGTTACATACACAGTATTGTTACATAAGGGAGACAAGATTATATAGAAATCCTTGTTTTGATCACTTGTATTTATATTTCATTGGGCAAGTTACTTAATTCTCTAACACTGCTTCCTCAATTACAATAAGTTTAACAGTATTTACGTAACTTATAGTGATGTGCTAATGATGAAATGAGAGAATTCATGAAATAGTCAGCACTGATTTTGGGCAATAGGTACTCCACACTGGTTTTGTTTTGTTTAAGACAATATGACATTTGTTTTAATGCCTCCGTTCTGATAAATGTTGACTAGGCTGATGTTTTTTTTTAAATCTTTTCGTTTTGGCAGACTTTCATAACAGCCTTTTCACATCCCTCCCACTCCTACCACTATATAGTAATTTAAGCCATTTTTAGCTATGCTGTCTCAATGTGCATTTAGCCAGTAAGACTAGGAAATGGTTTAAAGGAAGGATAACTGAGATGAAGGGTAAGATAAGAATAATTACTTAAAGGTAATTTTCTTCCATTAACTTTTTTTTTTGCGGTACGCGGGCCTCTCACTGTTGTGGCCTCTCCCGCTGCGGAGCCCAGGCTCCGGACGCGCAGGCTCAGTGGCCATGGCTCTCAGGCCCAGCCGCTCCGCAGCACGTGGGATCCTCCCGGACCGGGGCACGAACCCGCGTCCCCTGCATCAGCAGGCGGACTCCCAGCCACTGCGCCACCAGGGAAGCCCCATTAAGTTTTTTTAAATTAATTTTTATTGAAGTATAGTTGCTTTATAGTGTTGTATTTGTTTCTTGCTGTACAGCAAAGTGAATCAGTCATACGTGTACCTATATCTACTCTTTTTAAAATTTCCTTCCCATTTAGGTCATACCTGTTTTATACATAGTAGTGTATATATGTCAGCCCCAACCTCCCAATTCATCCCACCCCGCCTTCCCTCTTCCATTAACTTTTTTATTTTTCAAAAACCTTCAGTGTTATTTTAAAAGTGGTATTTATGTTCATTCTTGGAATGAACATTATTGCACCACTCTTGGATAATTTTCATTAGCATTTTTGCAAATTGCTTTTCTACCTTCACATATTTTATAGTGAAATTGTAGTATAATAGAACAGCAATGAAAAGTTGTAGGCCCTGGGTTGGGTTGATCGATTGGTCCAGCTTGAATATGTCAGAGTGAGCTGGAAATATAGGAGGTAGTGTTCTAGGAGTGAAGTGTTTGAAATCGAGGATATGGAGAAAGTATATAACCAGGGAGAGGGGAGGGGCGTGGTTGAGGTAGGATGGATGATCAAGGAAGGAGTATGGTCTGTGCAGTGGGGAATAAAGAGAGACCTAGTCCAACTCTAAGCCCAGTAGTAAAATGAATCCGGGAAGGAAAACAGTCATAATATGAGAGGTTACCAGCAAAAAACAGTGTTTTTGAAGAAGAGCCATACTTCATTTAGAGGAACAGGGCAAAGGATACAAAATTCAGAGAACAGGTTGAGGATATGCTGGATTTTTGCTGGTATTATTCCAGAGATCATTGTGGTAGGTTTTCAGGAGTTATGTTTTAGAATGCTGTAGGGCAGAATTAATGTTCAAGAGTAACCAAGGAGGGCTCCCCTGGTGGCGCAGTGGTTAAGAAGCCTCCTGCCAATGCAAGGGACACGGGGTTCGAGCCCTGGTCTGGGAAGATCCCACATGCTGCAAAGCAACTAAGCCCGTGCAGCACAACTGCTGAGCCTGCGTTTTAGAACCCACGAGCCACAACTACTGAGCCCACGTGCTGCAGCTACTAAAGCCGCGTGCCTAGAGCCCATGCTCTGCAAGAAGGGAAGCCACAGCAATGAGAAGCCCGCTCATCACAACAAAGAGTAGCCCCTGCTAGCCACAACTAGAGAAAGCCTGCGTGCGACAGTGAAGACCCAATGCAGCCAAAAATAAAAAAACAATTAAATAATTTAAAAAAAAAGAATAACCAAGTAAAGTATTTTGTGTTCATACTTTCCTTTGCTAGAATTGGAGCTCTCTTTTTATATTGGCATTATTTCAGAGATATTTGTAATTGGTGGTGCTACATTTCAGTCTCAGCAATAGGAGATGATGCAACAAAGGATTTTATGTTTTGACAAAAGGAGTGGCAAAGTTTTTGGATGGGGATTGGGAGCTGGGGAGAGAACCTGTGTATTGAATAGCTAAAATAGTTCAGTGGATAGGCAGTTTGTTTTTTTGTTTTTTGTTTTTTGTTTTTTTGCGGTGCATGGGGCTCTCACTGTTGTGGCCTCTCCCGTTGTGGAGCACGGGCTCCGGACGCGACACGCAGGCACAGCGGCCATGGCTCACGGGCCTAGCCGCTCCGCGGCATGTGGGATCCTCCTGGATCAGGGCACGAACCCGTGTCCCCTGCATTGGCAGGCGGACTCTCAACCACTGCGCCACCAGGGAAGCCCTGGATAGGCAGTTTTAATTAAAAAGTTAACGTAGGTTCATACAAATCTCCCTTCTAAGAATGGTATCACTGTGAAGTATAATAGAAGACATCCTAGACGCTTCATCAGTGTTTCTATTTTCAGTTTTAGTCACAACCCTTAGTATGTGAAGAACCTTTGGATACCTCTGTGATAACAGTTTTGTCATATGTTAAAATAATATTCATCTTTTTTTCTTCATGGGATTATAGTGGAAATAGAATGACACAATGTATTTGAAAACTTCTGTTGTATTGCAGTTACATGTAATAGGCACTTACAGAGTTTCCACTGAGTGTAAAACACAATGAATCAGTAAATAATGATTCAGCCACTATCTGTAATCAAAAGATCAATAATAAAATTTCTAATTTTGTCTGAAAGGTTTACCTTGAAGCTTCATTACTTTGATGACTAAAGTAAATGTTGGGTTAACTTTTGAAAATAGTCTGGCCTAAATATTTTTTCTGACTGTATATTAATTTTTTAGTAGGTTCATTGAAATATTTTTATGTGGTAATATTTACCTATTTTAAGTATACATTTTAACATAACTGTTCCCTCATGTCCCT
The DNA here is from genome assembly GCF_963455315.2 of Globicephala melas. NCBI lineage: Eukaryota > Metazoa > Chordata > Mammalia > Artiodactyla > Delphinidae > Globicephala > Globicephala melas. Next base: position 68,346,314 of record NC_083329.1, read on the forward strand.
TGGCCGTAAGTCCCCACTCCTGACCCCTGATCTCTCTTCTGTCAAAATAGTTCTGACTACCCTAGACTTTAACATAAACAGGCTCACACAATATATAGACTTTTGCGTTTGCCTTATTTTTTTTAGCTTTTTTCCCCCTTTATTTTGTTCATCCATTGACCATGTGATACACAAATATTTAAGTTGATTCCGCTTTTTGAAATTTATGGATAATGCTTTTCTGGACATGTGGATACAAATCTTTGTGTTGAGTATCTTTAGTAGATGCCTTGGAGTAGAATTGCTGGTGTGTATGGCAATTATGTAACATAATTATATAATTATTTTAATAGCCAAATTTTGGGGCATAGCACCTGGGGAATTAGATTGCTTGCTTATGTTTGTGTTTGAACAGACAAAATCTTCTATTGAAGATTTTGGTTGTGCCCCTTAATCTACTTCCTTGATGGTCATTAATTCAAACACATGCTATGGTTAAAGAGGAGCTCAACCCTGCCTTCTTCTTGACAGATTTTTAAATTTTAGCTATGCTCTCATGTAAAATATCCCCTCTCCAGGTTTCAGCAGAGCTCCCCAGTCTTTATCAAAACTCAACTGCAGTAAAAATTAGGGTAGATTACTTAGTATACTCCATCTTCCAGATAGTCTAAACCTGCACTGTTCAGTAAGGTAGCCCTAGCCACATGTGACTGTGGAGCACTTACAACGTAGCTTGTGTGACCTGAGATCTGATGTAAGTGTAAAATACACACAAATATTGAGGACTTAGTATAAATAAGCCTAAAATATTGCATGAATTGTTTTTGTTGATTGCACATTGAAATGATATTTTCATATATATATATATTTGAAAATATATTAGTAGAATTTACCTGTTTTTCTTCACTTTGTAAATGTGTCTAACAAAATTTAAAATTACATATTGGATCACGTTTGTAGTTCATGTTGATTCTCTAGAATAGCACAGCTCTAAACTTACCTTCAGATGAATCTACAGATTAATTATTTATACTCCGTTGTTTTAGCCTGTCATAGAAAGTGATACTAAAGTGTACATAGGCCACTCGTAGGACTCCAAATTAAATGACTGCATTTATTGTATCAGTGATAATAATGCAATTATGGACATGTTTTTATATCACATAGTGAATACTGGCTTATTTAACTCATTATCTTTTGCTTGGCTCCTAGAAAGCTTTAGCTCCTCTGACAACCATAAATGCCATTAGGTAACGAACATTTGTGTACTCAGTCATACCTCTGGATTTATTGTGAAACACATACAATCTAGAATATGTACAGATATCCTCGTATCTTATAGTCTAAGAAAATATATAATTTCTCTTTCATTTTGAATGCAGTTCAGTTTGATGTATCTTTTGGGGAACATATTTTTTTTTCTATGGAGCACATGTTTGGGAACCTTTCCCTATAGAGAAAATAAGTAATTGTGGGAAAAGTTTATAGGATAGCCTGCCATATTCTCGCATAATACAGGAATTACTTATTTTTTAACAGAATAGTCTTGGTTGATCGTGTCACATGTGAAATCTGTAATTACAGAAACCATTACATTTATTAATTTATTTTTTGATTGTATATTACATACATATCCTTTCATTTATAACTTCTCACATGATAGCTTACTATCATTTTGAAAATATATTAGTAAAATTCATGTTTCTCTTCAGTTTTAAAATTCAGCTAACAGACATTTTTAAATTCTTACGGATTTTGTAGTTTTTAAGAAAAAGACTTAAAAAGAAAACTGCATCAATTGGAATTAATTAAAATCTTTAGATTTATTTATAAATAAGTCTCATTAAAATGCTAAGTGAAGTGAACACATATAAATCATTTTTAAATGTTTGAGTCATAATTTAGTGTTTTAGTGTGCAACCAAATAATTCTGGATACAAAGTCTGTTACCCTCTCACTCTGAAAATGAAGAAAACGATACATTGTACTACAGAAAGAGGTAGAGCTGGTCTGTCTAATATGGTAGCCACCAACTACATGTGGCTGTTGAGTCCTTGAAATGTGGCTAGTCCCAGTTGAAATGTGCTATAAATATAATATACAAACTAGATTTTAAAGACTTAGTATGAGTAAAAGAATGTAAAAATCTCAACTTAAAATGTTGCTTACTTGTTGAAATTATAACCTTTAGATATTTTAGCTTAAAATATATTTTAAAATTTCACCTGTCTTGTTTTTCCTTTTTTTATGTGGCTACTAGAAAGTTTAAATTTTCATTAGTTTCATTAGTTAAAATACAATTCTAAAAAATATTCAAGCAATGCAAAAGAAGGCAGACAAAGAGGAATAGAACAAAAATAATAATAATTATTATTTTTAACACAAGTCAATCTTTATTGAAAACTGCAGTATTAATACATAACAATTCTTGTTACAATAAATGTGCTTTTAAGAATTTTAAATCTGAGGGCTTCCCTGGTGGCGCAGTGGTTGAGAGTCCGCCTGCCGATGCAGGGGACACGGGTTCGTGCCCCGGTCCGGGAAGATCCCACATGCTGTGGAGCGGCTGGGCCCGTGAGCCATGGCCGCTCATCCTGCGCGTCCGGAGCGTGTGCTCCGCAACGGGAGAGGCCACAACAGTGAGAGGCCCGCGTACTGCCAAAAAAAAAAAAGAATTTTAAATCTGAGCTCATCTACTCATCAGATTGCATAAAAAATTAAAATAGTACGAATTTACACATAATGGAATTGGCTCAGGATGGGTGTTCCATTCCTTTGTATTGATTGACACCTTAAGTTCAATGCAGAGGTGAGGGGGACCTTTAACGCTGGAAGACAATGCTGACTTAAATTTTAAAAAAGTACTATGAGAATGGTCTAAAAAAAAAAACAACAGTATTCCAAAATCGTTTAAAAAAAAACCAAAAAACAATTTCCTAGTCAGTAACAGTGGCTCCCTGGGGTCTCCCTTGAGTGGCCATCACAGTAACCCTGCCAAGAGCACATGAGAGCTGGCCTCAGGTCCAGCCCAATTAGTCTACGGACCACTGGTCTGCACGAGGACCTACAGGAGACTCCAACAGGGCTCAGGAGGCCAAGCCAAGACACTTGTCATCTCCAACACACCAATCCTGGGAGCACAGTATCCCCTGAAGCTCACTGCAGGCTCCCTGCACAGAGATGCCAGCCTCTGCTCCATCTCCCTGTCCCAAGTGACTTGACATTTGATCCCGGGGATTCAAATAAGATTACCCCAGAGGTTTTCTGTTCAAGTGAATAGGGTGGAGGTGATAAACAGAAAACTAGTAGTAAATTGATAGACTCAACCATATTAATAAGTACAATAAATGCTAATGACTTAAAACAGTCCAATTAAAAGACAGAGAATGTCAGAATGGATAAAAGAGAAGTAAGATCCAAGCATATACGGTCCACCAGAAATTCACTTTAGATACAAAGACACAGATAGGTTGAAAGTAATGAACAGAAAAAGATAAAATGTGTAGAGTAGCCATATGAGAGTTGATGTGGCTAAGGTACTCTTCAAGAAACAGTATTAACAGAAAAAAAGTGGGACAGTTCTGACATAACAGTGACAAATATATGTGTACCTAATAGCATGGCTTCAAAATACATAAGCAGAATTTTACAGAATGACAGATTTTGTATAGAAAATTTCACATAGTTGGAGGTTTTAATACCCTTCCTTCAGCAGTTGGTAGAACAACTACATAAAAAGCTAGCAAAGACATTAAAGATCCGAAAAGCTATCAATCACCTTGATTTAATTAATACATATGGAACACCTAAATAAATTTAAAAGCATGGATATAATACAAGAGTATATTCTTGGAACGTAGTGGAATTAAATTAGAAATCAATAACAGTATGATGTCTGGGGAAAACATCTTAAATGTTTAATATTAAACAGTATGCTTCTGGAAAATTGGTAGGTCAAAGAAGAAATCATAAGGGAAATTAGAAGTCATTTTGAACCGAATGATAATGAAAATATAGCACATCAGAATGTTAGTGCCTGAGAATGAATGTTGGTTTAGAGAGAAATTTATAAGTTTAAATACTTACATAAAGAAAAGAAGGAAAGTAAAATCAGTGACCTAAGGTTCCACCTTAAGAGAGAAAAAGAAGAGCAAATGAAACCCAAACTAAGAACAAGACAGGAAATAAAGATGAGTAGAGCATTAAAATAGAAAATAAAAGGTAAAAAAGTGAATACACTGAGAATTTCTACCTTATCAGATTGTCCTTCATTCCCTTCTCTTCCTGTATTGACAACATATCCATTTGGTGAACTTGTGGAGGAGTACGCACTCTCAGACATTGTTTATTGGAATACAAAATGGTGCAACCTCCTATAGTAGGGAATTTAGCAATTTCTAGCTAAATTCATATTCATTTACTCTTTTTTTTAGAAGATGTTGGGGGTAGGAGTTTATTTATTTATTTTTGCTCTGTTGGGTCTTCATTTCTGTGCGAGGGCTTTCTCTAGTTGTGGCAAGCGGGGGCCACTCTTCATGGCGGTGCGTGGGCCTCTCACTATCGCAGCCTCTCTTGTTGCGGAGCACGGGCTCCAGACACGCAGGCTCAGTAGTTGTGGCTCACGGGCCCAGTTGCTCTGCAGCGTGTGGGATCCTCCCAGACCAGGGCTGGAACCCATGTCCCCTGCATTAGCAGGCAGATTCTCAACCACTGCGCCACCAGGGAAGCCCTTCATTTACTCTTTGATCCAGTAAATCTTATTTCTAGGAATATATCCCAAACATAGAATGGCATAAATACAAAATGACATGTGCACAAGGCTGTAGTCATAGCAGCCCCATTTATAATAACAAAAGACTGAAATAACCCATCAATAGAGTTGTGACTGAGTAAAACGTTCATCTACCCAATGAAATATTTTATAGGTATACAAGCAAATAAGCAATATCTTCTGTGACATGATGGCCAGTATACGTATTATGAAATAAAAATAATAAAGTATAGAAAAATTCATAAAGTATGTTATTTAACTAAATATATATATAGTATATGTGCATTTCTGTTTGATTTTTTTTAACCTAGGGATTAACCAAAAACTAATCCATCATAGGGAACAAGGATGGAAGGAATAGCTAGAGTTCTGTGAATATATTTGTTTTTTAGGTATGACTTTGAAACCATGTAAATGTTTTATGTAATTTTAAAACAAGTTTGAATCTTTAAAAAATAAGATCCTAGGGCTTCCCTGGTGGCGCAGTGGTTGAGAGTCAGCCTGCCAATGCAGGGGACACGGGTTCGTGCCCCGGTCTGGGAAGATTCCACATGCCGCGGAGCGGCTGGGCCCGTGAGCCATGGCCGCTGAGCCTGCGCGTCCGGAGCCTGTGCTCCGCAACGGGAGAGGCCACAACAGTGAGAGGCCCGCGTACCGGAAAAAAAAAAAAAAAAAAAAGATCCTAAAAGTGAAAGCAAAATGAAGCAAAGAAGCGTAAGTGGTATCACCATAGGAAGGAAGTATTTTAAGTGACTTTATAACACAGTAACTTGATTATACATGCCTAGTAGGTTATACCCTAAGGACAAAAGAGCAACATAAGAACAATGTTTTCATTAATCACAGTGTTGGTATTCTTATTCCTAGATTGTTGTATATGTATTGTGCAGCAAAGTAAATGGATTTGTGTTGGTGTCATTGTTTAACAGGATCTTCAATATGGGAGAAATGAGATAGGGATATAAGATTGATGTTGTTTAAAAAAAATGTAGAATTTTATTTGGAAGTATCAAGACATACTAACTCTGACCAGTATATCTGACCAGCTCAGGAGTGGTGAGCACTCCTAGAACCCAGATTGTTGTCTCTGAAAGCTATTTCTTATTGACAAGTATATATGGATATATGGTTGATTTCAGGTCTGAGGCAGGAGTTGGACAAGATGACCCTGGGGTATTTTGTTATTCTGGAAGCAAGGAAGCTATCAAAGACTACTAAGGTCATGTCTAGAAGACTCAGAAACTAATTGAAGAGGCTCTCACTGGCCAAAGGTGGGAAATTTGAAAGCAATAGGAATAAAAACTGCAGTGATTTGAAGCATTACTACATTTGTTTAAATCCAAGAGTTTTTAATAATGATCTCTCCCCTAAAAACCTCTCATTATTTACCATTCTGGGACGTTAAGATACTAACTCATTATAGCCTGTTTTCCATGGCCTTCCATATCTGTGAGTTCTGTATCTGTGGAGTCAACCAACCATGAATTGAAAATACTTGGGGGGGAAGGGGGTGGATTTTAGAAAGTGAAACTTGAAATTGCCCAGCACTGATAACTATTTGCATAGCGTTTACATTGTATGTACAGTTATTTACATGGCATTTACAATGTATTAGATATTATACATAATCTAAAGATGATTTAACGTACATGGGAGGGGGCATAGGTTATACACAAATACTGCGCCATTTTAAATAAAGGACTTAAACATCGTGGATTTTGGTGTCCATGAGTGCGAGCTGAGGGCGGGGGTGGTGGTCCTGGAACCAGTCCCCTGCAGATATTGTGAGGGGCAACTGTATTTGAAAAACTCATAAAAATCAAGCATTTACTTTTCCTTTCCTAAACAAACTACCTCTTGGATACTGAAGATTTGATGAGGGGAATTTTCACTTATTAGACATATTCCAAATAGTAAATGAAGGAATGATAAAATTTGTGTATCACTATTATGCAACTGTCAGTTAAGTAGTGGATTTAGGCAATATTTGTCATTGGCTGCTATTACCACAGAAAGATATATGGTAATACATATATGCCTCAATGAAGAACACGGTACAGTGTGTGAGGTTGTCTTCTCTATCAGTTCGGAATTTAAGACTCTAGATTCAACAATTACAGAAAATACAGGGACAGAGGAACATGTTTAAAAATGCCATAGAAGTGTATAATCAGCAAAATACAGGTAACTGAGGACTGGAACGAATGACTTGACTTCTTTAACAAGAAAATTGCAGGAGGAAAAGAGGTGGTAGAACCTATATAGATAAAAAGATGTAAGAATCATGTCAACCAGTTGCAGTTCGTGGAACTTGTTTGGGTCTTAGTTTGAACAAACTGAAAAGGGAAAAAAAAGACTATCCTGGGAAACTTGAATGATGACTGATAATGAATAATTTTGCAGAATGAACAATTTTTTTAGTATAAAGAAGACTGGCCATGAGGTGAAATTGTTGAAACTAGATGATGGACACATGGGCATCCATTGTTATTTCTCTATATAATGAAAAGTTAAGGGCTTCCCTGGTGGCGCAGTGGTTGAGAATCTGCCTGCTAATGCAGGAGACACGGGTTCGAGCCCTGGTCTGGGAATATCCCACATGCCGTGGAGCAACTAGGCCTGTGAGCCACAACTACTGAGCCTGCGTGTCTGGAGCCTGTGCTCCGCAACAAGAGAGGCCATTATAGTGAGAGGCCCGCGCACCGCGATGAAGAGTGGCCCCCGCCTGCCACAACTAGAGAAAGCCCTCGCACAGAAACGAAGACCCAACACAGCCAAAAGTAAATAAATAAACAAATGTGGGGTTAAAAAAAAAAGTTAAAACTAAAAAAGAACAATTAGATTTTTCAAGATATCTTTTCTTGTATCCAAAACCTGTCAGTAATCTAGCATACTAAATAGTTGAAGAATTATTTATGAATTTAAGTGTTTGTGTCTTTCACTCTCTTGTGGTGGAGAACCATAAATTAAAAGATGAGATCAGTTAAATAGTGGTGATTTTCATTTGAAGGGCTCTGCGGATATTTATTAAATTCGAGCATTATAGTTGACCTAATCAGAATTAAGAGAGCAAAACAGTTTTTGTTGATAGAGTTTGATAGAAGGAAAAATTCATTCCATGAGTTTGATTGTTGAAAAAATGCATACATTTAAATCCAGTCTTGTAAAATCTTTCTTCAACTGAGAAAAACAGAAATACAGTTAAGTGTACCAACTGTTGGTTTCCTTGTTTTGGCTGAACAAAGGGAAAGTTCTTAGGTGTAGCACAGGCATACCTAATAACTCTGTGCTCCAGTGACCCCTTGTGCCTATGATGAAAAGGTATCATTAGTTTCTCTTTAAAAAATTGGGGTATCCCCTTCTAAGAGCTCCTGGAAACAAAACATTTGCAAGTTTATAAATAAGTTCCATATCTTAAACTTGCTGGGACCTGACATTTATGTCCTTTTCATTTTAGGGCATGTTCTTCTCTTTCAGCTAAAGTTGCTACGTTACCAGTTATATGGCATTTGGGGAGTGTGTGTGTGTTTAATTTCAGGTTGTTAGTGTTTCCATAGCTCTTTCCTCACCCTCACTTTTACTTCCACATTTGCCTTTTCAAAGCAAAAAATGGGAAGGGTGGAGTTGGCTATGTCAGAGGACTTACATTCTTTCTTTCTCTTTCTCAAGGAAAAAGGATCCTGGGATCAACCCATACCATGATAATGTATAATTGCAGAAATTTCTGGCCCGTCAGAATATATGATTGCCATCCCATTATTTTATTGTTTACCCCAAAAGGCATATGAAGCTTTATAGTAGAGTACCAATAAGTATAATACTATTACATCATTCCTTTGGCAGAAGGCAGTGGCATAGTTTTCCATCACGCTCATTCCTCCTTCTTTACCTTTTCAGTTAAATTTTCTACTTACAATTTTTTTTTTTTAATTAGAGTAAAATTAACTTTTTTTGGTGAACAGTTCTTTGAGTTAGGACAATGGCATTGTAGGGTAACCTTTACCACAATCAACATGTGTAACAGTTGAATCACTCTCCCATAGAATTTCCTTTTGTTACCACTCCTTTGTAGTCAAACCTTCAAATCCTCCACCCCCTTTAACCCTGGACAATTAATAATCAATTCTCAGTTCTTGTTTTGTCTTTTCCCGAATGTCATGTGAATAGAACCATATAATAGATAACCTTTTGAGGCAGACTTCTTTCAGTTATCCTGATGCATTTGAGATTTATCCATATTGTTGCCTGTATCAGTAGTTTCTTCCTCTTTATTGCTGAGAAATATTTCATTATATGGATATACCATAGTTTGTTCATCCATTCCCTGTTTGTGTTGTTTGTAACTTTTGTCTATTAAAAGTAAAACTGCTCTAAACATTCATATACAGGCTGTGTGTAAGTACAAGTTTTATTTCACAAGGCTGAAATTTTAGCCATACTGTTAGGTATGCAGTAATATCTCATTGTGCTTTTTATTTGCATTTCTCCAATGACTAATGATTTTGAGTATCTTTTCATTAGCTTATTTGCCACCTGTATATCTTCTTCGGTGAAGTATCTGTTCAAATCTTTTCCTATGTTTTTCGATTGCTTTGTTTTCTTTCTCTTGAATTTTGGCAGTTCTTTATATATCCTGGATACAAGTCTTTTGTCAGATAAACAATTTATAATTTTTTTTTTTTGGTCCTGTCTGTGGCTTTTCATTTTCTTAACATTGTCTTTCCCAGAGCAAAAACTTTAAATTTCGATGACATCTAAGTAATTACATTTTTTCTTTTATGTTTTGTGCTTTTGAAGTCATTTCTAAGAATTATTTGCCACAAAGACTTTCTTCCAAAAAGTTTTAGGTTTTACGTTTAACTTTATAACGTGTTTTGGCCTAAGTTTTGTATATGGTGTTAAGTATGGATTGAAGGGTTTCGGGGGGGTTTGTTTTGTTTGCATAGGGGTGTCCAGTTATCCCAGCATCATTTGTTGAAATGGTTATCTCCTTTGAATTGCATTTGTACATTTGTCAAAAATCAGTTGTCAGTTCTATATGGATCTGTTTCTGGACTTTATTCTCATACATTGGTTTGTGTGTCTTTTGTCACTACCACACTGTCTTGATTAATGTAGCTTTGTAATGCATCTTGAAACCAATTAGTGTGAGTCATCCAACTTTTTTCTTCTTTCTTGAAGTTGTTTGGTCTATTCTATATCTTTTTGCCTCTCATATAAATTTAAGAGTCTGCAAAAATCCTGCTGCGATTTTTATTGGAATTGCATTGAGTTTATAGATCAATTGGGGGGAAATTTTACTTTAAGAATATTGAGTCTTTAAAGTAACAAACACAGTGTATCTGTCCTTTTATTTAGACCTTCATTTTTTTAAAATGCGTGTTTTGTAATTTTGTCATACACGTCCTAAACTTATTTTGATCAATTTCTGCTACTTTTTATTATCTTAAAATACTGCTAACTGCTTTGATGCGAATGAGGAGTGTATGGCGTTATATATTCTCTTCCCACCCAAGACTCGAGAAACCAAGGTGCTTCTCTCAGGTTTCTGGGCTCTGGTGCTTAGTCTCAGCTTCAGTCAGAGATCAGACTCTGTCAAACTGGATTGCTGGCCCACCATGATAGAAAGAGTCCATTATTTATTTATGGTTGACTTCTGTTAGGGATAAAGGTATATTTGGTCAGAATGCACATACAGTCTCAAAGGTGCAAGTTGTTTTTTTGAGAGGAGGGATATTCCTCATGTTTATTTTCTCATAAATTTAAAAATTCATACTTTTATCTGCCAGATGGAA